>NC_056626.2:373852285-374469686 GCF_002870075.4 Lactuca sativa
AGGAGAGAGGATGAATTCTCGAGAATTTCGGGGCTTCACGGCTTACTTCGGGCTCGAGTCTTGATACCGGGGCTTTAAGGGTTGTATATAAGCTTAAGGGTGTGGAAAAAGTGAAAGAGAGTAAAATTTGGGGTGAAAAGTGTAAAAAATCTGGAAACCCTCACATGCCTTATATAGGCCGAAGCCTCGGATCCGAAGCTTGTGCGAGGCTGACATTCTGCGAAGGGAAGCAGCTTCGGTTCGGAGGTGGTAGGCACGGATTGGTCTAGCCCTCATTCCAATGCAAAGAAGCCACGTGCGAAGGGGTGTCCGAGGGTGGTGCGAGGCGTGTGCGAGGAGCATCCCCGGTGTGTCTCCTTGCGAGGCTGTCCGAGTGGGATTGGACCGCAGAGGTGGCCGAATCAGGAGGTGACATGCAAGACTTCGGTTCACTCAGCAGCCGACACGTGGAGGCTCGCATGCGAGGGGTGACGTGGCGCTACTGTTCATGCGAATTTTCCCGGGTATTTCTATTTTTCTTTATTTTTTTGCCAAAACTTGTAAAATTCATAACTTTTGCATACGAACTCCATTTTTGACGTTCTTTATATGCACGCGTAGCTAAAATTATACTCTACGACTTTCGTTTAGACTTCATCGGCAAATTTTGAATTTATTTTTTTATATTATTATTTTAAACAGATCGGGACGTGAATCCGTTATAAATTCATAACTTTTTCATACGACGTCCGTTTTTGTCTGTATTTTTATCGTTGTACTACTAATGACGAGAACTTTAATTCTTGTTTAGGTTGTGTTGGCTAAAAACCACTCGATCTTTATTTCGAGTTTTTAGCTGTACACTGCTATACTGAAACTTCGAAAAATCATAACTTCCTCATACAAAGTCAGATTTTGGCGTTCTTTTTATGAAAGTTCTCGGTTTAACAAAAACTATAACTTTCATTTAGATTGTTAAGGCTAGAAAGCCTTTTATCAAAAATCCAGTTTTTACACTGAACAGTGTTTTGCCGGTTTTGTCGCGGATTTTCGATTGGTCATAACTTCTTCGTTATAACTCGGATTTTAGTGTTCTTTATATTTTTGGAAACCTTGTTACAATCTCTATCACTTGGTTTAACCTAATTGAGATTATTTAATAATTTATTTTTGAGGGTCAATTATGTAAATATACATAGTATGCCAAAATTTCTCTTTATTTAATTAAAAAGAAGTACAATTTGACCTACATTATTACATAAGTTTGAAATAACGATTTGTTACATGGGATCCTGGTGAGCATATATGGTTTTCAACCCACAATAAATAAATTTATTATGTTTAAACATCAGACAATCAACCCAATTTCCCATCCCCATTATCCTCTTTATTATCCCACCCTATCGATCCTCACAACGACACGATCTATACTCTCAGATCTAAACTCAACCTCTTTACCAAATCCATATTCCCGGATCTAAAATTTACCTCTTTACCTAATCCATACTCTCGGATCGGGTATGTTTGATCAATACTCCCGGATCAATAATTGTGCCCACTCCATATTCTCGAACTAGGGACAATTAACTATGCCTTAATCCATACTCCCGGATTAATAACCAATAACTATGTATTAATCCATACTCCCGGATTAATAACAAATAATTATGTCTTAATCCATACTCTCGGATTAATAACAAATAACTATGTCTTAATCCATACTCTCGTATTAATAACAAATAACTATGTCTTAGTCCATACTCCCGGATTAGTAACAAATAACTTATGTCCTATCTATATGCTCGAAAAACATCTACATGTTACGAGCCTGTTAACGTTCCACTAGACTGTCTAGAAAAGTCTGTGGTCGTCATCTATATTCCACTAGATGACTAGAACATCGTCAACATCGAGACCTCTCATCATTTTGTTTCATCACATATCAACTATTTTATCTACCCATGTTATACCCAACATATTTGTAGATAAAAATACATGTACAGTTTAAAACTTGTATAAAACATTCATTCAACATCCATTTCAAATAAACAAACAATATATATACATATAGCACGTATTTTATGTAAAATACTGTATATCTATGTGTAAGATGAAAGTGACTATACACTCACTTGATTTAACGATGATTGAGCAGCAAATCATCTCTTAAAATAATCGTTTCAGATAAAATCGGGATGTTTTCTCAAAAACCGGGCTCTGCGCGGGCAGAGTTTTGACTCGAATAACTCTTTTTCTTGGAGGCTTCGGGGTTCCAGGCTTTCTTTGGGTGTTAGGGGTGTTTCCCTAGGCTTCGGGGGTGTAACAATCATCAGTTTCGAGTCAAGTCAAAGTCAACAAGTCAAACCGATCGACTCGTTTAACCTTGTGTATTGGAGCGTACGTTATGTAATTACTGTATAACTCACTATTTTAATGAGAAAACATCACTTGGAAAAGTTCGTGTGTTTAAATTTCCTAAGCCTTAGTGCTAAACAATGAACCAAACTGATAAAACAATGTTACATACTCATCGGGAGTGGGTAAGATCCTTAAACATGACTTAACGGGGTTCACAGACCTTGCGTTGCGGAGCCAAACACTCACCATTGTCACACATGAAACCTCTCTCAATCGTTTTCACTCTATCTCTCTTTATCGAGAAATCTCTCCCAAATCTCTCCAAGAATGTGAAATCTCTCCCAAATCTCTCTTTGTATGAGAAATCTCTCCAAGAATGTGAAATCTCTCCCAAGTCCTCTTAGGGACCGAAACCAAGAGGACCGAACCCGAAGGGGTGCTCTCGGGCCCGAACCTCACTCAAAGAACCGAACCCGAAGGCTCCTGGAACCGAACCTCGCACACCACCCGAACCCGAAGGTACTGTTCACTTCGGTCTATTTCGCTTCTTACGCCTTCGGACCGAGCCTTCGCTTCTTGCTGCTTTCGCTTCCTTTTGCTTCCGGCTCAACATCAGAGGAGACCGAGCCTCGGCCAGGACCGAGAGGTCTCGCTGGGAAGTCCATTTTCTCCCGGTTTTCGACTAATTTTGCGTTTTAGGCCCATTTTTAATTGTTTTAACACGGGATTTTCACTCAAAACTTTATTTTAACATATAAGACCCCTTAATTAATGATTAATCACGTTTTTAAGGATAAAACATTATCCAAGAAGAGTGGGTGAAGTACAAAGGTGGAGTGTTGACTTTCCTTTATTCTATGACACAAGCAACCCCCATACCCACTCCATGACCAACCCACACTCCTCCCCACCATACCTTGTCACTTCCTTGTCCTTTTTACCCCTCTCACAAGTTATTCCCACGTTCATAGAGCTGGACATTCATCCTCTCTCCTCATTCTCACCCACTTGCTCTCATTTCACCAAAAATCAAACACAACTTTTCTCTCAAAATTTTCTCTCTAATTCGAGATCCTAAGGCTGATCATCAAGTATTCTCCCACTCTTGGTAAGTATAATCCATCCTTCTTGTGATTTATACACTTCATTCTAATCCAATCATCGATTCCTTACACAAACATCATCACGTTCATGTTAGATCTTCGAATCTCCAAGTGATCTTTCAAGTGTTCTTGAGTTAAACACTTCCATTCTTCAACAATAACCTACTGAAATCACTCAAGGTGAGTTCATACCCCTACATTTTCATGTTTTCTCAAGTTTTTAGGGGGGGGGGGGGAATACAAGTTAAAACACCAAGAACATAACTAAACTTTTCTAACAGCTTTCATCAGAAAAGTTGGGCTCCATTCACGGACTGTTTTGGACAACTTAAACATTTTTGTTTTCAAAACTGTTTTAGGTGCATGTAATTCAAGTTTTTAGCTTTATAATGACTACTTGCACATCTCCATATGATTTTTCTACAATTTATGGTGATTTTTACAAAACTGTTCACACAAGTTAGAGGTCACTAAAAATTATGGAAAAATTTATGAACAAACTAGACTCATTTTCCAAACTCTTAGAAGTTACAGAACTTGATTTGGACATTTTATGATTTTTCTACAAATTTTCCAATAACAGTTACAGAAAATGTTATTAACAGAAAAACACTATAAATTTCATTTCACCTTGTAACATGTTGAGCAAGGTATATATCATTAGGTGATTATGTGTTGTTGAAATATATGACATTTTTGTATTAGTATCTAGATATACACCAGTTAACAAATGGATTTTTACTAGGTAATGCATAGAAATAACAAAGTGTTATAATTAAAGTACACCCATTACATACAAATGTTTTATTAAACTATGTTAAGTATAGTTTATGTACTTTACCATTTCTACCCTTGTTTTGATAAACTATAATAGGTATAGTTTATGATACATTACAAAATACATATATTTCAGAAGGGTACATTTATACAAAAGGGAACTTCCATTACGTTAAGTGTAAATTCGATAATGACTTTGTGAGACATCCCCTTCGCATTAATCATAAGTCCTGTATTGTAACCAGAGTCTCCTGGAGGGAGAGCATGATAGTTGTATATAGATCTATATTGGGCGTGACAAACCCACACCTGAGCTGCATGCAACAGCTAGACCGGCAGGTCTGAGGTGACAAAAGTCATAACAGTTCCGACGCCTGAAGAACGTCGTTTTCAGGCCATCTAGGTCATAGCAGGGTTATAATAGCTCACAGAAAGTATTAACAAACATAAGAATTTACGGGAATTTCATTGACATCATACGCGTTATGTTGAATTAAACTCAAATTATTTTCTGTAAATAAGGAAGATTACTTATACGTTACGGTCTTTGTATATATAAGACTACAATACACATTTTTAAGGAAAATTATCGGAATTTTCTAGAACAACCATACATTTACGAGACAAGGTTTTCATAAATTGCATACAAAAGCTTATGAACTCACCAACAATTGTGCTGACATTTTTTTTCAAACAACTTGTATTCTCAGGAAATCACTAAACAGGAAACCAAGTGCATTTTGAGGATGGGACGTTAAGGCGTCAAACATTTCATATTTTTGTCAACATATTGTAATTGATTTTGAAACTTGTAACGCTTACAATGATGTAACTCTTTCAATTATATATATGTTGGTTGTGTTTACTTTCATCACTATTGTCATTATTGTTATGATACTATACATGAAGTCCTCCACCCCCGGACGTTTCCGTCATCCTTGGTTTGGGGGTGTGACAGGGGGTATTTATTGCAACTTAAAATAAAGTAGAGGGTGGAAAGGTATAAAATTTGTAAACAAAAATCGGATGGTCTCGCATGCTATTTATAGTGGTCGAAGCCTGGCATTACATTGGGCGTAATTTCCTGGTACGCGGGGCGTACTGCCTTGCGAGGCTTTACGTTGGGCGTACCGTGATATGTGGCTCCGGACGTGTCAAGGGTGCGAGATACGTGTTGCATGCGAGGATAAGGGCGACATGGACAATCCGAGGCCTAGCTTCCAAGTACGCTGGGTGTACTCTTGTACGCGGGGCATACTCCGATTTTTCAAACTTCAAAAATTCATAACTTTCGCATATGAGCTCCGTTTTTGATGTTATTTATATCCACACTTATGTGAGACCATGCTCTACAACTTTTGTTTAGACTCCATTGGCTAATTTTGAACTTATTTTTAAAGTTATATTTTTAACAAGCCGGGACATGAAAAGTCCGTTAAAAATTCACAACTTCTTCATCTGACATCCGTTTTTGTCTGTCTTTTTACTTTTGAACTAATATCAAAAAGATATATGATTCTCATTTAGGTTGTGTCGGATAAAAATCCCTCAATCTATAATTCGAATTTCGGGCTGCATACTACTATACCAAATCTTAGAAAATTCATAACTTCTTCATACGAAGACAGATTTGGACATTCTTTTTATGCACGCTCTCGGTTTAATGTATACTACGAATTTCATTTAGATCGCTAAGGCTAAAAAGCACTTTATCATAAACTCACTTTTTACGTCACATAGCGTCGTGCCGGTTCTGTCGCGAAACTTCGACAGGTCATAACTTCTTCGTTATAACTCGGATTTCGGTATTCTTTATATCTTCGGAATCCTTGTTTCAACCACTAGAACCTTCTTCACAGATATCGGGTTTATCTAATATTTATTTTCGACGCTTTTTTATCCTTAATTTATTAAATCATAATAATTAAGAATAAGCACATAATATTCAAATAATACATCTTTATTACTTCAAAAAACATTAAAAAGTTGACCTAGACTATTACATCATCTTAATGCTTTAGCCCAGAAAAACGGGCGTTACATTCGATTAGTAAATTATGCAAGCATATGTGTCGAAATTTATCCGTTCCTTTTACTTGTAAATGGGATAAAAGCGATATATGTTGGCCCCTCGATGATTTAGTGATGACACCCTAAGTGCTTGTCTAAGCCTGGACTGATTTGATTTGTTTAATTAGTCAGTCGTCATAAATCGGAAATCGGGAAACAAACCTTGGACGGAGAGAATGATTATAATCCATGTCTCGTGTCCATACGATATCTTGTAAACGGAGGAATATTTGATCCATTGTCTAAGGACACATCACTAATAAGATCAGAGTTCGACAGCGACTTTTGAAAGCTATGATTGCTAGTCAAATTTTGAGGTCAAACTTGCAACAATAGTTATTAGACTTATCCAAGTGGGAGGCTGTTGGATTAGGTGTCTAAGATCATAACTATAATTGGTATGTACTTGATTTGATTGTAGCATGGTCCTTTTGGGTTGCCTTCACACATGCAACTTGACAGGATGACTAGTGGAGAGAGAGTAGAATTTATTATGTGAAATAATAAATTGGTACTCAAATGATTTTATTAATATATTACAAGATTAATATATTATTTGGAAATCATATTATTAATTAGTATTTAATCAGAAATTAATTTGGTATTAATTTTGGGATTAAAAGGAACTGATTAATAATGGAGGGGTTGTTTTGCAAATCATTGATAGTTGCAAAACTGGGCTATTGGACTCCTTAATTAGGCATGGATGAAATCCTATAGGGAGTTCCTATAGATTTTGTCCAAGGCCTCATAAGAAGGAGTCTATGGGTTGCTTAAGTCTTAAGTAGGAATTAGGGTTTCCTCCAGAAACCCTAGCAGCCCACAGCTATATAAAGACCCCTAAGCACTTGAAATTTCGACCAGTGCTTGAAAGAAAGAAACCCTAGCCGATTTATAAGTGTCTCTCCTCTCATCCTTTGCATTGGGTGTTTGTGACTCCATTAAAGGTGCAACACTTGGAGCACTAAGCTTTTAAGAGTCAAGGATCTTCAAGGATTGTCTTGTTATTACTATATAACAAGTGAGGTAATCCTCTAACCCTGATTTCATATGAATTTCGAATCTTGTATGCTAGATCTAGGTTTATTGCTTTGGTGTTCTTTTTGCATGTTCAATTAGTGAAAAAAGCTTAGATCCAAAGCAATTAGGGTTGCATGATCACATAGGAATGTAGATATGCTCAAGACCCATCAGGGTAGGGCTCAATGTAGGGCGGGGACCCAGTATGTGATTTATTATGTATGGTATGGGGTAATTTAGGGAACTCACTAAGTTTTGCGCTTATGGTTTTCAGTTTATGTTTCAAGTACTTCTGGTTCAAGAGGGAAGAGCTCGGGATGACTACATCGCACACACCATGTACTTCCGCTTTTGTGATATACTCTGATTGATATGATGTTTGATACACTTATTTTCACTCGGATTGTATTAATGATGATTTTGGAATACTGCTTTATCTAAATTAAAAATGAAATTTTTGGGTCATATTTTGGGACGTTACATTTATCAATGATCACAAGTTGTTATACTGATTGATCTTCTTACGGGAGAGGTGCTTAGAATGGTCACGTCGGCTTGGGTGTTTGATTTTAGAAAGGCTATATGTCGAAATGTTCCTGCCTCCAGGCTGTCCTGCCTGGTTGATCCTTACTTGATAAGTCTTGAAGTAGACTTTGGGATTGTTGAGGAATCTGAAACCCTTAGGATAATGGTTCCATGAAGTATGAATTTTGACTAAGACTTATCATTATTTACATTTAGGTCTTTTGGAAAAGGTGTAAGGCGAAACTCTCACCGATTCACCTATCGGCAGATACTTTATTAGGTGAGTGTGTAGTTACTATCAAGAACATAATATTAAATCAAAAATACTATCTATAAGCAACATTAAGTGTTTACGTGTATTATCTGTATTATGTGCTACTTGTATAAATATGATAATACTATTGGATTAGGAACCATATTGGACATATATTGCCATTTTGCATAAGTCCTTATTAGTTAAATTAGGACTTGTAAAAGGTATTTAGTTCCCAATAAGTTGGAAATTAGATAGGTCTTATTTTGGGGTAGAGTGTGAGATCAGATAGCGTAGTGTCATATTCCTCATCTTTCTTGGATGACCAAAAATGGTGGGTCTAGACAAGACAACTAGCAAGTATGTCTGGGTCATCGACCAGAGTAGATGGAAACACTTGACTAAAGCAATCTAGTGAATTACGATGCTAACATGGACTTATAATCCATGGATGTAAATAAAATGGGATACCTTATCAAATCTTTGAACATTGATTGCATTTATATGACTTACATTGGCCAATGACACCTCTAGTTGTGTAGTCAAATAATTACTCAAACGATTCATCAGGTTGAGTGATTCCTCCATAGAATCGTTACTTTAGGATCTATGACGATCAGTTGGGTTGTGTAGTTGATCTTAGGTTGAAATTTATATATATATATATATATATATATATATATATATATATATATATATATATATATATGACTTGACATCTTTGTTTGTAGGAATAATATTATTTATTATCATTAAATTATTATGAGCTTGAAAACCTTATGCATCTCATCAAGTTTTCCCAAACCTGACCCACTCATTTTATGCATCATATGTAGTGAATGTAAGGTTGTCGAGGTCTAGTTAGGATGCTAAGTGAAATAAAGAGATATGTCTGTAATAAGTAGTTTCATGACCTTTTAATATTTATGTTGTAATATATGTTGGATATGAACGATGACATCCTCAAAGTTTTAAATAAATGAAATAATTTTTGGTTATCTTAAAAATGTTTTGTTTAAGTAGGAATTTTTTGCATCTCAATTGTATAAAACATAAAGAAAATGTTTTAACTAGTTCTGAAAAATAGGAGATGTCACATATATCGACTTTATGGGTTTTGTACGAATGAGATCTTGAACATGTTGTTGTGTTTAATGAATCATAGAGAGAGAGAGAGAGGGATGTATTAATTTGGTTCAAATCTCATGTGTTTAATCATCTTGGTTCATCAGTGTATGTGTTTGCGTTGAATCAGATTTATGTTTATGTTATTTTATATCAGATTTTGAGGTTTCGAATGTGTTCTTGTATATCATATTTTTGGAATTTGTCAGTTTATTCATGTCGAGAGAAAGAAGGAGAATAAGTGAGAGAGAGAGAGAGAGAGGTTTGTGGTGTTCGTCGGAGCCTGGTGAACTTTCCAACAACTGAAGGTTCTGGAATAAAAAAGGGGGTGATTTTTTTTGTTTTTTTTAATTATTAAAATATTTAAAAAATAGAAAAAAAAATAACAAGAGTAAAATGGTTTTAAAAGCCCTTTCAAAATCACAATAAAAAACATGTTTATGATAGTGTCACTCCAAAATATTTTTGACTTAAATGACAATTTTTTAAGTAATTATAAGAGCCATTTTTACAAATTTTCAAATTATATCTTAGCGTATAATTTAATTCTTTTGGACACCAATATATGAAGAAAATATCAATTAAAAATGCTAAACGTCAATAAATTCTTCTTCACACTAAAAAACATAAAAGATGTGGCGAAGGAATCTAAAACTAATGAATGATAGGTGACATGTAGAGAGAGATACATACATATGTTTCTTTCTCTCTCTCTCTCTCTCTCTCTATATATATATATATATTATAGATTATCTAAATAAATCTACTTTTGCCCAAAACCCCAGACCCAATTCCCAAATTCTTTTTCTAGATTACATTTGCCAAATGGGAAAATCAATGAGTGATCGAATCACAACAATATACGTGCCATTAAATATCAAAGAAGACGACAGATTGACAAACTTCAAGTCAGTCTTCTTCCGATGGCTTCTTAATTTCTAGAGAGAGAAACCCAAACAGATTTTGAGAGAGAAAGAGCGAAGATAGGGATCTATCTATCTTATCTGGGATCTCTTCCTCTCTCTCTTGTTTCCGTATCTGTTGATCAGAAAAAAAGTGGCCCAGCCGATCGGAGATTTCTTCTTTTTTATCTTTTTCATGGCTGTTTAGTTTCATGGAACCCACGAGAAAGCTCGATTGTCGGAGTTGTTTGATTTTTTTCTTCCAATTTTGGAAATTCTGACGAAAATCGATTCTTCGAGCTCACAATTCTTACGATTTACCAGAGACCCAAACACAAAAAGTACGAGGTAGATTCTTCTCTAATCTCCTAATCTCCTAATTTTTTTTTTATGTATTGATTGATTCTTACTGTTTTACGATTGAATTAGCTTTATATGAAATCTGTCTTTGATCCGATTCAGGTTTCTATTAGCCTTCATCTCGATTTGTTCAATGCTTATAGTTGATTTTTTAAACTACTGTTTTCATTGGTGTTCGTGTGTGTTCCTCAGTTCTCCGATTTGTATCACTTGATTTTCCACTTTAACAAGCCAAGAATATTTTTTGTTAAAATGTCGAAGGTACGCTATAATTTCCAAAAGGAAAAGGAATCATCATGCTCGATATGTTTTGTAATAAAAAATTGTTCATTTGCGTTGCTTTCTTTTTACATTTTTTCACAAATTGAAAATGCTATTGTACTTGATCTTTTTACAAAGATGATGCTTAAAGTTTGTCTCAAATTGATTATAGTATTCTTTTACCATTTTCACAAAAGAGAAAGAAGGTTAATTTACAAATCGGTTTGTTCTTGATCTAATTGCAGAAGAAATGGGAGCCAAAGTAGAATCCAAGACATATTTCCCAAGTTCAATGATAGATCTCAACAATGGTTTTCATAATGATATTTGGAATCCATATCACGATGATAAAACTCACAAGATCTCTGGTCCCACAAACAGTCAACATTATAACTACTTTCTAACAACACAAACCATAGATGGATACGCTAAAGAACAGATTAGGCAAACTATCTTGAAGCACGAATCAATCTTCAAACATCAGGTTTGATTTTGAGTCTATCTTACTCAATTGTCTAACATCTTTTTCTTCTAAACCCACGAGCTTTTTTAACGTTCTTGAACATACCCATGTTTAAATGTCGTGTTATTTCACCATTATCTCGCATTTCATCTACTATCTTGCTCAAAATTTAGCATTTTTTTTTCTTAAAGCAACAAGCTTTCTTATGTTCTTGAATGTACCCATGTTTAAAGTTCTTGTTTTTTCACCATTATTTTGTATTTCATATATCTTTTCTCGAAATTTAGCATCTTTTCTCTTAAAGCAACAAGCTTTCTTATGTTACTGAATGTACCAATGTTTAAAGTTCTTGTTTTTTCACCATTATTTTGCATTTCATCTATCTTTCTCAAAATTTAGCATCTTTTCACTTAAACCCACAAAAATTTGTGTTCTTGAACATACCCATGTTTAAATTTCGTGTTTTTTCACCATTTATGCATTTAATCTATATCTCGCTCAGATTTTAGCATTTGTTTTCTTAAAGCAACAAGCTTTCTAATGTTCTTGAATATATACATGTTTAAATTTCTTGTTTTTTCACCATTTATATGTATTTCATCATCTTGCTCAAATTTTAGCATCTTTTCTCTTATACCCATGAAATTTTTAGTGTTCTTGAACATACCCATTTATAAATTGTGTTATTTCGCCTTTATCTCTTCAACTTTAGCATCTTTTCTCTTAAAGCAACAAGCTTTCTAATGTTCTTGAATATAGTCAATATACCCATGTTTAAATTTCTTGACTTTCACCATTATTTTGCATTTCATCATCTTGCTCAAATTTAGCATCTTTTCTCTTAAACCCACTAGTTTTCTAATGTTCTTGAATTTGCCCATAGTTTAAATTTTGTGTTTTTTCTCTAGCTCAAATTTTAGCATCTTTTCTCTTAAACCCACAAGTCTTATAATGTTCTTGAGCTTACCCATGTTTAAATTTCTTGTTTTTTTATTGCATTTCAGCTCCAAGAACTTCATCGCCTGTACAAAAGACAACAAGATTTGATGAATCTAACCAAAGAAACACGTATTTTTGCATCAAGTTTTCCTCATTTGGGCTCGACTTTTCGACCTTTCAATTCTATAAATGGGAAAAGTCTCGGTGTTCCTGAAAGACGAGTGATTGATTTACAACAGTCTACTGATGAGCAAGAAATAGGAATTTTTCAAAATTTGACCCAAAAAAAACCGTTTAATTTGGCCGATTTAAACAAACCGATTATTGATTGCACTTCATCTGCCAAAAAAACGTTATTTGGTGTCGAAATCAATTCTGTTCATCAAAACCATTGGCTCGGGTCCTTCGATTCAGGCAATTCAAGATCGATGACAACTTCAGAGTGGCAAAACCGTAATAAACATGAACAATCCCTCCCCCTTTGGATGACCAAAGGAAAAGAATCAACCGTTCATCATATCAACTTGAATTCATTACAGAATCATTCTCACCAGTTCTTCAACAAAGCTGACGTGGCATCAGATGATCATGAAACACGCGAATTCAAGAAAGTAAAACTCGATGATTCCCGGACAATTACCATGATTCTTGGTGTCCCGATTATTGACACGAAACTTGAATCGAATGTAAAACATGATATTGATTTAAACATGTCTCTTGATGAAGAAGATGCTCCACCTCCGGCGCCGGAAACACCACCTTCGCCGGAAAACCCTTCCGCCATGGATTCCGATCTGGAGCTTGTGAACATCGCAGCAGAAGCAATCATATCAATTTCAACTTTTCATCCACCTGAAATTCCTGAAAAACCGGTAGAAAGTTTGATGTGGTTTGCAGATGTGATTACGAACGATTTGGAATTGGAGAAAAGTTTTGTTGAAAAGAGTGAGGAAATGGATTACTTCGAGTACATGACATTAAAACTTCAAGATTCGAAAGAAAATCATGATGATTTTTATAAACCGGTGATCATGGAAGACAAAAAAGAAGAGGAAAACAATAGTTTGTCGCTAAAAAGAACACCTCGAAAAGGACAAGGAAAAAGGGGGAAACAAAAGAAAGATTTTCAGAAAGATATTTTACCAAATATTGTTTCTTTATCGAGGCGTGAAGTTACAGAAGATCTTCAGATATTTGAAGACGCTTTTTCTGGGACGGGTGTTTTTTGGCAGTCGAGTTTATCGAAAAGGAAAGGTGGTGGTAGGAGTGGAAGAGGGAGGCGGCGGTCGGTGGCGGCAGAACCCTTGTGCCGCCCACAGCCGCCACCGGAGCAGTGTAGGGAGTTGGCATTGGAGAAGAGTCTTGGCGGGTGGGGGAGGAGGACGCGGCGGTTGCCGAGGCAACGGTGTTCAAATGGTGGTAGTCATTATCGGTCTCTTGCTTTGAAATGTTGAGTAGTGTATCCCCTTTTGTTGTAGTGTTATTGTTGTAGATAATTATGTGGAACTTTTTATATTGTGTCTACTCTACTACAACTGATTAAACTTATCACAAAGTTATTTTTTTTTTTTTGTATTTGGAAGATAAATGTCGTTTAGAGTATTTGGTTACCTATCTATATGATGATTTATGTGTGAAATTCAATGTTTTAAAAATCGTTTGAACCGACCGTTCGATTGGGAATCAGGGACGAGAACGGTTCGATGGCGATTGATTTTTTGTCAATTTCTAGACCGGATCGAGCCAGACGATTTCTTCAAAACGTAGGTTGAATCAGTATAAAAACCATTTGAACCAATTTATTGGACTTAGATAACTGGATTATAGTCCGTTAAAAACAACTCATTTCCAAAGCGAATTGAAAAGCTCGATGATCAGATTATCCAGAGAGTATCCAAAGCGTACACAACTCAAAGTCCAACGCACATCACTACCGGATACAATTTCAACGCAATACTTCTTAACCTAAAATTGATTTTCAGTTATACAATTTAAACAAAGGCTTCTAAACTACGATTAATAATTCCTAATTGTGTGTTTAAATACATTTGCGGCCTTTGATGACGTATATTGTTGAACGACAAATATAACTTACCCGTACATTACTCCTAATTCCATTAATGTCTCAGACGGGATTTGAACCCTCAGTAATGAGTTACACCTGATACTACTGACCTAGAAGTCATTTGGTCTTTTAGAACGTTTTTAATGGGATTTTGACTTGGATTTTGAAGGTGGTGGTAATGGTGATGGTCGTGGTGGTTTACATGATCAAAAAAGGATGCTGACGGTGGAGTATAATGGAATAGGGGTGACAAATCAAACAGTCGTGTCGTGTTTTTGTCTAACTAGTCATGAAACGACACGACAAAGTTTTATGTAACAAGAGCACAACACGACTTAATGTTGTGTTTTTTTAAATTAACACGAAAACGAACCAACAAAAAACGACAAACACGACACGACACGAAAAAGATAATATAAAAAACAATTATTTTATTTAATTAATATTTAATCATACATAACACGACAAACAAATGTTAAATCCTGTCAATTTTGTGTCGAATTTCGGACACGAACACGACACGATATCGTTTTTACATTTGACACAAACACTAATTCAAATTTCAGTTTCTTCCCAATTTCGTTTCATTTCGTGTCGTATTATCAATTATCACCCCTAATACGGAAGAAGGGGAAGATGGTGGTGGGCCTTTTACTTTAATATTTATATAAATTAAAAAATAAATAAAAATATATTGAAATTGTTAAAGAAAAATGTCATTTTAAATGGATCATAGGCCAAAACCATAAAATATTGAAGGCACATAGACTATTTGTGTCAAAATATATATATATATATATATATATATATATATATATATATATATATATATATATATATATATATATATATATATATATATATATATATATATATATATATATATATATATGGACTACATTTATGATCTTTTGATTTTTTGAAACATTCTAACATCCTCTCAAACAATTAGTATTATAGTAGTAAGTATTGTGAATTTTGTTAGCCCAATAACCAAAAGTATGAAGTCTAGTGTATCGTAGAAATATCAACGGTATACAAAGATTACGAATCACAAGACATTGTGATTATCCCAAGCTATAGAAGTATAGATGGCCAAGAATGAAATGAAAACCAAATTTAATATTTGTAATATCCGTGAATTCTGTTCTGATGTAAGAAAGGATGGAATATTACAATTATCATTATATACTTATAAAAGAAATATTTTTCTTTGCATCACATTCATTTGAAACTCCTATCTATTTTTCTTTTCACCACATTCATTTGAAACTTCCATGACTTTTCAATTTTTTTCTAATAATAATTATAATTTGGTTAATTAGGTTAAATAAATATCAAACCTAAAATATAATCATATATAAATTAAATTTCAATATTAAAATAATATATTTACTTCTACTAATAAAGTTATATTTTTTAACTTATAACATATTATACTTAATTGATTACTTTTAAAATATTGTTGGATGTAAACCATTATCATTTTAAAGATACAATTTTGGAACAATTTGTATAAATACTTAAATTAATAATTTAAATATAACATTACATGGTCAACTTAAATATAACTTTTAGTTTAACTTAAACAACCCAAAGAATATTTTCTAAATAGTTAAAAGTGATAAATTGTTGTGTCTTTCTAATAATGATTATAAGTTGGTTAATAAAGTTAAATAAACTAAATTTCAATTTTAAAATTATATTTTTGTTTTTACTTATAAAATTATGTCTTTAACTTTTAACATATTATACTTAATTTATTATATTTAATATGATGTTAAATTTAAACCATTATGAGTTTAAAGCTATAAATTTTGAATAATTTGGACAAAATACTTAAATTGTGAGCATAAATATAAATGTCAACTTAAATATAAATTTCAGTTCCACTTAAAAAAAGTAAATAATATTTTGTAAATAGTTAAAATTAATAAATTATAGTGATAAATGTAAAAACTAAATTGTAATCTCAAATTAACTTAAATACTTTGTAATTATATTTTTATAATCGTTAAAATTTTCAAATAAGTAGCTTAAAATAAATTACAATAACAATAGTTAAAAAGAACTCTATATAAATGATTATATTGTTACCTTTAAAATCAAAAAATAATGTTTGATATTTTAAATAATTATAATGATAGTAATTAAAACATTAAGCAAATAAATTTTAAAAAATTAGGTAACAATAATAACAACTATAAATAATATTAAACCATAAATTATTGTAACGTCCCAAAATTCAAGACTAAAAATTTCTTTTAATAAAATATTACTTAAAGTAAAATCGTCGATTCAAAGCATAATCAAATAATAGTTTTCAAAACACATGTTCATTATCAGAGTGCTACATCCCAGGCTGTCTAAAATATGGTGTGTGCCATTCGATCATCCCGAGCTCCGTCATCCGCTACCGGAGGTTCCTGAAACCAAAACTGAAAACCGTAAGCACGAAGCTTAGTGAGTTCCCCACCCTACCACATACCATGCAAACATACAACATACGTACTGTCAGGCTATTCTGGGGTGCCTAACTACCCTGTACGGCCATTCTGAGGTGCCGACTACCCGTGCGGCCATTCTGGGGTGCCGACTACCCGTGTCAAGCCATTCTGGAGTGCCGACTACCCGTGTCAAGCCATGTTGGGGTGCTGACTACTAGGGGTGTAAGTGAGCCGAGCTACTTGTGAGCTACTCGAGATCGACTTGTTAAAAGCTCGACTCGAGATCGAATTAAACGAGCCTGAGCCGAGCTCGAGCCTAAATATGAGGCTCGTTTATTAAACGAGCTCGAGCCGAGCTTCAGTTAGTGGGCTCGCGAGCCTAAACGAGCTTAAACGAGCCTATATATATATATATATATATATATATATATATATATACACACACACACACACACATATATATATATATATATATACACATGGAGACTCGTTTAGGCTCGATTAGGCTCGCGAGCCCACTAAATTGTTCACGAGCCAAGCCTGAGCTTCATTTTAAGGCTCAATCGAGCTCGAGCTCGAGCTCGAGTTTCCTCAAAATTAAACGAGCCGAGCTCGAGCTTGGTCAGGCTCGGGCTCGGCTCGGCTCGTTTACACCCCTACTGACTACCCGTGTCAAGCCATTTTGGGGTGCTGACTACCCGTGTCAAGCCATTCTGGGGTGCTGACCACCCTTCGGTCCTAACAACCGAACTCTACTACTGTCACATACACATATCATAACGTAACAGATTATCAGACATATATGGGGTGTCTGAACTACCCTTCGGTCCTAACAACCGAACTTGGGGACTGGTCCCCTCCTACTACCTCTATCGCATATAACATAACAGGCCATCATGCAAACATATCATCACATACTGTCAGACGTTTCTGGGGTGTCTGACTACCCTCCGGTCCTAACAACCGAACTCTACTGATGAGCCAGAGAGCCCCGTCCATGCTCCTACTGATAGTGAGATACGGGCCCAACCCGCACTCACTCTTTCCCTAACTTGGGCCTCGCCCCTGATCTGCTGCTAATGAGATGTGGAACACCATCCACACTCTGCTATTGGTGAGGTACAGGACCTCGCCCACACTCACCACCCTACTAGGCACATACAAGTATCACACAGACAACAAGCATAAACTATCACATAAACCATTCCTTGGGCACCCGCCCGCTAACATTGGACCTCGTCCTGAACAACATACTAGCATACGATGCCTAGGGCTAACCCCCGGGTCTTCTACTCATATCTACATGGGCCGGCATTGTGGCCGTAGACCCATTCACACAAAGGAAAACTCATCTGATACTGCTGAACTGCTGCTGCTAATCCCTTTGACCGCTACCTGACCACTGACTCCGAACTGCTGCTCCACTAGCTCCCCGAGCTACCAATATCAACATAACACTTAGTCTAACTGACCTTCAAAGGTCAACTAAGTCAACTCTTGCCAAAGTCAAAGTCCTGGTCAAAGTCAACCTCCCAAGTCAACCCTACTCGTCGAGTCACCCTATTGACTCGCCGAGTTCATATGTTCAGAGTCCTTCTATTCGCGACTCGACTCGCCGAGTCAGTCCATGACTCGCCGAGTCTACCGATTACCGAGTCCTGACCTATCCAACTCACCGAGTCTCCATTCGACTCACTGATTCGAGTCTCAACTCGAAGGGTTTGGGATTTCGCGACCTGACTCGCCGAGTCCAAGACAATCTTCATCCAACTCGCCGAGTTGTTCTTCCAACTCGCCGAGTTCATGCCCAACTTCATCCGACTCGACGAGCTGTTCATCCCACTCGTCGAGTTCCTCCTCATCTTCAAGTTACTCGCCGAGTCCACTCAAAGGACTCGCCTAGTCCATCCGGTCCTTCATACATGCAGAGGACTTTTGAGTCATGCAGGGACTCAAATATGTAGATCTACCCTTCCCAAGCCTATTCCTCACGTAAAGTTGCAAACTTTACGTGTAGAGAAGGAGATCTAAGCAAAATACACCATAAACTAGGGTTTAAGGCAAGGAGGCTCCATAATCAACTCAAGGGCTGCTACTTAATGCTTCTCAAGACCATAATATGCTTAGATATGAAGTATCAACTTCAGATCTGGCTTCTAACTCAAAATAATAACATTATGGCTAAAAAGCCCCAACAACCACACATAGATCTAGGTGCAAAAAGGGTCCAGGAACTAGTTTATTACCTCCAAATGCTCAGAATGAACTCACAATCCTAGATCTATAGTCCCTTCTTGCTCCTCCAAGTTCCTTCTTCCTTCTCCAAGCTTTAATGCACCTTCCAAGGCAACAAATGGCTCAATCAAAGGATATGACGGCTAGGGTTTGGTATCCAGGGCTAAAGAGGCAGTAAGGAACCCTAGGAAGAAGATTAGGACGTTTATATAGGCTCCAAGTCCCGAATTTAGGGTTTTCCACGCACAGACCAGACTCGCCGAGTCACCTTGGCCGACTCGCCGAGTCGGTCACTTACTCCTCGACCCGGATCCCGCTCGGACTCGCCGAGTTCCTCCTTGGACTCACCGAGTCGCCCCTTAAAATTAAGGTTTTCTTTCCTTTCTTGGCCTTCAAAACTTTGGGTGTTACAACTCTCCCCCACTTAAACTAAACTTCGTCCTCGAAGTTTGCTATGGCCCATCACCTGTGATCTGCCTCCAATACCCCATCAATGATTCCCACACCAGCTGCCTACCTTCGCTGGTCTTCCGCCCAGTCATTCTGACTAGCATCAATCCTTGCGGATAATCATCTCGTGTCAGCCCTGACCCTGAACATTTTGGAAACACAACTTACTCCACCGACAATCCTTCTGGTACTCTCCGAGTACTGCAACTGAACCTATAGGGGGTCACCCCTTCTTTCCTCAAGCAATTCCTTTGCCTTCCCAAGGCGTTGATCCAAAAACAACTATCTCCCTTGACACTGTGAAGATCCTATCTTCACCAATCCATTATTCCCGCTAAAACCAGTACGGGTCATCACCGCCAGTAACCACTGACACTCCTCTCTTGTCATAACTTGGTGTCGAGCACCCCTCGACTCGACTAACTGAATTCCACCATAAATCGCTTACCCGCACTACTACTGACTGGAAATTTCTGCCATTCCTCATCTGCCTTCCGGATGAACTGAGACCACTCTGGTCCTTACCAACCTATTAATGTCTGGATTACCGGCTCCCACCGGTAGCTAGTCCCAACACCACCACTAGTCGCTCCCAGCGACTTCCAAAGAAACTTCGACCACCTATAACTGCTCAATCAATTCTGCCATTCAGGCACTACAAACCTGGGATCCCCGATCCCCTAACTTGACACTAAGGTCCCTACCAGGTCCCACTTGTGCTGCTAAAACTCACGGGCCTCGCCCACGGGTCTCACCCAACCATACTATTGAGCAACCCTGCTCCCAGGTTCATCTACACTGCTAACCTCATACGGGCCTCGCCCACGGGTCTCACCCAACTGTATCCTGGAGCGGCCTCTCCCAAGGTCTCACCTCTCTAGGGCTATACAGGCAACTCCCTATCATTTTCATCCACTACCCATTCCTGATCCCTATCTGATCACTAGGAAATAAGGGCCTCGCCCCAACTCCGCTAACGAAGCTACTAAGGAATGCTACGGCTTACTCGTAGTCTTACATCACCATCCATTGCTGATTGCTAGTGGATGCTACGGCTGCCCCGTAGTCTTACAACACTTCCACCACTGACTGCTAGCACAAAGGCACCCATGTGCCATAAGATCTCCAGATCCTCATTCCGACTCCCTCAAGTCCTTCGGCGATCCACAATCTGAATTCCCAACTATGCACTAACCACTACCATCACACGCACTAACTGATGGGGAGTTTCTCAAACTCCCAACCCTGAAATCCTCAATCCATCAAACACTGAACTACTTCCTTTCCTTCTCGGAGGCCGCACACTCATTCTGGGTCTGCGTGCTCCTACCTTTGCACACTCGGAGGATTCTCCCCCACTTTGATCCTGCTTACCCCTTGTTACTCAATACTCAAAAAGAAATCCCAATCCTTGCTACCATTCCATAATCAATCTGCTGAGGAACCCAAACTTACCATAGCTAGGGATCTAACCAATCCATTTCTAACACTATACAACTCCGATCTAGCAAGACATACCAAGTCCCTCCCAAGCATGCTACAGTTACTGCATCCTATGTAACTTTCTCCAATAGGGCACATCCCCTCACTACCATTCGAATATCCAAGGTATGCAAATGGCATATAACTCGATCACAATCAACCGCTCAAAAATAAAATACTCATACCGATAATGATGCAGAACCATAACAATATAATCATGCACAAATAAAAGAACTGAAAACAGAAATCGCATACCTGCAACGTCCGGTGCTGATCGCGCCTCTAAGGTAGCCATCTGAAAAGCTCTGCCTCCTACCGCAGGCGCCTCTGCCCGGCCCTGTCGGCCATCTGTGATCCTCAGAGTTGTAGGGGCAGATGCCATCACCCGTCCTGCTGAAAACAAACTGGGGAACTGGGCCTTCTTGTGGCCCCGCTGGTTGCAGTGAAAACATAACAGGTCTGATCCCTGTGAGGTGGTAACAGTACAATCCCTGTTGAAATGACCAGTCCGACCGCACTTGAAACAACCAGACTCACCACCGCTACCACTCCTGCACGCGCCCCCGTGCGCCCTGCCACACTTCCCGCACCGACTGCGGTCCTGATAATCCCTCGATCTCGAATCCGATCCCTTGGGCCTTTTGCCCGAACCTGCAGCTACCTGAACCTCATCCGGCTTCCGCTTCCAGATCTGCTCCAAATCAATTTCCCTCTCTCTAGCTCAAGAAATCATATCTTCCAACGTCTTACAGCTGGATCTGCTCACGAACTCCCTGATGTCATCCCTCAACATCTCATGGTATCGGGCCTTCTTCATCTCCTCATCCGCTACATACTGCGGTACAAGAAGAGCCCTCTCCCTGAACTTGGCGGTGATCTCCGCTACAGTATCAGTGGTCTGCGTCAAATCCTGAAACTCTCGGGCCAACTGCTGCACCTCAATAATCGGCGAAAACTCTACCCTGAACCTAGCCGTGAAATCGCTCCAAGTCATCGCGTCCAACGCGGCATCATCCCCCAAAGCATGACCAATCTCCTCCCACCAATCCATCGCTCTGTCCTTCAGAAGACAGGAAGCGAGTCTGACCTTGTCCCCCTCAGGACACCAGCTCGTACGGAATGCGTTGGCAACATCAGCCAACCATCTGCTGCTAGCGATGGGGTCCCTAGCCCCATGATAATCTGGTGCCCCGCAAGCCCTGAACTCCCGAAATGTCAAGGTGCGCGCTCCCATCAAAGCCATCATCTCAGTACAGAAGGCTCCCAGCCTCTCATCCAAAATCTCCAACATACCCTCCTTGACCGTGCCAAAGATCACAGAAGTCTGAGCTAGAATATTGCGCGTAACCTCAGCTGATATCAACTCTCTCATTCACTCCTCGAGCTGCTCGGCCCCTGAACCCGAGCATGATCCCTCACTGGCGCCTGATCCGCCCGCTGGTCTCTCTCGCAATGTCACCATACTGAAAATATAATACATCCACTACCATAAAACTCATCACTGCTGCAAGACCAAACACACTCCTTACTAGGTTCCCGGTCTTGTCTTGGCCTTTCCCGAATCGAGTACGGATCCTCTGCTTTCAGTACTACGGGCCCATACTACCTTCCACATCTATCCGTACTTTCCTCAGGAATTGCTTTGACTCCACCAGGTCCCTTATCCACTACTACTGCTCTCAGCACTATCTCATCCTAGGCTTACCCTAGGGAAACCTCTGACTCAACTCAACCAGTCCTCAGCTGTTGAAGGTCTCCTTGTGATGCCAATTAGCCATCACCTGGATACCATCACATGTGACGAGGCTCAGATAATCCTTCAAGTAAAAGACTCGTCCCTACAACGGTTGGACTCAAACAAGAGCTGCGTAATAGGGCCAAATCCAGCACTCTGAGATTATTCAACCCTGATCACATGTGACGTGACGTATCCACCTAATGGCTAACTCCCATCACTCAAAATCCCACAATGCACAAAGCAAGCAGCATTCGAACAAGGGGAAAATCTAACCACAACATACTCAAGCAATCATATCCAAATAGCAAGAATCTGAACTAGCATGCAACACAAACTCATAAACTCAGGCATAACCTAAACATGCTATCCCACTACTGTCTAATCAGCACTATCATGCAGCTCAAAACACATATAATAGGCACATAAGGCATCATTCCTAGATCCTTAGTCCTAATCTAGCATGTTGTTCTATAACATAAACTTGTATGGGTATTTTGGGGTACTTACTTGAGCTCGGCTGATTACATGCACCAAACCTCTTTTCTCTTTTCAAAGTTCTTTTCTTTCTGAATTCTTTTTGCTTTTCTAAAACCGTTTTCTTTCTCAAAAACTCTTTTTTACAAAATTTTCTTTTCATTTGAAAACTTTTATACCAATTCCTCAGTTTGAGTTCAGACACACCCGAGAGCATGTCCAAATCTCTCAAACCAAGGCTCTGATACCAACTTGTAATGTCCCAAAATTCAAGACTAAAAATTTCTTTTAATAAAATATTACTTAAAGTAAAATCGTCGATTCAAAGCATAATCAAATAATAGTTTTCAAAACACATGTTTATTATCAGAGTGCTACATCCCAGGCTGTCTAAAATACGGTGTGTGCCATGCGATCATCCCGAGCTCCGTCATCCGCTACCGGAGGTTCCTGAAACCAAAACTGAAAACCGTAAGCACGAAGCTTAGTGAGTTCCCCACCCTACCACATACCATGCAAACATACAACATACGTACTGCCAGGCTATTCTGGGGTGCTTGACTACCCTGTACGGCCATTCTGGGGTGCCGACTACCCGTGCGACCATTCTGGGGTGCCGACTACCCGTGTCAAGCCATTCTGGGGTGCCGACTACCCGTGTCAAGCCATATTGGGGTGCTGACTACCCGTGTCAAGCCATTCTGGGGTGCTGACTACCCGTGTCAAGCCATTCTGGGGTGCTGACCACCCTTCGGTCCTAACAACCGAACTCTACTACTATCACATACACATATCATAACGTAACAGATTATCAGACATATCTGGGGTGTCTAAACTACCCTTCGGTCCTAACAACCGAACTTGGGGACTGGTCCCCTCCTACTACCTCTATCACATATAACATAACAGGCCAGCATGCAAACATATCATCACATACTGTCAGACGTTTCTGGGGTGTCTGACTACCCTCCGATCCTAACAACCGAACTCTACTGATGAGCCAGGGAGCCCCGTCCATGCTCCTACTGATAGTGAGATACGGGCCCAGCCCGCACTCACTCTTTCCCTAACTTGGGCCTCGCCCCTGATCTGCTGCTAATGAGATGTGGAACACCATCCACACTCTGCTATTGGTGAGGTACGGGACCTCGCCCACACTCACCACCCTACTAGGCACATACAAGTATCACACAGACAATAAGTATAAACTATCACATAAACCATTCCTTGGGCACCCGCCCGCTAACATTGGACCTCGTCCTGAACAACATACTAGCATACGATGCCTAGGGCTAACCCCCGGGTCTTCTACTCATATCTACATGGCCCGACATTGTGGCCGTAGACCCATTCACACAAAGGGAAACTCACCTGATACTGCTGAACTGCTGCTGTTAATCCCTTTGACCGCTACCTGACCACTGACTCCGAACTGTTGCTCCACTAGCTCCCCAAGCTACCAATATCAACATAACACTTAGTCTAACTGACCTTCAAAGGTCAACTAAGTCAACTCTTGCCAAAGTCAAAGTCCTGGTCAAAGTCAACCTCCCAAGTCAACCCTACTCGCCGAGTCACCCTATTGACTCGCGGAGTTCATATGTTCAGAGTCCTTTTATTCGCGACTCGACTCGCCGAGTCAGTCCATGACTTGTCGAGTCTATCGATTACCGAGTCCTGACCTATCCAACTCACCGAGTCTCCATTCGACTCACTGATTCGAGTCTCAACTCGAAGGGTTTGGGATTTCGCGACCCGACTCGCCGAGTCCAAGACAATCTTCATCCAACTCGCCGAGTTGTTCTTCCAACTCGCCGAGTTCATGCCCAACTTCATCCGACTCGACGAGCTGTTCATCCCACTCGTCGAGTTCCTCCTCATCTTCAAGCTACTCGCCGAGTCCACTCAAAGGACTCGCCTAGTCCATCCGGTCCTTCATACATGCAGAGGACTTTTGAGTCATGCAGGGACTCAAATCTGTAGATCTACCCTTCCCAAGTCTATTCCTCACGTAAAGTTGCAAACTTTACGTGTAGAGAAGGAGATCTAAGCAAAATACACCATAAACTAGGGTTTAAGGCAAGGAGGCTCCATAATCAACTCAAGGGCTGCTACTTAATGCTTCTCAAGACCATAATATGCTTAGATATGAAGTAGCAACTTCAGATCTGGCTTCTAACTCAAAATAATAACATTATGGCTAAAAAGCCCCAACAACCACACATAGATCTAGGTGCAAAAAGGGTCCAGGAACTAGTTTATTACCTCCAAATGCTCAGAATGAACTCACAATCCTAGATCTATAGTCCCTTCTTGCTCCTCCAAGTTCCTTCTTCCTTCTCCAAGCTTTAATGCACCTTCCAAGGCAACAAATGGCTCAATCAAAGGATATGACGGCTAGGGTTTGGTATCCAGGGCTAAAGAGGCAGTAAGGAACCCTAGGAAGAAGATTAAGACGTTTATATAGGCTCCAAGTCCCGAATTTAGGGTTTTCCACGCACAGACCAGACTCGCCGAGTCACCTTGGCCGACTCGCCGAGTCGGTCACTTACTCCTCGACCCGGATCCCGCTCAGACTCGCCGAGTTCCTCCTTGGACTCTCCGAGTCGCCCCTTAAAATTAAGGTTTTCTTTCCTTTCTTGGCCTTCAAAACTTTGGGTGTTACAATTATACTTAATTTTATTCATGTGTAAGTCGCGGGTAGAAATCATTCAAACGATTGAGATTATATAGTTATAATAGATGTGTATATTATCATATAATTCAAAATAATCTATATATTATATCAATTTAGTATATGAATTATTATATCAAATTTAATAACAGCGTTATTGTTACCTTTAAAATCAAAAAGTAATGTTTGATGTTTTAAATAATTATAATGATAGAAATTAAAACATTACGCAAATAAAATTAAAAAAATTAATTAATAATAACAACTATAAACAACATTAAACCATATATTATATTCAATTTTATCCATGTTTAACTCACGGGTAGAAGTCATTCAAACGATTGAGATTATGAAGTTATAATAGATGTATATATTATCATATAATTCAAAATAATCAATATATTGTATGAATTTAGTATAAAAATTATTATATCAAATTTAACAACAATGTAATTGTTATATTTAAAAAGAAACATATATTTGTAAAGACTTAAACTATATATGTGTTTCTGCGCAACGCGCGGGCATTCGCCTAGTTTATAAATATTTAAAACACATTAATCATGACTATAAAGATATTCTAACATCCTCTCAAACAAACACCTTAATCATGAAGGAAAACTGAAAAATAAGTTAGGTAATGGGACAACTGCAAAATTTGAAAGTTGAAGGGGGTAAGTTGGTATTTCTGGAAGTATCAGAGATTAAGTAATTAGTGCTTAAATTTACAACAACAAAAAACGTCGACAGCAGGGTTCGAACCTGCGCGGGCGAAGCCCAATAGATTTCAAGTCTATCTCCTTAACCACTCGGACATATCGACTGATTTGATATTAATGCTTTTAGTAATAATATATTTAACTTATCTCACGATGATATGTAAAATTTTGTATGCTCTCGGGCTGCAAATATATAATAGAAATTGGAACAGGAAAAAGAATTCGAGAGCCAAGGAGAGAAAAAAACAAATTGGAACCACAATAGGATAAAATATACGTATATTGAGATACTCTCAAATTAGCTTATTTTAAATATTATTAAAAGAGAAACCTTATGACATCATCTTAAATAATCTGGACCATTGATTGTATTTTAATCTTATTTTTTCCACCCTTAGATCAAATTGCTGACATCATCTTCCCCATATGGAATGTATTTAATTCTAACAAATGCTTTCCAATCATCAATCAATAACATATATTCGTTGAAATGGAATGTATTTAATTCCAATAAAAGCTTTCCATATTTTATATATTGAATTTTCAGTTATGAAGATTTTAATATGGTCAATTTTAAAAACATATCACTAACAAATCATTTCAATCAAGGCCTTAATATCAACCATTAATATAAATCTGTTTATATTAGTAAACCATTAATATAAAATCTTTTTTTATTAGGAAATCATTAATACCGAAAAATCATATTCAAATTATCACATACATATACGATTCATCATTGAATCTGCGACTCACATTTATTTTCAATCGTTTCTTTTCTTCAAAACTTCTCCTACAACATCATTAATATTGCTTATAACTTCCATCATCATTCTCTGCTATAAACATTCGCTCTTGTGCGCTAGAAGGTCAGTACCTTCTTTCGCTTTTTGTATTTTTTTCGATTATATTTTGTTCTTATATCAAATGTATGTATTCATATATTTCGATTTTCTTTGTCACAAATTACATAAAATCAGTTAACTATTTTTCTGAAACTTTTCAAATAAACATGAAAAGATATTAGGTACCTTTAACAAAACAAAAATTAACTATCTTGGGAATTGACATTAATTACGAAAATGTTACTTTTATATATTAGAGATGATTATGATTTTTTTTTTTAATTTTTATGTCATAAAAATCCAATTAATTTTGGCATGATTTTAAAATATCATTGAAATTATTATGTTTTTGTATATCATATTAACCTACTTTTTTATCTTTGTATAGTAACAATAAAATTTATTAATTTACACAACAAATATAGATATTTCAAATTTTGTAATATTATTATAACTTACAAAATACAACTCCCTCCAAAATAAATTTTCGCCAGTAATTTCATGCATAATTTCAACAAATTTAAATTTGTATTTTCTTTATATAAATTTTTTTTAATGATCCTAATTTTTTTTTCTCCAAAAGTATATCAAACATTTACGTCTTAGATAATGTTTCCCTATTATAATTATTATTTTCCAAAAGTATATCCGTTTAATGAGGAATTTGATATAATAAAGGAAGTGAATGTTAATTAAAATGATATATATATTCCATAATTATTACATGAGTTTATTCAAAAAATTTATATAAAGGTGTAAACATTAAACATTTTTAAAGTGAAATTTCAGAATACATACAAACGATAATGTTGTACAATGAAATATAAAATTGAATAGACTGAAAAAAAAAAAAAAAAACATTATTAAAACAGTAAATCTTGAAAATAACATAGTTATGAAAAATTATAAAGTAAGATAAAAATTATAAGATATTAGGAGATTTGTAAAAAATACACATTTAGTAAAAGCGTTACGATTATTATAAAAAATAAGACCGTTAAGATTAGTGAAAATACAATATATAAACTAAATTATCACAATAGTAATGAACTGTCATTATTTGATATTTCATATAATTGAAAGATATATCAAATTACATTGATGATATACTAAAATTATTCAAAGTTGCGCCAAAACTAATGCAAAGTTCTTGCGAACACCAAATAAATAAGAGCAAACATAAAAGCTAGCATTTATATTTATAATTAATTTAAAATAAACCAATCATGATTTAGAAAAGAATCTCCATTGATGATATACTAAAATTAAATCTATATAACATTTAACATTTTATAAATTATATTACATAACTTTATTTGAATAAATGAAATAGTTGTCAATATTTAATGTAATAGAAAAAACGGTATATTGGTTGTCAATATATGTTTAAATTAGGTAACATTATTATGCAATGAACGACTAATTAAAATGCTTATAAATATATAAATATCATAACTATATGAGACGAGGAAAGTCGTTCAACTAATAAAACAAAAAATGATGTCTACAAAGAGATCTTTCAGTGATTATATATATTTATCGCTTTCAATGTATTTTCTACACATTTCAATAATACCAATAACCATATATTTTTTTATAATCATTATACAATATCTATAAACGATTATATGTTTTTTTATGCGTTTAACGCGGGTTATAATCTAGTTCTTCTTTAAAACAAAAAAAAGAGAGAATTTTATATAAAAAAGCTTAACAAAGCACTATACAAAACAATGAGATTACATGAAATTTAGACAAAATTGCAAGAATGGTCCCTGTGATATGTCCAAAATTGCTACTTTGGGCCAAACAGGTTTTGACTAGCATCAATAGTCCGAAAGTTTTCATTTTGTTGCGGTTTTGGTCCAAAACAGTTTAAAAAATCTAAAAATGACGGATTTGCCCTTTTCCATTTGTTTTTTGCATTTCTTTTTGTTATTTAATTATTTTTTAACTGAAAAAATAAAAATAAATAAAATAAAATAAAATATCTCTCTCTCTCTCTCTCTCTCTCTCTCTCTCTCTTACCACAAGCCAAATCAACACAAACATCTATCCATTTTCAACAGATTCTACACAAACACACATAAATTAAAACACACACAAAGATTTAACAAACACAGATTAAAACACACAGATTTAACACTTACACATACTTAACACCCACAAATCAAAACCTAAAATCGATTCAAAGATCTGAAGTGGAATGTCATTTAACTGGCCGGATCTGAAATGGTGGTGTATGTCAATTGTGGTGCCAGAAACCACAAGTCGTTGCCGGTTGGTGGTGCCGAAGGAGAAAGATACACTTCGTCTCCCACTTGTGGGAGAGAAACCACAAACCTGAACCTAGTGTCGTTTTCGGAGTATGAGTGAAACAAAGAGACACGGACGAAAAACGGAAAACAAACCTATGAGAGGGAGAGACACACGAAAAACGACGCTAGGGTTTGCTATAACAGACGGCGGCGTTAGGGTTTGCTATAACATCCAGATCTGACGAGTGAGAAGAGGTGTTTTCGGTGGAGAAGAAGAGGATGGCAGAAAAACCCTAACTAGTCGTCGGATCTGAGGGATACGAGACTCGTCGGAGAAGTAATCAGATGAAGATGGTGAAGGAGATGAAGTCGTTTCAGACAAAGTCGTTTATGGCTCGAGTTTACAGACGAAGTCGATAACCTTAGCGGTGGTGGTGTTGTTTATATTCGCCGGAAATGCGAAGGTTTTCAAGGATTTTCCGGTGGTGGTGGTGCTGTTTATATTCGCCGGAAAAACGAGGGCGTTCATATACGAGTGAGAGAGAGAGAGAGAGAGAGAGATAAATATTTCTTTTATTTAGAGAGAGAGAGAGATAAATATTTATTTTATTTATTTTTATTTTTTCAGTTAAAAAATAATTAAATAACAAAAAGAAATGCAAAAAACAAATGGAAAAGGGCAAATCCGTCATTTTTAGATTTTTTAAACTGTTTTGGACCAAAACCGCAACAAAATGAAAACTTTCGGACTATTGATGCTAGTCAAAACCTGTTTGGCCCAAAGTAGCAATTTTGGACATATCACAGGGACCATTCTTGCAATTTTGTCTGAAATTTATAGTGGTATTGGATTTCATAGTCAATCAATCCAAAGGTTCGCCGGGAAGGTTTCCTTCCATCCTAACAGTAATATAGTACAAAGTCAAACGAACTATGCAATATTTAAACATATAAGGTCACCACCACTAGGGTCTAGGGTGATCATATGGAATAAAACACTCTAAAATTGAATTACTAAGGTTTGAATCACCTGGATTTTAATATTTTGAATTTACAACGACTTGTCGTATAAAATAATAATAATAATAATAATAATAATAATAATAACAAAATTCAAAAGAAACACGAACACAAGAAATCACAACATCAACAGTTCTTATTCATTAAAAACCAGAAGGTTTTCATAAATACTTACAATCCAAAACGTCACTACATAAACTCTCTTCACTCTACAAAATAATCTCGCTACGGAATCACTCACCTAATCCAGGGACGAACGTAGGAATATATAGTAGGTGTTGCCAAGATGAATAGGTGTTGCCGATACATGAAAAATAGTTTTAAAAAAATTGAAAAATCGAAAAATTTTACACTGCGGCCAGAAAAGTTAGGGGTTGTTGGCGCCACACCGGGAACCCCTTAAAACCGTCCCAGACCTAATCTACACTCTTTGTGAATCAATGATCAAGAACAAAAGGTTAAACATAAGAATAAGAACCCTAATGACTAGAGAAAGAAGAAGTTATCAGTAAGAAGGCGAATACGCAAATCATTCTCCAACTCTCACATAATCACTAATTTATACACTTGACTAGTCAACCGGGTCACTGATCAACAATATGGATCGGATATGACCCGTGTGTTTCATAACTTCACCACATCATTATATCAGTCCAATACTTCAGCAAACAATACAAAATATACCCTTCTGCACCAAATCATAACAAACACAAACAATATATACATAAAATAAATAAACTAAAAAATATGTAAAAGGATACTCAAAAGGTATAATGAATTATAAGTTTGTAACATTAAACTTTTATAATTTCAACACCCCTCCTCAAACTTATAATTCAAAACAAGTTCAACACTTATTCTGAAATGGATCAACAAGACCTAAACCTTTACAAATCCATTCATGTTGAACAACTCCCAAAGGTTTAGTAAAAATGTCATCCATATTAAATCTAAACTTACTTTATGAACTTCAACAACACCTTTTGATACTCTATCTCTTATAAAATGAGTATCAACATCAAAATGTTTTGTTTTCTCATGAAATATTGAATTATGAACAAGTTTTATTGCTGACTCATTGTCACAGAAAATAGAAACAGGTGTTAAATCTTTTAACCTAATATCAAACAATATTTTTAAAATCCACATAATTTCATAGGAAATAACACCAAGTGCTCTGTATTCTGATTCAGTAGAGTATCGAGAAACAGTATCGTGTTTCTTACTTTTCCAAGATATAATAGTATTTCCAAGAAAAACAACATACCATGTAATTGATCTTCTAAACACTAAACACTTAGCCTAATCAGCATCAACAAAACTTTTTAAATTCAGATTACTCTTTGTAATAGAAAAACCCTTTCCAGGATTTAACTTTAAATATCTAAGTAATCTTATAGCAACATTAAAATGAGATTTTCTTGGTGAATGCATGAATTGGCTCAATACTTGAACAACATATGAAATATCTGGACGAGTAATGGTCAAATAAATGAGTTTTCCTATTAATTTTTGATAAAGAACAACATTCTGAACAAATGCATCATTAACATCAATTCCTTCTCCTCTAATTACAACATTACAATCAAGAGGAGTCTTAATTGGTATACAATTCAACATTCCAAACTCATGTAATAATTCCATACAATATTTCCTCTGACATAAACAAATACCTTCATTTATATCTATAACTTCAATTCCCAAAAAATACTTCAGTTTTCCTAAATATTTGATTAAAAATTTAGATTTCAAAAAACTTATGACTTTGTTAATTTCTGTATCACAATTACCACTCAAAATTATGTCATAAACATATACAAGCAATATAACAACATTACCATTAGAAGTTTTTACAAACAATGAAAAATCATTCATACTTTGAACAAAATCAAATTCAAGTAAAAAACCACATAATTTTTCATTCCATTTCATGGGAGCCTGTTTTAGCCCATATAAAGATTTCCTGGGAGCCTATTTTAGCCTATATAAAGATTTCAGCAATTTACAGACTCTGTTATTATTTTTATCATTATAAACAAGTGGTAATGTCATATAAACATCTTCATCCAACTCACCATAAAGAAAAGCATTGTTTATATCTAGTTGAAATAAATTCCAATTAAAATTAATTGTTAGAGAGATAACAATTCTGATAGAAACCATTTTTGCAACAGGTGAAAAAGTTTCATCAAAATCTATACATTCTCTTTGGTTGTATCCCTTAGCTACAAGTCTTGCCTTAAATCTTTCTATTTCACCATTAGATTTATACTTTATTTTATACATCCATTTACAACCAATAGGTTTTCTATCAGTAGGTAAATCACAAATTTCCCAAGTATTATTCCTATACAAAGCTTCAATTTCTTCATTCATAGCATTTACCCAGTTAGGATCCAATGATGCTTGATAATAAGATTGTGGTTCAACAGATTTATTTGAATTGGTTGAAAAACACTTATTATCAAGAGTAAGAAAAGAGTAATTAATAGATCTTTCAATTCCATATTTCTACTTTCCTTCTATAACAAAATCATTAATTTTTTGAGGAAATCTAGACTCACGATTAGATTTTCTAACACCTAGCAACTGAGAATCTAAAATAGTAATATTATTATCATTAAGATTTTCCTCAGAACTACTAGTGGAATCTGATGCAACAGTCTCAGGTTGTGAACCAGAAGTTTCACAACCATGAGTACCTTCCTGATTAGATATTGTTGCATCTAAACCAGAACAACCATCAATACCAAAATCAGTTGCACTTGATGGTTGATTAATAACTGTATCATCATCCTGATTATTACACCTTAATTCACCACTATTTTGATTATCAACAAAATTTTCAGAAAACAAAAGCTAATCATTGGAAAACAGATCCCAAGGATCCATATGATTAGAAAAAGTTGTCTCAAGAAATTGAGAAACTTCATTTGATTTAGAAACCAACTTAAAAGGAAAGACAAACACATAGAATTTCACATCCCTGGAAAAGAAACAAGAACCATTATCAAGGCTAAATAATTTGTAACCTTTTTTAACATTAGAATAACCAATAAGAACACATTTCTCAGAACGTTCAGAAAATTTATCAGTATTGTTTAACTTTGTAGCAAAGGCTAAACATCCAAACACACGAATTTTATCATAAATTGGAACATGATTATAGATTAATTGAAAAGGAGTTTTACCATTTAAAACAGAAGGAGTTCTATTTATTAAAAAAGCTGCAGTTAAAATAGAATCTCCCTAGAACCTTTTAAGCAAGCTAGCTTGAAACAACAAAGTCCTAACTACATTCAATAAATGCCTATGCTTCCGCTCAACCACTCCATTTTGTTGTGGAGTGTGAACACAGGAAGTCTGATGAATTACTCTTTTAGCTTCAAGGAAACTATTCATTTTTAGATTAACAAATTATGTTCCATTATCAGATCTAATAATCTTTAGGTTAACATTAAATTGATTTTCCAGTATCATAACAAATTCATGAAAACAACTAAACACTTCATCTTTAGATTTCATCAAAAAAAACCCATGTACCTCTAGTGTAGTCATATACAATTGTGAGAAAAAAATCTAAAACCACCAATAGCAGCAACTTTATATGGACCTTAAACATCTAAATGGACAAGTTCCCCTAGACAAAAGGAATTATGTTCACTCAAAGGAAAAGGTTCTCTAGTTTGTTTAGCCTTATGACAAACATCACATGGCATAACTGTTTCATTATCAAAATTTAGAACTAGCTTTAAAGCATTTAGGGCTTTATCAGCTGGATGTCCCATTCTATTATGCCATGTTAATATTAATCATTGAATTTGACCTACCTAACAATTGATTTTCCAAATAGTAAAGACCTCCAAATTCTTTACCAGTCTTCACAGTCTCCAATGACAGTGAATCCTGAATATAAGTGTTATTCTCATCAAAAAGAACTTTGCACTTATTTTCTTTACAAATTTTGTGAACATATAAAAGATTAACATGAAAATCAGGAATAACAAAGACATATGACATAACAATAGAATCAGAAAGACTAATGTTTCCAATCTTATCTATTTTAGCAGTTGATCCATTAGGATGATCAACTCTTAGATTAAGTTTGGAAACATCAACAATATCAAAGAGTTGTGATTCAGAAGCAGTCATATGTGTGCTAGAATGCACCAATAAAAATTGAGTAAAAATTAAATATATATTAAATGATATTGATACTTATAATTCATTTTTATGGAAACTAATTAAATTCGTCATTAAAGTCAACAATAATATTATTTCAGAATGAATTCGTATCTAGAAGAATAAGAGTGTATTCTAGCAGAATAAGAGTGTATTCTAGTAGAATACACTCTTGTTCTTCATATTCCATACAACTTTATTGTATTTTAAGTGAGTGGGTCCTGAAACAAACAACACACTCATACATAAAAACCTAGGTATGAACTCATTCCGAAAGAATGTTATTGTTGATATTATTGACGAATTTAATTAATTTCCATAAAAAGAGAATTATAATTATGGATATCATTTAATGTACATACAATTATGGAAATCATTTAATATCTATCTTTATTTAATTAAATAATTATTTAATTTTACTAAATTTCTATTGGTGCATTCTAACACACATTAAATGTAAGAAACAAATTAACATAGCCCTATATATATATATATATATATATATATATATATATATATATATATATATATATATATATATTAATCACAAGTCCAATGAGCCAAAGCTAAGACCAAACAGGTTTTACTTAGGAATCGAAGAGTTGACTTATAGACTTCAAGTCTTCTACCAATAATCATGATGTCGTTTCATTTATATTTTATTAAGCAATCGTCAATTTCATTTATAAATCAATAAATTCATTTATTAACTGGAAGAAAGTTTGCAATTGCTATTATGTATCACTATAATTGACAGTTGAAAATCAATCTTTAATTCTAATCGAAAGTTTTTACAAACGTAATGCATTTTCTAAATCAACATTTGTTTTATTTAAGAAATATTCTTTTAAGTAGTAAGGTCTAAATATTTGTTAATTTGGTGGATAAAAATATGAGTTTAATTATTTAAAACTATGTGTGAAACCCATGTATTATATAAGTTATAAAAAGTTTTAATATAAAAAATCGTAAGCATACATATTTTTATAATACCATAAATATTGAAATTTGTATAAGGATCTTGTAAAATCATTTCTTTCAATATTATATAACTTTGGAATTGTTAATAGAGTTTAGTTGTGACATTGACTAATATATGTATATTATATGTATATTGTCAGGGAGTTAAAAAGGAAAACATATGTATATTATCAGGGAATTAAAAAGTAAGGAAATTAAAGTTTGTATAATAATTATTTTGAGACTTTAGTATAATTAAATACTATGTATTTAATTTTAGAAATTTTAATTTAAGAAAAGTAATAAGAAAAAACAAGGAAAATTAAATAAAAAAATTACATGTGCAGAAATTATTTGAATTATTAGGTTAAACTCTCTGGGTTAAGCGGGCTGTAATTTACTCTTAAGATTTTAAGTTTGACTCATGATGACTTGTATCCGGCCAATACCAAAAAGAAAGGTCCTACCGGGAGTCGAACCCAGGTCGCTGGATTCAAAGTCCAGAGTGCTAACCACTACACCATAGAACCTTCTGTGATGAATCTTTGTTATAGAGCATATATATATATATAAAAGTCTGTTCAAAAAATTGAATAAAAAAGGTCCTACCGGGAGTCGAACCCAGGTCGCTGGATTCAAAGTCCAGAGTGCTAACCACTACACCATAGAACCGTTCGTGCAACCGTTTTACCTAAAATCATAATAAACTCATGTCGTATTTGGCTTTTATATATCTCAGTGTGTTTCTTTGTCCGGCTGTTCCCCAATTTGTAATTGTCTTTTTGACTTTTCTACTAATGTATATAAAACATATATCCAATTATATTAATGGATAAATTGTTAATTTTTTTTAATGCTTGCTGTAACACTTGTCGTGCGATGGATAGAAATCAGCTTATCTTTTAAAAATTATTTTGTAAAAATCAATGCATAATTTGGTTTCAAAACACTTAAACAATAGTTGTAGTTTAATTAGGTACCGGAGTATTCCATTTAATATCATTACAAATGAACCACAAATATATAGTCTTCTAAAAGTCCAAACTTGCTATCCTAAGTTTCTATCTTTATCTATGAATATATGTCAAAGTAGTATTTAGAGTTATATAATGTAATCTCATATTTTTTTTATTAACATGAAAGTTCGATACATATCGATTGAAGGCAAATGGGCAACAAGCTGCGCCGCTAGTCCTTTCTGGATGGAATTGAGTAGCGGTAATAACCCAACTCCTATGTCTAGATTCCCCAAAACATTTGAAGAAACCCCTTTTAAAAATAACAAACCTTTTTCTTAACCATTTTCTTGTATTACATTTCATTTCGAAAACCATTTTTTAATTTCACAAATCATTTTCAAAATCATTTCATAATAGTTTTTTGTAAATTTAAGAGTAGATATGATCATAATCAAAGATGCAATGCACATACAACTAACCCAACCCAATCCAATACTCTCAAATAAGTCTCTTTCATTCTAGAGACAATGGTCTAAGGCTATATCCGAATTAACGTTTCACGCTAATCCAATTTGTTGTCATTGACTCCAGATGAATCAATATATGACCACAAAAGATCATATAAAAGGAATCCCTCATCACGGATACTCTCAATACCCATCATGTATATAATACGCAATAAGGATGCTAAAACATTGTAGCGTCCCAAAATTTGCAATAAATTTAAATTTTTAAAAGGGATAATGACTTGAAAGGGTAACGAACTTTTGACTTTTGTCACATTTAGTCACTAAACTTTTTTTCGTTATCTATTTGCCATTGAACTATTGAAACTGTTCACATTTTACCCTTATGACCGGCTGTTGCCGGTCATAAGGGTAAAATGTGAACAGTTTCAATAGTTCAATGTCAAATAGATAACGAAAAAAAGTTTATTGACTAAATATGAACAAAATCGAAAGTTCGTTTCCCTCTAAAAAGTTCAATGACTAAATGTGAACAAACCTCATCTTGTATTATGTTTTAGCAAATTATTTATTTTTGTTAAATTGTAACAACATTTGTTGATGAAGAAATCTATGAAATAAGAAAAAAAACAAAACAAAACCCTAAAAATATATTTAAAAAAAAAACAAAAAACTAAAACCAAAATAAAAAACCAATGGTTTGACATTTTCCAAAATAAAAAATCAAAATTTCCAATCTGATTTTGGTTTTACAAAAAAATGAACCATTCTCACTGATGTGAATTATGACCATTGGTTTGACATGCGAAATTTGTGACATCCCATGAATATGTAGTTACAACATCGTTTGAACTCGTAATTCATAGTAAGGGGTTAGAGTATCATCGCATGAATACGTAGTTACAACATCTTCTGAACTCGTAATTCATCACCTACAGGTTATGAGCTTGCTGGTGTTTCCACTGGGTTGTCTAGAATAATCCGTGGTCACCATCTATACTCTGGTAGATGACTACATCGCCACATTGCTGGTTAAGGTTATGGTATCTCCTTTCATCCTACATCACATATTCATCGTCATCTGTTTACCTAATTATCACCACCTTTCTATCATCACCTATCTCTCATCATTTTATTTCATCACACACCAACTATTTCATCTATCCATGTTTCATCCGCAATATATTTGTAGATATAAAATAAATATACCGTTTAAATCTTTTAAAACATGTATAAAATCGTTCATCCAGCATAGACAGCAAGTATTCAAATAATATGCACACATAGCACGTAATTTATATAAAATACTTCATATCTATGTGTAAGATGAAAGTAACTATATATACCATAAAAATCCCATAAATGCTTCCTAACTTCGAACCCCAAGGTTTACTCTACTAAAGCTTCATATTCTCGGCTCTCTGAACCTAGAAGGGTCCAGATCTATCACACCAAAAAGCTCAAGATAGCTCTTCCTCTCACTCTACACACTCAAGCTCGCTAGGGTTCTCACTTATGGGAATGGTAGTCGCAATTGAAGGCCATAAGTGCCTTTAAATATGGCTCGGGCCCAAAGATTTAGGGTTTCTGCCAACAGCGCGGACTCGTCGAGTCGCCTCACCGACTCGTTGAGTCCATTCATTAATCCGAGTCATCAGTCGTGACCTTACACGACGAGTTGAGGTGTCAACTCATCGAGTCTCTCTTCTTAACTCAAAAGAAAAATACTTAAATGATGATACCTGGAAATCCGGATGTTACATTTTGTTTTTTTATTTCATAGATTTCTTCATCAACAAATGTTGCTACAATTAAACAAAAATAAATAATTTTGCTAAAACATAATACAATAGGAAGTTTGTTCACATTTAGTCATTGAACTTTTTAGAGGGAAACGAACTTTCGATTTTGTTCACATTTAGTCACTAAACTTTTTTTCATTATCTATTTGCCACTAAACTATTGAAACTGTTCACATTTTACCCTTATGACCAGTAACAGCCGGTCATAAGGGTAAAATGTGAACAGTTTCAATAGTTTAGTGGCAAATAGACAACGAAAAAAAGTTTAGTGACTAAATGTGACAAAAGTCGAAAGTTCTTTACCCTTTCAAGTCATTATCCCTTTTTAAAAAATATATATTTATTAAAACCAGGACATTAACTTTATTATTGAAAAGTTCCAAAATGAAGAATACTCATTTGTAAGTTATAAGTCCCAAAATCAAACAGGATCATTTATTAAAAATGTGGTATTAAAACCCCAAGAATACTAAGTCAAGCTAGTGTGTCCAGTCACGCACTGTAATCCTTTATACCTGACAATCCTAAAAACAATAGTTTTTAAGGGAAATGGTAAATACAAAGTTTTGTGATTTTCAATACATCTCCCTATTATAATAAAAGAATAGGTTTATTCTCCTTTTGTCATGTGTCATCCTATTAGGTCATCTAATTAATATAATGCCACTTGTCAACCTATTGATTCTCCATTTCAAATTTCAAATTTCAAAATTTTCATTTTAATTACATTAAATTAATAACATTTGAATAAACATTAAAATAGCATTAATATAAATTATAAGGTCGCGTATTATTTAAATCAACGATTATAATTTTATATAACTAAAAGAATATCTCTTAATTAACAATTTAATCAAAATAGTTGATTAATGATTTTGATGTTTTTATTATGAAAATTTAAATAGTTTTAAAATCGTGGTTCTCACAGGTTATAAACTAGTACATAATATAACATTATATGTGCTCTACCCCTGTCATAAGGATATAATTAATATAACATAACTACACATGCAAGTATAAGAACGAATCAGAAACAAACATACATTATCTCCGGACACTTCAGCTAATTTCGACCCCCTTACTCAATACGCCGAGCCCTCCTATATTTCTTAGTTCGTCAAGCCAATATCCTACACGTATTCCTCTACATGTTGATCGGATAAATATTTTATTCTTCGGAACATTGAGCAAATACCGTACGCATATCCCTCGGTACGTTGATCTGATATCGTACACCCACTAAACATTGACACAACCTAGTATTACCCACATGCATCATATAAGGACTCACGTCTAAAGTAAAGGATGTATAATATCCATACAATGTAATGAAAACCTCACCTCAAACCGTAATGTGAACCTCAAACAATCTCTGAGAAATTAACATGATCAAAACACCTCACAATCTTCCTAGTCCTTGAAGTTGTTAGAGTTTAGACTTATCGACTTGTGTAGTAATAGAAGCGATCTTCTTTACAGGCGCCTACCACCCCTAATTGATTAAAGAGAAGGGAGCCGCCCTAGTAGCATGAGACGACAACCTCTTTATCAAAATCTTTTGAACAAATGGTTGCCCTTGAAAATGGGGCGTTACGACGATATATGAGAGGAATGGAGAAAAACTCGTGATTGGTGGCCGAGTTGGCTCTAATTCAATGCTTGTCTCCATTGAGAGTTCCCGGATATGTTGGGAATCCTCTCAAGGATAGAGGTGGTCGTCTAAGAACCGTTGGGTCCAGGGTAATGGCGCCTTCCACACTTAGGTTGAATCTCAATTTGTGGAAAGCCTTTGATGGCTTCCTTATGAAAACATCCATTTTTATTTGGGTATAGACGGTTTTAAGGGAATGTGGTGGTCGTGATTCGATTGCTTGTGTTGGACTACCTTTATAGGATAGATGTGATATACTGTTAGGTTTTGGTTCCCCATAATATCATTTAAAAGGTATTAATACATATCTTTAACATCTAATACCATTATATGTTCTTTGGGTTATTTTCCCAAAAGATAAATCAAAACAGCAGTCTGTTCAAGACTAGTTTAACCGTACTATAAACTGTCAAAACTGAAATCTAAATTCATAATACAATAGCTCTATCTCTTAGATTTCCAATGTTACATCTATAAAATTTCAATAAAATTCAAACCTTTCAAAACAACCTATTTATTAAAGAGGTGTTTACAAAACCGTTGTTTCCAAAACATTTATTTAAAGTCGGAATTATTTACACATAGTTTTCAAAAACATTCACATTATCAGAGTATCCCATAAACCATAAGTTCCAAAAACACGAGGATGTGTACGGTCACACCTTCACCTTGCCATGATCCACTAAAGTACCTGAAACTATAAACCAAAATTGTAAGCACGAAGCTCAGTGAGTTCCCCCAAAGTACCAACACACAAACAATATCACATATATAAAACAACATACCATGAGTCCAACCAACCATCAGGTTGGAATGCCAACATACTATGGGTCCAATCAACAATTGAGTTGGAATACCCTCGGTCCTCAACCATCGGGTTGGAATGCCAACATACTATGGGTCCAATCAACCATCAGGTTGGAATACCCCAAGCCTCAACCATCGGGTTGGAATGCCAACATACTATGGGTCCAATCAACCATCGAGTTGGAATACCCTCGACCCTCAACCATCGAGTTGGAATGCCCCGGCCTGTTGGCTTACGCACAAAGCAGAGAAGCCTCAGCCACCAATCAAACATATGTATATATAGCGAATAATCATATAAGAGAAGCCTCAACCATCGGGTTTGAATGGCAGGTCACTGATACCCACCACCACCGCCTCCCCGTTGTTGATTCTCGATTTCCTTCATCGGCGTCTAAGTCTGTCCGACATTAATTTTGTGATAATTTGAGTGTTAGAGAAGCAAATCACGACTTTTGTTGTTCTGTTGATTTAAACCCAATTGAGAATTTTGAAACGAGAAAGGGAATGAGCGAACGACTGTGAGGGATGAGGCGTGGGAAGAACAATTGTGTTTGTTGATCACTTAGGTTTTAAATGCATAAAGTATCGTGACTAAATCAAAAGGGTAACTAAATATTTATTTGTTTACCAAAATTAATTATTAGGTAATGTTACAATTTTACCCTTATTTAGGTTTTGGAAATGATTGACCCACAATCATTCCTACATCCACACAATAATTAATTATAATACTTGAACCTCTTTCTTTCTTTCTCTCTCTCTCTCTCTCTCTCTCTTTATCTCTATCTATCTATCTATCTATCTATCTCTCTCTCTCTCTCTCTCTCTATATATATATATATATATATATATATATATATATATATATATATATAATCATTATATTTTAATCATATCTACGAAAAACTCCCCATATTTTGTTAATGATCGGTGTACTGGGTAAAAGGGTCAAAATACAAACAATTGTCAGTTTTTAAGACTTAAATGAATAAAAATTTATAATGAATAAATCGATTATTAGACAAAAATATAAGAATTTTGTTGGATTTATATGTTTAATAATCATTTTAAAATGATGTAATTAATAATATATGATCATATGGGGTCACATCAATAACATGTTGATATAAATATATTATTTATAAGAATTTGATTCTTGATAAATAATTATAATTCTTTTAATTAATTAGAAATTATTTATTTTGAGGAAATAATATTATTCCGATGAAATTATATGATTTATATCATAAAGTATGATATATAAAGTCATGTATGTCTTTTTGGACTTAAAGACCTTTTATCTTTTAGCTAAGATGCCATGACTTTATAAAATATAAAAGTTGGAAGAATTTATAAAAAAAAAAAAATTTCTTTCTTTTATATAAAATCCAAAAGAAGGGACAAATAATGTGCTAGTTTCTTATTTTGATAAGAAAGTCATGCTTTAAAAGCATGGCCAGACATTATGATGAAAATATAGTCTTAAAGTATTCGGATTCAAAGGATAAATATTACCTTGTAAAGTGCTTAAAGGTTTTCAACCTATTCTTTTTTCCCTTAACTATATGAACGAATTTCCATCATCTTCCTTTATTATCTCTTAAAAGTGTTAAGAACTATTTTGAAGATCTTCCTTCTTTATCTCTTAAAAGTGTTAAAGAACTAGTTTGAAGAGTTAGATACTTTTGTTCCCTTTTAAGATAAAAGATTGATTTTTTTTCTTAAAGACTTAAGAACTTATTTTCCAAGAAGAGGGACTAACATCTAAGTTAATTTGGTAATTGTTGGTGGATAGTTTTAGATGAGCTATCTTTTGTACTCTTATCATCACTTCATCAATTTCCAACCTCCGAAGTGGAATCAAAGTCTTCAAATGTTGTAATTTCTTTAATCATCATATGTTTTATTTTACTCTTTCATGTTCATGTAAAATGATCATTAGTGGGAATACAATGGTTTTATGTTTATTCAAAATTTTAAAGTTTCGTTGCCATTTTTAGTATTTTTTTATGAACAGGTTTTTGAATAAAACTCAACATTTTTTAAGAGATTTCTCTTATTATCTATTTTCCTTATTATCATAACATTATATTTTGAAGTATATTTTTTTACTAGTTGTGAGACCCGTATGTTATACGGGTTGGATAAAACAAAAAATAAATAAATATGAAGGTTTAAAAAAATATATATTTAAATTTCAAATTTCAAATATATTAAACACTATATGGGTTGTAATATTGTAATTTATTGGTTATTTTCAATTAAGGCAATTATTAATTAAGGTGTAAATATGATGTGTTAATTAAGAAAGACAACAAAAAAATGAGAAAATGACAAATGGAAAAAATATTTATTCAAAAATACCACAAAATGACAAATGTCAAAACTCATAAGAGATTGATATGTGGCAAAAAAAACATTCATTTATTAAGGGGGATTTCGTTAAATTTAGATATTTTTTTTGGCATTAATAGTATCTATTATAAGTTCAATCTAACCATGAGTCCATGATCTTGAAGAATTATATATTAATTCACACCGTTGCTAAACGGATCGCTGCTTCCCAAGAAGAAAATGACCAAGGCCGGCCCAATATTTTGTGGGCCTTGTACATTTTTTAAATTTTACGAAATAATAATTCTAGTAAATTCTGTAAAAACTATTAAGAATATGTTTATTTTTTTTCATAAGAGAATATAATATTATAAAAAGTTTTTGTTTCTATATAAAATACAGAAAAACATACTTCTACTACCATAATTATAAACACCCTACACGAGATATTCTACGACTCGTCATCTCAGTTAGACTTGATAGCAAATGATGCAAAAAAAGAGCCACAAGAAACAATTTGTTTTTTTAGGAATCTTCACAGATTATTTCATAAACTTTATTAAATTTCAAAAACATTGGAAAAAATAATTATAAACATCCTATTTATAATAGACTATAGTAATCCTATAAGGAAATAATTATCTCTAATTTAGGAGATGATTCCTACTAATAAAGATAATAATGGAATGGATTTTAACCTAAATAGTTAGCATAAATATAAAAATCAACTTTAAAATAATATTTGTTTCTTAAAATAAAACCCGTTAATACGATCCCTACGTTAGATAACACAATAATTCATTTGATAACTAGGTGTGAGAACCATGTATTACATGAGTTTATTTAAAAAAAAATTAAATATGAAACTTTAACAATTTGAAAAGTTTGAATTTTTAAGAAAAATAAGAAAAAATTTGAATTATTAAAATTAATGAGGCTTTAATGTATTGAATACATTACCTATATAAACACTTTCTAATAAATACCTTACATATATATTACCTTACATATTAAATGTGGAATTTTAACTTAATAAAATGTAAAATATAATAAAATGACAAGTGAAAAATAGAAAATTCAAAAATTCTAGAAAATGCCATGTGTCCAAATGAAGGAGAAGAGGATATGTGACAAAAAGTTCTTTATTTATTAGAGAGGATTTAGATATAGTATTTTCGAAACTTTATCAATTATAGCAATAAGGTAACCAATTTAGAAAGATTGAATGTTACACATAGCTATTAATGAATAAGCTTTTCAAATGTAACCAATAAGTTTTAATAATAATAAAAAAAACCCAATATGCAACGTTGTAATAATTTTGTTGGAAAGTGAAGTGTTATTTCTCATATTTAGCTCATTTCTAATCAATCGTCACATTTTCTTGATTTAAAAGAAATTATTCCAATAATCAAGTATTTTGTGTTAAAACAATTGAAAAGGGTTTGAAAAGAGCCTATGGTGATGCTCTAGTATTTGGAGTTTGATACAATATTGCTCATAATTGTGGATGAAGAGTAAAGAGTTCATCAAATATCGCAACACTCGCTACATTCAAGAGATAGCATACTGACAATAGGAAAAACATATTTACACATCTTATTCTGCTATGTACAAATATAAGTGTCGGTTCAAATAATATAATACAATATTATCGATAGTAGATGATTGACGTTCTCGTCCGGACCCTTGCTATCATTTTATCCATAATTTTTTTTGTATTTATTTTTTGAGTTTCCATAAGTAGTGTGTTATGTATACATTATCATTGTTTACAAATGCCATAGCATCATAAAAGTTTATTATGTACTAAACATGTTTATGTTTAAAACTCGAGGACCAAATATGCATACCAAGAAGTATTTTAGTGAGCGTTTTGCAATTTACCATTACTGTCATCTCTATTATCTTATGTCGCCACCACCACCACCGATCGGTATCCGTTTATCTTCTCACTCCGCCGTCATCCTCACCGCCGAGACCACACACTCAAACACAGATATGAGCGCCTGTAAATTCCTTCTCCGGTATTCTCTCTCTTGCTTAGACTTCAGTACAACACGCGTCGCAACGTGTACTCCGCCTTTGCACTTCCCCCGCCACCGTCTTCTCTCTCAAAGTCCAGGTGAACATCAATGTTTTCTCAATTGTTACACTTCATGTGAAAATTATCCTCTTATGTGCCTATGCAAACACTTCAATTCGAAGGTCTAGGGTTTAAACTTAAAACATACCGGCATTCCTCAAGATCATATGGATCCATTCAAGCTTCCGTTTCGATTGAATCGACGGAAGATAGCTGTACATGTGTCGAGGAGGAGGAGGAAGAAGAAGAAGAAGATAGTAAACGAATTTCAGTTAGAGATCTGTTACGGAGAAACACAAACGACGACGTTACCAGCTTCATGAAGATGGAACGGAGGACGGAACCACAATCAAACCGCTGGTTTCCTTACCTAGACAAATTCAAAACTGGAAACACGTACTTGAGTAGCGGAGAAGTGTTGGATGCAGTTGATCCTTCTTTAATGGAGCTCAGAAAGGAGAGGTTCATGAACGTCGTGAATAATCGGACCTACTCTGTGTGTATGGTGGTGGAGGGTTTATCAGATCCCGGGAATGTCTCAGCAGTGTTCCGGTCAGCAGATGCTTTAGGGTTTCAGTCCGTTCATGTGGTGTCTCTTGACAGCCGGAAAAGGTGTTAACCCAATCTGAGGTGACTTATCACTTATGCATTATGCACTCACCAATCGATGAAATCTTTACAAAAAGTCTTTGAATTTGTTGTGTTTCTGGAATCCATTATCCATTCCTCTCATCTTCAACATATAGGTATAGAGAGCATCGCCATATTAGTATGGGAGCTGAGAAATGGTTAGATATTGAGCTCTGGGATTCTGCTGAAGAATGCTTTCAAGTTTTGAGGTCTCGTGGCTATCGCATTGCTACAACTCACGTGGGAATTGAAGCTGTAAGTATGGATTTTATACATTTAGCTAAAGGTTTCATTCACATTTATGAGACAAATAAAATTGTTTTTATTTTTATTTTATTTTTAAATACAGGTTTCTATCTATGATATGGATTGGTCATGTCCCACTGCTATAGTTGTTGGAAATGAGGGCAGGTAGTAATTAACCAATTACTAAGGGTCTGTTTGATATGCCTTTTACCGGATCTGGTAAAAGACTAGATCTGACTCGGTCAGATGACAATTGAGTCAGATCTGATTGAGTTAAGGCCTGATTAGGCGTTAACTCAATCAATAACAAAAAAGTGAAAGAAAGTAAGATGTTATAACTATAATAAGCAAAGTAATGAAAGTAGGTTGATGTTTGTTGATATAACAGGGGGATTAGTGAAGAAGCTTTGAAAATGTCAGATATGCATTGTAGTATTCCAATGAAAGGAATGGTGGATTCATTTAATGTGTCGGTTGCTTCCGGAATCCTCATGCACCATGCTGTATGTGATAGAACTTCACGTTTGGTAAGAATTTTTTTAACCAATTTCTATTTTAGGACACCTACTTTCAAAATTAACGTTTGAGGTCCTTTAACTTTAATTATTGTGGACTTATAAGCATTGGTTTTAAAAGTATATTGCTATACTGAAAGTGTGTTTTTTAACATGTAAAGGGTGGTCATGGTGATTTAACATCAGAAGAAAAACAAATATTGCTTGCGGAATTTTCTTTAAGGCATAGTAGGAGTTCAATGAGCATTGCACATGAGTATGCAAAGCGTAAGGTCAAAAGTGTATGAAACTTTGATAAATGAACACATGGTTCTTATTAAGGCATTGTACTTTAAAGAATTGTTTAGTTATAGGATTTGTGCTTTTGGGATTTTCTTTTTTTTTTTTTTTTTTTTGGTTATGACAATAATGGATCCGGATTTTGAATGGAATCGAAATTATTCTTTTGTAAATCTTTTGTAGAAGTTAGAATGTATGCATATTATATGACAAATTTGCCGTTTTTTTAATTATTATTTTTTTTTGTTTTATATATAACAGGTTATAAATAATTATAGAAACAAATAAATTGCCTTTTTGTTAATTATTTGTTTGTGTGATATAATTAGAAAAATCTTGCACAAAAAATGGTGGAAATAGTGATATATCTTGCACCGTAACATTATTTTTTACATAAAAAAAATTTATATTTGAAGTATATTCTCTTTGCCTAATTTATTTAGATTTTCAACAACATACATTTGATTTATTAGTTTTTTTTTACAAATTTGTCTTATATCTATTTTCACAATTATTTTAGAGATTATATATTATTAAACAAACATAAATAAAGATATTTGTATATAATTTGAATTAGTTGTTATGTATTAATTTTATTAGATAAAGAAAGTGACATTTATAACACAATTAATCGTCTATGAAACGATTATTACCTTTATTAAAATGTAACGATACAATTTGATTGGTTTGAAATTGATCAACTCAAATTTTAAACAACTAAAATAAACTAAATATGTATAAACTCAAACTAAAAATACCACAAATGACATTAAATCTTAAGGCCAAATTTGATGTAGATTTATCGAAGTCGAAAGAACTATGATTGTTGAAAGAAAACTAGACATATCATACTTTCATGTGTGTTGCTAGCCATGCTATGCTACGTCTTGAATCAAAATTCATCTACTTATAGGAAAGAACATTTCAATAAGAAAGATATCAGAAAGCAATCAAAACTCAGCTAATTTTAAATAATCGGTTTTTGTGCTTATTTTGATCTTTAATAATGGAGCAATGATTATGAACACACATAACACACAAGGATACAAAAATGTGAATGCAACTTAGTTTAGTTCTCAACATCAAACGTAACATGATAATTTCTATGATATGATATGATATTAAAAATTTTACAAGTTGTTTTAAGAAAAAGAAAATGTTTTGAGTAAGTAATAGCAAACAACGAACGAGATGCTAACAATAGATACAAGAAATTACAAACTGTAAAACTAGAGTCTAATCAATCAATTAAAGGCCTTGTAGCATCTGGTGATTGAATAGAAGATTTAGAGCTGCTTTGCATGCTCAGATCTTCTTGCTTCCTTTGTTGTGACCTCACAAATTCTTCTATTTTTTGTTTCAACTCCGTGTCTGGAATCAACATGTCCGGTGTAAGATGTGATCGATTGAACGGATCCGTCTGCCAAAATTAATACAAAATTCTTTTACTGTGTTTGACATTTATCAAACTGAGACACACTGAAACCGATGTCAATGCCATTAAAAAATTATACTTATTTTGTCCCGCCCAAAAAATGGGACAGTGACTTGCTTTTGATTTCTTGTTTGGGCAAAAGACATAAATACCCTCATTGTCTGTGCAAAAGACGTAAATGCCCTTGATACTGTGTTTTCACATGCATTGGACTGGGACTGAGAGTCTGAAAATGACACTAATGGGACAAAAATTGCACCAAAAAAAAGACAAAACAGGGTCTCTCTCTCTCTCTCTCATATGGGCAAAAGACGTAAATGCCCTCATCCTTGTCATCATCAAAAATAGCGCTAGAAAGCTTGTGTTTGGCATGCATTGATTAGAATGGGACAAAAATTGCAATTTTTGAACCTCTCTCTCGCTCTCGTTTGTGAAAAAGACATAAATGCCCCCACACACACATAAAGATGGAAAACTTACAGGGTCACTGAGAAGATGCCTCTGAATCACGGGTCTGTCTACTATGATTCTTGAAGATGGTAAAATGACTGGATCTTTCATCAGAGTGTACTGCAGATTCCAACATTTATATGTGTGTCAGTAAAACGTATTTTCTTTTTTATAAAAAAAAATAATAATAAATAATATATGTAAAAGGACAATATTAACCTGGATTGGATCGAGAAATTCATCTGGAATATCTCCCAAAATAGCTTCAGCATCCATGGCTTCGGATGCTGCAGATCTAGCTTTTTTCCCCAAATCATCAAACGCCTGTATCAGTCTTGGATCTTCACCTATTCTTCTAAGAACATTTGCAGCTTCAGTAAATAACTGCACACACATTTATAATTTATAAATAAATAATTTTTTTATAAAATCTTGTAATAATTTTTTTTTTTTTAAAATAAAAAATTACCTGGTCGTTGTAGGAACGTCCATCTTTTGTAATGGCGGATGGGAAAATATTCTCGTGATCGCCCCTTGCCAGATGGACATATATGTTGACAATCTTCAAGATATAAAAAAATAATTAGATGTTTATTAAATTATATTCCAAATATATCATTTAATAAAAGAAAAGGAAAACCTGTTTAAGCAATTGTTTTGGGCGAAACTCGTATTTTTCAGGGTCTTTTAAGCTCAATGATTTTCTTTGAGGGCCCACAAGCTGTAACAGGAAATAATTCAACATACTGCCAACTCTTTCAACCTGAAAAATAAGGAAATCGTTATTATTATTAAAAGTTTATATTTTATTTTATAAAGTGGAAATGAGATTTTATGTTGTTTACCATTTCGGGTAAGAGGAAAGGGGCTGTGATTTGCTCAGTGGTGAAGGCAAGCATGCTCACGTCTTCCATGGCTAACTTCATGTCAATCTTAATAATCTATATATACATAACTTTATTTTTAATAAATATTCATAATACAAATATTTGGGAAATTTGCAAAAAAAAAGGACTTGGACTTGTACTTTCATCATTTTCTGTAGTGATTCGATTTAGACCATAACATTTTTTCAAAAGGGAAATGTACAAAAGGGCACAACATGCTTCACTGTATTATCGATTTAAAAAAGAAAGAGCTAATTACAGTTTTGGTCCCTGCATATAACTGATTTTTGCAATTTTGGTCCCAAAGGACCAAAATCACAAAAATCAACTATATTCAGGGACCAAACATTAAAAAAAAATAACAAGTCAATGGCTAAAAGCTAAATTGACAAGATAATGAATCTACATTGCGTTTTTTGGTATTTTGCAGTGCTTTTAGATGGTCAAAAAAGCAGTAATGGGTAAATCGAGAAAATGACGAGAATACCCCTATAAATATATTTGAAAGGATAGATACGAGGGAGAAAAGACAAAATAATGAATGTACATTGTGTGTGTGTGTGTGTTTTTTCAAAACCGGGTATCCAGGAAAAAAATGGTGATGGTCAAAAAAGTATGAATGGGTAAATTGAGAAAATGACGAAAATACCCCTATGAATATATTTGAAAGGATAGAGAGAGGGAGAAAAGACGGACATTTTCTTGAGAGTGGAAAAGTCTAGTTCTCTCCTGTCTTTCTTGTGCTGATCTTTGCTCCCATTCAGTAGTGTTGGCCATTTCAGCTTCAAGCTCTTTAAGCTCAAGAATCTTGTTCAGACTTTCATCAAGAAGAAAGATGCTATCGTTGATTAAAAAGTTCAAAAAGTTCAAGTAAACACCCTTTTCCTCTTCTTTTGCAATCTGTAATTTTTTCAAAAAGTTAATAATAAGTTGATTAAAAATTATAAAAATATGTATAATAAGAATAAAAATTCACCTGTTTCCAAGCATTTTGGTGGACAGGGACTTGCCAAAGGTATTCTAGAAGTTCAGCAATGTTATGGCGGATGTTAAACTTGTCATAAAACTGCATAACAGTGAACAAATATCATAAGAAATAGCAATCTACTTTTACTCAATCCTTTATTATAGAATCCAAATTTCATTTCTTCTCATTACTTTTTTTTTACTACTAACACATTCTATTTTGAATTTTTTTTTTTTAAATTAAAGTTGCTTTGTATTTGGATGACATTGCTAAAATTACAATACTTTTGCTTCTTCTAATTGCATCATTGTACTTTTAACTTTTTTATTAGAATGGCTTTGTACTTTGGAATATCTAAACAGCTATATATATAACATTGTTGTACTTTTCAACTTTCTCTTATAAAAACATGATGTTTCAAAAAATCTAGAGAATTTATAACAGTAGAAACTGTTTTTGTACTCTGATGGCATTGCTATTTCTTAAAATATTTGAAATAATCACTCACCTGAGTGTGGGATCCTGTGAACTCAATATCAACATAGAGTTTCAAAAGATTCTTCACAAGATACTGAACAGAGAGTTGGTGCCCCTCAAAAAGTGTACTGGTAGCAGAAGATGAGCCACTGCACACACACACACACAACACGTAAAAAGACATAAATACCCTTTGTAAGCAAATAACATAACATGATAGAATCAATCAAAATAAATACCTCCTACGAGGCATCCAACAATTCAAGACTTCAACCATTTTGGCTCTTAGATAAGGGTTCCTAATGTACTCTGGACTTGCCATAAACATGATAATAAAGTTCATAAAATCATCCTGCCAAACAAAAAGACAAGTGAGAATAGAGAAAATAATTAATAAAAAGTTTTTAAAAAGAAAAAAGAATATGTTTTTAGTACCAATTTGACACCATCTAAAGCACGTGGGATTCTAGAAGCAAAAATAAGCAACTCCATAACATCTTCCACAAAGTGTTCAGGCATACATGCAAATTCCATGGGGCAAGATTGAGGTAAAGGCATTTTGAAACCACCAATTCGACTCACTAACCAAACCACCATTAACTGATAGAAAGATAATGCCTGTTGAAGTAGTCCTCCATCCTAACAATAACATACAAAAAAAAGGATTTGAAAAAACTGAAACTCGAATACTGAAAAAACAAAAAAGACTAATTTACCCTCAGTATCTGAGCTTCATAACATAATTTCTCCTGTGTTAAGGTTTCGATTTCCTTCTCAAATCGAGCAATTTCTTGAGCCACTCGAGGAGAAGGTGTTTGCTCTTGCATGGTTTTCAAGGTTGCTAAACTATCTTCACATCTTTGAATATCCTGCAACCAAATAAAGCAATGTACTTTTTTTCTTTTTTACTTTTTTTTATTAAGAAGGAAATTGTAGTTTGAATCATGGGATTAAGGAAATGAATACCTGGACAAGATGCTTGAAGTCTGAAAAAGCTTTCAGAAGACCCAAATTTAGAACCCGAGCAGTCATAAAGAAACATTCACAAATAAATGAATAGCTTTGACTTGGTTGACCAGAACTTGTTGTTTCTTGAGATTGAAGCAACCTGTTTTCTTCAATGTTTGGCTTGTTTTTGTTTAACCATTCAGTAACTTCTTCCGAAGATGCATGAAGAGCAGTTAATTCTCTGTATTCAGTTGAGAATCATATGATCAAATTCATATTGAGGGATTGTAGTTTCAATCGTTTCTTATTTAGAAAAAGATACATCTATAGTAGATAAGATAAGAGTATCTTACTTGAAATCCAAACGAGAACCATAAAAGACATATTTAGGGTCAATTTTGTCTTTCTTTGTTGAGTTTGCATCCAAGAAAGGTTCACACAATCGAAGCATAACAGCACTAAGGTTCACAAACATGCCTGAACTTGCAGAAGACATAGGATCAACCTATCACCAATCATAAATTATCCAATATGAATAAAACATTCACCTGGATAGATAAATTATGCCTTTAGGGTCTAAAAAGTTTTTTTTTTTTAAACCTGGATATGAGCCCTTGATGCATTTTTATTGATTACTTCTGCAATATATTGGAGCACATTCTCTCGTGTGTTTGTGTTCTTTAAAAGAGACCTAAGAATTTCTGCCAATCCATCGTATAAATTGTTCATGACAGATTTGATTGTTGCAAATGAAGATAAAAGGTCAGCAGGGCGTCTTGTTGATGAGTCCATAAAACACTGCTCGCTGCATATTCCATGGATATGAAAGTTAAAGAAAAATGATCTAATAGAACAGATGGAAACTTGAAAAGGTAAGTCATATAATAGCCATGGAAATAGAAAATCAAGATCAAACTCACCCAACATCAGGCTGACTCTTGTAAAAACTTTGATCAGGAAGAGCACTGATATGAAAAAAAGGACCCAAGATGCTTGTCATCTCAATAGCACGGCCATTTATGAAAAAACCTTTGGGAATCCACCATTGATGATTCACCAAAGCTTTAGCACCAACTGGAAAACTTATCAAGTACATCAAAGCCCTCAATGGCTGCTGAAAGTTTCCAAGAGCAGAACACTTGAGTACAGTCCCTCTCAAATCCTCATACAACTGCTTCAAGATCGTTTCCATGGAATCGTAATCTGAATCCCTAAACAACTCATCCAAAAAACCAGGAGGAGAAGAGGCACCACCACTACTACCACCACCAAAAGTATCAATGGAACTAGAAACTTCCGAGAAAATCAAGGGCAACAATGGAGAAACATTCGATTTATCTCTTTGGGAATCGGCGAACATATCGGGGTTACCTAAGTGAATTCTACAATAGGACACTGCTAATTTCTTCGCTTGATTTACAACTAGCTCCATCTGAGCCCTAACTGTTTTATCTTTCATATTAGCGATTTTCTTCCCTTCTTCATATGCGCGACGATAAATCCCAACTAGGTACTGGAAAGGGGTTTCCGCAGAAGTGAAATTACCTGATAGACGATCAACAAGAACTCGTTCCATCACATCCCTAGAAAGTCTCAGTTCACCGCCTTCGCTTAAAATCTCAGCTGCCGTCATCTCCAAGTAAACAACTCGTGAATCGTTCCCCATTGAATCTATTAGGGTTACAAGGAAGATTTTGCGTAGGATTATGTCCTCGATTTCCTCAGGCGATCGCTGCGGTTTTGCGGTGGTCGTCGCCATAGTCTCAGAATTGATTGATTTGATTGAAGACGGGAAGATGGGCAGTTTTGATTATTTTGAATGGGTAAAGAGAAGGATCAACAAAAAGTTCTAAGAATTTTGTTTCTCCATTGTCAACAAGCCAATGGAGACTTGTATGTATCTGTAGACTTTATGTACATGTACATATACATATACATATACATAAATAATATACTAGATAATACTTTTTATACAATAGAAAGAATTTCATATATGCCTTTAAATATCGTATTTGTCCCATCTAACCTTTAAATATCATAATCCTTAATGATCTTTTATAGTATCGGATTTGTCAAAATCTATTTTTTTAAATAGTTTTTAACATTTAATAATCTTTTTCCTATATTCTTAAATCTTTAAAATTCAAATAAAAAATGAATAGACCATAATACCCTTTAATATTAAAAACCTTTTTGCTACATTGGTCGTATTCCCCCTAAATCCCTAAAACTATCTGTTATACTCTCCACGACAACGGTTGTGGAGAGCTTCCAGATCAGCGACTGGAGCAATCACGATCCATCACGAAAACGACGAACCACGACTGGTTGGTGTAGTGTTCACGGTCGTTGTCCGTGGCCATGTAAACCACGACCGGGTTCGTGGTCCGTATACCTAACGGACTAATAGCCTTATGCGTTGTCGGCGATCGGCCAAGAGTTTCCCCAATCTTCAACAAATCGCAACCCATCTTGTCGGAGATCCCTCCGCTTCCCAAAGAAATCGTTTCCGTGAGGTTGTTGTGATTGTGGTTGTGTACGCAGGAAAGAGAATGTGATTAAGTGTTGTGGCACATGCCTTGAAAAGTTGAAGTGTTGCGTCTTTTTTTCTGGCTTAATGCATTTATGTATAAAAAGTCTAATGAATACTTTGTCGTGTTATCATCTTTGTGTTTGATGTTTTGTCTTAACCGTAAACTTCACTAGTTTTGCAGGTGGAATCATCAGAAGTTGGAAACAAATTAGGAACCATAAGTTTAATCGCCCTGCTATAATTGTGTGCTTTTTGTAATTCTATTTAATTCTTTGAATTTGTGGAATTGTTTTTGAAGATGAAAAAGAGTTGGAGGAACTTGTTGACAAACAACTTAAAAATGAAGTTATCTATACTTCATGAAATTGAATATTTAATTTTTTTTTTTGACATAAAGGTTCAATACATATTGATTGAAGGCAAACGGACAACAAGCTGCGCCGCTAGCCCTTTCTGGATGACAAAACCAATTCTTTTGAAAACAATATTTGTGAAAAACATAAACTTAACTAATACTAATAAATGAAAAAACGATTGGCGAAAAGAGTGCACAAACATCAAAAAAGACAGCAACGAGAAGGAAGAAAAAAAGAGACGTAGGTTCTAGTCTACATCGCAAGTTGTAGAAAATAACTTCAGAAGGTAATGGTATTATGGTCAAAGTCACTTTTTATTTTAATTTTAATGATTTAATAATACAAAAAAATGTCAGACGAATACGATATTTAGATGTTTATTAAGGGAATATAAGAAATTCTCCCTAAAGATAAAGATGTACGTACAAAAATCACAAAAAATTATTTGGTATCATTTCTCTCACAAAATACATATCTTCAAAATTTTCGATTGAATATTTTATTTTTGTTTATACCTTTTGGTTCATGGTGTTTAGGCAATGGTAAATCTTAATACATTATGATTTTTGTTCAAAACTATAATGTAGAATTCCCATCAGATGTAATTTATTCGGATTTATGAAATTTGGTCAAACTTAAGACATGCTTAGAAGGCATACCTAATATCAATATGTTTTCCCAACATCCCACATTGAAATATGTTACATAAATAGTCGGCAATAATGACGTGAAACACTTGAAAAAAATTATTCATAAAGTCTCAACCGGCAGACATATGTATATGGTAGACGATGCTCTAGTGGAAGATGTTCTAATTGTCCAATGCAATGCAGTGGGATAATAAACTATTGGTGGGAATCATTCTATCAAAAAGGCTCCGATGAGAAATGAGCTAATGGGAGAGGAAAAAGCTCGGGTGAGAATAGATAAAGCAAAAGAGTTGGTAACAATCACCTTTTATTATGTTGATGTGGTATAACCACAAAATCTTGGATATGTTGTATATGAAACACTAGAAGTATGTTGGTGATGATAATGTTGTTATATGTGACAATGTTGTTCCCACACATAACAATGATGTTGATAAATATGATGATGCCTATATCAGTTAAGATGATGATACAAATGTTGGTATAGGTGATGATAAATATTACCAAAAAGTACTTCTATTGGTGGATGATACCAATCTACTTCCTTATGTCACTAGGTTTTTATATAAACCTATCTTTTTTACCTTGAAAAAAGGTGATACTAAAATTGAATGATCAGATGATGATACATATACACAATAACGTTATTCTATGGGATACATGTTATACTACGATATCTAGATTTGATATAGCATACTACACATAGGCAAAACTCGTCAGAAAGGATCGAAAACCTACAAACATTCAAAGAAAAATAAGTTTTCCAACTAGCACTAGGATTGTGAAGTGTTCATAATAGATTTTAGTACAAAACTAATAAATCTTTAAAACTAAGGTTTCAAGCATCATGTTAAAAAGAAAATTTTACTTAGTATTTTGATTATGCAACTGGAGAGTAGTTGCATGTTACATGTCTAAAAACTTGTTGAAGAACACATGCTTAAAACCAAACCATCGTCAAGCAAACAAAAAAGTTTTGGGTCGTTTGATTTTCGAGGTCTTAAGTAGTAATTATAGCAGAGTCTTACTAGGAACCGACATCCAACGAGATTCAATTGTAAATACAAAATAAATATTTTCACAGATGATATGTGTAGAAATGTTATTTCTCGATAAGTTTTTTTCTTTGAAATTAATATTTCACTACTCACTACTTGTATCTTATAAACATTTAGAAAATCAACAATAACATGTATACTTCATATATTTTTAAAATCTACAAAAAAGCAATAACCTTGAAATAAACTTTCAACATCTTAAAATGTGATCTTTAAAGCGAGAGCAATGTGTAAGAGTAACATTGAGAGCAATATGTTTGAGAGTGTTTTTGAGAGGATTATAAGTTTATATTTTTGTAAAACGATGAAAAAGATGAAAATTAACGTTGTTAGACAACCGGGTGTGGGCAACGTCGGAATGGCGTTATCTGATGTGGCAGCGCCATAACGGGGGTGTAACGTCCCAAAAATACGAGCCAAAAATTTCATTTTTAAAACATATACTTTGCAAAACATTAGAATTTAAACATTCATTGATCATATCATTTCATAAAAGATGTTGCGTGTCTGTAAATCATTTTATAAATCATAACAATGTCAGAGTACAAATCCCTAGGAAGATCTCATAGTGCGGAATACAAGGCGTGTATGTGATGTGCCGCTACCGCGCCAGCTCCTTCCCCTTCGAAGAAGAGGTACCTGAAAGCAAAACTGAAAATTGTAAGCACGAAGCTTAGTGAGTTCCCCCATCGTACCACATACCATACAATCACATATCATACTTACTGCCAGGCATTTCTGGGATGCCCGACCTTCCCGGTACGACCTTTCTGGGGTGCCGACCTACCCATGCGGCCATTTTTTGGTGTCGTCCTACCCGTGTCAAGCCATTCTGGGGTGCTGACTTCCCATGTCAAGCCATTTTGGGGTGCTGACTACCCTTCGGTCCTAACGACCGAACCTCGGGGACTATTTCACCCCCTACTACTACTACTATCACATATCATAACATAACATATTATCAGACATATCTGAGGTGTCTGAACTACCCTTCGGTCCTAACAACCGAATCTCGGGGACTGCTCCCCTCCTACTACCTCTAACTCATATAACAGGTCATGCTAGCATATAAACATAACATCACATACTGTCAGACATATATGCTGACTACCCTCCGGTCCTAACAACCGAACTCTGCTACTATCACATATAACATATCATGCTAGCATATAACATATCAGGTAGTAGCAAACCTAGATGATATCACAAAGACAATCATCTATCATACGTCTCCTACTGGTGGGCCGGCATTGTGGCCTTAGACCCACCGCTATTGGAAGGTAACTCACCTCAAAGTAGCTGCTGATCTGCGTGGGAACTGACTGTCTTCTGCTGCTGCTGCCCCAGAAATCCTCCGGCTATAATTCCCACAAAACACTCAGTCAAATACTGCTAATCAACTTTAGGGTAAAATGACCATTTACCCCTAACCAAGCCAAAAGTCAAGGTCAAAGTCAACTTCCAGTTGACCCGACTCGCCGAGTTGGCTCGCCAACTCGTTGAGTCCTTGTCCATTGGAATAACCTTAATCCCGTCTCTACTTGTCGAGTTTGGCATCGACTCGACGAGTTTTCCTTCTAAACTGATGTTCAAACGTCCTTCATCCTACTCGCCGAGTTGTATGAACAACTCGTCGAGTTCGTCTTCATCCGAAGAACACTCTATGCTGAGACTCGTCGAGTTGTATGAACAACTCGCCGAGTCTGTTCTTGGGGCAAGAAGATTGCCTTGAACTCGCTGAGTCATGGCATTGACTCGCCGAGTTACTTCATGAGTGAGTCTAGCTTCCGACCCACTGAGTCACACCCCCATGACTCACTGCTCCAACCCGCAACACAAAAAAGGGGAAAACCCGGGGACTCGCGACTCGACTCGCCGAGTCAGATGAACGACTCGCTGAGTCGGCCACATGCAAATATTATACACGCGATTCTGCTTGAATCCAGCTCATGCCATTCATAGATCTGGGTTTCTAGGTCCTGATTAACACGTAAAGTTTCCAACTTTATGTGTAAACAAACACCCATGAGGGTTTTAGGGCTCAAAATGCACCAAAAGAGTAGATCTAGGGCTTTTATGCAATATGGCTCCATAAAGGCAGTGGATCCAAGCTTCTGGAGCTCAATCACGCCTAGATCTAGAGGCTAAACAACTTATTACGAACCCTAAAACACAAACAAGCTTGGGGAAAGGCTCAAGAAGGACTTTCATGGAGCTACAAGGGACATTAAGCATGAAAACAGAGGGAAACTGAGATATACCTCAAGGAAATCACTGAGATAACCCAAATATGCCTGGCCTCCTTCTTCTCTTCTTGATCTACTCTCCTTCCCTATCCAATTCTTCAAGAAAACACACTAAAATGCTTCAATCTCACAAGGAACAAGGCTTGAACGAAGTATAGGGCTCTGAGGGTGAAAGGGGGCGAGCTTAGGGGCGGATAAGACGGTTTAAATAGGGTGAAAACCCTTGAAATTTAGGGTTTCATCAGACAGCGGGGACTCGCCGAGTCGCCAACTTAAACGTGTTCCGGATCCCGTCCCTACTCGGCGAGTCGGGCCTCCAACTCGCCGAGTCCAAGGCTAAAAATGTGAAATACTTAGATAAATTTTACGTACCAGGAACCAGGTGCTACAGGGGGAACACCGCCCCCCCCCCTCTCCCGTTATTAGGTGTTACGTTATGGCGTGTGATGGTGGTAACATGTCGTAACGCGTGAAAAATCCGAACGTTTGCAAATTCAACCGTTTAAAAACGGTAACTTTAATAAAAAAATTTTTACTAATTACATTTTCCTTTTATATATATATATATATATATATATATATATATATATATATATATATATATATACCTCATTCTTTTTACTACACATATTTCTCTATATCTATCTCTATTTCTATATCACTCAAAACACAAACACAAAAATCAACCAACTATGAATGAATTTGATCCGGCTCATCCGTACAATGATGATAACGACGAAGACGATTTGTTCGTGAGTATGATGTACCAGTATTACACAGACAGCCTACTACAGCCAGATCCAACTCCACTACTCACGCGACGTGCGACGTTAAATAGAGATCGTGAGGAAGGGCATCGGCGGCTAGTTAACGATTACTTTGCAGAAAATTGTGTCTACCAGCCAAGCGATTTCAAAAGAAGATTTCGTTTGCGAAAAAATGTCTTCGAAAGGATAGCCAATGCTATGGAAGCAAGATATCGTTTGATTCAACTTTTATAATTTACAAAATGTCACTTTTAGATAAAATAAATACAAATTTACAGGTTTAATATTTAATTAGGTATCGTTTGTTTACTATATATTTAAGTATCATTTGTTTCAACTTTTATAATTTATAAAATGTTACTTTTAGATAAAAATAAATATAATTTTTACGTGTTTAATATTTATTTAGATATGAATTTTTCCAAATGAGATATAATGCTAGAGGCAAACGAGGCTTCACAGGGTTGCAAAAATGTGTTGCTGCAATTAAACTTATGGCAATGGGGGAGTCACCCGATTCTGTTGACGATTATATGAGAATGTCTGAGAGGACCGCACGAGAAAGTTTGTATTTATTGGCAAGAGGTGTTGTCGAAACATTCGGTGACCAATACTTGCGCAAACCTTCGTTGCATGATATGCAACAATTATATGCGGCGCATGAAGAAAGACATGGTTTTCCGGGTATGCTTGGGAGCATTGACTGCACACACTGGAAATGGAGAAATTGTCTCATGGCGTGGAAAGGCCAGTATTCGAGCGGTCATCATGGAGCGCCTTTGTTGGTATTAGAGGTTGTTGCTTCACAAGATTTATGGATTTGGCATGCTTTTTTCGGGGTTGCGGGTTCTAACAACGACGTCAACGTTCTCGATCAATCACCGATATTTGACGATCTTTTGTCAGGAAAAGCCTCGAATGCTCCTTTCACATTAAATGAAAATGAATATAAGTTTGGGTATTACCTTACAGACGGAATATATCCACAATATTCTACGGTTGTGAAGGCGTTTCGCCACCCAATAGATCCAAGGGACAAATATTTCAAGAGACGACAAGAAGGAGCACGTAAGGACGTTGAACGTGCTTTTGGGGTTTTGAAATCAAAATGGCACATTGTTGAACATGCGGCGAGACCTTATGAGTTAGATACTCTACGATATATCATGTATGCATGTATCATAATGCATAACATGGTTGTTGAAGATAAAGGACGCAATATTGCAACATATTCTCCTACGGAACCAAGACATGTGCAATTTCAACCAAGGACATGAGAATATTTACATAGAGTGGTTGATATTCAAGATCAGCGAAAACACAAGCAACTCCGTGAAGACTTGGCAGATTACATCTATGTTGGTCACGAAGATGAAGATGAATAGTTTTAGGGCAAAAAATATAGGTTTTATCATCTTTTTTTTTTGTTTTTTTAGGTTTTTAAATGTTTTTGTGTTTTGTTGTAATTTTTTTAATGTTGTTTTTAATTAAGATTTATTAAAATTTTATTTTTTACTTTTCAAATATAAATAAAAAAAAGCAAATTCGAAATATAGAAAAAAACATCAAAAATAAATAAATAAATAAATAAAATAGAAAATAATTGGTGTTATCACATGTTATTAGATGTTGCCCATTTCTATCTTGGATGTTATAACACCATGTATGAGGAGGATGTTGACATGACACCTTTTGGATGTGATAACATATAATAACATGTTGCCCACACCTAATAGTTTTATACATATGATATGTAGGACCACATACCACTATTTTGCATGATGCATCTACGAAATGGGTATCATCGAAACAAGGTCGCTTGGATGATTGTGCAGTTAGTATGCCCATTTAACAATGCTATATGGGAAAAGGATAACTATTTTGGTGATTATCTTAACTTTTGGCAACTTTTTAAAAAGTTGCGAATGAGATTACAATTTTTTTTTCTCTTAAGCTTATTGGAATTCTTCTACAAAAAAGTGTATTATATTTCGTTTTAATTCTTTAGTTGATCAATTTATGTGTTATATCATTATAACTATATTTTATATTTTTAAGTAATTTGTATTATTAATACTCCGTATAATCTAATTGGGTACATCCTTTGATTGCTAACACCTTTCGTATATATCAATTTGAAATAATATGAAACATCTTTAACTTAGAGCAAAAGTCTCTATTCATCAAAACGGATTAAATTGTTCAAAAATATAACAATGAATAATCCATATATATATATATATATATATATATATATATATATATATATATATATATATATATATATATATATATATATATATATATATATATAATAAGTGTCTAAGTTAACGCTCTGCTCTCGAGTTCACTAAAGGAATGAAAAGAAAAAAAAATAGATGATGTTCATTTCCGTTCTCTTCAATTTCTTCCGATTTGGGAGGACAGTTTCTAAGAAAGATTAGTATAAATCTTTATTTCCTTTCTCTTCTCTTCTTTCCAATAAATAAACTCGGTAGCAATAATATCTTCTCAATCCTCCGACTTGTTGGGGAAAAACGAAATAGGGTTATTGGAAATCTGGATCACAAACAGGAATCGTGTTAACACTTTCCTTGTTTGATATTTCGACCCTATATGCCTTGGGTATCACGAAATCCAAACTGGGATAATTCATGATGTTACAATTCTGATTTTAGGCACAAAATCAGAATCAATTTTGAGAGAAGATGAAGAAGAAAGCGTTTCCCGTTTTTCTATGTTCCAAAGGAGTCGTTATTTTCCCGGATTTATCCACTCAACGGATAAATGAGAACAGTTTGCATCTTTCAGAAAAAACAGATTAGTCCCTGAATTTGCATTTTTCAAAAATGACATATTAGTCCCCGACTTGACACAGTAGATTAGGGTTCGGTACTAACAATATTTAGTAAATACAAGTGTGCACTCCCACACCTCCTAACTTGTATTATAACTAAAACATTATTCTTGAAACACTTGTTAAATCCATTACACTAAAATATATTTGGTGATATAAAATCACCAACATGACTTTCCTTTTTTCTCTTCTTAAATGAACTTTGGAGCAATGTGTAAAATCATTAAATATGTGTTTATGTGACTTTTTCTTCTCGATGCATATTATGGTATAATATCTTATTTGTTTCTCACATGAGCTCATTTAAAATAATGTGTTAGACTCGTGTAACTTAATATATAAATGTGCATTAAATTTATGAACTTTAAAGATAACATCTTTTTGTAAGATTACTTAGGTTTGGAATTTGCTTCACTTATAAACAAAAAAGAAACAAGTATGCTGCTAAAAGAAGAAAGAAAAAACAATAGAAAATTGCTTGAGTGCTAAGCTTTTTCTAATTAGACGAGAATACCCAAAACTCTTTTTAAACATCTGAACTTGTACCCTTTTATATTAGACATAATTGAATCCTAAGTAAACACAAAAACTAAAACAAATCCATATCAAGTTTCCTAAAATACCTTATTTAAACTAGATATAAACAAATCTTATAATAAGGAAAGTTTCCTATTAACCGATTAATCCAACAATTATCCCCTTAATCGGTTTGGACATACGAGCCACTTGTTCAAAACAATGTCGGTTCCTCTTCAATTAGACATGCTTCTTCCTTTTCCCATTTAGGACACTCGTTTTTATAGTGACCAAGCTCACCACATTTGTAACATCTAATGTGACTTTTATCTCGGACACATTCATTACCATCTCGACTTCTCCCGGACCCCCGACCTCTTCCCCGGTCACGTCTAAAGTCATCCCGATTTGAACTTCCATTGCTACAATGCTTACAAACATGTGACTTTTCCTCACTAGCCAACAACAACCCACCTTGAGTATCCTCCACTTTCTCAGTTCTTATTATACGCTCCTTGTATGCCTTCAATCTACCAACCGCTTCATCGAATAATATTGAATCCAACTCGAAACATTGCTCTATTGAAGCCACGATTTGAAGAAACGACTTAGGAATCGAATCTAGTAACCTTTTTACCGAATCAATTTCTTCAAGCTCATATCCAAGACTCCTTGCTTTTGAAGCTAAACCGGATAATTTTGTCACAAAATCATCGACCGTTTCACCCTCCTTCATGCGCAAACTTTCAAGCTTTCTCTTTAACGTTGCAAGTCGAGCCGTTCTCACCCGATCCATTCCCAAATACCGTGTCTTCAGCCCATCCCACACTTTCTTTGGTTCGATGTAACTCGCCATTTGCAACACCATGTCCTCGGGTATCGCTTGAAACAAAAATGCAAAAGCTTGTTTTGACTTCTTTTGATCCGACGCTTCACCTAACGCCTTTGGTTCGACCGTCTCCATATGTCGTGTGTATCCATAATCGATTTGACTTTGACCGCCCACACCGAATAATTCGTTTGAGTCAAAACCGGAACTTGATACGTCATCGAACCTCCGTCTTTAACCAACGACATCCTATTATTTTTTACAACCACGACCTCTTTAATAAAGTTTGTTCCGAGAGCACTCTTCCACAAGGAAATAAGACAAGGTCACGACCACCTTTACCGTCTTCCGTCACCCGCAAAACGAACCGAATCAAAGCCACCCGCTCTGACATCTTCCTGTCCGTTTATTCCGTGCCTCCGGTTAGTCTCTCACAAGCCCGATTAAAAGAAAGTGGGGTTGCTTGTAATCTGTTTGGTGATTTTAGTGTCACCATGTCATTTTAAGTAACTAGAACCATCATGTGAGCTAAGGGGCTTCATGATTTGTACTCCAATATATGTACGGGGGTTGTGCGGAGAAATATCAGTTCGGAAAGTGATATCACGATCCAAGTTGGAATCCAGATCTCCACCATATACCCTAATTTTTCCTACATAATCAACCTCGAATCACACCCCCTTTAACAAAACCACTCTGATACCAAGTGTAAGATTACTTAGGTTTGGAACTTGTTTCACTTCTAAACAAAAAAGAAACAAGTATGCAGCTAAAAGAAGAAAGAAAAGAACAATAGAAAATTGCTTGAGTGCTAAGCTATTTCTAATTAAACGAGAATACCCAGAACTCTTTTTAAACATCTGCACTTATACCCTGTTTATACTAGACATAATTGAATCCTAAATAAACACAAAATCTAAAACAAGTACATATCAAGTTTCTTAAAATACCTTATGTAAACTTGATATAAACAAACCTTATAATAATGAAAGTTTCCTATTAACCGATTAATCCAACACTTTTCATCTGAAAACATAACAAATACATCTTTCATCTTTAAATATCTTTGAGGATTGTATATAAATCATACATCATCATATTAAACATAGTAAATGCTAAACAATTTGTATGATGATGCAACTCATGATATGAACTCACATATCCAAACTCCAAGTCATGAGTCATCTCGTATCATTTCAATATCCTCAACATCTAAAGAGTGTTACATTTTTACTCCTAGTGACAGATGGTTAGATAGAGCACGTTAAACAAGTTAACACAAAGCATACTTAATAAATAAAGGGAAAATGACTTATTAAGGTAATTAACTTTTTGGTATGTTTACATCTGGGTAACTATCTTTTTTTGTACACATTTAGGTAACAAACTTGTTGGAAGTGTTCACATATGACCATTATGACCTGCTATAGCAGGTTAAATCCTAGATGTGAACGTTTTTAACAAGTTCGTTACCTAGACGTGTACAAAAAAAATAGTTACCCAAATATGAACAAAACGAAAAATAAAAGTAAATTACACGAATGGTCCCTGTGGTTTGGCGGAATTTGTGTTTTTTGTCCCTAACTTTTTTTTTAACTCGGATGGTCCATAGTGTTTATTTTTGTTACGCATTTGGTCCCTGTCTTACCTAAAAATACTATTTTGCCCTTATTAATTTATTTTTTAATTAATTTTCTTATTTATGTATTTTTTTATATATTTAAAAAAACTAATAGACCCCACATATCTGTATCTCCTCACCATAAACCTCAAACCACATTTGAGAAATTTAATTCGGATGGTCTATTGTTTATTTTTGTTGCGAGTTTGGTCTCTGTCTTACCTAAAATACTATTGTGCACTTATTAATTTATTTTTTTAATTAATTTTCTTATTTATGTATTTATTTTTTTATATATTTAAAAAAATTAATAGACCCCACATATCTATATCTCCTCACCGTAAACCTGAAACCACATTTGAGAAATTTAATTTGGGTCTTACCGGTCACCATCTTATCTCTCATCCTCCCCAACTTCTATTTCTTTTCCATCTTTAGTAACATCGACGTCTTCACCATCTTTCTTTTTTTGGTACTTCAACTATGGCGAACCAACACCATAACCTACTGTCTCTTCATCTTTAGTGGGTTGTGGTGTTGATTCGACGGAGTTGAAGGACCGAAAAAAGAAGGGATAATGAAGACGTAACAAAATTAATAAGTGTACAATAGTCTTGTTAAGTAAGACAAAAACCAAGCTCGTAACAAAATTAAACAGTAGGGATCATCCGAGTTAAAAAAAAATAAATCAATTAAAAAATAAACAGTATGGATCATCCGAGGAGATATAAATATGTGGGGTCTATTAATTTTACAAAACTTCAAAAATGGTCCCTGTGGTTTCCGAAAATATCAAGTTTAGTCCCTAAGTTCAAAAAACCTCACAGATGGTCCCTGTGGTTTCAAAACTTTTAACAAATGGTCCTTCCGCCTAACTCCGTTAGCTTTCTACCATTAAGTGAGGGGCATTTTCGTCATTTCAATACACAGGGACCATTTATGAGGTTTTCTCTATTTAAAAATAAAGAAAAAATATATATAATTATTTAATTAAAAGGCCCCACTCACTCTCTCTCTCTATACCCCCACCTCCTTCTCCTTTTTCTTTTTACCCAAGATGAACACTTCATCTTCTTCCTCTTTTCCTTCTTAATCAAAATTCCATATCTACCCACTAATTAGTTATATTCTGCCTAATCTCGACGGGAAAGATGAGCGGGGGAGGGGAGAAGCCTGCTGGTGGTCGGTCGACACTTACGGTAGCGGGGATTGGTGTTGGTTGTCGATACATAGAGAAAGACGAGGTGGCAACCGGTGTTTCTTGGCGGAGGTGATGGCAAGTGGAAGCTGGAGTGGAGGCAATAGGTGGAAGGAAGCAGTGGTGTCGGGGTGTTTGATGGTGGTGGGTCACGACAAGAGGAGGCGGTGGTTGGGATGTCGCAAAACAACAGGCAGTCGCTGTGTATTGAAATGAACAGTCTCTAGAACAAGAACTGGTTTCTGAAAAAGATCAAGAACATGAACATCCAGAGTTGATTTCTGAAAGCCATGAAAGACCTTACTCTGTACCTGAACATGTTGCTTCATTAGCCTATGAAAGACAATTAAGTGGAGTTAGTGACTCCAAGTTGAGCTCCATACCTGATACAGAATCGGTATCTTCAGCTAGTGATCTTGAAAATAAGGATCATACAGAAGATGGCCACCATTCTCTAGAACCCGAACTGGTTTCTGAAAAAGATCAAGAACATGAACATGAAGAGTTGATTTCTGAAAGCCATGAAAGACCTTACTTTGTACCTGAACATGTTGGTTCAGTGGCTTTTGAAAGACAATCAAGTGAAGTTAGTGACTCCAAGTTGAGCTCTATATCTGATACAGAATCTGTTTCTTCAGCTGATGACCTTGAAAATAAGGACCATATTGACCTTTCTCAAGAACCAGAACTTATTTCTTTTAAAGATTATATCGATGACAATGTGGAATCTGTTCAAGTGAGGGAAGGAGATGAAAGACTTCATGAGGATGAAATAAGTGTTGGGAATGTGATGAATCAACAAGAAGTAATGGATGTGGTCTCTTCTTTGGAGATTATGGCAGAAGCAGTTCATAGCAGGGCATCAAGTCTGTCATTATCTGATGAAATGAGTGAACATGTATATAATGAGAAAGACGGCGATGAGGTGGCAACATCAGTTTCAGAAACAAGTTCTTATTTTGAAGAACATGGCAACTTAATAGAAAGGTCTGAGATTGATGTCACAAGTTTATCAGTGGAAGAGAGTCACCCAAAAGAACCTGTATATGATACGAGTCCTCGATCTGAACATGTTGCTTTGTAACTCTTGTTCTAGTTGATGGCAGCAACAAAACAAAGGGAAGAAGAGTAGCAGTGAATCACAAAGGTGTGAAGATGGGTAGTAGTTTTATGGTGTTTTGTACTTGAGAGAGAGGCCCTTTAACTGAATAATTATATTTTTTTTCTTTTTTTTTAAATAGAGAAAACCTCATAAATGGTCCCTGTGTATTGAAATGACGAAAATGCCCCTCACTTAACGGTAGAAAGCTGACGGAGTTAGGCGGAAGGACCATTTGTTAAAAGTTTTGAAACCACAGGGATCATATGTGAGGTTTTTTGAACTTAGGGACTAAACTTGATATTTTCGGAAACCATAGGGACCATTTTTGAAGTTGTCTTATTTTTTTTTAAATATGTAAAAAATAAATGCATAAATAAGAAAATTAATTAAAAAATAAATTAATAAGGGCAAAATAGTCTTTTTAGGTAAGACAGGGACCAAACACGCAACAAAAATAAACAGTAGAGATCATCCAAGTTAAAAAAATAAGTTAGGGACCAAAAACACAAATTTCCCCAACCCACAAGGACCATTCGTGTAATTTACTTTTACTTTTCGTTTTGTTCATATTTTGGGTAACTATTTTTTTTGTACACATATAGGTAATGAATTTGTTGAAAGCGTTCGCATCTAGGATTTAACCTGCTATAGCAGGTTATAATGGTCATATGTGAACACTTCCAACAAGTTTGTTAACTAGGTGTGTAAAAAAAAATAGTTACCTAGATATAAACATACCGAAAAGTTAATTACCTTAATAAGTCATTTTCCCATAAATAAAAGCTCAAACAATATTGTAAAGCTAGGCACCAGCTAACCATCATATAAGCACCACATGTAATAATAATAATAATAATAATAATAATAATAATAATAATAATAATATAAATTCTCAATTTTACATCTTTAGCCCTACCAACTTTTTTTTTTTACTTCTTGTCAAATCTTTTTCATAACCCTTTTACACTTTCATACAACTTTATTTTCATCTATGATTTTTCCGGTTTAACATTTATTTTACAATTCTACTTGCTTTTATTTTTTTAAATTAAAGACCACAAGAGGCTGTTTGTCATCAATTTTGGATAAGAAAAAAATGATTTACCAAACCTGCAAATGATGGTTATAATTTTTAAAAATACAAGCATTAACATAATAACATATTCATTTTGTTTTATAAGTTAACAGTGTTTTTCGCTTTCAACATTTTTTTAAACAGTGTTAACCAGTTTGTACAACAAATCTCATATGTTAAGACTTATCTTTTTAAAAATTTATAATTACTATTTGCAAAGTTTGTAAACCATTATTTCTTTTCCAAATTTGAGGACAAACATATTTTACGTGTGATGTTCAAATTAAAAAATAATAATAGTAATAATAATAAACGCAAGTACAAATGTAAACAAAAGTATTTCTAACAATACCTAAATAAATATGTTAAGAAAACATTAGACAATTAGACAATTGTAAAAAGAAGATATAAAATAAAGTTGTATGTAAATTTCAAAAATTTTTAAAGATGTAAAAAAGTATATAATTTTTTTTAAGATCATATTGAAACATTGTTATATTAAAACACACAAGTCCAAATAAACTTTAAACAAAAATTATATAAAAACATAATCATAACAAAAATATAAAATAAAACAATCAAATGAAATAACTCAAAAAACAATCTACATTAAACATTCATCAAAGGATTCTTGAGGCAACATAACTCGAAATACAGCATAATGATGATTTAAGCTTTTCTCTCCTTGTAACCTATGAACACTTCCAAGCGCACCATCACTCTTATTTGGGAACGCGTAGAATATACGCTTCACTCTTTGATGTACAAGCGCCATCGCACACCTGTTCAAAACAACATACTGATGCTGATGCTGACACTGACACTGATAAATAAGATAACACAAAGTTGTAATTAAAGAACCTACATTGTGCATGGTTCCCAAACAAGATAAATGTCATAACCGGTACATAGATACGGTCTCCCATTTGACTGAGAGTTGACCACCTCCTCATCATCGTTTACCTAAAAATAGCAACCTACTTTAATCTTTTCACCAATATAAGATAATACTATCATACTTTATCTTTTACCCATAATAACAATGTACTTACATTTTTTTTCTATGGATAATAGCAATTTGTAACCCATAATAGCAACATAATTACATATTTTGACCAATAATAGCAATATGTAACAAATAAAGTAGATTTGCCCATATTGGTAGCAAAATAGGGCTTTTGACATGAAAGTCCTTAAGTTTGTCAATTTTTGTCGGTTTTTGTCCCTATGACGATTTTTTGTTCATTAATGTTCAAAATTTGACAAACTTAAGGACTTCCATGTCAAATTCAGAAAACATACTTAGGGTAAAACCGTAAAAACATAAAAGATTTGTAAACTTAAGGACTTTTATGTCAAAATCCCTAGCAAAATATGACTACATTGCTATTATTGGTAACAAAATAAAAAAATAAAAAACAAATAAATGAGCTTACGTGGATAGATTTGATCTTTTGTTTCTTTAACAAATGATTTGTTTCATCAAGATTATCTGCAACATGTTCATTGCCATGAAAAAGAAGTTTATCTCTAACTGAAGAATTTTCAATGGCTACAATGGCAGCATGTCTTAAAGGATGCCATGAACATGACTTCTGATTAAACCATTTCCATGGATTTAAACAAGAAACACCATTGCCATAATTTAACAATTCAGGTTTTGTAGCTGAAGAATTTAAAACCAATTTATCATGATTTTGAGAAGTTGCTTCATGATTTATGGAACAACAGCTGCAAGAGTTGACCTGATCACGTGCTTCAGCAATCACCTCATTGGTTGAAGGATCAATGATAATAGCAGCATTCATCATCTGCACATAATGAAATTGCTTTTATTGTTCTTTTATATAAAGTTTTAAGGATAATTTTACATTTTTCTTAATTGAAATTTCACCTGGCATTCACATTTTGCCAAATCAAGTGCTTGTTTCATGAAGGTGCAAACAGAGTTAGATTCCTCTTCTGAAAACCCCGTAATGCCCCTTATATTGCTACAGTTTAAACCACACATTCAAACAGAAGTCAACAAAGTCAAACCATGGAAAATACTTTGATTATGAAATGAAATTTAAGATGAATTACTAGGTTGGTGGATGATAAGATGTTGGCCATATTTTGCATTGTTCTATCCATTCTTCTTTTGATAACGGAGCATATTTGCATACCTAGCATTAACATTAACATTATTATTATTTTATTTTTTTAAATGTTCATTCCACAATAACAAAATACATCTCTAAATCACCAAATATAGAAATAACATACTTTTGTAATGAAAGTTTCCAACTTATATGAATTTATAAGCTCCACAACCTCTTGAGGTATATTATCCAATTGGCTTTCACTTTCACAAGCTAAACATAAGATCACTGATAAATGTATGCATCCTGATGAAAGCCACAAAAGTCAACTATGTATAACATATAAAATATCATATAAACTATTGCCAAGTTTTATGCTATTTTTTATCAGAGGAAAAGATAAAACCTTCATTAAGGTCTTGTTTTCGAACTCGTTTGACATGATGAAGGTTTTCTAATGGTAGAATCTTATTTAATTTCCTGAAGAGCAAACAGTTTTAATTAGCAATCAATGATGAAATTCAAGAAAAGGTGAAGTTATTAAAGAGTGTGTGTGCATACCTTACAAGAGTGTTGGCATGTTTAGGATCTATTACAGCAGCATAAACTTTGACTGTAGAATATAATCAAATTCAGTAAAAAGAAAATGACAGAAGATGCTAAAGAATAGAACAGAGGTTGAAGAAGCTACCAGTGGGTTGTTGGTGGAGAGGGAAAGGTGGTTTATCTGGGATGTGAATAATTTCCCAGCTTTTATTCTCTTCACACTTGTTCATATTTCCTAACTACAAATTTCAAGTTATAAATCATGCATAACTGAATAAATAGACTTGATGTAAGAGTCTTAAAACTGTAGAAAGATGATTCATCATATGCATATATGTGTAAAATGGCCAAAAGGACCTCCTTTTACATTTTGACTTATTTGTCTAATTAACAATTTTTTAAACTAATAATTATTGTTTTTAACTAACAGAAAACATGCATCTATTGTTCATTCCAAAGTTACCAACATCAAAATGCATAAGTTAAAAGTTAAAACATGTAATTGATCAGTGAAACCATGCATATAAAGAAAGTAACCCCTCTCATGCATTTGATCAAACAGCTTGTGTGCAATCTGATTTCTAATCTTGTGTTCATTCTAAGCAATCTGATTTCAAACATTTCTATTAAATTTTAGCGGTTTTTTCATCATCTAAACTTTGATTCCTCAGAAATCCAACCCATAAGATTAAACAAATCAAGACACTTCATAATCAGCAAAGCTAGATGAATATGGTTATTAACATCAACCGATGAACCCAAACACCAAACAATTATAAACATGAACAAGAAACACAACGACCAAAATAAGCAAAAGGCATCATCACTAACAACATTGGTAACCTTGAAATCAATATTTTCGATTTCAACAGAAAGCAGTAAAAAAAAAGGAGGGGGGAACGAAAGCAGGAAAAAATGAAGAAAAATGGAACCTGTAGCTGTGGGGTGCGAAGGTCTCTGGCCGTTGGCTTCACAGGGGAGGCGATGGTATACGGGGGAGAGCAGGGGAGGAATCGCTTGAGGAGCTGACAATGGGAGAAGCGAAGGGGGAGTCGTATAGAGCTGAGTTTGAATAAGGTTTTGAACAAGTTACTTAAATGGTACTTGTGGTTTTCAAATATTTCATTTTTGGTCCCTAACTATTTTTTTTTTTTGTATTCGAACCGCCTACCATATCATTTTGTTGTGTTTTTAGTACATGTAGAGATAAAAAAAATATGTTGCCCTTTGTATTTTCTTTTTCATATTTCTTTTATTGTTTATTAATATTACAAAATAAAATAAATAATTAATAGACATATAAGTCCCACTCCCAACCCTACCACACCATCCCAACCATTTCACTCTCTCATCTCTCCCCTTAACCCATACTATCTCATATCATTAGATTAAAGAAATATAACCTACACCCTTGGGACTCAGCTACCCACCACCGAAGCCACCAAATTGCGACTACCGAAGCCACCAAATTGCGACTACTGAAATCACCAGATCGTGACTACCGAAATCAACAGATCGCGGTCGTGAACCACTGGATCGCGTGGAAGCACCAGAAAACGCTATCACTGCCATATACTATGTATTTTTAGATTTTTCTTCACACCCCTTATTTTGACTTTGCTCTCTCGCTGGAAACCGTTGCCGCCACCATCGTCAGAAACTTCTATTTACTCCGCTTTCTCGCCAGAAGCCGACATCGATTTCTCCCTACTCAAAGTCGACTGCGCCACATGTGCGGTTTGAGATTTTCATAAATCGCAACCGCACCGCGAAGGTTCTAAATCGTGTTATGCGGTGTAGTCAGGTGCAACGGTTTTAGTGTGGTTTGCGGTTTTAGAATATACATTTGAGAATATATACAAAAATATATTTTTATTTTTGTTAAGATTTTTTGTGCTTCCATGCTGCTTGCGATCCAAAAACATAAATAAACAACTTATTTTTAGTCCCTCTTATGCTTCATCGAGAATCAAATAAACAATTTTATAAGCAAAAAAACGATCACAATCTTATTAGTATCTATCTAAAGAAATATCTATGGTGAGATTTTAGGATTCCTAATTAGAATCTTAAGATCGTAACACGGTCTGATCCACCTCTTTAGTTTTATCATATAGTTGAGCCTCAAAAATCCATCTATTCAACTTGAAATCAATTATCGCAAGTTGCAAGAAGTCTCATAAAACATTATCACTTCATCAATTCATCTCGAATTAGACAGGTCACATTCATGATATCCCCTTTGTGATCTTAATCATTTAGTTGTACGTGATCTTGTTATTTTCTTATTTTTCTTATTTTTTATTTTTATTTTTATTTTTCTTAATCAAGATGTTTTCTTCCTAATTTTTATGGTTTGCAATAACAAAAGTTATGGTTCATACTAAAAAGTTAAAGTTGATTCCATATCAACATCAAGTTATGATATATAATGCACACCCAAGATCTTACAGGCAAATTTGAATATGAGTTCATTATAATAGGATTTCAATCCCGATCCGATTACAATCATGATCTTGTAATACATAGAATGATCTTGGATAAGATCACAATCTTGACAACCATGATAATCTACTATAATAAATGAATGTTTTTTTGACACATATTCTCTTCTCATTCATTTGGACACATGACATTTTTTAAAATTTTTAAATTTTCTATTTTCCACTTGTCATTTTATTGTATTTTCCATTTTATCAAATTAAAATTCCACATTTAATATGTAAGGTAATATATATGTAAGGTATTTATTAGAAAATGTTTATATATGTAATATATTCAATACATTAAAGCCTCATTAATTTTAATAATTCAAAAATTTTCTCATTTTTCTTATAAATCCAAAATTTTCAAATTGTTAAAATTTTATATTTAATTTTTTTTAAGTAAACCCATATAATACATGGGTCTCACACCTAATCTTAAATATATTATTAATCGATATCAAATCAACAAATATGGTATGATATATATAAAAATTGATATGATTTTTAAAATAATTTGAACAAACAAAACAACTTTTAATGTTGTATGATCGCTTTAAAAAAATACAGAAGTAATCGATGACATTTCTTAAATGATTAATGTCGTATGTAAAAAACTATTTGTTTTTTCACAAAATATCTTTAATCTAAAAAAATTCCTATCAAAAGGTTAACAATGAAATTAATGAATCTTGTACCTCTATTCAAATAGTATTTTATGAACAAAAACAATTTGTTATTCATTTATAACCCTTTTTACAATAATGGTTTCTCATATATAAGAAAATAAATAGTTTGTTATCTTATTATGACATTAAACATTTCACATAGTAATTTTCTGTTTATCATGCAATGCGAAGAAAACTTATAGCCATACAAATTTCTTTATTCAAACATCTTTTTCGAAAGGCCAATAAAGATGACCTACCCCAAAAGGTCAAACTTATGTGAGTTATGTCTAACCTTTTGGAGGGACCTATTTTATATGTTATAAACCACTCTCATCCGGTAGAGTCCAATAAACCTTGATTTGGTCAACATATTATTTGGTTTCTGTTTTAAATCCACCCCTAACAAAATATATGTTAAATCCATCTGCATTTTGCTTCCAAATACACATAAAAAAAACACCGCATGTACATAATGACATTAAACATCTTTTTGAATCCATCTACCATCAATACAATAGTTTAAGAAACAAGTATGCGTCTAATAAAAATATATCACAATAAAAGATTGCAGCTTGGACCGAAAAAACAAGTCAAAAAGGCAGCCAATTTGTGCATTTCCAACCAATCTCCCCCATCTTACACTCGTAAACCTGCCCATGAAAATCAAAAACAAAAATTAAGTCATATCCCTTTGAAATTAAATCCCTTAAATACTAACTTTTTACAAATTTACCATATGAAGAAACAATACATAAGTTATGATTTTGGTGTTTCTATATCTTAATCGTTCAAGAGAGTAGTAATTTGAGAATCCAAAACAAACATATAATGCTACCATGACTTTCACTCAAACAATTAAACAAATTTGGCAAAAACCCAATTAGAGTCGAAATAATCAAATTTGGAGATTTATAAAAAAAAAAAAATTATCGAGATGAATATTAAACTACTTAACTAATTACCTTATTCTGATTCTTGAAGTCTTCAATAATCACTTTGAAAACTTCAAAACGCACATCCAAATTCCAAACACCCCTTAAATGATTTTTAAAGTAAAAAAACAAGATACTATAAGATTAACTAATGCTTATACTAAACTTTCAAAACAACAAATTTTATAGTGACAATCTACCTGGTAACCGGACGATTCTGCCCTTCTCCATCAATCCAATTCCGACACCTCTTCAGAATCCGACAAGGGCAAAAGCGTACAAACACCAAGAACATGTCCATTCAAACACACAAAATACTCAATACAATCTTCATACGCCCCCAATCTACAACTTGCACTTTGAGGAATCATTTTAGCTTGCAACATACTCCACAATTTCGCTTTACAATAAGGACAAAATTCACTCTCATGAAACTTCGCCCCTCTTCTAATTAGCATCTTCCTTACTTTCGAAGTGGCAAATGACTTAAATACCCCTCGGAAAAACCCCACATCCCCTTCTTCTCCTTGATCCAAATGCTCACATGGGTCGGAAACATACAAAACATCCGTCCTACAATTTGGCAACAAAAAACTCTTTCCAGAAGTTCTTGAAAACCTAGTACGATGTGCAAAATGTCCAGGGATTTGGATTTTGTTGAATAAGCCGTCTTTTTTGCATCCAGAACAATAGATTAGAAGCTTCCCGAGTGCACTCCAGTTGCCATCGACACTGTGGGACCCACTTGATTGAAGATCATGCATCATTTTGGGGGCCCGCGTTCTGCAAAATTCTTTCCAGAGTACTCTTTTCACAAGATCGTCAAACCATTTGCATACGCATGAGAGAGTGGCGATTATTTTAGGGTTCCAATTTAGATGTTGGAGAAGTAGGAAGATTACGTCTTCACTTAAATGGCCTTTTGTGCATATACAGCTTGCAGAGTGTATGCATCGGTATTGTTTTGTAATGATCATTGTCTGCACATTGTGACGATAAAGAGTTAAATTCCAAAAATAGCAACGTGATTGGGTGGATTTTTCTAAGTACAAGATTGAGATTTGAGAGTACAATGTTGCAATAGTTTATGAGACACAAATAAATGGTTGAAGGTTGATTTATCACAATTTGCGGAATCACAGTAGGAGCATCTTTAATTCTTTATTGATTAATATCCCCGAAATTGATAAAACTAAGTAGCGAAAGATCGAAAGTTCGAAACAGTTTAGAAATTTGTATCTAATCAGTAATCACTATTCGCTATTCGCCTTAAGCATAAATGCAATAAAGAAACAGATAGAATTATCTTTCTATCATATAAAAAACTAAATTAAACCATAACAACAACTAACCACAAAGAGCGATGATTCCCAACTAAAATAAACTTGAAATTACAAAGAAACTGCGCAAAGATCAGAGTTAGATACTTGCCATGTTCCTCACCTCAGCTCATACGCAACACCCTGTTCAAAACAAACCACCTGCGAGGAAGAAATCAAAGGGAAAAAAGAAAACACATAAAGTTAGGGTTTCTTGAAGAACAAACATTGACAAATTAGTGAAGAAATCAAAGAACCCGACTGAATCTAGACATTCAAAACATGCATAGACGGAATCTTTACAAAACCCAGATGAAAAAAACTTGCCTTTTTTAAGGGTTTGTTGGCGTGAAGAAAAAAAAATCAAGAAATGGGAGTGAAGAATGGGGAAATGCCTCTTTGGAGTAGTTGCATATCTGATTGGATGGAAAGGAAAATAAATTGAGTCGACTCGAGGAGGGTATTATTAAAGATTAAAGAAAGTGATAAAATGACATGCAGGTTATTTTAATGTGAGATAGATGACATAGTGTATCGGTGATGTGGGCCCCGGTTATACGTGGATGATTGTGATTGGGTTGTGGGGATGTATGGAAACCCATCCAAGTCACCAGGTAAGCCTTGAGATTGATCGGATGGATGCAATTGGCACGCCAACAGTTGGCATTTTCTTCAATTTGATGGGGCGTTTGGTAAATAGCCGCTTTCTTTGTTTTTCTTTTCTTTTTAATTTATTTTTTTTTAATTACATTTCACATTTGTGTTTGGTTTGATGTAAAAACGAACAATTACAAAATGTCATTTGGGGTAAAAAGTTATCTAACACCTCACTTTGAGTCTAATGACATACACCATATATCCATATATTATATATTAGATAAATGTTTATGATTGGTTTAGATGATTCATAAAATATATTATATTCGGAATAAGTGTAAAAACGATATCATTAGTTTTTTTGGTTTTATTTAATTTTAGTTAATTAAATGTAACACCCCAAAATATGAAGGTAAAACCAAACGACCCATTTATCATTTACTCAATCACTTAAAGGTATTTTATAATAAAAACAATTATTATAGTACAATCTCACGGATATGGGAAATATGGGTGTATGCGTTGCAATCATGCCAGAACCTCCCCATTTCTAACCGGAAGTACCTGAAACCATAAACAACAACTGTAAACACAAAGTTCAGTGACTTCCCCAAAATACCACATATTATACATAACATACGAGTAATACATGCCATACATATCAAACATATCAAACATGCAATAGAAGGTGCTATATGCCATCCATAGTCTTGCCATTATGCCACGAGCCGTATCATGGCATTTCCTTGCCAAGTCGGGGGCCAAAACCCTGGGTCTTACAGACAAGGGCCAGGAGCCACCTCCTGATCTTCCATGCAAGCATCACAAAGACAACTAGCATACAATCCACAACTAACTATCTACTTAACTGTCAGGGTCCGAACCATGGTCTTGCATACTGATTTGCCAAGAGCCACCTCCGGGTCTTCCATACAAATGTCAAGGGGCACCCCCTAGTCTTTACATAATACATAAGCTATGGGTCGGCATTTGTGCCTTCGATCCATAGTACAGTGAGGAGACTCACCTCAGACGGCTGAAACCCACAGATAAATCTTTGACTACAAATCCGCTAAAATCCGCGCGCTATCAAATACCACAATGACAACCCATTAATAACTAGATCCTGACTCACAATAAGAGTCCAAATTAGGGTAAAAGACCTTTTTACCCCTCCTCTAACTTGGCCTAAGGCTGTAACATCCCGAAATTCAGGTACAACTATTTAACCCTTCTCTTTTTTCAAGTTGTCAAGATTAGCCCCTGAGTGAATTTTATAGCAAATGAGTACGCTAGGCGTACTGGAGAGTACGCTGCGCGTACTCATGCGCTTAATTTGGACGCGGACTCGCCTAAGTACGCTGGGCGTAGCGGGCCCAGATGCAAACCCTAATATTTGGCTTGTGCACTATATAAGGAATGCTAAGGCCTTATCCTCAGCCACCATATCAGAGAGTGAAACCCTAAGAGAGCATTTCCTTCGTCCTTAAGCTTGTGTGTGAGTGTTTTGAGCTAAAAGTGCCTTTATGTGTTAATGAAGAAGAAGGAAAGGAGCTTGTGGAGGCTAGAGTTGGAGGTTCAAGTTTAGATCTGAGTTCTTTAGAGGGAGGAGCTTCATCTAGAGGTAAAAAGCTCAAAAAAATCCTCTTTATTTTGGTTTGGTGCTGCTTGGACCATTTCTAGGGTTAAAGTCCTAAAGGTGGAGACTTTATGAGCATAAGGGACTCCATGGACCTAGATCTATCCCATTTCAGTGATATAAGTGATGTAGATCCATAAAAATCCCAACTTGGTCGTTGTTATGGGGTCATGCTTGAGCTATGAGCTTGTCTAGGGTTGGAAATGGAATGTTATGGGTTTTGGTGACTTTTACAGCCATGCAAAGGCTTAAAGTCACCAACTTTATGGATTAAAAGGCTTAGAAATGGTCAGATCTGAAATTAGACGTGTGTCTTAACTGTTTAAGACCCCAAAAGCTAAAGAGTCTGAAACTGGGAGTTACGCGGGGCGTAATCCCAGTACGTGCGGCGTAGGGGGTCGCGTTCCCCGTTTCTGTGAGGTCGTCGGGTACGCCCATCGTACAGGTTTGGTACGCGCAGCGTAACCCGGAGAGTTGACTTTTGTTGACTTTTAGGGTTTGGTCAATGTTGGGGTCTTTGAGCCATGAGAGGGGTAAAATGGTCTTTTACCCTTCTGGGAGTGCTAAGAGAGGATATAGTCTAGCCGTGAGAGTTGTATTGATTAAAGTGCTTATACCATGTGATTAGGCGGAGGCTAGACCAGATTTTACCGAGTTCGAGATTACCGAGTTACCCGAGGTGAGTCTTCTCACTATACTTTACCAAAGAGTGGTAATTATAGTTATGTGACAGAGTATCTTGTATGCTTTTTGTATGATGTGATTGATGGGTTTTGGTCATAAGACATCCTATGTGCTCATACAAACCCTAATGCTTGGATCTAGGTTTCTCTATTGTACATGCTTTGAATCCAAGACTATAAACCCTGATTCTATCATTCAAGTAATCATATTAGATATTAGAATAGGTTTATAATGTTACCTTGATTGTTATGTAGCAATAACAATCCCAATTCCTCCTTGAATTGACTTTGGAAGGCTTAGAGTCACAAGTGTCACTCCTCTAATGGCTCACAAACACCATAAGCAAGAGGATGAAGAGGAGAGAGGTTAGAGGCTGCCCAAAAACGTGTGAAACCCTAGCAAGAAGCTTAGCCACGTTTTTGGTCCTTAAGGGATCTATATATAGTGAGGCAATTAGGGTTATCTAACAAGGAAACCCTAATTTAGTTGCTTAAGCCCTAAGCAACCCATGGACTCATTTAATCAAGCCCTTGGACGATTTCCTTATGGGCTTCCCATAAGAATTCGTCCACCCCTTGATTCAAGACAATCCATGGCCCAAATTGCAATTATCTCATAATTACAATTCCAGTCCCTTAATTTTAATTAATCTCTTTTAGTCACAAAACTAATTACCAATTAATTATTGACTAATATTAATTAAACAATATGATTTCTCCTTTAATATATTATTCCCATAATATATTAATAAATCATATTTAATCCTTTCTCTCCATAATTCATCCTATCAAGTTGCTTTGGTGAAGGCAACCCAAAAGGACCATGCACCATCGGGTCAAGTACATACCAAAATAGTTATGGACTTAGACACTAATCCAACAGGCTCCCACTTGGATAAGTCTAACAACTATTCTGCATATGACTTCAGATCCTGATCTGCAATCTTAGATTTCCAAAGCCGCTGTCAACTCTGATCATATCAGATACGCGTGTCCTTAGATAAGGGATCATATATTCCTCCATTCTAGATATCATATGAGATATGATTTCAAATCATTCTCTTTGTACTATATCTCGATTTCGATTTATGACGACTGACTAATTGAACAAATCAAATTAGCCCTAGCCCGGCCGAGCATTTACGTTTGTCATCACTAAATCATCGAAGGGCCCAAAGATATCGCTTTTATCCTACCTTGGATAAAAGGAACGGATAAACTTTGATACAATGTTTGCTTGCACTCACTCACCGAATCACACACAACAATATGTTTTATAACACCAAGTTACTAGTGCGTTTACATATTATCAATGTGCAACCGATTTGCAAGATACAACTCACACATCTCAGTTTCAAGAATATAAGATGTTATTGTCTCACCAATCACTCGTGATACAATCCATGGAGTGATCCAAGTGAGCGTGGGTTTAATCCAATGCTCAAATCATATTCATAAACACTCATGAACATTACAGCAAACATTTGCTTATGTCTAATACTCTTTTAGACAATCCACACACCAATTCACGACAGTCTTTATTCATATCTACTTCCAACATATGAACGACTGTGACCCGTTTGAATAATTCGATTATTCTTAATAAAATCAATTATTTTGGAAGTCAAAACATGCAAATGTGAAACACAAGAATAATACTAATCCCATATGGCCTCAACCCTTTGAGCATAAATAAAACACTTTTTATTTATCACCATATTGATTACTCATTATTTGTCGTTTCGGGTAATCAACTTCTTACTTGAATTATTACACTTGTCCCATGCTCTTAGCATGCACACAATGTTTACCTATGGTTCTTACTTTTGTGAAATAGATCAAATTGAACACATTTCCAATCATTCTCATTTCACAACTCCAAATCCTTTTTCATAAGTGTGAGAATATCAAATTCTTGTTACTTATAAAATATGCTAGATTATAACATTCTATGCAATGATCCTTTTGTAATGTCACTGCACCAAAGTCACAAAGACTATTGCTAATGATATTACAAAGTCCTCTATCGGACATTGTTACAGGACAATTCCTTAGATGTGATGTCTCTCACTTAAAGTACATTCCTTTGAACATCCTTTTGCATAAAAGTTTCTAATCTAGACATAGATTTGTCAATATTCAATTCCCAATATGGACACGCTTCCATATTTTCCATATAACAACTCATTCTTAATAGAATCTTATCTATTCGTAATGATGTTTATATGGTCCATCCAATATGGAAACATTTCCATAATTTCCATATGACAACTCATTCTTAATAGAATCTTTTCTATTCATAATAATGTCGATATGGTCCATCCAATACCATGCTTTCAACTACTCACAAGCGACCAATCCTCGTCAAACTTTGGATTGTCCTTTGATAGTTGTTTAATTATTTTAGTCAAAACCAATTCTAGTCCCCTTTTCCCTCTAAATGCGCCCGACATTTGGAAAATTTTTAGAATGATCAAACATTAAAGCATTTGCAATCGATCCTATACCCGAAGCGTATGGGACACGATGCATAATGTTTTATTTGCTATGTTCTCAAAATTCGAATTGTGAAGAGGAATGTCGTAATCATAATCGAAATTTTAAGAACACAATATGTACCCTTGACTAAATTTATTAACATTTCTCAACCTAAACCTTTAGATTTGAAATGAAGCATAGTATTCTCTCCCTTAATTATAGCAAAACAACTCTTCAACTATTGCGACTTTGCAAAGTATGACTCTTGTTTTCTATATTAATATTGCTAACCTTGCAATACTTTCCTTAATAATCATACAATCATAACATTTATGCTCCCACTATCATGATGATTATTATAAAACATAACACTTATGCTCCCACTAGCTTCAACATGTATCCATAAACATCTTAACTTTCAGAAAAACAATACTTATTGAATTTCTTAAGTTCATGTTTCTAATATTAGTGCTTTGATAATCTTTTATCAAGGCTTTTTGAACTTATACACCTTTGCCTTCGATAGTTCATATGTGTGTCTAAACACTTAAGTCTAATTGCCAAACCTCACAATTCAAATTATGGAAAGGGATACCGTAACCATAATCGAATTCGAGAATGCAATTTTACAATCACTATCTTCTTAAAATCTCTCTTAGTGAAAGCATTTCCTCACAATCATTTTCATGAAGGAGGAAATCTTATGACACTTAGATTTAAATGGTGTATGTGTTCCTATCCATGTGAATTTGTCAAAACTAAAGTTTACGACAAATTCAAACTCATATGGACCGAACTTTCTTAATCTTGATTTCTTGCCTTATGGTAGCACAGCTGCCCACCATGTCTTCCAAGTAGTTAAGCAGCTCACCCTTTCCTATCAATGTACCTTTCATTGATTAAGGTGCTTTGCCTTTTATGCGTTCAAAATGAGAACTCATAGGACTCATATGCATAATTAACTCAAGTGGAACGGCACAGAAACAAAATAATGTCAACACGATATGTTGTAAACCTAACCTCGTGTGCTAGTGATGATCGGTAAGGTTTATTTGATTTGTTCTTGAAACCTTTCAAGACCATTAAGACTCCCACTGACTCCTTGACATATAAGATTCTCTTGTCAAAACATTTCTTGACAAACCAATATTCAAGAGTTAGTGTAGCTTTAATCAAAACTCTTCATAAATTGGTCCTAGTTGGTATTTGTCTTATCCAAGACATCACAACTTTCCACATTTGATGAATGTTACAAACCTTCTTAATACCTTTCACTCAATGTCACAATCTTAACTTTAAGACTTGTTATTGGAACGAAGTATGATTGACTTCTTGATTTAACCATTTCTTCAATTCTTGATTCCTCTTCTTAGACATACAATTGTACTAAGACTCACTTAGAGGATCAATTGAGATATGGTTCTTAATCATTAAGACCTATCATAAAGCATAAACGCTACTCTCCCTTCTTCTTAGAATGGAGAAACTTTTATCTTTCTGCCTACTTGATTCTTCTTATTCGTCCTGCTATTGATCTAAACCCTTTAATCAATTCAGAATTACACTTAATCTTGTAAGTATAATCATATTTACTAAACCTTTAGTAAATCATGACGAATATCTCTGTTACTCTTATGTTGGACTTGACCAACACGCCACTTGTGTATTCGATCTCCAAGTCCTTTATTTGACAATTTTGTCAATGAATTAGTCTAATTTCCAAATATGAAATTTCTCATTCATCGTGCAACCAAGTTGCATGATTCCATTTCTATCCAATTGAAACTTGGGCGATGAGAAACTCTCCCTATTTGGTAAATTCTCGACATTTCCATAAACAACATAATTAAGAATCAACTCCATTATTGCTAATAGAAACATTCAAACATCAATTTTTCATATACGCCATTGCAAGGATAAATAAATAATATAAAAATCAAAATTTATTTTATTGCGGAAAAATTTTGTCCTTACAATGCAATTCATTGAAAAACTATGCTAATACATCTTTCTTAGGAATCTAATTCTAACTCTAAGTAGTAGCTCAAGAATCTAATCTTTGAGAAATGCGATCGAAATCCATTCTTTCACGGTTAGATTTTGCTCACTTCTTCCCTTAAGCTTCCTTTCTTTTCTTCGATCCTACAAAACATCAATTGTAATCTTATCACATTATGTATTAAGAATCTAGAATAGAAGCTTAAAAGAGTTAGTCAATGGATTTTACCTAAAGCAAAGCCATACGTTTTGACTCTCCCATCTCTTAGATCTCTTAGGTAAATAGGCCAGCTTCGTCTCCAATGCCCTTTCTGTTGGCAATAAAAGCAAATTGACTCTTTTGGAACATGACATGGAACTACTTCAGACATTGTCTTTCTCTTGTGATCAAACTTTTCGATCACAGCATGTCTTTCGTTGCCATTGTCTATATCCACAGAGGTCTCAAAGGCAGATTCACCAATCAACTTTGCTTTTCTATTGCGCCAAATCATTGCAGATTCAGCAGCAATAAGCATATAGGTGAGATCTATAAGGGTCACGTCGTAGTTCATCATATAGTACTCTCTTATGAACTCACTATATGAGTTAGGAAGTGACTGAAGAACCCAATCAACATCCATTTCCTCACAGACAACGGATCCCAACATTCTTAACCTATCAATGTGTGACTTCGTCCCTAGGACGTGTGCACACACCGGCTTTCCTTCTTTATGTTTACTTGCCAAAAGGGCTTGAGTGATCTTAAACTTTTCAAGCCTTTGAACTTGTGGGTTAGGGAGAATAATTGGAGGAGGAGGAGGAAGTGAAGCATGATCTCTTGTTCCTCGATCGAATCGTGGAATATTATCTTCATGTGGAATGCTTGTTCCACGGGATTTGAGAAGACCATAGTTGTTAAACTTTGACATCTACAAAACGGGAGAAAACGAATTCAAGTTAGTTGATTGATTGAGTCCTTAGTAAATCACCCAAATGAGATACTAAGGCTAGCACCCAACACAATATTCTACAACTCGGGAGAGGGATGCCGTAACCCAAATTGCAGAACATTTGAAGGTAAGTGAATGACGATTCACTAATTTCCACCATGAAAAACGAAAAAGAATTTTAAATTTTAAATCTATGAAAACTCCTAGATCCTTTGAGATTCATTGAACTTTCAATGGCATGTTTAAATCTCAATATGCCCATCTTGTTTGTGACTGGGATGCCGAGGATCACAAAGTGGGTGTGAATAACCATGCAAACTTACATGGTGCCCTCACATGTTACAGTCACCTATTCGATGTGCCGGTAAACCACACATGCTCCACCGAACTATGACAAACATTGAGTCACCCTTTGCTACCTTTGCTTAGAACCATTTAGTGTGCCGGTAAACCACACACGCTCCACTAACGTCTTTGCAAGGGCACAAAGTGTAATTTCATGGAATTGCATCAATTCACTTTTGCCTAAGTAACTAAGATTGGGAATTTTATGAAAACATTTAGTTACTTTAATAATTCATTATACTTATAATGGAAAGTTTCGTCCTATCCTACCCGTTCGGCTAACGACCCTCCACTAGTCAAGAGTGCGGTGGGTAAGAGTGGATACCCATTCAATCGCCATTATATAGGCAATTTCCTTAAACACCCCTTATAGACCAGCTTCGTGAATGAGGCATACTAACGGTAAGACTGACTTTTACTCATACATATATATATATATATATATATATATATATATATATATATATATATGTATATATATATATATATATATATATATATATATATATATATATAATGTTAGACTTTTAATGTTATATATTATATATAATGTTAGACTTTTAATGTTATATATATAGTATAGGGTGTATTTTACACTTTTAAAATATTAGGTGGTCAAATTTAACAATTATACTTTTAATTCAATTAAATTTTAAACCTAAACTTTTATGGATTTATTAAACCTCTTTTAATTATACTCCTTAATTAATTAATAAAACCACAAGGGTGTAATTTGAACTTTTCAAACAATACTAGGGTTTTTAGAATTTAACATTCCTAATTAACCTTTTAATCAACTTTTAAATTCCAAAACTTGAGGGCAAGCTTTGAAACCTTTTTCAAAACATTAGGGTTTTAACTATTTAAATTTCAAAACAACAAAACCTTTGGGTTAAAATTGAAACTATAAAACCTAAGGGGAAAATATGAAACTTTTCATAACAACAAGGATCAAATAACAAATAATCTAAATTAACAATTAATCACATAATTATCCATATTTGATTTATTTAATGATTTCTTGCAAAACAATTTATCAATTTAGTCAAAATAATTAATCAATTATCACATAAGGAAACAATTATCTTATTAATTGATAAATATCTTCAATTAGATCAAGAATATAGTCAAATATATCATAAAATCAGATTTATATTGATCTAATATGATAAGGTAACTATCCATAAGAAAAAACAGCAAGAAATCGCGAAGATATCCCCATCTGACGAGTTGACTCGTCGAGTCAAGCTTGGACTCGTCGAGTCTGCATGGACTCGGCGAGTTCAGCTATGGACTCGGCGAGTCCAGCCTCCAGAAACCAAAAAATCGAATTTTTTCAAACAAATCAAGCATCAATACAATAGAAACCAGTCTAGGCTCTGATACCACTGATGGGTTTTGGTCATAAGACATCCTATATGCTCATACAAACCCTAATGCTTGGATCTAGGTTTCTCTATTGTACATGCTTTGAATCCAAGACTATAAACCCTGATTCTATCATTCAAGTAATCATATTAGATATTAGAATAGGTTTATAATGTTACCTTGATTGTTATGTAGCAATAACAATCCCAATTCCTCCTTGAATTGACTTTGGAAGGCTTAGAGTCACAAGTGTCACTCCTCTAATGGCTCACAAACACCATAAGCAAGAGGATGAAGAGGAGAGAGGTTAGAGGCTGCCCAAAAACGTGTGAAACCCTAGCAAGAAGCTTAGCCACGTTTTTGGTCCTTAAGGGATCTATATATAGTGAGGCAATTAGGGTTATTTAACAAGGAAACCCTAATTTAGTTGCTTAAGCCCTAAGCAACCCATGGACTCATTTAATCAATCCCTTGGACGATTTCCTTATGGGCTTCCCATAAGAATTCGTTCACCCCTTGATTCAAGACAATCCATGGCCCAAATTGCAATTATCTCATAATTACAATTCCAGTCCCTTAGTTTTAATTAATCTCTTTTAGTCACAAAACTAATTACCAATTAATTATTGACTAATATTAATTAAACAATATGATTTCTCCTTTAATATATTATTCCCATAATATATTAATAAATCATATTTAATCATTTCTCTCCATAATTCATCCGATCAAGTTGCTTTGGTGAAGGCAACCCAAAAGGACCATGCACCATCGGGTCAAGTACATACCAAAATAGTTATGGACTTAGACACTAATCCAACAGTGATTTCTATATGATTTGTGCTATGTATGATTCATATTTTACAGAGTTAGGACCGAAAGGTCCACAGAGTTAGGACTAGAGGGTCCACAGAGATATGGGACTGGAGGGTCCCACTGAGACACATTGACCAGAGGGTCATACAGAGTTATAGCCTCGAGTGGCTAATATGTGTTGTATGTGGTATTTTGGGGAACTCACTAAGCATTTATGCTTACAGTGTTGTGTTATGTGTTTCAGGTACCAGTGAGGATCGCGGGAAGGCGCCGGCATGATCAGTACACACACGAGGAGTTTTTACACATTATGATCTTGGGTTGTGTTTCTATGGATTGATATGTGATAAAATGACATTTTTATAATATTTATGAATGAAAGTGTGTTTTGAAAATGTGAAAATTTATTTGAAAATTTTGGGTGTTACAAGTTGGTATCAGAGCCTTGGTTTGAGGGATTCGGGTGCACCTTCGGGCGTATCTGAACTCAAACCGAGGATTTGAGAGATTTTCAAAATAAAATCACAAATTTTTCTCAAGGAGTAAAAAGTTTTTGAAAAGAGCAGAGCAGAGCAGTGTGTACGATCAAGCCAGCGCTCGAACGGTGATTTCCCAAACTACCTTATATTATGTGTTATGAGATATGATATAATATTTTATGCATGCTAGAGTAGGCTAGGTATTCTTATTAGGACTAGAGTGGCCTGATTTGTGATGCCTTAGCCTAAGGGTTTTGCTGCTAGGAGATGCTTGAGAGTGAGTAGATAGCAACGAGGAGCTTATGAAAGATCTGCTAAAAAGTAGACTATGCATAGAGAGAGTAGAGTACTTGAGACTTGGGATCATAGGAGGAGGACTTGGGGTGAATACTAATGTGGTGTGGACGGTAGTATTGGGCCCGTACTACCGAAGGCACCGGATCAGTGCGGAGCCCAAGTAAGAATCCTTAGAGTACCAGGGATCGAGTAGGAATGGGATATCGAGTGTGTGTACACTCGAGCGAGTCTCTGGTATTTTGTGTTGTATTTCAGAGAGACATCATGGTTGGGACACGCCACACACCTGAGAGCAGTGGTGTTAGCGACGAGGAGATCTGCAGGTTGATTCACGAGGAGGTGGCTGCTGTCATCCGAGCTGAGATACTAGAGATGTTTGGGTCTATCAAGACCACCTTGATCGAGACTTTTGACGAGTTTTACGCTGCTCTTACTGATGCTGCTGTTGCTGCGGCCTCCGCACCCGTTGTTGTTGTGAGGCCACAGGGGGGTGACTCGTTGCTGTACCGAGAGTTCAGCAACACAAAGCCACCAGAGTTTGATGGGACGCAGGATCCGATCGATGCAATGAGATGAATTTATAATATTAAGGGATGCTTCTATACGTGTTCTTGTCCGGAGAATCTGAGAGTTCGGTTCGCACTAAACCAGCTTCGCTTGGGGACGAAGGACGGGTGGAAATTTGTGACAGCGCACTATTCTTCTGCAGAGCTTGCCGCGGTGACCTGGGAGAGGTTTACCGCTATGTTTCGTGATGAGTACGTTCCCCCGCTGGAAAGGGAACGTTTGGACCAGGAGTTCTTGATCCTCAAGCAGGGTACCAAGTCTGTTACAGTGATCACCAGGATGTTCCATGAGAGGGCGATGTTTTGCCCTAAGCGCGTGTCTTCCGAGCAGGCACGCATGAGTAGATATTTGAGCATTTTGAGGAGAAACATCCACGAGTTCGTGGAAAACTCGACGTACCGTACATTTGCCGAGCTTCAGGCAAATGCCCGAAAGAGGGAGATTGAGCTCGAGACTCAGGCCAGGGAGGAGGCGGAGTCTCAGGGGAGGGATCGGCGACCGGCACAGTCCCAGCCGGCTGCCAAGCAGGCCAATCCCGACGATTCTAGATCAGGGAACCAGAAGGGCTTGTGGCAAGTTCGGCAAGAGTCATGAGGGGGTGTGTAGGGTAGGGTCTTGCTACAAGTGTGGCAAGGAGGGGCACATGGCCAAGGATTGCCCAAAGGGGGTTTACAGTCTGCTTTCTTTGCAACCAGACTGGACACCGAAAGGCCGAGTGTCCGCAGTTGCGGGGGTCAACTCAGGGAGCATCACAGGGATCTGCCCCTGCTGCCGTACAAGCTACGAAGAGTTGGTCGGTGAAGGCTGAGGCGCCGAAGGCTCGCGGGAGAGCCTTCCAGTTGACAGCGGAGGAGGTCCGCCCAACGCCCGATGTTGTGGCTGATATGTAATCTTTCATCTATTTATCTTTGAGTTGTGATGTTATGCTTATATTATGATATGCGTAGGTACATTTCTTGTGAGTTCTGTACCTGCTTTGGTGTTATTTGATTTGGGTGTGAGTCGGTCTTTTGTGTCGTTAGCCTTTTGTCAGCACATCAGTATCTGTCGTGAGGTGTTGAGTCGACCTTTGTGAGTTTCCATAGCTGACGAGAGAGTGATGTATGCTACTGATGTGATTTGAGGATGTGTACTTGAGATCTTCGGTGTTGAGTTCCCGATTGATTTGGTCCCGATTGCGATGGGAGATGTCTGTGTCATCGTGGGCATGGACTGGTTGAGCAGGTTTGGAGCGGTTATCGACTGCGAGCGACAGCTGGTGACCATACGAGACCCTAGTGGGGGAGTTCTTATGGTTTATGGCGAGGGTACCCGTTCTGGCTCAACATTTTGTTTGGCCGCCAGAGCGAGGCAGAGCCTACAGCAAGGCTGTAGCGGGTTTGTAGCTTATGTGGTGGATATGAGAGTAGATGCAAAGAGACCAAGGTCGGTCGATAAGGTCCCGATAGTGCGTGAGTTCCCGGACGTTTTTCCCAAGGAGTTGTCGGGAGTGCCTCCCAAGAGGCAGGTAGAGTTCCGTATCGATTTGGTCCCGATAGTCTGTTTGGCCAACTTTCCCAATTCAGCTCTTAATATAATAAGACTTCGATCCAAACTCATATCTGACTTCCCCAATGTGGTTAATCACATAAAGTTGCCAACTTTATGTGCATGCATGGCTAAATGGGCTCTAGAGCTAAAAAAGCTTAATGAATGACTTAATACATGCATGAGACCAAAACTGCCATAAAGTTTGCACCTTTATGCCCAAGGAACCCTTAATATGTCTCAATCTATAAGGCTAAGCTCGAAAAACGACCTTAACTCCCAATCACCAACCAAAAAGGACCAAAATGACTAAAAACATGCCAAGAAGTAGATTTAAGAAATGAAATGGCAAGGTTTGAACTTTATACCTCACAAGCCACCAAAATAAGGTGCTTAAGCTAGATCTCAAAGCCCTCCTCCAAAGAATAAATCTTCAAGCTTCTTCTTCTTCTAGATGCACAAAACCTTCCACAAAAGCTCCATAAGAGCTCAAAATCACCAAACAATAGCTAAGGAACGAGTTAGGATTTTTATAGGGTGAGGAGGTTGGTTAAACAAGGCAACAAGAGGCTCACTTATAGCTTAAATAGGGCGCAATCCCGAAAATAAGGTTTTCTTATCCCCCCTCGTACGCCATGCGTACGAGGCTTCGTACCCACGAACATCTACCATTAGTACGCTAAGCGTAAACATGAGGTACGCCCCGCGTACTAGCTTCTCATCTAGTTCGCTAAGCGTACCCTTTTGTACGCCCTGCGTACTACTCACAAGGGTCAAATTTTCAATTCTTTTAATTATGAAGGGCAACTAGGAACATATTCATTTCCAAGCATTACATTAATATTATTAAGGTGTTGTTTGTTTTTTTGAAACGAAAAATTTATGAAATTTGCAGACCTTCTATGCAACCATATGCAGTAGAAGAGGTGAACTAAACGTCTGCAGCCTGTAATAAGAAACATATTTGTTTTTTTAACATCTGCAGAACGCTGTGATAAACTGAAATTTAAATAAACTAATTTTATGAATTGAAAATAGTTATCAACACCGAAATTTTAATAATCTTAGAACCTTGAAAGAATACAAAAGAACATGTAAAAAACAAAAATTTAAAATTAAAAAAAAATATATAAAAGAAACTATCATTTTTATTCTAGAAAAAAAAACTAATTTAAAAAAACATAAAAAAAAAAAGAAAATAAAAAAAGTTAAGAAAATATTGCGAATAATGTCTACAAAGTTCGTAAATAATTACACATGCTAAAAAAGATGCAACCGAAACTCAAAGTATTATTAACATAAACGATAAAAAAAATTGAAAAAATCAAAGCTTTTTTTAAAATCAAGTTATAAAAATTGTGGAAACTATAAAAAGAAATTGTATCAAATCCTTAAATCAAAATTTTTTTAAAGTCAAAGTTTTAAAAAAATAAAAGTAAAAAAAAATATACCAAATTTCTAAAAAAATCACTTGGAAAAAATGAAAACTAAAGAGGTTTGAAGAGGCAAGTCAAGTGTTGCGCCGCGCAGAACACGTGCAGAGGTTTTGTAGTCTGAAGCCTTCCAAAAAACAAACTGTTGCGAGAGGGTAAGTGTTGCGTGTGTGCTGTGCAAAAATGGTCTGAAGAAGTTAAAAAAATAACAAACAACACCTAAGTATGGGTAGAAAGACATGTTTACCTTTTTTAACTATTTTTTTAAATCATTTTCTTATTTTACCCTTTAACTAAAACTCAACACAACTTTTTTTTTTCTCTACTATGTCATCTCCATCCCCGGTACTACCCATACCCCTTCTCACATTCTCTTCCCTTCACCAACCTAGAAACCATAACGATGGAAGCCAATTAAGTTTAGCGTTTTTACTTAAATCTCAAATCCATAACAACACTAGTCACAAGCTCTAATTTTACTTCCACACACCTTGTTGGAAAGTTAGAGGTCGTGGTTGAAAAAAAAAGACATGTCAACAATTGCTTCTCTCATGAGTCCACACCCCTATTCTTACCTCTTAGTCTTTCTTTCACTGTGGAAGAGGTTGTGGAGACGAGCCACAACCATGATAGCCATTGTGGTGTTGATTCAACCATGGGCCTAGTCACAATAACTATGGGCTATTCATTCATGATCATAACAAATAATAAGTTGACTCATACCATTGCTATAAATCATGCACTATGACTTCTTAGCCTTGACCACAATAGTCATATGTCGCCTTTTTCTCCTTATATACAACCTACTCTCCCTACCAACATTGAAACCATCGTGTACATAATGATTCTACATATTCGCCATTTTTCATTCTTCTTTTGTACTACAACCACGTTAGCCAACCACCTTAGGAACTTCACTTCCTTAATCATCATTGTCTTGAGAAGTTTTTCTACTTCTTCTTGGATGATCTAATTTCTCTTAGGTGTAAACTTCCTTCTTTTTTGGTGTATTAGTCTGAAAGAAGGATCAATGTTAAGTTTATGAGTTATAATATTTTTGTCTATATCTTTCATGTCCTCATGCTTCCAGGAAAATATTTTGCTTCTATCTTTTAGGAACTTTATTAGTTCTTGGTTGATTTGCTATGGTACTGAGGATCCTACGAGGATTTTGGCTTCAAGATCCTTGAGGTTCAGGGGCACTTCCATTATATCATGTTCTCTTGTTTCTAGCACACCTCGTGCACCCCTGCTTGAATTGCTATGCTTGCATGGTACTGTTGAAGATTTCATCGAGGTCTTGTAGTACTCCTTGGATTCTTGTTGATCACATGTGATATTTACTGTCCCCCGTGGAGTGGGCATCTAAACACACTAATGGTATGTTGAGGGGACAACCTTCAAATTGTGGATCCATGGTCTACCTAATATAACATTATAGGAGGATAATGTATCAATTACACAAAAGCGTTGCAGAGAGTTTACCCCTTCTATGTAGATAGGTAGCTTTATCTCGTCGACCGTATGCTTTGTTTCGCCACTGAATCCTATTAGCACTGAGGATCTTTTGACTATTTTAGATTCAGAGATGTTTATCCTTTTTAAAGCATCCAGCGGTATAATGTTGACTGAGGATCCTCCGTCAACAAGGATCCTTCTGACAAAATGGTTGGCAATGTAAAGAGTGATCACCACTCCATCGTGGTGGGGATCCTGGACGCCTGTTCTATCTGTTTCATCAAAGGTAATCTTCTTCTCGTTCGTGATCGTTGTATTCTTTTGAGGTATTTGTTCTTTCTCCATTTTCGACACTTTGGCATATATTTTTGCTGCAAAATAAGAGGTACCATAAATGTTAGATCCTCCATAGATCACATTGATTACCCTGGCATCCACAAGAGGGGATCCTGGTTTTTCTAGGTTCTTGTGAGGATCCTGATCCTTTTCTTTGGATCTTTCTTTTCTTCTTCTTCCAGGGATCTCCTTGAGGTATCTCGTGCTAAGTAGGTAACTGATCTCCTTTTTGAGGGCTATGCAATCTTCCGTAATATGGACAAAGTCCTTGTGGTATGCACACCATTTGGACTTATCTTTCTAGACAGTGGACTTTTCTCCCTTTATTGGCCATCTTGCTTTTCTGTCAAGATCCTGCATAGCAAATATGAAACCTGAAACATCCATAGAAAAACAATATACAGTGATATTACGAAATTCTTCTTCCTCCCATTCATATTCAAGGGCATTGACCCTATGATGATCGGGTTTGGAATAAGGTTTGGATTTATAGGATCTTTGGACCAAGGAATCGACCTTCCTATTGGGTTTATCATATGAGTTTGGTGGGTTGCTCCTCTTTTAGATCTCATTGACTTCTTCGAGGCTTATGAACCTCACTCAGTCAGCGGGAGGCCTAGTTGATGTAGGCCCTCAAACCAAATGGCGGGCTGACCAATCGAAGGAGTAGTTCACTTACATGTTGGTACATATACTATACTCATACCCATATTACGATACAGATGTGTTCACCCTATCTTGATTTCTCATTAAACCCATTACCCTAACCTCTCTGACTTCTATTAGTAGGGAATGAGGATTTCACCCAAGTTCAACTATCTATTAATGTGTTCCCACCAGCATGCCTAACCACTAAGGCCCATCCTAATACAGTCCTTCTAGATGTATGTATCTTTCTCATTCCCCCACAGTCCTTTATTGGCTAACTTGCTTCGAAAGTTGTCATGTAAGATTAAAGGATAACTATCATAACTGCTAACAAAGGGAAGAAGGAAAGCAGATCAATACAAGTCGATAGACAAAGCATACAACCCTAGCCTCTATGGCAAGCAACTTGTGGTAAAGGTATTCTAGTTCGGAAGGTCTTCAGACCAGAGTGATCAGCACCTATGAAACTGTAACCCCAATCTTATTTGGTCGAAAGAAAGGGAATGGCTTGGAGAACACCTTTTGGATTTTTTTAGAATTTGAAAGGAAACTAGTGCACTTAGAGGAAAAGGGCTTGGGCTTGTTCTCGAACGAGATGGGGGGATTTTTTTCCTTCTTGGTAACGATCTTACTCTATAAAAGAACTTTTTGAATAAGCTCTTAAGGTTAGGAATCAACGAAGATGTTTTGAAAGTGAATCAAATATGCTCTGATCCTTAATTCACCCATCCTTTTGCATGGAGTCATTACAAGGTCTTCATAGAAAGGGGAATCCTTCTTTAAGCCCATTTTGAAGGCTTCTACGACAGTCGCCATGTCGATGTCGGGGATACTCAGAGCCTCCCTACCAAACTTATTCACGAAATCCCTGAGGGATTCCTTAGGATCCTAAACCACTCGATAGAGATCATTAGTGATCTTTTCGAATGTGATGCTACAAGAAAATTGGTTGTTAAAAATATTGACTAAGGTGCTGTTTGTTTTTTCTCCGCAGATCTGCGTGACCTCTTTTGTCTGCGTGGCGCGGACCACGCGCAGACTTAAAGGTTTGCAGTGTGTTTGTTTTTCTGAAGTGCGCAGACATAAAAACGTCTGCGCGAGGTCTTCACCACATAGACTTGGGCCAACATCTTCTAATGTCTGCGAGTGTTTTAAACCTAAAAAAACGCGTCCTTTTATCGCATCCGCCTCCATCGTCAAACCTTCCCACGGTCCATATTTCTCCACCGATAGAACCATCCATCTTCAATCTATCGACCATCGAAGGCATCCCCGTCGCCGATTAGCACCCTCGTCGCCGCCTGCTCTTCGATCGAAGGCATCAGGCGCATCTCGACTTGTACAACGATCGATTCAGGCGACCAGCGAAGCGAACAGGTAGATATCTTCCTTGCGTTTTTTTAGTTCCAACATGAAATTAACATGAAATTGAGGAATAATGGGTCTTTTTTATCCCTCCGCCAGTGGTTCTCAGTCAAACACCCTTCCAGTTTTCTTCAAGCAGTTCTCTATTTGGATCTTCCGCTCCAGCTTTTGGCATTAGTGCTTTAGAGGGAAAATCCGGTAATTCCACTATCGAGGTACACCTCCACCACTAGCATATTCTTGTTAATTGTTATTACAATACATGTATATTTGATCCTTCACAATATGCTATTACAATACATGTATGATACATGATCAGATTAGGTTTTTGCATACAAAAAGAATGGAACCAAAGTCATGTATCATGTTTGATTGATATTCTGGAAAATAATATAATATATAGAGCCTATTTTGCTGAAAATTAAGAAAATTAAAGAAAGTCTTGCCTTTTCTTTTCATGTTTATGTATCATAAGTAGTGCAGAATCAAAAGAGTAGAAAGTCTTGCTGTGAAATAATGCTGAAAATTAAGAAAATTAAAGAAAGTCTTGCTGTGAAATAATGCTGTCAATTGTGAATTGTTTATTGCTGTGAGACAGTGTTGTCAATTGTGAATTGTTTAATGCTGTGAAATAATGCTGGGAAAATTTGTGCTGAAAATGTGAAATAATGTTGTCAACTAACGATATCTAACAAGTCACGTGAAAATCACACTTTAGTTGTTGATTGTTTACTGTTATTTGGTTTTGAAAATACTCTTGATTGTTTTAAATCATTATTTTTTTTTGTTGTAATGTGTATGATATGCAATACTTTATGGAATCATATTTGTCAATTTGTGAATGCTACAATACCTTATGAAATTATTATTGTCTATGATATATTGCTTATTAGAAATGGGAGAAAAACAACAATGGACCAATGAGCATTTAAAATGCTTATTGGATACTTGTATTGAAGAAGTAGAGAGTGTCGGTAGAAAAGGATTGAGTTCGCAGAAAGACTCATGGATACGGCTTGGAAGAGTTCTTAAGGAGAAATTTGGGTTTGAGTTGAGTCAAAAACAAATGAAAAATGCATATGACAATCTAAAAGCCAAATACACAGGATGGGTGTATTTAAAAAACAAAACTGGTAATATATATATATATATATATATATATATATATATATATATAACTCTCAAACAAACACTTTTAACTTAACAGCCGAGGAGTGGGATGACTTTAAGAAGGTATACACACACACACACACACACACACACACACATATATATATATATATATATATATATATATATATATATATATATTGAACATTTATGTTTGAAGTCACCAAATATTCTTATACTATTTTTTGTTACATTTGGGTTTAAGGGCATCTGAAGGCTGCTTCATCGAGAACAATTCCACTGCCTTTTCCAGATCTTTGTGCACGTCTTTTTGATGGAAATAGTGCTACTGGTAATTTTAGGAGTTACTCAACCCAATCATCATTAGTAGCTGGAGCATCCTCTTGTCGTCTTCCACCACTTCAGATTACCGCCACCCCTTTTCATGCAATAGATGATGATGGTGATGACACTTCCCACCATGAGCCACCACCTTCTGCTGCTTCACCTTCTGCCGCTTCACCTTCTGCAGCTTCACCTTCTGCTGCTTCACCATATACTGCTTCACCATCTGGTAACCCCAACAAAAGGGCTAAACCCTCTACTCCTATACCTCCTAGTGCCTCACCGTCTGCTTCTTCACCTGATGGAACTTCTATTACTGGCGACGATTTAGCATTAGAAATGAAAAAAGCTTTACAAAGTTTGACTAAAGGGTATACAATCCCTCAATGTTTAAAGAAGTTAGAGGTGCTTTTGTTAGGCCCCACCGATCCTTTGCGCTTTGTTGCATATCATATTTTTGGAGGGACCATGAACATGAGAGAGATGTGGATGCATTTGCCCGATGTTCCTGAGATATTACGAGGATGGCTTGAGATGACGGGTACAAGTTTAGGAGTTTTGAAGGATGGAAAGATTGTCCGATGATTTTTCTAGTGTTGAAACTATTTGTTAGGTCTTTTTGCCTTTGTTGGAACTATTTTGTTGGGTCTTTTTTCTTTTCTTGGAACTATTTTTTTGTTATGTTGCTACTTGGAATATGGTTTATCTAATGTTTTTTTGGTACTTGAAATATGATTAATGTAATGTGTATTTGCTACGTCAAATATAGTTTATGTATGTTTTTTTGCTACTTGAAATATGGTTTATGTAATGTTTTTTTTGCTACTTGAAATATGATTAATGTAATGTTTTTTAAAGTTCTACTTTGTTGATTTTAGGTTCATAATGGATCACGATCAAAAGTTACTTCTCGTAATTCTTATGTACCTGTACATCCGTTTGTTTTGGAAGAGGGGTGTGAAACGATTGCGGGATAATGATTCGGAAATGACAGGACATGAATACACATTGGAGTTGTTACATCGTAATCGTTTACAATGTGTTGAAGTACTACGCATGTCTCTTGACTCTTTTGTACGACTATGTGCTCATTTTAGAGCAAATTATTCATTAAAGGACAGCAAACATGTATCGGTTGAGGAAAAGATGGCCATGTTTTTGATGATGATCGACCATAATCAACGTTACGTGATTATCAAGCGGAGATTTCAACACTCGAAGCAAACAATTCATAAATTTTTTTATGAAGTGTTGGAAAAAATGATGCTTTTCGCACAAGATGTTATAGTACCAACTTCTTTTAATCCGAATCCAAACATTCCAGGACATAATAGGAGGCTACGACGGGTTTTCAAAGGGGCGGTCGGTGCACTTGATGGTACTTTGATACATGCTGTTGTCCCTGCTAAGAAACAAGACTTATATAGAAGTAGGGGAAAGGGAGACTGCTACCAAAACGTATTGGCAATTTGTGACTTCAATATGATTTTCACATTTGTTGTGGCCGGGTGGGAAGGAGAGAAGGAATGAGTGATAAGTATTTTACATGATACGGTGAACCCAATGTCTCGTTTTGATCTAACAATGTGGGCGTTGATGATGATGAAGGCGGGATTCCAACACATGGTACTACAGCAGACCGTGAATATATGACTCAGTTACGGGATGAAATTGCTGATCAGTTGATGCACAATATAGATTGAATTGTTTTAAATGAAATTGTTATTGTAAAACTAATTTTTTTTATTGTATGACTAATTTAGATGCATGAATTTTATTTTCAATGTTATAAGACTGTTATTATTAAAATTTTGGTGTTGGAAAATCATTTTATGTTTGTAAAATCATTTTATTTAAAATTTCAATTTATTTCAGCAGCCTGCAGACGTTAAAAAACAAACAGTCTTCTTATTGCAGACTGCAGACGTTTGGTCCACCTCTTCTGCTGCAGAGGCTTGCAGATGTGGTCCGCAGACTGCAGACATTTTGGCTTCAGAAAAACAAACAGCACCTAAATGTGCAAACGATGTAATAGAGTAAGTAAGAACATTCAGTATCCATTTCAAGGTTAATCCTGTGAGGGTCAAACTGAAACCCTTGCATAGGCAAGCTTCTTTTAGATGTGTGAGAATGGGTATGATCACCATTCTTTTCTTATACTATACGACATGTTCTTCAGGATTCGTAATCCCATCGTAGGGCTTCATGTTGGGAGTTTGGAAGCACTTTGGGACTTTGGTGTCAGCAATCGCCAGAGCAGATCTTGAGATCATGTAGCTTGTTGGGGAAATTTTGGTATAGGTTGGACCACCCCGGGCACACTTGAGAGTTGAGATCATCTCCCTTAACTGCTGAAGTTCTTTGGCCATGACCGAGCTTATTCCTGCATCAACATTTATGGAGTTAGTATTAAAAGTATTATTATTCACGGAGTTACTAGGATCCTTGTTATTGGGAGTGACGAAGGTTTTGCCGGGATCCTGGATCACATGACCTTGCTCTTTTGCACTCCACGTGGGAGCAGGGTCTGTGTCGAGGATCCCATCTTGCGGCGGTTTCCTAAGGATCTTATATTGTCAAAGTTCAGGATCCTGGGCTACAAGATTGATGGTGCTGCTTCTTGGGGTTTGTGGATCTCCGCCCTCATTCTCTTCATTTCCTTGAGTACCATCATGTTGTACTCCTACTGCTGAGTGACTTGTTGTTCCATTGTCTTCATCATAGCAAAGAGCTCGTTATTGGAAATCGGTACAGGAGGATCCTAAAATCTCTGGGTAGCGACCAGAGAGGTGATTTTCTTCGGTTCCTCAGAAGTTTTCTTGTGAGGTCCGCCTGGAGGTGGATGAAGGTTTTTAGAGGAAATAGGAGGAATGGAAGAGGAGGATAAGGTTGGTTGGGTAGACATTATTCTTTAACGATTGTGAACACCACGACCCCACGATGGGTGCTAAATTGTTTTGGTCGAAAATTGATCAAATGTAATTCAACCAAATTGTATGATAGGCTGTGGTGTTAGGATAATGCAAGTGTAGAATAATAATCAAATTTAGACAAGTGAGTTACAAGGAAAACCCTTGATCATTTGTAGGATCTCCAACATAAAAGCTTTGACGTGATAATGATCACCTGCCTTGTTGCTTTTTATTGATTTTAATATGAGATTACAAAGATGACAAAGATAATACAAGTACAAGTGTAATGGCCGAGGTAACTGTGTGTTGTGTGCGATTTACAGGTCTTATTTATAGTCTAGGCTAATCAACAAGAAGTCCGATATTTTCGGGATCCTCCTTGAACAAGTATTTGTACGTTGTTTATTTTGGTATTCCCGTGTATTAAGCTTAGTTGAAGTGGTTCTCTGTTGAGAATGGGTCATGTGTTGACTAATTTTGCACATGTGAGAAAAAAGAAAGAAGAATACAGTCGTTATAAGTGTTAAGAAATATTAGTGATAATAGTCAGGATACTGAGATATGTTTAACGATCCTGAGGCTTTAGGAACATTAAGGATCCTGAATAAGATTCTAGGTATATATATATATATATATATATATATATATATATATATATATATATATATATATATATATATATATATATATATATATATGGTAATTATCTTTAAGGTTTCAAATCAACCTCCTATATAAAAAGGGGTTAAAATTTGGATTTGAGTGATAAGAAAATACCATTCTACCTCAAAAGTTCAGAACCCTAGGAAAAATCCCAGAATCGGCGGAGCTCAGTTCCCACGACGTGGTCACTCATTTTCCATGACCTGGTCCATTGCCGATTCGTTTAATTAAGCCGTGTTGTTGCTGGTGTTCGACGAAGTTTCAGATATGCCTAGTTTTGCATCTTGGGTGCGATCACAAGAGAGGAACTCTACGTTGGGTACTCAAGTTCGATCAACTGGCTATACCAAAGAAATCCAAGAAGAACGTAAATGTATTATTACTTGTTTTATGTTGGGAAAATGACATTTTAACCCCATGAACTTTTCATGTTTGTTTTAAATATTCACTTAATTATTATTTTTTTGCACTTTAGAGGAACTAAGTATCTTTTATCGGTTAAATAAGCCCCTTAGCCTTTTATAATAGGTAACTATGACACATGTAATATTTTTGCTGATGTAGACAACAAAGTAGGATAATGTTTCGCTAAAATGAAACGCCATGTACGATACAATGTAATTTTCCTTAAACAAAAAAAGAGGAAAACAAAACCACAGGTGTACGTGTCTTCGACGAAGATCAAGAGAAGAAGGAAACTATGTGCTCATGTAAAATTGTGTGCTTCTGGTTCTGACAATCGAGAGACGAAAAAAGAAGAGATATCCATGTGGTCTCTTTGTTTTCTATTGCGTGCAAACAAGACCAAGTGATCAACCAGAAAACCATCATCCAAAATGTCAAGAATGATCTGGAACCAAAATATTAAACTCAACCAATTTTGGAACCGAAAATATTACCAAGAAAATTGAATCTAACTTGACCCTAATATCCAGATCTGAAACCCATAAATCAAACCCACTAACCACCGAAAATATGGGTTTGCTACATATAAAGACCATCACCACTGCAATATGAGGATTTTGCTCAAAACGATTTCAGAATTTATCAGGATTTGCTCAAATTTCAATGAGACTTTTAGTTTGATTGTCAAACTAGTACGATACATACCGCTTTAAGCCTTGTGTTATCTAAAATCATGGTCACTCTATCAACAAGATGTTAAAAATGGGTTCTTGAACGATAACTTGAACAAAACTATCTACATGCATCAACTTACGGATTTTCGAAACTCCTCCCATCTCGAAAATGCTTTCCTTTTGAAAAAGTACTTAACTCACCTACAACACGTCCCATGTGTATGGTACAAGTATTTCACCGATTACATCTTTACAACCAACTTCATCCATAGTGAATGTGACCGTTCTCTTTTTATATACCGGCATGGTGTGACAGCCCGAGATTTCTATCTTGTGCAACCGTTCAAATCAATCAAGGCCAGACTCATTTCAGACTCGTTTCTACTATCTTTTGGCATTTTTTTAGAGTATGTTTGAGTGTTCTAAGCCTAGTACCTTCAAAGTTAGGGTTTAGAATTGTTTCCTTAAGTTTATCACTTTTCTAAAGGGCCAAACACTCCTTCAAGAGGAGTATACGGTCGTACACTTGGGTGTGCGGTCGTACACCCCCATCCTGGCCGTACACTCTCACATATATATGTGGGACCTAGCCATTTTCAATCACTTTTCACTCCTTCAAGCCAAGAAATCGATTCTCTCTCAACTATCATCGGATTTTTCATCTAGATCTTCAAAAAGTAAGTGTTCCTTCCTTTGATTAGTTAATTCATTACACTATCTAGTGAAGATCCATGATTTCATCCATGAAATTACTTCTTTTGGTTAGATCTTCAAGAAACACCAAGAATACACACTAGTTCTTGGACCTTAAAACACCCCTAAAGGCTTCTAATTCGTAAGTATCTCTTCCATCTTCTTGTAAGACTTGTGAATCACTCCTTTTCTAGCCTAAAATCATCATTTTATGCATGAACTCAAAGAGTGTACCGCCGTACACCCTTCATATGGCCGTACACCAATTGTTTAGTGCATATTTGGCCTCAAACTCTTGATATACTCCAATACAAGGTCAAGAACACTTTGGGGATGCTAGATATAGCCTTAGACCACCCTTTTTGACATGTTCTTCAAGGAGTGTATGGCCGTACACTCCACGGCCGCACACACTTGTCCATACACACAAGTGGTCGTACATCACTTGGCCGTACACACTACACACACTATTGTGGCCTTAAACCCATTTTATGCAATCCTTGGTACTTCTAACACTTCAATCCAAGTGTTTACTAGTCCCTAAGGCGTTTCCCTATCATTATTAGTTGTTATATACACTAATTATATACATATATATATATATGTCATTATATGCTTATTAGGATCCGTTTGTGCTCGAGACTTCACTTAGCACTTAGCATCCTACAACCGATCTTTCATTCGCATCACTCACTACAGGTGAGTTCATACCCCTTAATCTACCTTTTTAACGATTTTAAATGCTTTTACCGAGGGGGGATACAAGTTGATAACATCATAGTTATTATCTCAATCACATGTGATTAATGACTATCAAGCAAGCATATTTTTCTTATACTTCAAACTGTTTTATCAAAAAACTCTTTAAAACTCTTTTATATGTTAAACTCTTTATTAAACTCTTTTAAACTTATCTATTGTCAAAAATATGTCTATATAGATAGTTATATAAGTAAGTGTAACAGCCCGGATTCCCAGGTATTAGTTAATCTTATAAGTTTTGGTTTTGTGAGGAGACTCGGCGAGTTGGAGCTCAAACTCGCCGAGTATGATCGCGGTTTGGGCGCGGGTTCGCGTCCGGACTCGGCGAGTCCAAAAGGTGGACTCGGCGAGTCCACGCTGTTTAATGAAACCCTAATTTCTAGGGTATGAGACCTATTTAAAGGGGCTTATGGTCGTCATTTGCGGCCACCAACCCCAGAGAGAACCCTAAAAGAGTCCTTGAGCGTTTTGTGAGAGAGAAGAGGAAGATCTTTGATTATTGTGGGTGATTTTGCATATAGAAGAGGATCAAGGCAAGAGGAGGCCAGAGGAGGTGCTAATCCAGTGATTCCTGAGTCCAGAGACTTCATTTGAGGTAACCATTTGTTTCTTTCTCAGCCCTTGGTGTAAATATTAGAGTTAGGGCTTCTTTGTGGAATGATTCATGGAGTAATTGGCCTCTTTTTGTGTTGATGCTTTAGATCTGGACCCAAAGAGGTCCCTCAAGCTTTATGAGTGTTAATGGAGGCCATGAGCGTAAAATAGCATTCTAGAGACCATATCATCAAATAAGGCCTTTGGACCTTTGCATGAGCACCAAGATTGTAACTTTACATGATGAATGTGCTTGGAAGGACTGGATCTATGAGTTACTGGAACGGATCTGACCTCAGGAGTGAGTTTGAGTTCATGCATGGCTTAGACTCGCCGAGTCCGAAGAACAGACTCGGCGAGTAGCATGAAGATTGTCCATAACCACTCAGCGAGTGGTCTTACCGAGTTAAGGGGTTGACTCAGTGAGTCAGGGAGAGTCAGAGAGGGTTGACAGGTGGACTGAGTCAAGCTGGAACTCGCCGAGTTGTTTTTGAGACTCGGCGAGTTGAGTCGTGGTGCCCCCCGATTCATGCCAGGTGGAACTCGTCGAGTCAGGGAAGTACTCGACGTGTCAAGAGAGGATCCTAGGGAGTCAGTGAACACGTATAGACTCGCCGAGTCGCTCTAGTGCACTCGCCGAGTCCGGTCAAAGTTGACCGTTGACCAGTGTTGACTTGATAGGGGTAGTCAACCTTAGTTGTGAAAGTGTTAATTAGAGATATATTGTGTTATAGGAGGATTATAGCTTGGAGGATCGAGCGCGAGTGATTTCCGGGATTTGCGAGTTATCGAGATACGCGAGGTGAGTCTTCTCACTATACTTTACCTTGAGTAGGTAACCAGAGTTATGTGACAGAGTATTTGTATGCTATATGTATGTTATGTGTTGTACTGCATTATTTCTATGTAATTTATGTTGTGCATGTTTATAGAGTTGGAACCGGAAGGTTCCCAGAGTTAGAACCAGAGGGTTCACAGAGTAGGGTCCACGGACCCACATAGTTATAGCATCGAGTGGCTAATATGTGTTATGTGTGGTATTTTGGGGAACTCACTAAGCTTTGTGCTTATAGTGTTGGTGTTATTTGTTTCAGGTACTAGTGATGACCGTGGGAAGACGCCGGCTTGATCAGTACACACACATGGGATTTTTATGATATGTGATCTTGGGATTCTTTGTATGACATGGATTGGGGTTTCAAACATTGATATTTTTATGAAAATTAAATGAATATGTTTTTATATTATGCGAAAAATTATTTGAAATTCACGGTGTTACAGTAAGGTTGAAAGGACTTAGGACTGATAACTCACTTTATTTCCTGTTCCTTGTTTGGCTGTGGACTTAGGGTATCCGGTTATTTGTCTGAACGTCGTTTGAATCTTAGTTATATATATTATGTATATACCTATAGATATAAAAGTTCTTACATCGGTTTAGCACCTTTGGGTAGCAAAGGTGTACAAACATACACATTCATTCAAATAACATTACTAGTAAAACTTTAATAGGTATAGTTTAGAGGTTTACTACTCACTACTTCTAGTACAATGAAACATACAAGAGTTAGTTCATTCATGAGTCAATACAAACTTACTATTATGAGAAACAGAAAGAACATACTATGATGAGAAACTAAGAGAACATACACTACACTATACAAAGAGAACATACTATACACTAGAACGGAGAGAACATACAATACACTAGAACATACTATACAAACACTAGAATACTATAACATTAATGTGAGCCACTACTTCATGGCATGGGAATCTACTGCTGTGTCACGTTTTGTAACCAGAGTCTCCTGGAGGGAGAGCGTGAATTTGTGTATAGATCTATACGGGACTGACCGTCCTACACTGTCACACCCCAAAACCATGAACGGCGGAAACGTTCTGGGGTGGAGGACGTCATGTACAGTATCACAACAATGCAAAGTAGTAAACAAGCAACAACATCATCCATTGCATTGATAATATAATTTTAATACAAGTGTGTTCTGTCAAATTATAATAGACACTAAAGTATTATACAAAATGAAAGATGAGTCTTGAACGAGCTCCATCTTCTCTAAACCTTGCATCTGTACCTGTCTATTGTTGACCTGATGATACAAGTTATTTTGAAAGCGAGTATCAGCTTTAAAGATGGTGAGATCATAAGTATTTTAGTGTCTTAATTTGTATGCAGGTATTTGTATGTATATGAAATGTAAGTATTTTTATGTATATGAACTATAAGTATGAAAACGTTTTGAACGTCCTGGAAAGCCCTATGCTTCCTACTGAGAGTAGCCTTCTACCAAGGCATCTAGTATATGTGTGTGTCTCCTGTAAGAGTGTGCATTTTCCCAAATCTGACTATCATTAACCAAAAATATAGCTTCTACGTTACCGTGCATCGTGTGAATGTTCACGAAGTGAATGTAATGGGAAAATGAAATAGTACTATGGTGTAGTATCGAACTACAGCCTTACTAACTACCTTAAATCTATTGTAATTTAAAGTAACATGCGATCGACCTGTATCCTGCTACCAAATCTAGTAAAACAACGATGTAAGACACCATAAGAAATGACATTTGGCACCCGTAGACTTACAAGTCCCACTGTAGCGAGCAACAAGGTGTAGGATAGTCAATCCAGTATAGATCTATACGCAAACTCATAAGCTCCCCAATTAAGGAGATTCGGGATACAAGAGCGGTCAGGGCAGGAAGTGCCATGACCCGCTCAATGGTTCACATAACTGCATGAATGTATATGTAATGAATGTGCTAACTGAAAGTGTACTCTTTCTCTGTCTAGCCTGTATGTACTGAAATGTTCTGTGTGTGCTAGCTGTAATGTATGTTCCCTCTCTATCTAGCATGTATAGTAATGTACTGACTCATGAATGAACTGACTCATTGAATGTTTCATTGTTCTAGTAATAGTATTAGTATCCTCTTGTGCTACCACTATGTTAACTTACTAGTGATGTAACTGGTACGTATGATCATGGAAGTATACCCTTGCTACCCAAGGGTACTGAATGAACTGGAAGAACCTTTATGACTATATATGTACACATGATATATAACTAATATTTAAACGAACTTCGGACGGATACCCGATACCCCACCAGACCACATCTCAACGGCGAAAAGGAAATAAGGCGGGCAGGCCTTCCTAAGCCTTTTAAACATTGCTTATATAACTATACATACATAGACATGCAATTGATAATAAGTATAACAGAGCTTAAGTAAATGTATTTGATAAGTATAAGAATTTGTAAAATAGTTTGAAGCAAAACAGTTTAAGTATAAAGAAACATTTGTTTGAAACACAATTGTAAATGAGTTTGAAATGAAACATACAGTGTAAAATGAACAGTTTAATAAGGAGTTTTAAACATATAAAACGTTTATGAAAATCATGTGAAGAAAACTGTTTGGTAAAACAACGAATGAGTAGTGAATCATTTGAATGCTGCTTATTAATCACATGTGATTGATATAATAACTAGCATGATTCTACTTGTATCCCCCCTATAAAACATTTAAAACATTGATTAAGGGGTATGAACTCACATGTAGTGAGTGGTACGAATGAACTAAAGACTTAGGATTGCTAGGTGTCAAGTGAAGTCTTGAACACACTCTATGATCCTAATAACATATGAAGACATATGTATATAAACAATTAGTGATTAAAACACTAATTAAACATGTAAAAGCATCCTATTGCGAGGAAAACACTTTGGTCAAGTGCTAGGATGCTATCGGGTTGCAACAAAGGATTGCAAAACCTCATGAGAGAGTTTATGGTCTACTGACCATGTTTGTTGGAGTTTACGGCCCAGGGGAGTAAACTCGTGGCCGTAAACTCTCATTGGGTCACCAAAAGTGGCTTAAAACTCTAAGGGTTTAAGTGGTTAAGTGTTCCAATGCTTAAACTAGAGGATAGGTGGGTTTAAGGTCCAAGAATGACCTTAACTTGAGTTTGCGGCCCAAGTACCACTTCCCCATGATTTTACGACCGTAAACTCATGGTAGGAAGTACCATTTGATGTTTTGAGGTTCCTAACTCTTTGGGGATTGGTTATATGTTAAGTTCTAGCCATGTGGGAGCATTAGGGGCACAATATCACCCCTTTATAGAGTTTACGGCCTAAGGACCAATCCTTATAAGTTTACGTCCGTAAACTCTATGTGAACATGGTTTCTTGGATGCTTAAGGTCCTTAACACTTCAAGGATATGATCTAAGCTGAGTTCTAGGCATAAGGAAGGAGTTAGGGTGCAAATTGCCCCACTTATAAGGGTTTACGACCCAAGAACATGTCTTGGCCGTAAACTCCTTTACTCTTGTGTTTCCTTATGATTTCTAGGCTATAAACATGTTAAACCTAGTGTACAACGAGTTAGAACAAGATCACTTACGATCTAGAAGCTTGAATGGTCGTTTCTGGCCAAGAACACTAGTGTGTATTCTTGGTGTAACTTGAAAATCTACAAAATGGAATGATTTCACGGATGAAACCATGTAAGATCACTAGATCATCTATGATATCAACTAGTTAGGGAAAGATACTTACGAGTTTTGGAGATCGGGGACGAAGATCGGGATGATACTTGAGAGGATTTGGGCCAAGGAAATGAAAGACATGAACAAATGATCTTTAACATCACCATATAAGGTGAGTTTACGGCCCACATGGAGTTTACGGCCGTAAACTCCCATGTGGTGGCCGTGAACTCATGGTTGATGTGCTTATGGCCATTTCTTTGTGCTAGAACTTCAACCGATTAACCCCGACACTTATTCCTCAAGTGTACAAGGCTCAGAATGCTCAAATAAACCTCTAATTGTGCTAAAAGATAATAGTAATGAGTTTGACTTTCAAAGAAGTTTTAGTCCGTACTGGATGGAAAATTTCGGGTTGTCACATACACCTTGCTGCTAGCTACAGTGGGACCTGCAGGTTTACGGGTGACGAATGTCATACCATTTCGACGTCTTTGATCGCCGTGTTTTACTAGTCAATCAAGTATGGTTACAATCATATCACATTTTACCTTAATTAACAAACTGGTTTAAGGTAGTTAGTACATTGGTAGTTACTTATATACAACACTACAATACATCGTTATTTTTCCCATTGCATTCACATTGTGATATTCTCACATAAACGGTAATGTAAACTATATTTTGGTAATGATAGTCATACTTGGGAAAGATACGTACTTTTACAAACAAACAACATACAAAACATTTGGGCCTTGGTAGAAGGCTACTTTTTAGTAGAAAATATAGGATTTCTAGGAGATACAAACATTTACTACAAACACTTACAAACATTTACATCAAAAATTTTCATACAAACAATGCCACTAAAATACTTATGAACTCACCAGCTTTAATGTTGATCTACTCTTTCAAAATAACTTGTATTCTCAGGTCACCAGTAGACAGGTACCGATGACCAGGTTTTGAGAAGACGGAGCTTTCAAGACTCGTCTTTATTTTGATTATTCAATTTTGGTGTCTTATAAAATATACACAAAACACACTTGTATTAAAAATTATATTATTAATGCAATGGATGATGTTGTTGTTTGTTTACTATTATGCATTATTGTGATACTGTACATGACGTCCTCCGCCCCAAAACGTTTCCGCCGTTCCGGTTTTGGGGTGTGACACATGGTAATGATGTTACATATTGTTTTCTGTATATGGATAAAATTATACGTAACATGTCCACTCAGTACCTTCTATAGTCCATCATGTCTCTCATGGCTCGGGCTTTCAACATGAAGGACCTTGGATCACTCGGTTATTTTTTAAACAATGTAGGCACTCGTCATGTAAACCACCTCATAACCCTATAAACTTAAACACTAAGCTCATCAATACTTCTGCAAACCCATATTCGAAATCCACATGTTGTCATAGCTATGTCAGACTTTGCAATATGTCACTTCATGAGACAAATTGTTTCCTATGCGGTCCAACAAATAGCTTGCATATACAATACCTACATGTCATGTATGCTCTTAAACATATTATTCATGGTGTGGAAGGCATTATCACCTATGTGTTGCAACTACAAATCAATCACAACTCCACCATAGGTTGTATGTTTTTAGTGGCAACCTTATCTATTAGTATTTTAAGTGACAACCTTCCTATCTCGGTCTAATGCAGAAGTTAAGTATTGCAGTGTCGTATATAGTTTATCTGAAGCTTGTTTGTTACGCAATCTCCTACTTGAGCTCCATTTTCCTCTTATTAATACCACCATTGTTTATTATGACAAATTGAGTGTCATTTACCTACTGTAAACTTACTTCAACATCAACACACCAAACATATCAAAATGAATATAAACTTTATTTGTGAAAAGTTGCTTCTGTTCGTGTTGCATGTTCTGTCTCATTATCAAATTGTGGGTGCTTTTACTAAGGGTCTCTCATGAATATTATTCAATGATTTTTGAGATAGTCTTAGCATCCGTCCACCTCTCCTTCGAATGCATGGGACTATAGATGATAAATATTATGTTGTATTATCAAATTCTTTTTGCTTGTAATAACTAGTCCTATAATATCTCCTAGGTAGTTATTACTCTCCATAGATAAGGATGGGAACCATTGTATATGTTGATTCGATAGGAATGAGAAAATGCAAGAGATTGCATTCTCATCGATCATCATGTCCATCATTGTGGTGACTGCCTCGCAACATGGGTTCGAAGAAGACATGAAGACTACTTTTGTCTAAAAACTATTCTTTTAAAAAGTTGTATTGTATTTGTTAATGACTATACTTGTAATCGTTAATGACTACACTTTCTTTTGTAATTTAAGAATTACACGCAATAAACGCTTTCTTTTGTAATTTAAGAATTACACGCAATAACACCTAACAACATTGTAGATATTAACATCTTGTTGAACCACATAACTACCATGTTCATTTTCTACTCCAATCACACATATGTTGAGCATTTGGCACAATTAGAATTTCAATACCATATTGATCATAGGTTGTGACATAAATCATTTATTCTTCAACATAATGAAAACTTATATAGTTAAAAGAACAAACAAAGATGCATATAATTTCACTATAAGTCAACATTGTTCGACAATTAAACCAAACAGTCATATAAAACTTGTAAAGTTATAAGATTGTCACTTCCTTTATTTATACACAAGTCAAACCTCAAAAACAAAATGAGAAAAAAACACATCAAAAGTCACTTACCTCAGTAGTTAAACAAGCAGTAATTTTTCATTAGGGTTTTCCATCTTGAAGAGAGATTACAGTTTCAAAAGCTCCAACCAATGCCTTCACTTTACTCTTTCTGCTTTCAACAAGCTTACTTGCTGTTTCTTCAATGACATTGTTAAACAACCCTTGAGCATCTTTCCTTCCTTGATCACCTTGATGCTTCAAAACAACGTTTTCATGACCATTGTTTGAAATAGAATCATTGTTTGTTTCTTTTTCATATTTCTTTTCAAAACTTCTTCTAGAAACATGTGGTCTCTCTTCATTTCCCTCCATAACTTTCCCTTTTCTGAATTTAAGCCTTCGAGGTCCGTTATTCTCAGATTGAAGATCAAGAATCTTTCCTCTTCTGAACCTTAACTTCACCCCTTCATCATCTTTATCTTCTGAAATTACCATTCTACCCTTTCTTGAGATCTTGTTGTTTTCGGTGGAGTTTACTTTCTCATTATCACTATCACTCTCAGTCTCTTCATCAGTGAAATCAGATTCATCTTCAAGAACCTCATCATCATAATAAGATTGAGAGCTTTCAGAAACAGGAGGTGCAATTAACAAATTTTCTTCAACTTCTGAAAAAGATTGGGGCTTTTCCAAGACTTCTGCCATTGATGAATCATCTTCAAGTTTGGAGCTTTCATAGACTGATTGTGTGATCATCGAATCTTTTTCCAACCCGTTTATGGAAACAGGATCATTCATCAATTCCAGTGATGGAAATGAGGGAGCATCAACGATTCCAACAGTTTCATGAATGTAATCGAACTCAATATTCCCACTTTTAGCCTCGGATTCTGTTTCAATTTGCTTGACCTCGATTTTTTGAACTATGTTTTGATCCTTTAATGGAGACACTTTTTTAACACTCTTATGTTTTATCACCTTCAAACTTGTAGCCCTACTCAAAGAAGAAACTTTAGGGGATTTTGATTCAACTGGAGTACCCTTCACGACATCTTTCTTAACAGCTTTAGGGGTAATCCCTGTCTTTTTGACAATTCGAATAGTATCTTTCTTCTTAACAACCTCTCCATTTGACGCATTTGACCCTGGACTTCGTTTCACAAGAGAAGTTGACCGTTGACCCAATTTGACCTCTTTATCTTTAGGTTTCCCATTTGCTGACATAACCCGTTTCAAAACTTGTGTCGTTTTAGATGTTAATGAGATTGAGACATCCTTTTTGGTTAATTCAAGAGGCGTTTGAATTTTGGGATCTTGAAAAGGTTTGATTGCTTTCTTTCTTTCTATTGGAGCTACAGTTGTTGTAATAACTTTCTCTTTATTGACAGCTGTTGATCTTTTGAACTTTATGGGGATTGAAGACTTTGATTGTTCATGTTTCTTACCATATTTACAGAAATCGTGACATGACCCAGTTGAAGCTCTGAGATAATTAGGGACGATGTTACCTTCTTCTCCAATGCTCTTTCGGGAACTTGGTATGCCCATGGAGAATCGTCTGGTTTTGCCGCCGGAAACGGTCAAACCACCACCATGACCGCCGTTCATAGAGCTTAGAGTACCTATGGACTTTCTTCTCTGCTTTCCATCTTCTCGAATTTCTTCACTTGTGGTATTCATTTAAAACGTAAAGCTTCGGGAATTTATCGACCTGAAACAAACAAACACTTTATCGTTATTCTGATCTGATTATGAGTTAATATATGCACAGTGCATTGGATCATATGGGTGTAATTTATGTGATATTGCATACAATCAATTAAATAGGAGGAATTGGAATCGGATCTGGACAAAAAACAGAATCATGACTAATAAAAAAAGCAATATGAGTTTTATGAGGAATTATGTTCGAATCATTTATACCAAAACTGCAATTCAACAACTTCTAATTAGAATCGAAACACACACCAATCGATCAACACACAAATTGAGCATTCAATTCGTAAGAAAAAGCACACAGGTAAACGATTGTACCTCAAATTTTCAAATCACATGGCCGAATTCAATCGCGAGTAGAGCTCAAGTTCAGAAATTTAATAAAAGTAATAATAATAAAAACCCTTTACAATCATCATGATAGACCGATCAAAAACTTGTCACCACAACAACAATTAAGGTAACAAGAAATAGGACCAGTTAACAGAAAACGTGTTTGATGTCTCTTCCTATCTCTACCACTGCATTTAATCCCAATAACCAAAAGATAAAAAGAATTCCAAAACAGATGAAACTGAACAATCGGTTAACTTACAGCATACCTTTTCTGTTTCGATTACTTTTTTGAATTAGCTTAACAACGAAGCGAAGAAAAACGGAGGTATAACATAAATGGCGTTGGATTAAGGGTTATTTTTTGGATCAAGAACTCTATTTCACGAAAGGGATCGTAGAAGCAACGTCTTGAAAGAGTGGTTTATGGGTTTAATGTTTGTGTGCGAGATGATCTGCGTGTTTGTTGAGACGAGAGAGAGAGAGAGAGAGAGAGAGAGAGAGAGAGAGAGAGACGTGAGACGAGGGGGGCGGGGAAAAGAAAGATCATGACTGCGAATTGTGGGTCCCAGATACGAGATATCGTTTCTTATTTTTTTAAATCAAAATATCGGGTTGATATTTGAAGTTATCGGGTTGGGTGATTGACCGAATAAAAATCAAGTATTAATTTAAAGGAAATTGAGTAACCTAATATTTATGCATTGTTTATTAGAAAAAATTATCAGTTTGATTTTTTTTTTTTTTGAAAAATTACTTTTTCCAAAATAGACAATTCCGGACTGATGTTATTTGACCTGATCCATTCTGATTGGATTCTGCGTACACCGATACTTAACTTATCTATTTTAATAAATGAATGTTTTTTTGCTACATGTTACATTTTCATTCAAATTGTCAAATGTTATTTTATGGTTATTTTGAATTAATTTCTTTTCCACATGTCATTTTATGAGTTTTTCTATTTTAATAAATTCCACATAATACTTTAATGTAATAATCAAAATAAATGTAGTAATAAATGTATATCAATTTCATTAATGAATTTATCTTCTTATTTTAAAATTTTCAACTTAAATCTCATTAGTTTATTTTGTTTATTTATTTAAATTTAAAAGATAAAAAAAATTCAATTTTAATAATTCATTGGTTTTCTTATTTTCTTATAAATCCAAAGTTCTTAAATATTTAAACATTTATATTTAATTTATTTAATTAACCTATGTAATACATGGGTCTTACACCTAGTTATATAATGCATATCAAAATATCATCATATTCTTGATTTTATGGATAAAGAAGATATGACATATGATTTCGACGACTCAGTGATTTTATTGGAGAGTTCTTGACTAATTTGCTTCTAGTTGTATAATTTCATAATTAAAATTGTAATATCGTTAGTCTATAACACAAGGAACTACTCTATTACATTAATATTAAGAATGTAGTTAAATTATGTAGTTTTTTTAGTGTTAGTAAAAGACCAAAGTATTAGAAGAAAAAGTCTTGTTAGTGCCTTATGTTATACCACATCGAATATTTGTATTCAGGAACACACACAAAATCTAAAACATATTCGTTACCACCAAATCGATCTCTTGGACCAAATTGATGTTCTTCTAGATCTTACAATTATTGCATGTTTTTAATGAGCTTGATTTTTATCTCTTAAAAGCAACAATTCATATTCTTTTATTTAACCTAAACATAAAAATGTTGCAAATAAAACCCACAATAGACTCCGTCTGTCGATCCTCTTGTTAATGTTGCATTCGAGTATGAGATCGGTAGCGATTGTGACATGGATAAGGGTCCCTAGTGTTGGTCTGGGAGGTGAGTAGATGGTGTGTGTTGGATGATCAATGTATAGATAAACATGTAAGATGAAAGTTACCTAATTCGATAACTGAGATGGCGGGATCAGTGGAGGCTCCTCATGTGTTGTTAATGATGGTGGCAGTGTAGGTTTCTCATGTTGAAGATGAAAAGAGGGTTGAGGAAAGATGGTGGAGGTGGTCCGTCAGTGACCATGCACGAGGTGTCAGTGGTTGGCGAGTTAAGGAGAGATGGTGGAGGCAATCGTTCAAATCTCATAACGTAAAGATTCAAAAGGGAGAAGAGTGTTGGGTAGGAGCCTAATTTTTATTTCTTAATATTTTGAAATGTAAACCAGCTAAATAAAAGAAATTGTAAAGTAGATAACAAATAGGCGAAATAGTCATTTTAACTTGGATTTCGACAAAATTCACAACCAAACCATTTAAAAATGAATATATTTATAAGTCAGAAATATTTCTATAATAGAATGCCATCTAATTATTTAACAACAGTATAAGTTAATAATTTTTATACTTATCAAATTTATTTATGTTACATTCATCCAATAGTAAACTTCAAAACCTTAATTAATAAGGAAACATACTAAATCGGTCAAACGTCTACCACGTACCAACAATGGTTTCCGTTTTGATACATGCCTAATTAATATCATAGTTATTAAATAATTACTTCATGGTAGTATGTTATAATAGGTTTTAAAACTTGGTGATAAATTTATGCCAAACGCATGTGGTGCATTATATTACCGCCACAATAGTAGCCGTATATTTAGTGGTTTTAGTCTCATGAAATTAAATATAACTATTAATAATATTAAATAATCTTATCTTAATTTTTCTACTCTAGAAAAAACAAAATACATAAATATGTCTTTTCCTGAACTACCCTTCAATGATCACGATACGGAAAACAATACACAATAACACAAATGACGTGTTATTGGAACATACAATATGAGCAACATCATATATAACCATCTTCTCTAGGGTAACAATACAAGGCAAATCGGAAAAGGTGACGAAAACACTTAATTATATTGCATTTCTATGTTGTTCTCTTTACAATGTTGTTATTTTGGCTATTTATATTTTATATATGTTGTCCTTTTGCCGTTAAAAAAACATAAATACGTTAGGACGTTAGGATAGTTCTAGAATTTATAACAATTTAATGGTATACATGCATGTGTCACATGTTAATGATGATACACATGTGCATGTCAATATATTTGCTAATAAAAGAAATGGTAATGATGTTGCGTTACATTGTTGTGTACAATGTACCCATTTTACAAATATGACTTTTTATGCAAATCTTAGCACATGAAAAAAAAAGTTTAAGCAGTTTGATTAAATAGGTTTAACATCTCTATATATTATTCTCAAACCATAGAAAGTAAAGAAAGGTCTTTGTCATCTCTTACTATCTACTCCTATTATAAAGCATTTCAATTTCTAAATACACACTGCAAAAATTATAGGATAATGATAGTTTACAATAATGATAGGTTGTATGTTTATCGTCGCCGATTGTTTAGCTTAGTTTGTTTGGTCTCATAGTATTTATTCTCCCATGTATTCCGTTTCCTCATCATAATTTTTTTTTGAGATTAATCAATAACAAGTTCATTGCTGATACCATCGAATTCTAGATGGTATCAGAGCAGGTTTCGAGATCCTAAATACAAGAATCCCTCCTGTTTCGATCTTGAAGGATGGCGGGAGATGATCCCAAGAACAAAGACAACATAGGGGAAAGTTGAGGGACTGCAATCGACTACAATTCTCCCCATTACACTCACCCACAGGTTCACCAAAACAGCTTCATGTGAATGATGTTCTTAGTGACATCAACTACGTTGTCTGGTCCCAGGAAATGGAGAATTTCCTCTTCGCCAAAAATAAAATCGAGTTTATTGACGACACTATCAAGAAAAAGGAACCTCACATTACATGGCTTGGATGCAATGTGATGCAATGATAAAGGGTTGGCTTACGACTGCAATGGAGAAGAACATATGTAACAACGTGAGCTATGCAACTACTGCCTCACATATTTGGTCAGATCTTCTTGAACGATTTGGCAAGGAAAGCTCACCCAGAGCTTATGAACCGAAACAAAGAATTGCAGTGAATCAATAAGACGGAGCCTCCATTTCCACATACTTCACGAGACTTCGATCTCTATGGGATGAGAATGCGTCAATCCAACCACTCCCACACCGCACTTCTTATAATTGTTCCTGTGATGTTGGAAAGAGGATGGACGAGTTTGAAGAAAAGGGAACTCTTGTACCAGTTCATTATGGGGCTTGATTATGAGTTTCATGTCATCAAAACACAAATCCTAGCAACCAAACCCATTTCTACTTTGGGCAATATGTATCATCTGGTGGTGGAAGATGAGAGGCAAAGGTTGGTCTCGAATGACAAGAGAGCTCAACCCAAAATTGCATCATTCAAGGCATTCCAAAGGAGAGATGGAAACTCTAACGCGTTCAAAGAGAGAAACTTGACAAGAACCACCAAAGAGAACAAAGAAAGAAAAGAGAATGGCCATTGCACGTTCTGTGGAAAGAATGGACACAAGAAAGAAGGGTGTTTCAAATTGGTGGGATAACCAAAGTAGTGTCTAGGAAAGAAAGAAAAGGGAAAACCGAGAGCAGCCTACATTGAGCCGTAATCCAACCCCATACCAAAGTTAATGAATGAGCAGTACTAACTTTTTGTGAAGCATTTTTCTAAAGCCAACAATCAAGAAGTCGTTCCACGTGTTGCAAACATGACATGTAAAGTATGGAGTAAAGGTGAGTGGATTATTGACTCTAGCTGTACCGAGCACATTACATTCTTGCCCGGTTTACTTGAAAGCAAGAAGAATGTACCTTTTGATTCACCAGTGGTTATACCTAATGGTAAATCAGTCCCCATTGAGGAAAGAGGTGATTGCATGCTCCCAGGGGGTAAAAGTGAATGAAGTTCTTCGTGTGTAACGTCCAAAAATAAGACCATATTTTTTTTGTGTTTAGATTAATAAACATATCCCAAATTATTATCATAAAACCAAGGTTATCAATATGTATCAATGCATCCTCAAAATCAAAGTTAATCACAAAGATGCGAAAACGAGTGGTGTGTGCTCTGCAATCATCCCAAGCTCTTCCCTTTGGAACCAGAAGTACCTAAAACATAAACTGAAAACCGTAAGCACAAAGCTTAGTGAGTTCCCCAAATACCACATACCATATATACACAAATAAACATATATGGGCCCGCTCTTCATCAGGCACCGCCCGACATCGAGCCTTGCTCGGTATACACTGATCAGGCCCCGTCCGACATACATATAAACATATAACATATAAACATATATACATGCAGTAATCATAAAGGCACATAGCATACAATATAGTCATCGGCCCCCGCCCGGTAAGCATACGAGTACAAAACACATGCAAGAGTCACGTAGACATCTAGCATCCTAACATAAAAAAATCATGGGCCGAAATTGGTGCCTTCAACCCGCTAAACAAAGTGAGGAAACTCACCTCGAACTGCTGAATCACGCTGATAAATCTTTGGCTGATGGTTTGAAAAATCCTCGAGCTATCAATACCAAATAAATTCCAGTTAATAATTGGATTCTAATCCATAACCATCAGTCCAAAATTAGGGTAAAAAGACCATTTTACCCCTTACATAGTTTGATCCAAGACTAAGGCCCAAACCTACAATCCAAAAGGCCTAATTACCAAAATAATCATCCAAGGCCCAATTTTCCAAATTGGGCCCAAACCCTTTCATGGGCCTTTTCCAAGAGAACCCAAAACAGGCATCAGCCCAAAACTTGATGGCCCAACAAGGCCTTAAGCATCTAAGTCCAATAAAGCCCAAATCGAAGCCCAAAATGTCTGAAGCCCAACTGGCTAAGTACGCGGGGCGTACTTAGCACATACGTGCAGTGTACTCACTTTAGGGCTTGTATGCTAAGCGTACCTTCTTGTACACCCAATGTAGTTCCCCGTTTGTCCATTTTTCATTTTCCAGCTCTTAATCTGTTAGGACATCACTCTAAAACTTATATCTGACTTCCTTGAGATGGTTTATCACGTAAAGTTGCTAACTTTACATGCATGCAATGATTTATGAAGCTCTTAAAGCTCAATAGGACTTAATAGATGACTTAATGCATACATGAGACCATAAAGCCCATAACGTTTGCACCTTTAAGCTTAAGAAACTCATAATATGCCTAGATCTAAAATAATAAACCCCTCAAACGACTTAGCTCATCAAACTAACCCAAAAAGGGACCAAAAGCACAAAAACCATGACATGAAGAGATCTAAACACACAAGGGTAAAGTTTAGGACTTTATACCTCAAAAGTCACCAAAAGATGGAGCTAAATGTGGATCTCTAAGCTTCCTTCCAAAGAACGAGTCTACCAACTTCTTCTTCTTTCACTTCAAGTAGCCTAAACCACCAAAATCAAGACCAAGGCTCACGATGTAACACCATAAAATTTGAGCAATTTTTTGCTTTTGAAAAACCATAAAATATCATTCACATTCATTTTAAAAAAACATTGTATCATCATTGTATCAGTACAAAACCCCAAAATCTAAATATATAAACTCCAATATGCGTGTGTACGAATCATGCCGACGCCTTCCCGCGTTCATCACTAGTACCTGAAACACATAACACAGCAACTGTAAGCATAAATGCTTAGTGAGTTCCCCAAAATACCGCATACAAAACATACGCCACTCGAGGCTAATATACAACCCTCTGGTCGATGTGTCTCAGCGGGACCTTCTAGTCCCATAGCTCGTTGGACCCTCCGGTCCGGTCTATAACATCATGCAACACACATATATCACATAGCACATAATCTAATACATAACACACAAGACCCTCTGGTCATCACATAACACCACCCTAGGTAACATATAGTGACAAGACTCACCTCAGGTGTCTCGGTAAGTCTCTGTCTCGGTAGAAATGTGATCTAGCCTCCGTCTAACCACATAAAGCAAATACTCCCATAAATATAACTATACTCCAACCTTTCTTAACATCCTTAGAAGGGTAAAAGACCATTTTACCCCTCTCCTGGCTCAAATGCCTCACTGTTGACCAAACCCTAAAAGTCAACAAAAGTCAACGGTCAAACTTTGACCCGACTCGTTGAGTTCACTTGGGCGACTCGACGAGTCTACACGTGTCCAATGACTCTCTTAGTCCCTCTCTTGGCATGTCGAGTCCTTCTCGTGACTCGACGAGCCACACCTGGCATGAATCGCGGGGCCACCCCGATTCAACTCGTCGAGTCTCAAGAACAACTTGGCGAGTTCTGATTTGAACTCCATTCCCCTAACTCTCCCTGACTCACCGAGTTATTCCTCAACTCGGAAAATCTACTCACTGAGTGATTTACGGGACACTGTCATCCTACTCGCCGAGTCGTTCTTCGGACTCGGCGAGTTCATGCCATGCACAAACTCCACAAACATCCTGAGGTCATATCTGTTCCTTTAATTCATAGATCTGGCCTTCCCAAGCATGATAATCACGTAAAGTTCAGACCTTGACACTCATATAACATCTAAATGGTCTAACTTAGTGATTTATCCCCAAAAATGACATCCCAAGCTCATGGCCCCCAAAATGACTCATAAAGCTCCAAGGGTTAAGGTCTATGGACCTCTTTGGGTCCAGATCCAAAACATAGACTAAAGAAGGGACCAAATGCTCCACTTATCCACCCTCTAAAAGGGTTAGAAAACCCTAACTCTAAGAATCAACACCAAAACTGAAGAAGGTTCGAATGAAATACCTCAATATGATCTCTAAGAACTCAAAAATCACCAAAATCGCACCTCCTTCAGCCTCCTCTTGCCTTAGTCACCTCCTTTTTGCAAAAACACCAACAAAAGGGTAAAGAATGGCTTCTCCTTCCTCACAAACGCTCTAGATCTCTTAGGGTTTCTCTCTGGGGTTTGGTAGCTGCAAATGACGACCCTAAGGGCATTTAAATAGGTCCCAAACCCAAGAAATTAGGGTTTCATTAAACAGCATGGACTCGCCGAGTCCACTCATGGACTCGCCGAGTCTGACTGTGAACTCGGACACGAATCCGCGACCATACTCGGCGAGTTTAAACACCAACTCGCCGAGTCAACTCACAATCTCCAAAAAAATAAAGGAGTAAATTATTATACCTGGAATCCGGATGTTGCAATTCTCCCCCACTAGAATTTGACTTCGCCCTCGAAGTCTCATTCTGCAAACAACTCTGGATGCTGCTCCCGCATCTCACGCTCCGGCTCCCAAGTCAACTCTGACCCTTTCCGATGTTGCCACTGGACCTGAACCAGGGGCACCTCCTTGTTCCTCAAAACCTTGATCTTCCGATCCCTAATCACTACCGGTCTCTCAACATAATTCAGGCTCGCTTCCACCTGAATATCTTCTAATGGAACCACTGCCAACTCGTCGGCTATACACTTTCGCAGCTGCGGCACGTGGAAAGTGTCATGAATCTGACCCAACTCTGTAGGTAACTCCAACCGGTAGGCTACCCTGCCTACCCTCGCGATCACCCTGAAAGGACCAATATATCGGGGCCCCAACTTGCCCCTCTTCCTGAATCGAATCACCCCTTTCCAAGGAGAGACCTTCAGGAGCACGAAGTCGCCGACCTGAAACTCAAGCTCTGACCGGCGTCTGTCCACATAACTCTTCTGATGACTCTGTGCGGTCAACAACCTCTGTCTGAACTGCTGAATCTGCTCTGTCGTCTGAAGCACGATCTTAGTACTACCCATCACACGTTGCCCTACTTCTTCCCAGCAAATGGGGGTCTGACACCTTCTCCCATACAACAACTCAAAGGGTGGCATACCAATGCTCGAATGATGGCTGTTGTTGTAGGGAAAACTCTGCCAAGGGAAAGTACATGTCGCAACTCCCGCTGTAATCCAACACACATGCTCGGAGCATGTCTTCGAGCGTCTGAATCGTCCGCTCACTCTGCCCGTCAGTCTGTGGGTGGTATGCGGTACTAAAATGCAGTCTCGTACCCAATTCCTCATTAAATATCTTCTAGAACCTGGAAGTGAAACGCACATATCGATCTGAGACAATTGAGATCGGCACCCCATGCCGCGATACCACCTCTCTCACGTACATTTTTGCCAACTTCTCCGCGGAAGAGCTCTCGCTGATAGCAAGAAAATGAGCGCTCTTCGTCAACCTGTCCACAATCACCCAAATTGCATCGAAACCCCGCGCAGTCCTTGGCAATTTGGTGATAAAATCCATGGTAATCTGTTCCCACTTCCACTCGGGGATCTCCAACAGTTGCAGCTTACCATGTGGACGCTGATGCTCGGCCTTAACCCTGCGACAGGTCAAGCATCTCTCTACAAACCATGCGACATCCCTCTTCATACAGGGCCACCAATATTCCTTTTTCAGGCCCAAATACATCTTAGTGGCCCCGGGATGGATCGAGAATTTCGATCGATGAGCCTCTTCCATCAAAATGGTACGCGTTCCGCCCACGGACGGTACCCGTATCCGACCCTGAAATGTTATAAGCCCCCGGCTATCGGTAACGAATTCCGATACCAGCCCGACAACTCGCTCTCTCTTCTGGCTTTCTGGCCTCACAGCCTCAGCATGGGCCCCACGAATAGCATCCAACACTGGGGTCATCACTGTCAGTCTCAAACAAACATCTCGCATTGGGGCGCTCTCCGCCCTACGACTCAGTGCATTGGCTACAACATTAGCCTTGCCCGGGTGGTACAGGATCTCACAATCATAATCCTTGACCACATCTAACCACCTCCTCTGGCGCATATTTAGATTGGGCTGATCCATCAAATACTTCAAGCTCTTGTGGCCCGTATATATCGTACATCGAACCCCATACAGATAGTGTCGCCAGATCTTGAGGGTGAACATCATTGCTCCCAGTTCCAAATCATGAGTGGGATACCTCGACTCATGAGGCTTAAGCTGCCTCGATGCATATGCTATCACATGCCCCCTCTGTAACAGCCCGGAATCTCAGGTATTGTTAAATTATGTTTTTGGGGTGATTTAAGAGGGGACTCGGCGAGTTGGAGCCTAGACTCGCCGAGTAGGATCGCAGACTTGGTCGCAGGTTCGCGACTGGACTCGACGAGTCCAGATATGGACTCGGCGAGTCTACGCTGTTCAGCGGAAACCCTAGACGTTTGGTTTTGGAACGTATATAATGCACTTATAGGCCGTCATTGTCCGTCTTTAGCCGATTGAGAAGAACCCTAAATGGCTGTGGGCATCTAGAGCAAGATTGAAGGATATTAGGGCCTTGAAGAATTTGTTGTGCAAGGAGGAGAAGAGTTTTGGCTAAAGGAACAGCAAGGGATTCGAGTTCTACGGTTTGGGGACACAGAGAGTGCGTTATTCAGGTAATATTTCGGGTATTTTTCTGTTATGTTGATGTGTGCATGGATTTAGGGTTTATGGAACCCATTTGGTGATTAGATGGATTAGTACCTTGTTACCCAAACGACTATAACCCTGTATTAGGACCTTAGAGGTCCAGAAGGTCCCATGCTTGTGTATTTCGGGACAATACTTATCTCAGGAAGCAGTTTGATCGACTGCATGGCATGGACTCGCCGAGTCCGATGAACAGACTCGGCGAGTAGCTTGGAGATTGACTGGAACTCGCCGAGCTGTTCTTCAGACTCGGCGAGTGGAGTCGGGGTGGCCCCGCGATTCTTCCACGAGGATCTCGTCGAGCCAAGAGGGATACTCGTCGAGTAGAAAGGGAACATCAGGAGAAGTTGGGGAGGATGTCTAGACTCGCCGAGTCGCCTTTGCACTCGCCGAGTCCGGTCAAGTTGACCGTTGACCGTTGACCAGAGTTGACCTACATGTAATTTCTTAGGGTCAGTTGTCTTGAAAGCTAAAAGTATTAATAAGGGATATATGGTATTATAGGGAGTCTGTAGCTCGGCGGATCGAGTGCGAGTGATTTCAGGAGTCGCTAGCTTTCATTACTCGCGAGGTGAGTCTTCTCACTATACTGTACCCGGAAGGGTTTGACTGTGTGACCGGAAGGTCAGATATGATATGTGATATGTATGCTATATGTGGTAAGTTATTTGTTAGATGTGCTATGTATGTTATGTGGGCCGGAAGGCAATATGTTACGGGCCGGAAGGCGAATATGTTATGGGCCGGAAGGCGTTGTGTCGAGGACCGGAAGGTCAGGGCCTGGAAAGGCGTATGTGCGTAAGTTGTATATTGGGGAACTCACTAAGCATTTATGCTTACAGTTGTTATGTATGTGTTTCAGGTACTAGCGAGGACCGTGGGAAGGCGCCGGCGTGATCTGTACACACTGAAGGATGTTTTATGATCTTGGGATTTAGACAGTTTGTATTTGACATGACACTTAAATTTGTTTATGCCTTGTTCTGAATAAAAATATTCTATTTTTTTTAAAATGAAAAATTTGTTTGAAAATTTGCGTTGTTACACCCTCTGCATAAGCACCGCTCCCAATCCGGATACCGATGCATCACAATATACCACAAAATCCTCCATCCCCTCCGGAAGGGCTAAAACTGGGGCTTCGCATAATTTCTAGCGAAGTGTCTCGAACGACGTCTGCTGCTCCGGACCCCATGAAAACGCAGCACCCTTCCGGGTCAACTTGGTGAGTGGCACGACGATCTTGGAGAAATCCTTAATGAATCTCCGACAATAGCCGACCAAACCCAGAAAGCTCCTAATCTCGATGGGTGATCTCGGCACCTCCCACCTCATGACCGCCTCAATCTTGGCCGGATCAACCAATATCCCATTCTGGTTGACAAGATGCTCCAAAAACTGAACCTATCGTAACCAGAACTCACACTTTGAGAACTTGGCATAAAGCCTTTCCGATCTCAGAACTCCAAGGATCTCCCTCAAATGCTCCTCGTGCTGCTCTCTAGACCTCGAATACACCAAAATATCATCAATGAATACGATCACCGACCGATCCAACATCGGCCTGCACACCCTGTTCATGAGATCCATGAACACCGCCGGTGCGTTGGTGAGTCCGAAAGGCATCACCACGAACTTGTAATGCCCATAACGAGTCCGGAATGCTGTCTTCTGGACGTCCTCATCTCGCACCCTCACCTGATGATACCCATACCTTAAATCGATCTTGGAGAACCAAGATGCTCCCTGCAACTGATCGAACAAATCGTCGATCCTTGGCAACGGGTAACGGTTCTTGACCGTTAGCTTGTTCAACTCCCGGTAATCGATGCACATCCGGTGTGAACCATCCTTCTTCTTGACAAAGAGGATAGGCGCCCCCCATGGTGAACTTCTTGGCCGAATAAACCCCTTCCCCAGCAGCTCCTGGAGCTGCGAGGATAACTCCTGCATCTCTGGAGGCGCAAGGCGATACGACACCTTGGCGATAGGCGCAGCTCCCGGAACCAAATCAATACTGAACTCTACCTACCTCTCCGGAGGCACACCTGACAACTCCTCTGGAAACACGTCCGGAAACTCACACACTATCAGGACCTCGTCAATTGACCTCGGTCTCCCTGAGTCAACCCTCGCATCCATCACATATGCGACAAATCCGGTACAGCCCTGCTGTAGACTCTGTCTCGCTCTGGCGGCTGAACAAAATGCTGACCCAGCACGTGTACCCTCACCGTACACCGTAAGAACTCCCCCACTAGGGTCTCGAATTGTCACTAATTGACACTCACAATCTATCACGGCTCCATATCGGCTCAAACAATCCATACCCACTATAACACACACATCCCCCATCGCAATCGGAACCAGATCTATCGGAAACTCCACACCGAAGATCTCAAGGACACATCCTCGAATCACATCTGTAGCATACACTGCTCTCTCGTCAGCTATGGAAACTCGCAGAGGTCGATCCAACCCCTCTCGACGGATACTAATGTGCCGACTAAATGCTACGGAAACAAACGACCGACTCGCACCCGAGTCAAATAATACCAAAGCAGGCACAGAACTCACAAGAAAAGTACCTACGCATACCATCATATAAGCATAATGACTCAACTCAAATAAAAGATGAATAAAGAATACATACCAGCCATAACATCGGGCGCCACGCGAACCTCTTCCGCAGTCAACTGGAATGCTCTCCCACGAGCCTTCGGTGCCTCGGCCTTCACTGGCCGAACCTCGCTAGCCCTAGCAGCAGGCGCAGATCCTTGCACTGATCCCTGAAGTAGCCGAGGGCACTCGGCCTTCCGATGGCCGGTCTGGTTGCAATGAAAGCAAACCGAAAATCCCTTGGGGCAATCCCTCGCGATATTCCCCTCCTTCCCGCACTTATAGCATACTCCCACCCTGCACGACCCCTCTTGACTCTTACCGCACTTCCCACAAGTGCGGCCCTTCGCGCCCCTAGATCTCGAATCAGCGGGTCTAGCGTGCTTGGCAGCCGGCTGAGACTGAGCCGGTCGCCGATCCACCCTCTGTGACTCGGCCTCCTCCTTGGCCCGAGTCTCTAACTCAATCTCCCTCTTCCGGGAATTTTCCTGGAGCTCAGCAAATGTCCGATAAGTCGAGTTCGCCACGAACTCTCGAATATCTCTCATCAGAACACCCAGATAATGGCTCATACGAGCCTGCTCAGAAGACACCTGCTCAGGGCAAAACATCACCCTCTCATGAAACTTCCTGGTGATCACTGCCACAGAATCAGTACCCTGCTTGAGGGTCAAGAACTCCTGAATCAACCGTTCCCTCTCCACCGGGGGAGCATACTCATATCTGAACATAGCGGTGAACCTCTCCCAGGTCACCTCAGAAATCTCAGCCAAAGTGAAGTTCGCCGTCAAAAACTTCCACCAATCCTTCGCTCCCAAGCGGAGCTGGTTCAGGGCGAACCGTACCCTCAAGTGCTCTGGACAAGAACACGTATAGAAACATCCCTCGATGTCAGAGACCCATCTCATCGCAGCAATCGGGTCCTGCATCCCATCGAACTCTGGTGGCTTCGTATTGCTGAACTCCCGAAACAACAACGAGTCACCTCTCTGAGGTCTGCCGCAGCTGCCACAGCTTCAGTCAGTGCTGCATCCCGCTCATCAAAGGTCTCGATCAACGTGGTCTTGATGTCCCTAAACATCTCATGAATCTCAGCACGGATGGCAGCAGCCACCTCCTCGTGAATCAATCTACGGATCTCCTCGTCGCTGACACCACTGCTCTCAGGTGTGTGTCGAGTCCCAACCATAATGCCTCTGAAATACAACAATAAATATCAGAGACTCGATCGAGCATACTCATACTCGATGATGCAACCCTACCCGTCCTTCGTTGTCCAAAATATTCTTACTTGGAATGCCCACTGATCTGGTGTCTTCAGTAGTACGGGCCCAATACTACTGACCACACCGCATCAACATTCACCCCAAGTCCTCCTCCTTGGATCCTGGATTACGAGTATTCTACCCTCACTATGCATTGGCTACCCTCCGATAGACCTCTCAAGAACTCCTAACTGCTATATATTCGCTCTCAAGACATCTCAGCAGCAGGAATCTCCTAGGCTAAGGCATCATAAATCAGGCCACTCTAGTCCTAATATGAACACCTAGCCTACTCTAGCATGCATAATATAACATAGCATATCTCATAACACATAATGTAAGGGTACTTTTGGGGATTCACCGTTCGGGCGCTGGCTGATCGTACACACGGATCTGCTTTGTTTGTCTTAAAACTCTTTTTACTCTTTCCAAAAATTTTCCTCAAATCCTCAGTTTAAGTTCAGATACCCCCGAAGATGCATCCGAATCCCTCAAACCAAGGCTCTGATACCAACTTGTAACACCGTAAAATTTGAGCAATTTTTCGCTTTTGAAAAACCATAAAATATCATTCACATTCATTTTAAAAAAAATTGTATCATCATTGTATCAGTACAAAACCCCAAGATCTAAATATATAAACTCCAATGTGCGTGTGTACGAATCATGCCGGCGCCTTCCCGCGTTCATCACTGGTACCTGAAACACATAACACAACAACTGTAAGCATAAATGCTTAGTGAGTTCCCCAAAATACCGCATACAACACATACGCCACTCGAGGCTAATATACGACCCTCTGGTCGATGTGTCTCAGCGGGATCCTTCAGTCCCGTAGCTCGTTGGACCCTCTGGTCCGGTCATAGCTCGTTGGACCCTCCGATCCGGTCTATAACATCATGCAACACACATATATCACATAGCACATAAACTCAGACATAACACATAAGACCCTCTGGTCATCACATAATACCACTCTAGGTAACGTATAGTGAGAAGACTCACCTCAGGTGTCTCGGTAAGTCTCTGTCTCGGTAGAAATTTGATCTAGCCTCTGCCTAATCACATAAAGCAAATACTCCTGATGTGCACAAAAGTACCCACTAATTTTAATATTTATAACCTAACAAACTTAGACTAACTATGCACTTATAGGCAGTGTACCTAGTCAGATTACAGTATAGCTTAGGTAAGTCGGGTGTCGATCACAGGGAACGGTGGTGAATTTATTTAAAATATTTAATTATAGGTTACAGGTCACATGAAAATAATAAATAAGTAGTTTAATAAATCTCAAACGAACAATTGATTGACAACTCTCGATAAACTAACAAGAAAGCAAATCTCTTCAGGTACTTTGGTTTAGATAAATTACGCCTTAAAAACATAGACAATTGCATACACAAATTCATTTATTCATGTTCACCGATTCCTAAAATGATTAGATTCACATTCACTATAACTAATCCTTTAGCAAACAAGTCAATTCAAACAGTGACCAGTTGATTAAACTAACATGCTTCCTAGTGTTCAGTTCGTATCAAGCAAGACTTGTAAATATAGTTAATCAAATTGGTCGTTCAATTAACCTCTTGTTGATGATCATCAAACAAGGCTCACACATTAACTTACTTATTTCCAAGTTAATTCTAGTTTCACATTCGTTATTCCTAGACTTATAATCTTGATGGTCATCAAAATCATAAGAGACAAGCAATCAAGCAGATGTTCATACAACTCAATTTACTTAATAATTAACAGCAAATAATTATCATTAACACGTAAGGATCTTTTAACAAGCTTGGCAAGATAAATTAAACATAAACAAACAATTCAATATAGCAATTAGTCTAATAATCAAAGTTTCATTCAATCATAAACGCAAAGTAAAAGGTTTTTACACCCAAATCAGAAACTAAATACATAATAGTATCACAATGGAATGTTAAACATGGTCACGTTAACAACCCGTATGATTATCGACATGTATCCGCTCTCCAATCCTTCTGATCTCCGCTCCTGTTAGCTTAACGACCTTCCGGCCACCTTCTAGACCCTCAAAACGGCTTAACAGAAGTTAATTATCGACTAAGTTTGGTTAGAAGTCGAATCCCCTCTTCTGGTTAGCTGATAATCGACTTTTATAACCCTTGTAACCGACTTACGTACGCTGGGCGTAAGTCGGATTACGCTGGGCGTACTGAAGATTAATACGTGATGGAATTATCTGATGCCAGCCATTACGCGGGGCGTACATATAGATTACGCTGGGCGTAACCTGTATTTGGCTACTACGCTTGGCGTACATGTCCATTATGCGGGGCGTAAATGGCTCCTCCAGCATTTTTCCTTTCTTTTAGCTTCTAAGCCCGATTTTCGCTTCAGTCTTTTCTTTTGTGCTCTATTGACAACAAATAGCTGCAAATCATAATTCAAAGCATTATGAGTACTTTTTAGTTCTAAAAGAGAATAATAAAGGCCAAAATATTAAGATATAATGCATAAAAATATATATAAAAATACACATATCAAATCCCATAAGTATAACTATACTCCAACCTTTCTTAACATCCTCAGAAGGGTAAAAGACCATTTTACCCCTCTCCTGGCTCAAAGGCCTCACTGTTGACCAAACCCTAAAAGTCAACAAAAGTCAACAGTTAAACTTTGACCCGACTCGTCGAGTGCACTTGGGCGACTCGGCGAGTCTACACGTGTCCACTGACTCTCTTAGTCCCTCTCTTGGCATGTCGAGTCCTTCTCGTGACTCGACGAGCCACACCTGGCATGAATCGCGGGGCCACCCCGACTCAACTCGCCGACTCTCAAGAACAACTCGGCGAGTTCCGCTTTGAACTACCTTCCTCTAACTCTCCCTGACTCACCGAGTTATTCCTCAACTCGGCAAATCTACTCACTGAGTGATTTACGGGACATCTCATCCTACTAGCCGAGTCGTTCTTCGGACTCGGCGAGTTCATGCCATGCACAAACTCCACAGACCTCCTGAGGTCAGATCTGTTCCTTTAATTCATAGATCTGGCCTTCCCAAGCATGATAATCACGTAAAGTTCAGACCTTGACACTCATATAACATCTAAATGGTCTAACTTAGTGATTTATCCCCAAAAATGACATCCCAAGCTCATGGCCCCCAAAATGACTCATAAAGCTCCAAGGGTTAAGGTCTCTGGACCTCTTTGGGTCCAGATCCAAAACATAGACTAAAGAAGGGACCAAATGCTCCACTTATCCACCCTCTAAAAGGGTTAGAAAACCCTAACTCTAAGAATCAACACCAAAACTGAAGAAGGTCTGAATGAAATACCTCAATATGATCTCTAAGAACTTAGAAATCACCATAATCGCACCTCCTTCAGCCTCCTCTTGCCTTGGTCACCTCCTTCTTGCAAAAACACCAACAAAAGGGTCAAGAATGGCTTCTCCTTCCTCACAAACGCTCTAGATCTCTTAGGGTTTCTCTCTAGGGTTTCGTAGCCGCAAATGACGACCCTAAGGGCCTTAAAATAGGTCCCAAACCCAAGAAATTAGGGTTTCATTAAACAGTGTGGACTCGTTGAGTCCACTCATGGAATCGCCGAGTCTGGTTGTGAACCCGGACACGAATCCACGACCATACTCGGCGAGTTTAAACACCAACTCGCCGAGTCTACTCACAATCTCCAAAAAAAATAAAGGAGTAAATTATTATACTTGGGAATCTGGATGTTACACACGAACACTCAAAGAGGCTATTAGGGTTCGAAATTAGGGTTTTAGGGCAATGAAGGTTGGTAAAGAGACCAGCTCCAGGGACTTAAGGACCTCATATAGGGCGCAACACCCTAAATTTGGGGTTTTCTTATCCTCCACGTATGCCATGCTAATCCTCGTACGCCCAGTGTACGAGGCCTTGCACCCACGATCAAGCTTATCCTTAGTATGCTAAGCGTACCATGTGGTACGCTCCGTGTACTAGCTTCTCATCTAGTACGCTAAGCATACCATGTGGTACGTCCCACATACTAACTCCAAGGGCCAATAATGCAAAACTTTGAAATATAAAGGGAAAGAAGGAAACATACTCCTAAAAAGCCCTACAATTCTCCCCCACTTGAATCAGACTTCATCCTCGAAGTCCGGAACCCAAATAACTCCGGATAGTGCTCCTTCAACTCATCTCCCGGCTTCCAAGTCCACTCCGAACCCTTGCGGTGCTGCCATTCACCTTCACCAACCCAACAACCTTGTTCCTCAAGGTTTTGTCTTCCGATCAAGGATCGCCACTAGTCTCTAAATATAATTCAGGCGGTCATCCACCTGAATATCCTCCAATGGTACCATTGTGGAATCATCCACTAAGCACTTCTGCAGATGAGAGACATGAAACGTGACATGAATCTGGCTGAGCTCATCTGGAAGATCCAAGCGATAAGCAACCCGAACCACCAGAGCCAAAACCCTAAAAGGAACGATATACATGGGGCCCAACTTGCCTCGATTCTTGAACCAGATGACACCTTTCCAAGGTGAAACCTTCAGGAGAATCATTTCTCCAACCTAGAACTCTAAATCTGATCGGCGTCTGTCGGTATAACTCTTCTGCCGACTCTGAGCTGTCTGGAGTCTACTCCAAACCTACTGAATCAACTCAGTGATCTTGAGTACCACCTCAATACTACCTATAACCCGCTGACCAACCTCGCCCCAACAAATCGGGGTCCTATACTTCTTCCCGTAGAGCATTTCGAAAGGAGGTCGATCAATGCTGGCATGATAACTGTTGTTATACGAAAATTATGCTAATGGAAGATATGTATCCTGTAACACCCGCGTTTCCAGGCTAGGCATTATTGTTGATGTAATAGTCTAGGTTAACCCTTGTAACTCTTTTTGAAGTATTAATGATGAATTATTTGAGTATTAAGTGAATTATGTGTTTATTTTCTTAATTATTATAATTTAATGAATTAAAAATAAAATGAACGTCAAAAATTAAAGTGTGAGATAAGCCCGATATCTTTGCATGAAGATGTAGTGGTTGAAACAAGGATTCCGGAGATATAAAGAATGCCGAAATCCGAGTTATAACGAAGAAGTTATGACCTGTCGAAGTTTCGCGACAGAACCGGCGATGCTGAATGACGTAAAAAGTGAAATTTACGTTAGAGAGATATTTAGCCTTAGTGATATAAATGAAAGTCGTAAAGTTCGTTAAACCGAGAGCGTGCATAAAAAGAACGCTCAAATCTGACTTCGTATGAGGAAATTATGATTTTCCGAAGTTTTGACTTAGTAGTATGCAGCCCGAATACTCGATTTGAGATCCAGCGGTTTTTAGCCGTAACAATCTAAACGAGAATCGAATATCTCGTTAATAATAGTGAAACGATAAAAAGACAGGCGAAAACGGACGTTAGATAAAGAAGTTATGAATTTATAACGGATTTTTGCTGTCCCGGCCTACTAAAAATAAAGTCAAAATTAGCCGACGTAGTCTAAACGAAAGTGGTAGAGTATAGTCTCACCTACGCGGGGATATAAAGAACGTTGAAAATGGAGCTCGTATGTGGAAGATATGAATTTTTGAAGTTTATTAAATAATTAAAATATTAAATTTAAACATAAATGTCCGATATTATCCGAAGGGGGGGAGTCAGCGGCCTTATCCGGGTTACGCCCTGCGTAATCGAAGGTTCCAGCCCCTATAAAAGGAAGTCGAAGTTGCCGAGTTTCTTTGCTCATTTTCTTTCCTTCTCTTGCGTTTTTACCTCGTTTTGCGTGCAAGAAATATCCCAAAGTCCCGGTATCATTCCCGAGACCCGAAGCCCCGAAGATCCCGAGAAGTAGAGTTCCCGAGCCGAAGCTCTGCCCGCGAGGAGCCTGGTTTTTGTGAAGATCTTCCAGATCTACCAAAGAATACTACTTCTACAAGCAGTAGTGCTGTCCGATCATCTTCTGATCAAGTGGGTGTGTGGTTACTTTCTTCTAACACATAAATATGAAGTATTTGCTTTGAAATACGTGTTATGTGTATATATATATTGTTGTTTATTTGAAGTAAATGTATATTTCTCTTTTTCTAACACACTGATACAAAATATTCTATATAAAATATATGTTATGTGTTGATACATTATTTGTTCATTTGAAATAAGTGTTAAATAAATGTTTTATACAAAATTTAAAATGTATATGTATTTTTATCTACAAAAGTGTTGGGTAAAGCATGGGTAGATAGTTGATGTGTGTTAAAATGAAGAGAGGCCTCGATGTTGTTTTTGATTTAGCCATCTAGCGGAGTTTAGATGACGACCACATACTTTTCTGGACAGTCCTATTGAACGCTAGCAGGCTCGCCACCTATAGGTGTTAATGAACTTGGGTGTTTATTCGCTATACTCCATCCCCCTCATGGTTGCCTTATTTGACTTATATTGTTGGGAAACCCCGAAGCATGTGTTGTTGCCGCGATGAAATATTCTTAGACTAGGTCCCTTGTGTTAGTTGTTTTAGGGACGTAAAGTGAGAATAACGGGAGTGGGTAATCGGGTTATTGTTGGTTGATGAAAATTAATTAAATTATTTATTATGGGTTGAATACCCTATATGCTCACCAGGCTCCCAAGCCTGGCCCACTCAGTTTTCTTTGTATTACAGGTACTGGCACCAGAGCATAAGTTGGATGATTGTTAGGATATTTTGGATTATAGACCTGTTGTTGTAAATAACTGTTATAAGGTCTGTATTGTAATGTTTATGCTTTTGGTCTGTTTATCGGAACATGACATCCCGAGTATTGTAATATAATGAAAAATACATTTCTTTAAGAAATGCTTTGGTAAATATTATTTTTTTTTATCATATTTCGTTTTGGGAGCAAATTCCGCATCTCTTTTAATCAAAGGATTACCCTGAAATCATTTTAAAAGCATAAATTAAACCGGTCTTTTCTGACCGTGATTTTGGGGATGTCACAGTTGGTATCGGAGCATTAGTTTAAGCGAACTAGGAATTTGTAGGATTTCTAGACTTAAACTTAGAATGCTAAGTGAAATTGTGAGATGTGTGTCTGTTATATTTTAGACACGAGCACTAGTTTATTTTAGGAAAGTTTCCTAAAATGCTTTTATGTGCTAAATGTTATATGTTGCCATATATGATATTATTTGTTCGGATCTATGGTCTGTTGCCGACCGGATCTGGAAACCTTATGTGTGTAGGATTCTAAGCGTACGTCTACGAATTTAGAACTAGCATGTAAACGTTTCGGAGTGATATGGAGGATTGTAATATCTATCGTGAATGAAGATATAAATTTCACCTTATTCGGTGTATAGATCAAGTATGGAAAGGACTAGAAGCGTAGTTGGAAACGCAAATGAAAACAGGAATCAACCACCAGTGATTGAAAAAAATACCTGTTGTAGCTGTTGCACCTGAGCCAATAACAATGGATGGTGTACAAATGATGATTCAAACAATGTTGGATCGTCAGATGGAGGAGACCAGACGGTTTCTTCAACAGAATTGTGAAGAACTGTCAATTCAAGTGGAAGAGCCTGAATTAAATGAAGGGCACTCGGAAAGAGGAAACTTCAGTGGATCTGTTGGTCAAGCCAACCCTAGGCAAAACAACCAGGATGGAAGAAATAATGGAATGGGATGCAAGTATAAGGATTTTATGACTTGCAAACCATCTACCTTCACTGGAAAGGAGGATCCGATTGGAGTCATGGATAGGATATCAGAAATGGAGCTAGCCTTCATGACGTGTGGTTGCAGAGGCAAGTTGCAGACTACTTTTGCAGTACATCAGTTCAGGGGTGGAGCTGTTCGTTGGTGGAACACTCTGGGGAAGACCCTAAGCCCCAAGGAGCCACTGCAGTTGACATGGGCAGAGTTCTTGATGCAATTCAAGCGCACGTTTTGCTCGGCTCAAAATCTGCTAGAGTTGGAGAACAACTTTCTGACATTGGCGAAAGGCAGCATGTCAGTTGGTGAATTCACTAATAACTTCATAGACAAGATGGAGTTTTCTTTGCGTATCGTTCTAGATGAGCTGAAAAATGTTGACCGATACGCAAAAGGACTCCCATGGGAGTACGCGGTGCCAGTGCGTCAGGCACCTACTCTGGAGGCAGCTATCTGGGCTTCCAAGTCTGTTGAGAATATGATTAAAGAGACGACCGCCGACAAGGTTGAATTTGGTGAGAAGAGAAAGTTTGACGGAACTTCAGGTTCCAGTAAGAAAAGTAAATTTTCGAAGTCTACTTCGAAGAAATTTGGAGGAAAAGGAGGCGAAGCAAAATGGTGCGAGAAGTGCAAGAAAAAGCACTTTGGGAAATGTAGTGAGGAGGTGACTTGCTACAAGTGTGGAAAAATGGTGCATTATGCCAATGAGTGTCTGTCCAACAAGAGGATGTGCTTTGGTTGTAACGAGGAGGGGCACGTTTTGAAAGATTGTCCGAAAAAGAAAGAGGCAGCAAAACCCAACATTCCACCAAAGCCGAAGGCGAGAGCCTTTCAGATGACACTGGAAGCTGCGAAGGATAAAGCTGATGTCACTTCAGGTACCTTTCTCGTAAACGAATTGCTTGCTCAAATTTTGTTTGATTCTGGAGCCAACTACTCCTTTATTTCGCATGAGAGTGGTAGAAAACTAGATTTGCCTGTTGATAGACTAGATAATGCTTTATTAGTCGAAGTTGCTAGTGGCAAGTTTATACATGTTAGCTATCGCATGAAAAACATCTTCTTTGACTTGAATGGGAATAAGTTCCACGAGGAATTATTGTCTATAGAACTAAATGGTTTCGACATCGTGTTGGGAATGGATTGGCTAAGTGCCAATAATGCCAAAATATTATGCAGAAAGAATATAGTGAAATTAAACCCGCCAGGGAAAGAGTCATTTATGGTGTACGGGGAAAAACGCAGAGTAAATTCTGGAATCATTTCCCTAATGAAAGCCAGAAAGTGTTTGGCCAAGGGATGTACATCGTATCTAGCATTCATGATTGATGCTAAGAAGGAAAAGAAGGAGGTGCAGAGTATTCCTGTGGTGTGTGATTATCCGGAAGTGTTCCCGAAGATCTCCTTGGATTACTGCCTGATAGATAAGTGGAGTTCAGAATAGACTTGTTACCAGGAACGAAGCCAATAGCAAAAGCACCATACTGATTAGCACCAATGGAGATGAAGGAGCTGATGGTGCAACTTCAGGAGTTATTAGACAAAGGTTTCATTAGACCTAGTTCATCACCATGGGGAGCTCCGGTGTTATTCGTAAAGAAAAAGGATGGGAGCATGAGAATGTGCATTGATTACAGAGAGCTGAATAAGGCAACGATAAAGAATAGATATCCATTGCCAAGGATTGATGACCTGTTCGATCAGCTTCAAGGCTCAAGTTATTTCTCGAAGATCGATCTAAGGTCAGGATATCATCAACTAAAAGTAAGATAGCAGGATATCGAGAAGACTGATTTCAAAATAGGGTATGGACACTATGAGTTCTTGGTTATGTCGTTTGGACTAACCAATGCTCCAGCAGCATTCATGGATTTAATGAATAGGGTTTGTAATCCGTTCCTTGATAAATCCGTGATAGTGTTCATAGATGACATTCTGATTTACTCGAAAAGCCAATAGGAGCATGCCAGACACTTGTGAGAAGTGTTAGAAGTTTTGAAGAAGGAGAAGCTGTATGCAAAGTTCTCCAAATGTGATTTTTTGATTTGAGAAGTCCAATTCTTGGGTCACGTGGTCAACCAGGAAGGGATAATGGTTGATCCAGCAAAGATCGAAGCTGTGACGAAGTGGGAACAACCGAAAAGTCCCACGGAGATCCGAAGCTTTTTAGGATTAGCCGGATATTACCGAAGGTTTATCCAAGGCTTTTCTTCGATCGCCACTCCATTAACAACTTTGACCCACATAGGGGCTACTTATGCTTGGGGTGATAAGCATAAGGAAGCATTTGAGTTGCTAAAGAAGAAGCTATGTGAAGCACCGATTCTTTCTCTACCCGACGGAGTCGAAGACTTCGTTGTTTATAGCGATGCGTCAGGTGTTGGGTTGGGTTGTGTTTTGACCCAAAGAGAAAAGGTGATAGCATATGCGTCTCGACAATTGAGAGTGCCTGAAAAGAACTACCCCACTCATGATTTGAAGTTGGCAGTGGTAGTTTTCGCTCTAAAGATATGGAGGCATTAATTCTATGGCACGAAGTGCAAACTTTTCACTGGTCACAAGACTCTTCAATATCTTTTTAATCAGAAAGAATTAAATATGAGGCAACGACGTTGGCTTGTGAATTCTTACGTAAAGGAAATTGTGAGGCTTCACGGTGTTCCGTTAACAACTGTATCAGATCGTGATTGTCGTTTCACATCACGATTTTGGAAAAGTCTACAAGAGGAAATAGGTACCAAGTTGTGTTTAAGTACATCTTACCATCCGCAGATTGATGGTCAGAGTGAAAGAACGATACAAACACTTGAAGATATGCTGAGGGCATGTACCCTGGAATTTCTAGGTAACTGGGATGAACATTTACCTTTGGTAGAATTTTCCTACAATAATAGTTTCCACTCGAGCATAAAGATGGCACCTTATCAAGCTTTATACGGGCAGAAGTGTCGTACGCCATCTTGTTGGCTTGAGGCTGGAGAAAAGCAGTTTATGGGACCCGAGATGGTTCATCAAACCGCTGAAAAGCTAAAAATAATCAGGGAAAGAATGTTAGCCGCTCAGGATCGTCAAAAGAGCTATGCTGACAAAAAGCGAAGACCGATGACTTTTGAAGTTGGAGATTCGGTTTTGCTTAAAGTCTCGCCGTGGAAGGGACTTATAAGATTTGGTAAAAGGGGAAAGTTGAGTCCAAGGTTTATTGGACCGTTTAAAGTTCTTCAGAGAATTAGGAACCAAACTTACAAGCTCGAATTACCCGAAGAACTGGAAGGTATTCATAACACTTTCCATGTGTGTTATTTGAGGAAGTTCATGGGAGAAGTTCCTGACATAATTCCAATTTCTGAATTAAAATTGGATGAAAACAAGAGGTTAATTGAAGAACCTAAGGCAATCGTTGACCGAAAGACTAAGAAATTACTACGCAAGATGGTCGAATTAGTGCTTGTCCATTGGAAACATACGAATGGGCCAAATCTCACTTGAGAAACGGAGAGTGACATGTTGAGTTGCTATCCGCATTTGTTTGTTGATGTGTGATTCTAGGGACGGAATCATCCTAAGGGGGAGAGAATTGAAACGCCCGCGTTTCCAGGCTAGGCATTATTGTTGATGTAATAGTCTAGGTTAACCCTTGTAACTCTTTTTGAAGTATTAATGATGAATTATTTGATTATTATGTGAATTATGTGTTTATTTTCTTAATTATTACAATTTAATGAATTAAAAATAAAATGAACGTAAAAAATTAAAGTGTGAGATAAGCCCTATATCTTTGCACGAAGATGTAGTGGTTGAAACTTGGATTCCGGAGATATAAAGAATGCTGAAATCCGAGTTATAATGAAGAAGTTATGACCTCTCGAAGTTTCTAGACAGAACCGACGACGCTGAATGACGTAAAAAGTGAAATTTACGTTAGAGAGATATTTAGCCTTACTGATATAAACGAAAGTCGTAGAGTTCATTAAACCGAGAGCATGCATAAAAAGAACTGTAACGACCCAATTTTCAAGTCCAAAAATTTCATTTTTAATTAATTGATTTATAAAAACATTTATAAGAAAACACCATCTAATAATATCTTTTCATAAATCCACAACTCATGTCTGAAAACCATTCACAAAATAAAACAATGTCAGAGTACAATCCCAAGAAACTCTAATGCGGAAAACCAACACGTGTGTGCATGATGTGCCGCTGGGCCAGCTCCTTCCCCTTCACTGAAGAGGTACCTGAAACCAAAACTGTAAACTGTAAGCACGAAGCTTAGTGAGTTTCCCAATCGTACCAAATACCATACAATCACATAACGTCCATACTGTCGGGCAATTCTGGGGTGCCCGACCTACCCGGTACGACCATTCTGGGGTGCCGACCTACCCGTGCGGCCATTCTGGGGTGATGTCCTACATGTGTCAAGCCATTCTGGGGTGCTGACCTACCCATGTCAAGCCATTCTGGGGTGCTAACCTACCCGTCCGTCCTAACAACTGAACTTAGGGACTATTCCCCACCTACTATCACTATCACATTTAATATATCATGTCAGCATATAAATATATAATCACATACTGTCAGACATATCTGGGGTGCCCGACCTACCCTTCGGTCCTAACAACCAAACTCTACCACTATCGCATATAACATATCATGCCAACATATAACATATCAGGTAGTAGCAAACCTAGATGATATCACAAAGACAATCATCTAACATACAACTTCTACTGGTGGGCCGACATTGTGGCCTTAGACCACCGCTACTGGAAGGTAACTCACCTCGATCAAGTAGCTGCTGTCAAACTGTGTGGGAAGTCTCTGCTTGTCGCCGCTCCAAAAATCCTCCGGCTACAATCCCCACAAAACACTCAGTTAGGACTGATATCTACTCTTAGGGTAAAATGACTATTTTACCCTCAACCAAGTCCAAGTCAAAGTCAACCTCAAGTTGACCGGAATCGTCGAGTTGGGCCGTCAACTCGCCGAGTCCCTAACCCTTTATCCGTCCTTGTCCACGACTCGACTCGTCGAGTTTGGCAATGACTCGACGAGTTCCTCTGCTATATGAGCATCGAATGATCCTTCATCCGACTCGCCGAGTTGTATGAACAACTCTTCGAGTTTACCTTCATCTGATGAACAAGTCTGACCTCGACTCGCCGAGTTGTATGAACAACTCATCGAGTTCATCTTCAATCTTAAGGAGATTGCCTTGGACTCGCCGAGTCTGTTCTAGCACTCGTCGAGTCCCATGAACTCCAGGTCTAAAACTAAGTCCAATGCGTTGGGTCACCCTTTCTAAACTTCTACAGTCCTTCTAACCCAACTAAGTTCTTTAGACCCTTAACAGATATGGGACTTTATGTCTTGGACTTGCCGAGTCCAAAGAACGGACTCGTCGAGTCCAATCTTGACCAATTCCATACAATCGATTTAAATGAGATCTAACACACCAAAACCATAGATCTGGCCTCCTAATGTTCACTTTATATGTAACGTTCCAAACTTGATGCACATGCATGGGGTTTTTAGCTCAAAAATCCATTATAGAGTGCCCTACAATGCGCATGGGGCTCTCATGGCCCTAAAGTTGGCACCTTTATGCCATGAGACCCCTCCTAAGGTCCAGATCTGAAGTCAAAACCCATTCAACACTTCCAAATCCGAAACATGACTTAGAAATCCAAAGAGATCCCAAGTTAAAGATGAATAAACACATAGATGAGTCAAGACAGGGGCATTATACCTTGAAGCTGCTAAAAATGAAATAAAATCCCTGGATCTACCGACCCCAACTCAAGTTCCCAGCTCCTTCCTTCCTTCCAAGCTTAACAACCACACAAGAACACCAAAAATGGCCTCAACAAAGCACAAACAGCTAGGGTTTCAATGAGAAGTGTTTTGGGGAGCATAAGGGACAATATGGACGTCATAACATTGCTTAAATAGGGTGCAAACCCTCAGATTAGGGTTTTTGTCCGAACAGTAACTACTTGCCGAGTCCGGGACCCGACTCGCCGAGTCCATCACTTAAGTCCCGCGTCCCATCCCGCTTCTACTCGGCGAGTTGGTCCTTCAACTCGCCGAGTCCAAGGCCAAAATGCAAAAATATATAAATAGCTAACAAAAGAAATACGTACCAAGAACCAGGTGCTACAAGAACGCTCAAATCTGACTTCGTATGAGGAAGTTATGATTTTCCGAAGTTTCGACTTAGCAGTATGCAACCTGAATACTCGATTTGATATCGAGCGGTTTTTAGCCAAAACAATCTAAACGAGAATCGAAGATCTCGTTAATAATAGTGAGACGATAAAAGGACAAGCGAAAACAGACGTCAGATGAAGAAGTTATGAATTTATAACGGAGTTTTCCTGTCCCGGCATACTAAAAATAAATAATAAAAATAAAGTCAAAATTAGCCGACGGAATCTAAACGAAAGTTGTATAGTATAGTTTCACTTACGCGGGGATATAAAGAACGTTGAAAATGGACATCGTCTGAGGAAGATATGAATTTTTGAATTTTATTAAATAATTAAAATATTAAATTTAAACATAACTGTCCGATATTATCTGAAGAGGGGAGTCAGCGACCTTATCCGGGTTTCGCCCAGCGTAATTAGAGGTTTACGCCCATTGTAATCGAAGGTTCCAGCCCCTATAAAAGGAAGTCGAAGTTGCCGAGTTTCTTTGCTCATTTTCTTTCCTTCTCTCACGTTTTTACCTCATTTTGCGTGCAGGAAATATCTCGAAGCCCCGGTATCATTCCCGAGACTCGAAGCTAGTCCAGAAGCCCCGAAGATCCCGAGAAGTAGAGTTCCCGAGCCGAAACTCTGCCCGCGAGGAGCCCGTTTTTTTGTGAAGATCTTCCAGATCTACCGAAGAATACTCCTTCTACAAGCAGTAGTGTTGTCCGATCATCTTCTGATCAAGTGGGTGTGTGGTTGCCTTCTTCTAACACATAAATATGAAGTATTTGCTTTGAAATACGTGTTGTGTGTATATATATTATTGTTTATTTGAAGTAAGTGTATATTCCTCTTCTTCTAACACACTGATACAAAATATTCTATATAAAATATGTGTTATGTGTTGATACATTATTTGTTCATTTGAAATAAGTGTTGAATAAATGTTTTATACAAATTTTAAACTGTATATGTATTTTTATCTACAAAAGTGTTGGGTAAATCATGGGTAGATAGTTGATGTGTGTTAAAATGAGGAGAGGCCTCGATGTTGTTTTTGATTTAGTCATCTAGCAGAGTTTAGATGACGACCACAGACTTTTCTAGACAGTCCTGTGGAACGCTTGCAGGCTTGCCACCTATAGGTGTTAATGAACTTGGGTGTTTATTTGCTGTACTCCATCCCCCTCATGGTTGCCTTATTTGACATATATTGCTGGGAAACCCCCGAAGCATGTGTTGTCGCCCCGATGAAATATTCTTAGACTAGGTCCCTTGTGTTAGTTGTTTTAGGGACATAAAGTGAGAATAACGGGAATGGGTAATCGGGTTATTTTTGGTTGATGAAAATTAATTTAATTATTTAAGTGGGTTGAAAACCCTATATGCTCACCAGGCTCCCAAGCATGAGCCACTAAGTTTTCTTTGTATTACATGTAGTGGCACCAGAGCATAAGTTGGATGATTGTTAGGATATTTTGGATTATAGACCTATTGTTGTAAATAACTGTTGTAAGGTCTGTATTGTATTTGGTCTGTTTATCGGAACATGACATCCAGAGTATCGTAATATAATGAAAAATACATTTCCTTAAGAAATGCTTTGGTAAATATTATTTTTATCATATTTCGTTTTGGGAGAAAATTCCGCAACTCTTTTAATCAAAGGATTACTCTGAAATCATTTTAAAAGAAAAAATTAAACCGGTCTTTTCTGGCCGTGATTTTGGGGATGACACATATCCCAACTCCCACCGAAATCTAGAACACACGCCCGCAATATATACTCTAGGGTCCGAATGGTCCGCTCACTCTAACTATCGGTCTGCGGATGGAATGTTGTGCTGAAATGGAGATGAGTGTTATGACAACCCGAAATTTCCATTATGTACAAACCATATCCAGCCAATAGAAGTAGAACAGTTACAGAGAATTTCCAGACTTTTAGGTAAAGTTCGAGTATTTTAGGATTTACACTTAAGAAGATATCAGGAGAGTGGATGCACTAGGGTTTCGTGCAACACTGTTATTCCAAAACTCTATGATATTAGAGTTCATTTCAGGAATAAAATATTTTTTGCCCAAAAATCCCAGGACTATATATAGAATTCTGAACCATATTATTTCATTAGTTACATTTCCAACTAGAGAAAAGCCGAATTCTCTCTCAAGGATCTTCAGACTTTCGTTCCGAAAAGTGAGTACTTCTATCTAGTGTTTTTCAAAGCTTCTTATATGCTTAATACACTAGAAATCATAGGAAAACACTAAGATCTGTGAGTTTACCGCCCAAGAACACCTTGGGGAGTAAACTCCTTTATAAGGGCCAAAGTGTGCCCAATGTCCCTCCAAGCCTTGGAACTCAACCTAGAAGCTACCATTACATGTTTAGACCACAAAATTATTAAGAATCAATGGCTAGAAGTGAGTTCACGGCCAAGGATGTTCTTGGGCCGTGAACTCCATTTTTAGGTGCCAAAACACCCTAAAAGCCTTCCTTAAGCCAAGAGACTAGTTTAGACATGTACCCTAATGAGTTTAGGACTAGCAAACACCCTTAGAACACCAAGAGTAATGTGTTCACGGCCCAAGAAGTTCCAGGGCCGTGAAATCCAAACAATAGTGCCAAATGGTGCTATAAACTCTTCTAAAGCCTTGTACACTAGCATAGTTTAGTTCCTAGTTGATTTAGGGACTTGAAAACACCAAGAACACCCATCCAAGGGAGATTATGGCCGTAATCTCCATGGGATATGGTCCCAGGGCCGTAAACTCCTAAAAGGAGTTATATAATGCCCTAAACTCTTCCATAGACCAAACCATTAAGTAGAAATGCTTCTTAGGGCCTTATAGAGCATCAAACATCAAATGGTCACCTAAGTATGAGCTTACGGCCGTAAACTCATGAGTTTACGACCGTAAACTCATGAGTTTACGACCGTAAACTCATTTAGTAGGGTCATTAGGGCCGTGAACCTCATGGTGGAGTTTTCCTTGAAAATTACACACTTTTACAAGAAACGAACATTTAGAACAATTAAGTCTGGGAGAAGACTACAATCAGAACAGTCGGGTCTTGGTAGAAGAATACATTTAGAGTAGTTAGGTCTTGGTAGAAGGCTACATTCAAAGCAGTTAGGTCTTGGTAGAAGGCTACATTTAGAACAGTTAGGTCTTGGTAGAAGACACCCTTATATAATAGTAGGAATCAAAGGGATTTCTAGGGTTTTTCAAACATTTACAGTTGTTTTACAAAACATTTTTATACTTATAGTTCATATACATTTTCAATACTTACAGTTCGTATACATACAAATACTTACATACAAATTAAGACGCTAAAATACTTATGATCTCACCAGCTTTAAAGCTGATACTCTCTTTTAAAATACTTGTATCCTCAGGTCATCAATAGACAGGTACCGATGCAAGGTTTAGAGAAGATGGAGCTCGTTCAAGACTCATCTTTCATTTTGATTATACTTTAGTGTTTATCATAATTTGTCAGAACACTTGTATTAAACTTATATTATTAATGCAATGGATGATGTTGTTGCTTGTTTACTACTTTTCATTGTTGTGATACTGTACATGATGTCCTCCGCCCCAGAACGTTTTCGCCGTTCTTAGTTTTGGGGTGTGACAGAGTGGTATGAGAGCATTGTTTATAGTGAATTGAGTATATCAACCCATAAAAGATATACTAACTATAAACCCAATTGGGATTAAAACACTCTGACCAAGTGTTTATACTTTAAATAATAAAAAATTCAAGTAAGTATACGTGCCTGCATTCATGCTAAAATCAGTGTCACTAGGACTATACAAAAGAATTACGATTGTTGGGCAACACGGGTGGACTTAGAGACATATGGTCAAAACTGGGAAGATATAGCTTGATCACCTATATTATCCGAGGGTTGACTAGTATGTGCCTAAGTGTAGTTGTGTGGTTGCAACAAGTCTATAATCTTACCAACAATACCACAATGAGAACAGTAGAACATAACATTAAACTTAAAATACTATAGGGGTATTTGGTGTTACTATAAGTACTTTATACTTGAGAACTAAAACAGGATCTTCATTACTAAGTTGATAGTTTCTAAGTGGATACACTAAGGCTATATGTAATTTGGATGTTATAGACTTAGAATCTATGAAAATTTTGCTTTACCCCTATTCTGTGTGAATTTGGAGTTAAGATCACTTATTCGAAGGCCTATCCTGTCTCGATTACATATAACTGGTATGCACTTCACAAAAGGCGATGTAACTAATGAAGATTTTCTAAATAATTATCTAGGTAGTTCGTCTAATAATTATTTTCTTACCCCAATTCTCACGTAGATAACATGGCTGGACTCCATCCCCACGGCAACCAGTATCTTCCGAACGAAGTCATTGCTGGTTGGTTTGGAGAAGAACCAGAGAATGATCATCCTATCCCTTTGAATGATCACCATGATGAAAACCTTTCGGACGATGCTAACTCCGAACCCAAGGTTAAGAACCAACCCCAGGCAGCTCCTTTTCCAATTCCTAACCCTCGTCCGACTTTTCAAGGCCCGACACCTGAGTGGGTGGAATGCTTGGAAACATGGATCCAAGGACAAAACCAGCCCATGCCATTTAATGGTCACCCGAAGCTTCTATGACCTGAGTAATGGGGGCTCAGCAGACAGAATCTTGCCAATCTTGGTCCGCAGAGTGGCCCGAAATGAGAATCAAGGCAGGAAAGCCCTACATCAGATCACCGAAGTTGTCGCCGATGCGAGAATGCATACCCTCCGCACCATTCGTCTAGAAGATGCTCGTGAGAGATCTGAGAGAAACCATGAAACCCTGCTGCAAGCACTGGCCGAATCACGAGCCGATGTCATAAAGCTCCGAGTACGCCAGAGGGTGTACAAAAGACACCTACTTGATATGGAACATCAACTGGCCGAACTAAGGGTTCACCAGAGGGATGACCGTTGCCAGTAGTAGATGTTGTACTTTATTTTTCCTTGTTAAAAGGAATCGTTTTTCTGTCTTTTCCCGATGTGGCATTTTCTATGAAACTATCTTGTACCGTAAGTACTTTTGGTTAGGTCCTTATGTTGCAAGAACTATCTTCTCTTGATATGATGTAAGACCTTTTGCAAGGTCATTTTCCCAAACTTTTACGTCATGAATATCAAAGATTTTGACAGTCGGCTAACTTCCGTGTCCTTCTTTATTCAAGTACTCTTATCATACTTTCATTCGAGTATACCTGAAACATGCTTTAGTCAAGTCATTGGGCTATAGCAAGTTAGCTCCGGAGACATTGCCAAGTCTCTTTTAGTGGTTGGATCATGTTATTCACCAACCAACGATACATCGGCTTGAACGACAAACATCGTGAGACCATTCTACAAACTCACTTCCATTCCGTACTAGGACTGCATCATAGGGATGTAGGTCAAACCTTCGCGATCAAACCTCCAATCCGTACTAGGACTGCATCATAGGGATGTAGGTCAAACTTTTGAGAACATGCTCTTACTCTTTACTTGAACAAATCAAAGTACATCTAGGGTCAACCAAAATCGCTCACCAAATCCTTATCTTACGTGTTACAGAATCATGTCTTCATCCGGAAGCAATCAGTCGAACAACGAAACCTCCGCTTTCCTTATGGACGCTGCTACCTTCCAAACCGTAGTTACAACTGCCGTCATGGCTGCCGTAACCGCTGTCCTTGCGCACTGTAGCCCTATCAACACAATCAATGTTGATGATGGGGTTGAAGATTCCGATCGTAGTATCCATCCAGGAAGTCGTCAAACGGTGACAGTCACAGGCTCGCTAAGCCGAAAAGCAGAGAACAAGAAACGAAAGCGTCAATCCCAGAAAGAACGCAAGAAATCCCAAAGGCTGGCCATGTAACAGCAGCAAGTGGAAACCTCTGCCATCCCTGTAGCAAGCAGGCCATACGAGGGAAAACTCCCGAAGTGTGATAAGTGTAGTTTCCATCATCATGGGGCTTTCCATGAGATGCAATGTTGCAATTGCCTAAACATAGGGCACCATGCTCGTTGCTGTGGAGCACCGGCACGACCCATCACTCAAGTCCTTGACATAAGAGGCAACCAGGCTTACGATGGTGGTGTTAAAAATAGACCCTATGAAAGGAAAATTTCAAGGTGGAGTAATGAGGAAGGCACTCGTGTCCACATAACACTGGCTAGACACCTTACTTCCACCACCAATGTTGGTGCTATCCAGATATGTCACCAATGCGGTGAAATTGGACACCTCAAGAAGGATTGCCTAATAGCGAAGAACTCGGGTGCTGATGGGAAGATTCTCAGGATCACAGCTGCAGGAGAAACTATGTCGGACCCTCGTTAATGTAATTTAGGCGTTTTGTTGTAACAAACTTATAACCCATCCAAAACTAGTGCAACTAGAGTCTTACTTTTGCGAGATCCTGTCTGTATAGGGATTCTCGTGCTGCGTATATTAGTCTTTTGTAGTATATCTTATTCGCAGCAATAGTCTTGTAGTAAATCTAAAGTACTGTAACTCTGTTTATGGTTGCACGGTTGTGTTTTGTCTGTAAACGTCTTATGTTCAAATCTAATGTCTTTAAATTTCCGTATGATTCCGACATTATCATACAACTAGAATCAATTTGATCCGTACCATACCAGCTTCATACATACATCTCTTTATCAGTAAACGTCTTTTTAGCGAAATCGTCATTTCAGAACTCCGAAGTACTCATGCGTGGAGTACCTCATAGTTCTTTTCTTTTCCTTCCAAAGAAATCCCCAAAGTACCACTCGTACAATACATCAAGTTCAATTCAAAGATTTATACGGTTGATCTATCACTGAGGAATGTATACATAAGGGTAATATATAATCAAGGTTCTACAGGTTTAGAATTGATGATTCCACTTTAACTTCTTTTTCCTCGATGGGATATGAGCTTAAAGAAGAATCAGTTATTCGACTACCTTTTCAATCTTAATTATATACGACTCGTATACACGACATTGTGATCGTTGAACCAAGTATGAATTCTAATATGAACTTCAGGAAGGAGAACTGCCCAAGTCTATGAGTAATCGCATCATCATGTGAACAAACTTAGAACCCAGTAGGACACCTGTAAACAGATCGCCCTATAGTCTAAACACCTACGGAGATACCAGAACAGCCCGAACAACTTAGCGAACTACACATAAATAGAATTAGAAGACTAGGATTCTCACCCTGGAGAACTCTAGTCTTATTCTTCCAGAGGTTGACGGATTGCATCTTATGTACCTCAGATATCGAGGACTCCGTCAAGATTTTCCATTAGAAATCATTGTCTCTGCCTCGCATAGATGAATTGGTTGAGCAAACACAAGGAAAGAATTACTTTCAGAAATGGACCTGAGATCCGAATATCACCAATTTAAGTGTTAGGGAAGGATGTCCGGAAGACTACCTTCCGAAATCGATGCGGACAATTCGAGTCCATAGTGATACCCCTCGGATAGGACCAATACGCCCATAGAATTCATGAGCTAAATGAGTAGAGTACGTCTTTCTTACTTGGATCAGTTTGTCATTTCTCCATGTAATGACTTACTTATCTACCCTCGTAGTAAGAAGGAACCCGTAGAAACATTACCCTCAGAGATACTTCTCGCGAAGTTCTCTAAGTACGAGTTTTGAAATTGAAGAGTCAGATTCCCTATGACACACTATTACTGATGTGGGAAATTTTGAGTACTCTTTGAATTTGTCAAAACCGTTGATAATTTGTCGACACCAGAGACGCCGACAGGCATTCGCCAAATTCTAGGTCTTACAGACCTACTGCCATAGTTCATTCAGAACTCCTTGCAAGTTATAGAAACCCTTTTGACTTTGACCCAGCAACGGGTGGCCCTTGACTGGGAAGCTTAGCAAGAAAAAGAAACCTTGGAGATTCCAAGTGAAAGACCAAGTTCTTTAGGAAAACCCACTATGGGAATGGCTTAATACGCTTCGTATCGCGTGAAAAGCTAAATCCAAGATAGTCAGGACCTCCGAGATTCTTACCAGAATCGGTCCTGTACCTCGCAAACTAGACCTACTCTGCGAACTCAGTAACGTACATTTTACCTTTCACGTCTCGATCTTGAAACCGTACCTTACCATTAGGACTCTTGTAAGTCCACTTGTCGAGATCATCGCCTTCGTAATTAGAACCGTAGTGACCCTAGGCATAGAGGTCAAGCGGACGAAGCAACGCAGTCGCCCGTTAATGAAGGTTCGTTGGGATACCAACCGAGGACCCAATTTCATTTAGGAGAGCGAGAACCAATCGATTAGGAGGTTTTCCACCTTACGACTCGATCATTCATACCTACTTCCTTACCTAAATTCTAATTTCGGGACGAAATTCCCTTTAACAGGGGGATGATGTGACAACCCGAAATTTCCATTCTGTACAAACCATATCCAGCCAATAGAAGTAGAACAGTTACAGAGAATTTCCAGACTTTTAGGTATAAGTTTGAGTATTTCAGGATTTACACTTAAGGAGATATCAGGAGAGTGGATGCACTAGGGTTTTGTGCAACACTGTTATTCAAAAACTCTATGATATTAGAGTTCATTTCAGGAATAAAATATTTTCTGCCCAAATATCCCAGGACTATATATGGAATTCTGAACCATATTATTTCATTAGTTACATTTCCAACTAGAGAAAAGCCAAATTCTCTCTCAAGGATCTTCGGACTTTCGTTCCGGAAAGTGAGTACTTCTATCTAGTGTTGTTTTAAAGCTTCTTATATGCTTAATACACTAGAAATCATAGGAAAACACTAAGATCTGTGAGTTTACCGCCCAAGAACACCTTGGGGAGTAAACTCCTTTATAAGGGCCAAAGTGTGCCCAATGTCCCTCAAAGCCATGGAACTCAACCTAGAAGCTACCATTACATGTTTAGACCACAAAATCATTAAGAATCAATGGCTAGAAGTGAACTCCATTTTTAGGTGCCAAAACACCCTAAAAGCCTTCCTTGAGCCAAGAGACTAGTTTAGACATGTACCCTAATGAGTTTAGGACTAGCAAACACCCTTAGAACACCAAGAGTAAGGTGTTCATGGCCCAAGAAGTTCCAGGGCCGTGAACTCCAAACAATAGTGCCAAATGGTGCTATAAACTCTTCTAAAGCCTTGTACACTAGCATAGTTTAGTCCCTAGTTGATTTAGGGACTTGAAAACACCAAGAACACCCATCCAAGGGAGATTATGGCCGTAATCTCCATGGGATATGGTCCCAGGGCCGTAAACTCCTAAAAGGAGTTATATAATGCCCTAAAATCTTCCATAGACCAAACCATTAAGTAGAAATGCTTCTTAGGGCCTTATAGAGCATCAAACATCAAATGGTCACCTAAGTATGAGCTTACGGCCATAAACTCATGAGTTTACAACCCTAAAATCATTTAGTAGGGTCATTAGGGTCGTGAACCTCATGGTGGAGTTTTGCATGAGCCCTACACACAATAGCTTCCCCTACAAACACTCAGATGCAATCCTAGAGGCTAATAACACTTGATAAAGGTGTTTAGCATGTCCTAGGGTGTCTTGACTTGTTTATTAGTTGTTTATAGACTAATTTGTTACATATATGTGATATTATATGTTAACTAGGATCATAGAGTGTGTTTAAGACTTCACTTGACACCTAGTAGTCCTACCTCTTCAGTTCATCCGTATCACCCACAACAGGTGAGTTCATACCCCTTAATCAATGTTTTAACTATTTTTAAATGTTTTATGGGGTGGGGGGATACAAGTAGAATCATGCTAGTTATTATATCAATCACATGTGATTGATAAGCAACATTCAAATGATTGGCTACTCATTAGCCGTTTTACCAAACATTTTCCTTCAAATGCTTTTCATAAACACTTTATGTGTTTAAAACACTCATTAGCCATTTTACCAAACATTGTGTTTCAAACAATTGTTTCCTTATACTAAACTGTTTTATCAAACCCATGCCTTCAAACCGTTTTATAGATTGACATCAAGTCGATCTTTTCTTAGATAATAATTATGTTCAAAGGATTTTACAAAACTTATTTTATGCTTTTATATTATCAATTGCATGCCTATATATGTATAAGGAATGTTTAAAAGACTTAGGAAGGCTATCCACCCTATTTCCTTTTCACGCTTGAGATGTGGTCTGGTGGGACATCGAGTATCCGTCCGAAGGTTGTTTAAATATTGGTTATATATCATATGTACATATATAGTCATAAAGGTCCTTCAAGTTCATCCAATGCCCTTGGGTAGCAAGGGTATACATCCATGTTCATACGTACCAGTTAAATTACTAGTAAGCTACCATATGGGTAGTTTAAGAATATACTAGAACTATTACTAGGACGCGATATCATACAATGAGTCAGTTCATTCATGAGTCAATACTTGCTAGATAGAGAGAACATACAATACAGCTAGAATATTACAGTACATTACTATACCTGTTAGATAGAGAGAGAACACACATTACAGCTAGCACACATAGAACATTTCAGTACATTACATATACATGAATACGTTGACATAATTGTGATCCACTGTATCAGAGCATGCCTTAAATGTCATGGCCCGAGTTGTAGCCAGAGTCTCTTGGAGGGAGAGCATGAGTTTGCGTATAGATCTATACTGGATTGACTATCCTATACCTTGCTGCTAGCTACAGCCGTACCTGCAGGTCTGCGGGTGCCAAACGTCATACCTTTTTACGACCTACATTTGTCGTTGTTACCTAGTCGATAGTATGGTACAATTAATCACATGATGCCTTAATATAAATCCGGTTTAAGGTAGTTAGTACAGCAGTAGTTCCTATAGCACTACACTACAGTACTACATTAATTTGCCCTTGACATATATTTAGTGATCTTTTCACTTAAACATTAAATGTAAAAACTATATTTTGTAATGATAGTTACACTTGGGAAAATTACACACTTTTACAAGAAACGAACATTTAGAACAGTTAAGTCTTGGTAGAAGACTACATTCGGAACAGTCGGGTCTTGGTAGAAGACTACATTCAGAGCAGTTAGGTCTTGGTAAAAGGCTACATTCAGAGCAGTTAGGTCTTGGTAGAAGGCTACATTTAGAACAGTTAGGTCTTGGTAGAAGACACCCTTATATAATAGTAGGAATCAAAGGGATTTCTAGGGTTTTTCAAACATTTACAGTTGTTTTACAATACATTTTCAATACTTACAGTTCGTATACATACAAATACTTACATACAAATTAAGATGCTAAAATACTTATGATCTCACCAGCTTTAAAGCTGATACTCTCTTTTAAAATACTTGTATCCTCAGGTTATCAATAGACAGGTACCGATGCAAGGTTTAGAGAAGATGGAGCTCGTTCAAGACTCATCTTTCATTTTGATTATACTTTAGTGTTTATCATAATTTGTCAGAACACTAGTATTAAAATTATATTATTAATGCAATGGATGATGTTGTTGCTTGTTTACTTCTTTTCATTGTTGTGATACTGTACATGACGTCCTCCGCCCCAGAACGTTACCGCCGTTCTTGGTTTTGGGGTATGACAAGTGTCCAAATCATCATGGAACCTCTTCCAAAACCTGGAAGTAAACTGGACATCTCTATCAAAAACCACCGATACCGGAACCCCATGATGTGCCACAATCTCCCTGATATAAACCTTAACCAATTTCTCTGCAGAAATACTCTCCTGAATCGGAATGAAATGCATACTTTTGGTCAATGGATCCACGATGAACCAGATAGAGTCCACTCCGCACGCAATCCGGGGTAATTTCATGATGAAATCCATGGTAATATCCTCCCACTTCCATACGAGAATATACAACGACTGCCTCTTACCATGAGGTCTCTGATGCTCGGCCTTGACTTTCCTGCAAGTCAAGCACCACTCCAAATACCAAGCCGCATCCCGCTTCATGCAGGGCCATCAATAATTAGGATGAAGATCCGTATACATTGTAACACCCCGTTTATAAAATAAATAAATGAAGGTATAGAAGCCCTAAAATCAATAATAATTGAGCAAGGCGTTAGTTATGAGGAGTTAAAAGTCATAATTATAAAAGTTGGGGGGGTTAAAAGGTGATTTTTGGATTAAATTGTATAGAAGGTTGAAGGTCGAGGCCCGTTTGGTAATTATTAGGACGTAATATGTAAGGGATTTCGAAAGCAGGGACTAAATGGGAATTTATTTGAAGAGATTATGGGGATAGGGGGCTGTTTGGTAAATTTCGTACTTAAGTTGTAATGAATTTTAATATTAAGGGTTTAAATAGTAAATATTGGATTTACTTTGAAGGAGAAAGAGAAAGGGAGGGATGATCTTGGCATTATGGCTAAAGGTTTGAGGAGGTCGGGTATATAGCTTCTAATAAACCCTAACCCTAAGGATTCTTCTAGCTGCCACCACCTTGTGACTCCCCAGCTGCCACCTCCCTTTTACTCACGTTTCCGATGCGGACCAGGTCGCCATCTGCTGATGGCGCCACCGTGAACGACAAGGACCAAGCGTGACCGGACTTCGAGTCGTACATGGCGAAGTGTGGGCTGCTAACGAACATAATATTGCCGGAGTAACAAACTGGGGAGGAGCCCCGACCGTTGAAGAACGAATCCAGCGCCCTTCGCCATCTGTAAAGGCATTAGTGCCACTCCGAGTCCTTGCCGCCATTCCTGCTTACTACCTTGTCGACTTATGCTACTGTTACATCCCTGCTGCTGCTATCGACATTGAGAACGGCCGGTTGGTCGCGAGACTGACAGGAGGAGCCGTGAACGAGGAAGCTCCAGTCGTGAACGAATGGAAGATCCCCGGTGAGGCTAACCGTGAGCTATTTCCTCCAGACTTTCATTCCTTTTGATTATACCGAGTCATCACCGCCGTTTGCTGTCGCCAATCTGCCACCTGCCGTTTGCTGCCATCCTCTGCCGCCACCAGCCACCATGGAATGTGGTTGTGTGCATGTATTACTACGTGTTTTAGGTGTGTGTGGTTGTATTTCTATTAGTTATGTTAGTTTGGGTGTTTTGGTTAGCCAGAAAAGCCACCACCACCACTGTAAGGTGGTGGTTGCCACGATGTGCCACCTTGGGTGTGTGTGTGTATGTTAGTTAGTGAGTGTTTATTTTGGGTTAAGACATTGTAAGGTGTAATTAGCAAAAAGTATAATAAAAAGAAACCCTAACCACCACTGTGAGGTGGTGGCTTCCGCCACCGGCCACCGTGTCGGGTGGTGGTGTGCCTTGGACAAAGGGACTAACAAACCCTAATGGGCCTAATAAACCCTAATGGGCCAAATGAAGATTAATGGACCTGAAAGCCCAAACAGACGACTAATGGGCCTAGTGAAACCTTAATGGGCCTAATGAACCTTAATTGATCAAAAGACATATCAATTGGGCCTATTGGGCTAAGATGGGATTGGAAACCCTAATTAGGGTTTAGAAAAACCTAATATTGGATTTATGAGCTTGGACTTATCGAGACCCATATTTGGGCCATGGGAATAAAATTGTGTATTAAGCCCAATTATACCATATGATTTATATAGTAGAGTGATGGACTTAATAGATTAAGTCCTTAATGGGTTAAGTGAGAAACACTTAATCCTAATTGTCATTTTATGTGAAAACCCTATTTTCACTTGGGTTTATTGTTGGGCCTTTTATTTGGCCTTGATGATTGGGTTATTAATAGGCCATCGAAGATCAAGCAAATGGACAAGAATAATTAATAGGCTTTGAGGTAAGGCCCATATGAGGAGTTGGGCCCAAATTGGAAAATTGGGCCATAGTTGGGCCTTAATGATTATATAATATTGGACCATTAGACTGTTAAAGGTTTGACTGTAATAAATGGTTGGGCCTTATAATAAGACCTTGTAAAGGTTTGGGCCCAATTTGGAAAATTGGGTCGTATGTTGGGCTTTGACTCATATTTGACTTTTGGGCCTTTGGATTGGGCCTTGGGCTTGAATAAAGCTGAGTATGGGGTAAAGTAGTATTTACCCCAAGTATGTATTTATGGTTATGTGTTGGAACCCAATTATTAATTGGGTGATGTTTTGATATTGCCAGTTCGGGAATCTGTCATCCAACAGGTGAGGTTGGGTCTGCGGGACTTCAGCAGTATGGGACTTCAGCAATGTGACGTGAGTTACCTTCCAGTAGAAGTGGGTATAAGGCACCAAGGCCGGCCCACTAGTAGTTTACTATAGTTGAGATGATTGTCTTTGTGATAATTGTATGGTTTGCTACTACCTGGTATGTTTATGTGTTTCATGATATGTTATATGTGATAGTGGTAATAAGAGGGGAATAGTCCCCAAGTTCGGTTGTTAGGACCGAAGAGTAGGTCGGGCACCCCAGATATGCCTGACAATATTATTATGTTATGATATGTTATTATGTGATAGTAGTAGGGGGTGAAATAGTCCCCGTGACGGGATAAGATAGACCGGAGGGTAGGCAGGCACCCCAGAATGGCCAGACACGGGTAGTCAGCACCCCATAATGGTTTGACACAGGTAGTCAGCACCCCAGAATGGCTTGACATGGGTAGGTTGGGCACCCCATAATTGCCTGACAGTATGTACGCTATGTGGTATGATGGGGGAACTCACTAAGCTTCATGCTTACAGTTTTCAGTTTTGGTTTCAGGAACCTCGTTTTCAAAGGAAAGGAGTCGGCTCGATCGCAGCGCATCACACCATGGTTTTCCGCACATGAGATCTTGGGGATTACACTCTGATATTGTTTTATGATAACATGTTTTGATTATTTCTACTTTGGTTTTGACATGACATGATATTATTGATGTTTTATTATACTGATGGTTTTATAATAACGTATTTAAAAATGAAATTTTTGGCATGTATTATTGGGATGTTACATACATTTTCGTCGCGACGGGATGAATGGAGAACCTAGACTTGTGCGCCTCCTCCATCAAGACCTCACGTACACCGCCCCAATACAGAACCCAACTCTTCGATGCAGAGTCTACAACCCACGACTATCATAATCGAAGGAAGCCATCTGACCCACAATACACTCACTCTTCCGATGCTCTTCCTTCATAGCATCAACCCGAGCTTCACAAATCCGCTCCAACAACAGAGTAATCATAGTCATCCTCAAACATATGTCTCTGATCGGAGCTGCGATTGCCTTGTGGCTGAGAGCATCGGCCACCATGTTGGCCTTCCCGGGGTGATAAAGGATTTCACAATCATAATCATTCACCACATCCAACCAATGACACTGCCTCATATTCAAATTCGGCTGATCCATCCAATACCTCAGGCTCTTGTGATCCATGTAAATAGTACAATGGACCCCATAGAGGTAATGCCGGCAAATATTAAGGGTAAAACCATGGTCCCTAACTCCAAATCATGCGTCGAATAATTCGCCTCATGAGGCTTCAGCTTCCTCGAAGCATAAGCAATCATGTGGCCCCTCTGCATCAACACTGCTTCTAATCCAGTGATCGACGCATCACAATTATCCACAAACTTCTCGACACCCTCCGACACGGTTAGAATCGGTACCTCACGCAACCGCTGTTTCAAGGTCTCAAAAGCTGCCTGTTGCTCAGGCCCCTAGCAAAATGTAACTGTCTTCTTTGTCAACCGAGTTAAAGGAACAACTATCTTAGAGAACTCCTGGATGAATCTCTGATAATAACCTACCAAACCAAGAAAACTCCGAATCTCAGATGGAGACATTGGAACCTCCCACTACACCATGACCTCGACCTTGGCCGGATCAACCAAAATACCATTCTGGTTGACAAGGTGCCCCAGAAACTACACTTCGCATAACCAAAACTCACACTTAGAGAACTTTGCAAAAAGTCTTTCCCTCCTCAATGTCTCCAACACTTCCCTCAAGTGCTGCTCGTGCTGCACCCGAGTCTTGGAATAAACCAAGATATCGTTGATGAATACAATCACAGAATGATTAAACATCGGTTTGCATACGCGGTTCATGAGATCCATGAACGCGGATGGAGCATTGGCGAGCCCAAAAGGCATCTTCACGAACTCGTAATGACCATAACGAGTCCGGAAAGCTTTCTTTTGCACATCCCCATCCCGAACCCTCATTTGATGATAACCCGATCGCAAATAAATCTTGTAAAATGAAGATGCACCTTGAAGTTGGTCAAAAAGATCATCAATCCTTGGAAGCGGATAATGGTTCTTCACAGTTACCTTATTCAGCTCCTGGTAGTCAATGTACATACGATGAGACCCATCCTTCATCTTCACAAACAAGATCGGTGCTCCCCAAGGTGAACTACTCAGTCAAATGAATCCCTTATCTAACAGCTCCTGCAACTGTGTAGACAACTCTTGCATCTCGAAGGAGCCAACCGATATGGTGCTTTGTCTATCGGATCCGCACCAAGAACCAGATCAATCCTAAACTCAACCTGCATCTCTGGAGGCAAGCTAGGAAAATCCTCCGGAAACACATCCGGGTAATCCCACACAATCAACACATCATTCAAGGTCGCCTTACCCTTATCCCGGGTATCCATAACATAGGCGACATAACCGGAACAACCCTACTAAATATAGCGTTTGGACCTTGCTGCTAAACACAAAGTCGACCCATGTTAAGATCTCTCCCCAAGAACCATTAACTCTCCCCCACTTGGGCTCCGAACTCGAACTAATTGATGCTCACAATCGATAACTGCCTTATTAGGGCTCAACCAATCCATACCCACAATAACCTTGTTCCCATGCAAAGGCATGGGAACCAAGTCGAACAGATACTGCTCGCTGAATAACTTAAGAGTACAACCCTGATGAACCCTCGTAACCCGAACAGATCTACCGTTTCCAGTCTTGTCATCTAATGGACAATCCAGTTCCCTCGGAGCTCCGACAAACCTCTTGCTAAGCGCAAGTTATATGAAGGATCGGGTAGCCCCCAAATCAAACAGTACCAAAGCAGAAATATCGTTCATGATGAACGATCCTAAAATAAAACACATAATATAAGCAGACAAGCAATATAAATAAAGAGGTAAGGAGAAGATACATACCCGTCACCATTTCGGGATCTGTACGAGCCTCCTCGACTTTCAGATGAAAATCCTTGCTCTTTACCGCAGGTGCATCTGCCCGACCCTGGCGGCCGTCAGTAATCCGGAGAGTTGCAAGAGTGGGTGCTGAAACTAGTCCTGCTGCAGTCAAACTCAGACAATGGGCCTTCTTGTGGCCCTTCTGATTACAATGGAAACAAATCAGATCAGATACTGAGGTGGTGGTGGTAGTAGCAGTGCAATCTCTGCTAATATGACTTATCTGACTGCACTTGAAGAAGCTTGAACCACCCACCCTCCACACTTCCTCGTGCATCTTGCTACACTTGCCACAACGACTCCGACCCTGCTGGCCTCTCGTAGTGGAATTAGATACCTTGGGCGTCTTGCCCGAACCATTGAAACTCGATATATAATCTTGATTCCTTTTCTTCTCCATCTCCAGGTCAATATCCCACTCCCTAGCCCTCACTATCATATCCTCCAACATCCTGCGGCTGGATAGAATCACAAACTGCCAAATATAACTCCTCAGCATGTCGTGATACCTAGCCTTCTTCATCTCCTCATCCACCACATACTGTGGAACCAAAAGTTCCCTCTTCCGAAACATTGTAGTGATCTTAGCCACCATCTCAGTAGTATGGCGGAGATCCTAAAACTTCTACGCCAACTGCTACACCTCGATCATCGGGGAAAACTCAGCCCTGAACCTGGTCACGAAATCGTCCCATGTCATTGTATCAATAGCATCATCAATAACTGCGCATCCAACCTCCTCCCACCAGTCTTGTGCTCCGTCTTTCAGAAGACATGAAGCAAGTATGACCTTTTCCCCTTCAGGGAAACTGCTGGTGCGGAAGGTGTTATCAACATCCACTAACCACCTCCTGGATGCTATCAGGTCCTTTGCCCCATGATAGTCTGGACCTCCACATGCCTGGAACTCCTTGAAGGACAAGGAACACGCCCCCATCAAGTCCATCATCTCAGTATTGAAAGAACCCAAACACTCCTCTAACAACTCCATAATACCCTCCTTGATCGTACCGAAGATCACATGAAATCTCTCGTCTGATTATCCAACTGCCCGACTCCAGAACTTGAGCCTGAGCCCTCACCAACACTAGATTTGCCAACAGGTCTGCCTTACAATGTCACCATACTGAAAATACACCATATAAATCATCAGAATAAGCACCATAATATATCGAGGGATCACAATCTCTACAAGCTTCCTAGTTTTATTACAACTCTCCATGGCTCAAGTACGGATCCTCTGCTTACAGTAGTACGGGTCCATACTACCTTCCACATCTATCTGTACTATCCTCAAGTATTTCCTTAAATCCGCCAAGTCACCCTATATCCATACAATCAATCCTCATCAAAATTAGGCTCCCAACACTAGACCTCATCCTAGATTTTCCTAGGTAAAACTCCACACCACTCTCCACCATCAGCTACCGAAGGAAATCGTGCTAACTTCCTCTAACTAGCTCACGAATACAATTACATATCACTAAAACCAGATAATTCTTCAAATGAAAGGTCTCACACTATAACGGTTGGACTCAAACAAGAGCTGTGCAATAGATTTAAAACCTAACCTTCTAAAATTGTTTCGTTCCCGTAATATGTAACTTAGTACATTCGCTGACTAGTTAGCTGAAACTAGTGAGAACTCCTAAAAGCACAAAGCAAGAAACATTCGAGCATTAAGTAATTAGAACCAAGCATCACCTAATCAGGCTATCCTATCATTGACTAATCAAAACAAGCATGCAAGTCAACAAGCTCATACAATAGACATATAAAGGCATCTCTCCTAACACTCTATTATGCAAAACTGAGCAAATCCTTAGCCCTAACTAGCATGCGATTCATAGATTCACAGATTAAATCATATTAAATAACATGTATAAGTATTTTGGGAACTTACTTGAGCTCGGTCGATTGCATGCACCACACCCTTTCGTGTATTAGAAAACTGTAATAGCCTAATTTTTATAGAAAATTTTAACTTTTATAATCATAAATACCAACCACAATTGTTTCCAAAAATCCCATTACGTGACCATAGTGTTTTAATAGACCAGAGTATCAAAACTAAATATGAAAACATTGGAGAATGCATATCGTGCCATCAAGCCGGGCCTTTGCCCTTAGAACTAGAGGTACCTAAAACATCCAACAAAACTGTAAGCGCACGCTTAGTGAGTTTCGCAAAACACACAAAAAATATAATTAAGTAATGTCATGCACACATACATATAAGTTTGCCAAGGACTCCCTCCATGGTCTTCATTTGGAATGCCATGGGCTGCCCCCATGGTCTTGTATCCCCGACCCATGGGCTCCTCCCATGGTCTTCACATAAGTTCACACATATATCAAATAGCAAACTATCTCATACTCCATTACTATTCATATCATATCGATTAATGGGCCGACCTTAGTGCATTCAACCCATGAGTGTAGTGAGAAGATGTCACACCCCTAAACCAGAACGGCGGAAACGTTCGGGGGCGGAGGACGTCATATTCAGTATCATAACAGTTCATAGAAAGGAAAGTACACACCACCATATTTATATTAAAGTTTCCAAAATGTTTACATAATCGTATTCGTTACTTGTTCAAAAGATAAATACATAAACATCCTTCAAAAGAAGTAATTAACGTCAGCACGTTAATCCCCAAAAGTTGATTTCCAAATCTGCTTAGCGGTTCCCTGAGAATACAAGTTATTTCAAAGAAAAAGTGTCAACAATTAAGTTGGTGAGTTCATAAGTAGTGTTTTGAGAAGATGTACGCCATTCGAAAGTTCGTGTATGTTTTCCAAAAAAAAACGCAGTGTTTCAAATGTAAGGAGTTACGATTTGTTGTGTTGAAAATGAATGTATTAGATCCAGAAAATCTCATATTTTCCCCTAATGGTTGAGGTATGATTTGTTGTGTTTTCCAAGAAAAATCCTTATTTTCTTATAAAAGTGTGAAATGCATATGAATGTTCGTGTTATAAGTTGCAACTAATTGTACCGAGAAAATCCCTTATTTTCCTATTAGTTGTTTGGTTTGTATACAGGAAAAACCCTTATTTTCCTGACATAACTAGCAGTCTCTAAGACCGAAAATCGCAAGCAACCGACGTGCTCGAAAGGTGTGGCATAGTTTTATATAATAAAGCTATACGAAGATCGCATTTGCTAGATGAAGAATAGTTTTAATAGCTACTCTTTCATTAAAAGCATAATACCATAATAATTGTATATCCGATGAGTTTTATAACCATACTGAACATAATATGCCTGTAGCGACGTTCTTCAGGCGTCGTAGCGTTATGACAACTGTCACCCCAAAAGACGGACTGTAGCTAACAGTCAGGGCGCGGGATCATGACTTCCCGTATAGATCTATACACATTTGACACGTTCTCCGAACGGGAGACTCTGGTTATAGACAGGACTTGCAGCATTATTTTCTAATAAAGAAAGTAACGTTTGAAGATGTAAACGTCTCATGGATTCTCAACTAAGTCTGTATTAAAGTAGTAGTTTTGTATGCAAAGTTTATCCTTTTTCACAATGTTTGACAAAGCATAAATCATAAGTTTTTAGAATGTATAAAACAGTTTAGCAACGAAGAATACTTTGGAATTTCTAAATACTTTGTATAAATCTAGTGCATGCGAAGTTTGACAAGAGTTTTCACATAGTAGTAATAAATCACAAGTGATTCATTTGTTAAAAACGAGTAAAGTGAAATTTTTGATGTAGAAGACAAGTTTGTAAACAAAACATATATATGTATATGGTTATATATAGGTATAAGTTTTAAAAGATGATTTGGTATGTTTCGTAATTGTTGTTCATATTCTTACGTTTTTATTAGAAACTTTGCATGAAATAATCCTTAAGTTTGATACTAAAGACCTTTTTGTACTTATCACTTTTGTAAAAATGGTAATTAAACATATTTAAATGATTGTGTTTTAACTTCCTTAATGTATAAACATTGCTCAAAAATGTTAGAAGGTGTTAATAAATCCATAAACCACTTTTGACAGTTTTACCCTTTACTGTCCCTGTTTTTAGAAAACTCATAGAAAAATCATGGTAAGTCAAAAACTGAATCCGTCACCTCTGAGAGTTTATAAAATGAGTCTACTTTGTTCCTAATTTTTATTATGATTTTTAGTGGTCTCAAACTAGTGTGAAAATGAACATCCTCACAGACTGGTCCGAAAACACTTCTGAAATGACAGGCAGTTTTATAAAAATCGCCATAAATTGTAGAAAAATCGTATGAACGCGTGCGAGTAGTCCTTAGAAAGGTATAAACTTGAACTATTTGCATATTGTACAGTTTTGAAAGATATTAAGTTTAAGATGGTCAAGACAGTCCGTGAACAGGACTCAACTTTTCAGTAGAAAGCTGTCATATAAATTTAAGTTATGTTTAGTGTTCTAACTTGTATTCCCCCCCTTAAAACTTGAATAAAACATGAAAATGTAGGGGTATGAACTCACCTTATATGAATACTTGAAGAATGGAAGGTTGAAGATGAACTTTTGGTTGTTGGTTTGATGCTCCAAAACAGCCACTCTTTTGGCTATGTTGCTGTCACGAAATTTCACAGCAAAAGAGCAAGACAAAGGGTAGTTTACTCACTGTTTTGAATCAATAAATTTGAGTATCAAAACAAGTAACTTCCAGGGGTATTTGGTGGTAAAAATATCAAGCAAAAGGAAGGTGTAGATGGGTGAAATGGTGGCTGAAACACAAAAGGGACAGCAACCCTTTAGTTCATGGTTTTGATGGCTTTGGAAGGAAGTTCTTGTGCTTGAAAATGAGATGAAGGTTGAGAGTAATTACTTGGAGTATTGGCTGGTCAAATGAGGGTAAAATGAAGAGGAAATTTCGTGGTTATGAAGGAGGAAAGGGTGGAAGAGGATAAGGCGACAAAACCTAGACTAGCTTGTGATGGGATGTGAGTTTAAGTGATGTGATCTTGTCTAGCCACTTGCTTGGGTGGTTGTTTAGAGATAGAGTTAGTTAACTAACTAACTACTAGTTATTTAGTTAGTTAGGAGTTCTAGTTAAGGAGAGGGAAGGTCTTAATCTCGAAAATTAGAAGAGGGATTAAGAAGCATTCTTAGTAAAATGTCTTAAGTGATTAAGCACTTATTAGTTAAGTTGGCACTTATCTCCACCAATTCTCTTATCTTAATTGATTTAGACATCATAAAACTTACATGAAATCACTTTAGGTAATGACCCATAACTAGTTATTCACTAGATAATAATACATATGTATAAATACATACATGTATACTTAGTATAAAATAACAATGTAGTTTTTGTGTATTTGAACTTTAATGTTTATGTTTTATTCTTTTTATTCAAAAACACTTGGATACATTTTAATTATACCTTATAATAATTCATTTTATATTTTAATTTATTTAAATATAAAATTTATTGACCAATGTATAATTTCGTGACATTTAACCGGTTAACCATATCGTTAAACACGTTTTGTCACTTTGGTTCGTATATTTGTCGAATTTAGATCCTACACAACTATTAAGCACACGTTTTACATAGAACCTAACTTAATTATCAACTAGATACATGTTGTTACAAAAATTAAGTTTGTTGCGTTCAAATGATGTTATATGCTAATTTCACAAACCGGTGATGGTTCGTAGCCATACATCATAACGAAATTTATCCATAGTTACTTGTTTTATATTTCACAATAACTTATTTAAATAAAAGAGGTTAAATTCCTTCAACCATTCTTAATAAAATATTCATATTGCTTAATAATCAAAAGATAGCATCGTACGATCGTTCCTATTTTTACCAATTGTTACATTCTCCCCCCGTTAAAAGAATTTCGCCCCGAAATTCAACTTGTAGACGAGATATCACTAAACAATTGGGGGTGATTAACTTGGGTGAGATGGCATTTACCACAATCCTTTTCCGCAGCTACCACACTTAGGTTGATTTTTGAACTCGGGTTACCGTATGGATGGTATTCCAGGAGATCTTCTCGGAATATATCGAGAAGGTTACGGGCTTTTTCAACATCCATGATGTCTTTCTCTTCTTGTTTCTTATCTACAGCACAGGCTAGGACGGCGTGGTGCCTCCTGTGTAGGTACTTCTGAGTCTTGTTGCAAAAGGTGAGTCGGGGGATTGTGTCCGGTTTGTCGTTATAGACAACGAGGGTTCTATTACTCGATGGGTTTAGGCGAATGGACTTTTCGTAATATATGATATCGGTATGGTGAGGAAACTAACTAATACGTTGTTAAAATGAAAATGTCGTAAATTTTTATTGTGACCGGTTTTAGGATGATTTGAATGAATTGGTTGATTTAGTGTTAGAGTGCACCCTATGTACACGTCTCTAGTGCTTTTGATTATTCCAATTCTACTGTAAATATTTCGTTTAAGTTTTTTTTTTTTTGAGGTTTTTGGTTGAGAAATTGATTAAATCTACGACTCACAATACTCCTCTCCGCGTTGCTATTATATAGTATCCATGCATATGTGCTATCGGGAATGAACGTACCGGAATCTCAGCGGGGTCTATTACTGCTTTCCCACGCTCTGTTGCTAAAACACTTCCGATGCTCTTGACATCTTTGTTTTTAGTCTCCGGGAACTCCTTTATGAAATGCCCTACTTCTCCACATCTGTAGCAAGTCCGACTCATCCCAACTTTTGTGTTCTGGTTGGTCTGTTGAGCCGGCACCCTACAGAACTTTGTGGTATGCCCCTTTTCATTATAGTTCTCGCAATGCATTTCCCTGCACTTTCCTTTGTGATGAAAGCTACACTTGGTGCATTTTGGCAGGTTTCCAACGTATGGTCATGTTGGCACTGAGGTAGTAGGGATGGTGGTGGTATGGAATGTCACTGTTTGTTGTACAAGTTGAGGTATCGTGGATTGGTGAATAATAAAATCCAACCACTGAAAGAGACTTGGAAATGTCTCCGTATCTAACTTGCTATGGTCCAATGACTTAACTAAAGCAGGTTTCAGTTAGACTCCAATGAGAGTATGATAAGAGTACTTAAATGATGGAAATGACACAAAAGTTAGCCGGCGGTCAATATCTTGGATATTTACGGCGTAAAGGTTCAGGAAAATGGCCTTGTAAAGGTCTTACATCATATACACAGGAGATAGTTCCTGACAGTATAAAGACCTAACTAAAGTACTTACGGTACGAGATAATTTCATAGAAAATGCCACATCAGTCATAGACAGAAGAATACGATTCCTCTTTTTGTAAGGGAAATAAAGTAAAGCGTCTACTACTGGTGACGGTAATTCCTCTGGTGAATTCTTAGTTCAACCAATTGACGTTCCATGTCAAGTAGGTGTCTCTATTACACCCTCTGGCGTACTTGGAGCTCTATGACTTTGGCTCGGGTTTTCAGCTAGTGTTTGCAACAGGTTCTCATGGTTTGTTTCTGACCTCTTGTGAGCATCTTCTAGATGAGTGGAGTGGAGGGTATTCATTCTTGCATTGGTGACAACTTCGGCAATCTGATGTTGGGCTGTCCTGCCTTGAATCTCATTTTGGGCCACTCTACGGACCATGATTTGGCAAGATTCTACCTGCTGAGCCCCCATTGCTCAGGTCGTAAAAGTTTTGGTCGCCAATAAATGGCATGGGCTGATCTTGTTCTTGGCTTCATGTTCCCAAGCATTCCACCGAATCAGGCATCGGGCCATGAAGAGCTAGACGAGGGTTAGGAATTGGAATGGGAGTTGCTCGAGGTAGGTTCTCAACCTCTAGTTCGGGATTAGCATCGGCTGAAAGGTTTTCATCATGATGATCATCCAAAGGGATAGGATGATCATTCTCTGGTTCTTCTCCAAACTAACCAGCTATGACTTCATTCGGAAGATATTGGTTGTCAAGGGGATGGAGTCCAACTATGATTTCTATGCGAGAATTTAGGGTAAGTGGATAATTATTAGACGAACTATCTAGATAATTATTTAGAAAAACCCTTATTATTTACATCGCTATTTGTGAAGTGCATACCAGCTATGTGTAATCTAAACAGGATAGACCTTCGAATAAGTGACCTTATTTCCAAATTCACACAGAATAGAGGTAAGGCAAAATTATCACTGATTCTAAGTCTATAACATCCTAATTACATGTAGCCATAGTGTATCCACTTAGCAACTATCAACTTAGTAATGAGGATCCCGTTTTAATTCTCAAGTATAAAGTACTTATAGTAACACCAAATACTCCTATAGTATTTTAATTTTAATGTTATGTTCTATTGTTCTCATTGTGGTAGGGTTGGTAAGATTTTAGCATTGTTGCGACTACACATTTAAACTTAGGCACATGCTAGTCAACCCTCGGATAATATAGGCGATCAGGCTATATCTTCCCAGTTTTGACCATATGTCTCTAAGCCCACTTGGGTTGTCCAACAATCGTAATTCTTTTGTACTGTCCTAGTGACACTGATTTTAGTATGAATGCAGCACGTATACTTACTTAAATATTTTATTATTTAAAGTATAAACTCTAAATCAGAGTATTTTTAATCCCATTGTATTTATAGTTAGTATATCTTTTATGGGTTGATATACTCAATTCACTATAAACAATGCTCTGATACCAATCTGTCACACCCCTAAACCAGAACGGCGGAAACGTTCGGGGGCGGAGGACGTCATATTCAGTATCATAACAGTTCATAGAAAGGAAAGTACACACCACCATATTTATATTAAAGTTTCCAAAATGTTTACATAATCGTATTCGTTACTTGTTCAAAAGATAAATACATAAACATCCTTCAAAAGAAGTAATTAACGTCAGCACGTTAATCCCCAAAAGTTGATTTCCAAATCTGCTTAGCGGTTCCCTGAGAATACAAGTTATTTCAAAGAAAAAGTGTCAACAATTAAGTTGGTGAGTTCATAAGTAGTGTTTTGAGAAGATGTACGCCATTCGAAAGTTCGTGTATGTTTTCCAAAAAAAAACGCAGTGTTTCAAATGTAAGGAGTTACGATTTGTTGTGTTGAAAATGAATGTATTAGATCCAGAAAATCTCATATTTTCCCCTAATGGTTGAGGTATGATTTGTTGTGTTTTCCAAGAAAAATCCTTATTTTCTTATAAAAGTGTGAAATGCATATGAATGTTCGTGTTATAAGTTGCAACTAATTGTACCGAGAAAATCCCTTATTTTCCTATTAGTTGTTTGGTTTGTATACAGGAAAAACCCTTATTTTCCTGACATAACTAGCAGTCTCTAAGACCGAAAATCGCAAGCAACCGACGTGCTCGAAAGGTGTGGCATAGTTTTATATAATAAAGCTATACGAAGATCGCATTTGCTAGATGAAGAATAGTTTTAATAGCTACTCTTTCATTAAAAGCATAATACCATAATAATTGTATATCCGATGAGTTTTATAACCATACTGAACATAATATGCCTGTAGCGACGTTCTTCAGGCGTCGTAGCGTTATGACAACTGTCACCCCAAAAGACGGACTGTAGCTAACAGTCAGGGCGCGGGATCATGACTTCCCGTATAGATCTATACACATTTGACACGTTCTCCGAACGGGAGACTCTGGTTATAGACAGGACTTGCAGCATTATTTTCTAATAAAGAAAGTAACGTTTGAAGATGTAAACGTCTCATGGATTCTCAACTAAGTCTGTATTAAAGTAGTAGTTTTGTATGCAAAGTTTATCCTTTTTCACAATGTTTGACAAAGCATAAATCATAAGTTTTTAGAATGTATAAAACAGTTTAGCAACGAAGAATACTTTGGAATTTCTAAATACTTTGTATAAATCTAGTGCATGCGAAGTTTGACAAGAGTTTTCACATAGTAGTAATAAATCACAAGTGATTCATTTGTTAAAAACGAGTAAAGTGAAATTTTTGATGTAGAAGACAAGTTTGTAAACAAAACATATATATGTATATGGTTATATATAGGTATAAGTTTTAAAAGATGATTTGGTATGTTTCGTAATTGTTGTTCATATTCTTACGTTTTTATTAGAAACTTTGCATGAAATAATCCTTAAGTTTGATACTAAAGACCTTTTTGTACTTATCACTTTTGTAAAAATGGTAATTAAACATATTTAAATGATTGTGTTTTAACTTCCTTAATGTATAAACATTGCTCAAAAATGTTAGAAGGTGTTAATAAATCCATAAACCACTTTTGACAGTTTTACCCTTTACTGTCCCTGTTTTTAGAAAACTCATAGAAAAATCATGGTAAGTCAAAAACTGAATCCGTCACCTCTGAGAGTTTATAAAATGAGTCTACTTTGTTCCTAATTTTTATTATGATTTTTAGTGGTCTCAAACTAGTGTGAAAATGAACATCCTCACAGACTGGTCCGAAAACACTTCTGAAATGACAGGCAGTTTTATAAAAATCGCCATAAATTGTAGAAAAATCGTATGAACGCGTGCGAGTAGTCCTTAGAAAGGTATAAACTTGAACTATTTGCATATTGTACAGTTTTGAAAGATATTAAGTTTAAGATGGTCAAGACAGTCCGTGAACAGGACTCAACTTTTCAGTAGAAAGCTGTCATATAAATTTAAGTTATGTTTAGTGTTCTAACTTGTATTCCCCCCCTTAAAACTTGAATAAAACATGAAAATGTAGGGGTATGAACTCACCTTATATGAATACTTGAAGAATGGAAGGTTGAAGATGAACTTTTGGTTGTTGGTTTGATGCTCCAAAACAGCCACTCTTTTGGCTATGTTGCTGTCACGAAATTTCACAGCAAAAGAGCAAGACAAAGGGTAGTTTACTCACTGTTTTGAATCAATAAATTTGAGTATCAAAACAAGTAACTTCCAGGGGTATTTGGTGGTAAAAATATCAAGCAAAAGGAAGGTGTAGATGGGTGAAATGGTGGCTGAAACACAAAAGGGACAGCAACCCTTTAGTTCATGGTTTTGATGGCTTTGGAAGGAAGTTCTTGTGCTTGAAAATGAGATGAAGGTTGAGAGTAATTACTTGGAGTATTGGCTGGTCAAATGAGGGTAAAATGAAGAGGAAATTTCGTGGTTATGAAGGAGGAAAGGGTGGAAGAGGATAAGGCGACAAAACCTAGACTAGCTTGTGATGGGATGTGAGTTTAAGTGATGTGATCTTGTCTAGCCACTTGCTTGGGTGGTTGTTTAGAGATAGAGTTAGTTAACTAACTAACTACTAGTTATTTAGTTAGTTAGGAGTTCTAGTTAAGGAGAGGGAAGGTCTTAATCTCGAAAATTAGAAGAGGGATTAAGAAGCATTCTTAGTAAAATGTCTTAAGTGATTAAGCACTTATTAGTTAAGTTGGCACTTATCTCCACCAATTCTCTTATCTTAATTGATTTAGACATCATAAAACTTACATGAAATCACTTTAGGTAATGACCCATAACTAGTTATTCACTAGATAATAATACATATGTATAAATACATACATGTATACTTAGTATAAAATAACAATGTAGTTTTTGTGTATTTGAACTTTAATGTTTATGTTTTATTCTTTTTATTCAAAAACACTTGGATACATTTTAATTATACCTTATAATAATTCATTTTATATTTTAATTTATTTAAATATAAAATTTATTGACCAATGTATAATTTCGTGACATTTAACCGGTTAACCATATCGTTAAACACGTTTTGTCACTTTGGTTCGTATATTTGTCGAATTTAGATCCTACACAACTATTAAGCACACGTTTTACATAGAACCTAACTTAATTATCAACTAGATACATGTTGTTACAAAAATTAAGTTTGTTGCGTTCAAATGATGTTATATGCTAATTTCACAAACCGGTGATGGTTCGTAGCCATACATCATAACGAAATTTATCCATAGTTACTTGTTTTATATTTCACAATAACTTATTTAAATAAAAGAGGTTAAATTCCTTCAACCATTCTTAATAAAATATTCATATTGCTTAATAATCAAAAGATAGCATCGTACGATCGTTCCTATTTTTACCAATTGTTACAGAAGACTCACCTCTAATACGAAATGATAGCTGAATAGGTCCCGACTCCGAATATCAACTCTACTCAACCCTTAAACAGAAAAATTCCTTAAATACAACTCAAAATGCCCCAAAACCCCTTATAGGTCAAACTTGGTCCAAGACTAAAGTCAAAGTCAAACTCAACGGCCCGAGTTGACCAAACACGCCAAGTTGTCCTTCAACTTGTCGTGTTCCTCCATTAACTTCCAAGATTGGGAAAAATCTTATCAACTCGCCATTTTCACTAACGAATACACCGAGTTAGCTAGAAATCCAACATCTTAATGCATTAAGCTGCTTCCATCGAATCTAGGAGCTCCTAATCTCATATCTCCTCCAAAATGATATCTAGAAGTGTAAAGTTTTAAACTTTACCCTTAGGAACCACCAAAATGAGTCAAACCCGAACCTTAGACTCATTAGAGTGAGGCTTGACCCATTAATCCCTTAAACTCCAAAGACATAGTCCCAAAATGCAAATCTTGCATCCAAAGGCTACGAAATCACATAAACTTTCAAAATTTACGTCCATGCATGCTAAAAAGAAACCCTAGGGATCAAAAAGGGCTCAATAAAGGACTTATTGAATGAATGGGACATAGAACCAAGTAAAGCTTGCAACTTTAAGCCAAAAGAGGCCACAAAACGGCCAGATCTAACATGACAACCCTTGGAACACTCAACTTCTTGGACGACCCCAACCATGAACCCAAAATCAAGATAAAACCCCAAAACAAAGAGATCTAAACATCAAAAAAGGAAGGTATAAACTTGATACCTCCAAGAGACTGCAATAAGTGGGGAGATTCTGAATCTAATTCTTCCCTCCAAGCTATACACCTTCAACTTCAAAGCTTCTTCAAATGAGTACAAAAAGATCAACACTCAAGGCCTTCTACAGGCTCACACACCAACAAAGGGAGATGATACACACAATTAGGGTTTCTGGGTAGAGGAGGCTAGTAAGGAGGCCAACCAAGGGACTTAAGGTCTTTAAATAGGGTGCAACACCCTCAAAATTAAGGTTTCCTACTCAGCTGCCAGCTCGCCGAGTTGTTTCATTAATTTCCGCGGACAAATCCCTCTTGACATGCAGAGTTGAAGCTTCTAGCTCGCCGAGTCCCAAGGAAATATAAACAATTGGAGAAAAAAACTTATACCAAAACCAAGCATTACAATTCTCCCCTACTTGAATCCGACTTTGTCCTCGAAGTCCGCTATCTCGAGCATTCCTAGGTAATGCTCCCTCATCTCCTCCTCGAGCTCCCAGGTCCACTCCAACCCCTTGTGGTGCTACCACTGCACCTTCACTAGCTCCACAACCTTGTTCCTCAAGGTTTTCATCTTCCGATATAATATTGCCACCGGTCTCGCAACATAATTTAGGTGGTCATCCACTTGGATATCCTCCAAAGGAATAACTGCAGTCTCATATGATACATACTTCCAGAGTTGGGACACATGGAAGGTGTTATGGATTTGACTAAGCTCGACTGGAAGCTCCAACTGATAAACAACTCTGCCAACTCGGGCGGAAATCCTGAATGGTCCAATGTATTGAGGCCCCAGCTTGTTCCTCTTACGAAATCGAATGACACCCTTCCAAGGTGACACTTTTAGCGGCTCTAAATCACCCAATTGGAACTCAAGATCTGATCGATGTCGGTCGGGATATCTCTTCTGATGGATATGCACAACCCACAGTCTGTCACGCACCTGCTGAATCAACCCAGTGGTATTAAGCACTACTTCGGTGCTTCCCATAAATCAATGTCCAACCTCACCCCAACAAACTGGAGTCCTACAGCTCCGACTATACAACATCTCAAACGAGGCTCGGTTAATACTAGCATGATAACTATTGTTGTATGAGAACTCTTCTAGTGGAAGGTAAGTATCCCAAATCCCTCCAAAGTCTAATACACATGCCCAAAGCATATCCTCTAGCGTCTGAATTGTCTGCTCACTCTAGCCATTAGTCTAGGGTGTAAAGCAGTGCTGAAATGCAATTGATTACCTAACTCCTGCACATAAATATCTACTAATTTCTCAGCTGAGATACTCTCAGAAATCAGAATAAAATGCACACTCTTAGTCAACCTGTCTACTGTAACCCAAATGGAATCCACACCCCACGCGTCCTAGGTAACTTCGTGATAAAATCCATGGTAATATCTTCCTACTTCCACATGGGAATATGAAGCGGCTGGACCTTGGCGTGAGGCCTCTGATGTTTGGATTTGACCTTCCTACAGGTCAAACACCGCTCAACAAACCACACAACCTCTCGCTTCATGCAGGGCCACCAATAGCTCAACCTCATATCTTTATACATCTTTGTGGCCCTCGGATGAATAGAAAACTTGGACTTGTGTGCCCCCTCTAAGATCCTTTGCTTCACACCTCCGAATGCCAGAACCCAAACTCTACCACACTAAGTCAATAATCCTCGACTATCTCGAACAAACAAACGAATTTTCCCCATAATCCGCTCAATTTTCCACTTCTCCTTTTCAATCCCTCCACTTGTGCATCCTTAATCATATCCAATAAAGGTGAAATCACTGTTATCCTCAAGCAAACATCTTGAATCGGTGTACTTGCTGCGTTACGACTCAAAGCATCGGCCACCACATTGGCCTTTCCAGGATGATACAAAATCTCGCAGTCATAATCTTTTACCACATCCGACCATCTCCTCTATCGCATATTCAAATTCTGTTGATACATCAAGTACTTCAAACTCTTGTGATTGGTGAAAATGGTGCATTGGACCCCGTATAAATAATACCTCCAAATCATGAGTGAAAAAAAACCGCCCCAATTCTAAATCATGAGTGGGGTAATTAGCATCATGAGGCTTTAGCTACCTCGAGGCATAAGCAATCACATGCCCTCTCTGCGTCAGAATAACTCCTAACCTCGAAATAAAAGTGTCGCAATACACTACAAAATTATCCAATCCCTTGTGTAGAGCTAGAATCTGGGCCTCGCATAAACTCTGCCTCAAGGTCTCGAAATCCGATTATTGATCTGGACCCCAACCAAAAATCATACTTTTCTTGGTCAAACTGGTCAAGGGCACGACAATCTTGGAGAAATCTTCGATAAATCTCCAATAGTACCCAACTAAACCCAAGAAACTACGGATCTCAGATGCATTCTTCGGAACCTCCCAACACTTTACCACCTCAATCTTGGCCGGATCTACCAAAATACCCGCTTGGTTGATGATGTGCCCCAGAAAATGCACCTCTCGCAACCAAAAATCACATTTGGAGAATTTGGCATAAAACCTCTCCCTCCTTAAGGTATCCAAAACCTCCCTCAAATGCTGCTTTTGCTGCTCCCTGGTCTTAGAATAGCCCAAATATTATCAATGAAAACAATCACACCGATCCAACATTCGGTCTGCAAACTCGTTTCATGAGATCCATGAATACTGCAGGAGTATTGGTGAGCCCAAATGGCATCACCATAAACTTGTAATGACCATAACGAGTTCTGAACAACGTCTTCAGTATGTCTTCATCCATAATCCCCATATGATGATACGCTGACCGAAGATCAATCTTGGAAAACCAAGATGCATCCTGAAGCTGATCGAACAAATCAACGATCTTCGAAAGCAGATAACGGTTCTTCACCGTTAGCTTGTTCAGCTCCCAATAATCAATACACATCATGTGTAGCCTATCCTTCTTTTTTTTACGAACATGATCGCTGCTCCCTAGGGGGAACTGCTCGGACGAATGAATCTCTTGTCTAACAGCTCTTGAAGCTCTGTGGACAACTCCTGCATCTCAGGTGAAGCTAGACAATACGACGCCTTGGCTATCGAATCCGCACCATGAACTAAATCGATACGGAACTCCACTTGCCTCTCGGGAGGAACCCCAAGAAACTCCTATGGAAATACATCAAGAAAATCTCGCACAATTGGTAACCTGATCATATCCGATGTGGCCTCCACCCTCGTATCCAAAACGTAAGCCAAAAACCCATAACAACCCTACTAAATGAGCCTCTTAGCCCTCGCAGCCAAACATAGAGCTGGTCCATGTGAGGCTCTCTCTCCATGAATAACCAGTTTTCTCCCACTTGGGGTTTGAACTCTCATCAACTGATGCTCGCAATCTATTATGGCCCTATTGGGCCCCAACCAATCCATTCCGATGATCACCTTCAAACCACGCAAAGGAATCAGAACCAAATTGATATGAAACCTCTCCCCAAACATATTAAAAACACTCCTCTGAAATACCCTCGTAACACTCACGGAGTGGTCATCCGCAATCTTTACCACAATCGGGCAGTCCAAGGTCCCCGGAGCATCTCAAAACTTCTTGTTGAGCACAAGAGATACAAATGATCGGGTAGCCCCCAAATCAAAAAGAATCTGGGCCGACAAACCATTAACCAGAAAGGTCCCTATATAAAATCATAACAACATGAGCATAAAAATAAAATAAACAAGACATAAATAGATCACATACTAGTCACGACGTCTGGTGCTGTTTGGGCCTCCTCGGTAGTCAACTGAAATGTGCGACTCTTCACCGTAGGAGGTTCCGCCTTGATCGGGCGGCCATCAGTAATCCTCATCGTGGCGGGCGCAGGAACCACCACCACTCCTCCCCCTCAATCCAACCTTGGACAATTGGCCTTTTTATGATCGGTCTGGTTGCAGTGGAAACAAATCAAGACCTTCTTGGGGCAATCCCGACTTATGTGACCCGACTGACCACATGCATAACATACCGAGCCTGTAGCTCGACAAGCTCCATTGTGCGGTTTACTGCACTTGGCACATTGGCCACGACCCTACTGGCCCTTGCTGGGAGGATTAGAGGTCTTAGGCTTTTAGCCTGACCCACAGCTTCTTGAACCTGTTCCGGCTTCCGCTTCGTGCGGAGCTCTAACTTAATTTCCCGTTCCCAGGCCTTCTCCACCATGTCATTCAGGGTCTTGCACACCGAAAATCTCACAAACTCCTGGATATCGTCCCTCAGCATGGAATGGTACCTCGTGTTCTTCATCTCCTCATCCGCAGCATACTACGGGACTAATAATGCCCTCTCCCAAAACTTGGCGGTGATCTCCGCCACCGTCTCGGTAGTCTACTGTGAATCCTGGAACTCTCTCACCAAATGCTGCACCTCAATGGACGGTGAAAACTCCTGGTCAAACCTCCTCACAAACTCCTCCCAAGACATCTAAGCGACACCTGCTGATCCCACCTTGCGGGTAACCTCCTCCCACCAGTCTCGTGCTTGATTCCTTAACATACAGGATGTGGGCCCCACTTTTTCCGTATCAAGGTAAAAGCTCGTGCCTTGGGCATTCTCCTTGTTTGCCACCCAAAATCGACTAGTAATGGGATACCTAACCCCAAAGAACTTAGGCGCTCTACATGCCTTAAAATCCCTGAACGAGGGAGCTCGGGCCCCAATCTGGCCTACAACAATCTCGGCTCGGAAAGACCTGAGCTGCTCCTCCATGATCTCCATGATGCCCTCCTTGACAATACCAAAGATCACCGAGGTAGCATCAAGGATGCCACGAGTAACCTCGGTTGTGATAAGATTGTGCAGCCTCTTGTCAGTGGGCTCCGCACTAGAGACTGAACCTGAACCTCGCGTGATCATCACCATCCTCAACTAAAAATATCATAAATAACAATGATATGGAATTCGAAAAGGGATTCCTCCTCACCGGACTCCTAAGAGTTATCAGATCTGTCATTGATTGGGGTATAGGTCCTGTGCTTTCAGGAGTACGGTCCCAATACTACCTTCTATACCTACCTGTACCTTATCCAAGGCTATACCTGATGACCCTAAATCATCCAACCACAGATCATGACCCAAAAGTACAACATTAACTCAGATCCCAAATTATTATAGGGATCCAAATCCTCATCAAACTGGAAACTCAAAACAGTCATAGCAAGTTTCCCTATGCATGCAAGTTATACACGAAGAGAATCACATAGACTGTCAAATAAAGCGTCTACCCTAAACCACAACCAGACAAGGAACATGAATAAGGTAGATTCCCTCATTCTAGGGCTATGCAACCCTAAGCATTTACAACTTTGAAAGCATACACTTTGCAAATAATCCATTCAACATCAATTTCCATATATATATATATATATATATATATATATATATATATATATATATATATACACACACACACACACACCATGGCTAAAACATTAGGAACACTTACTTGAGCTCGATCGATTACACACATTACACTCTCCCCTTTCTCTTAAAAAAGTCATTTTCAGGAATTTTTTTTTTTAACTTTTGGTTTCTTTTTTAAAAACAAATTTTACCATTTCCTCAATTTGAGTTCTGACACACCCAAGAGTGTGCCCGAATCTCTCAAACCAATGCTTTGATACCAACTTGTAACAAACCAAATTTTTACAGAAAAGTTAACTTTTATAATCATAAATACCAACCACAATTGTTTCCAAAAATCCCATTACATGACCATAGTGTTCTAATATATCAGAGTATCAAAACTAAATATCAAAACACTGGAGAATGCACGCCGTGCCATCAAGCCAGGCCCTTGCCCTTAGAACTAGAGGTACGTGAAACATCCAACAAAACTCTAAGCGCACGCTTAGTGAGTTTCCCAAAACACAAAAAACATATAATCACGTAATGCCATGCACACATACATATAAGTTTGCCAAGGACTCCCTTCATGGTCTTCATTTGGAATATCATAGGCTACCCCCATGGTCTTGTATCCCCGAGCCATGGGATCCTCCCATGGTCTTGCCAAGTGCCACGGGCTCTTCCCACGGTCTTCACATAAGTTCACACATATGTCAAATAGAAAAATATTTTATACTCCATTACTAATCATATCATATTGATTAATGGGCCAGCCTTGGTGCATTCGACCCATGAGTGTAGTGAGAACACTCACCTCTAATAGGAAACGATAGTTGAATAGGTCCCGACTCCGAATATCAACTCTACTCAACCCCTAAATAGAAAAAACTTCCTTAAATACAACTCAAAATACCCCAAAACCCCTTATAAGTCAAACTTGGTCCAAGACTAAAGTCAAAGTCAAACTCAACGGCTCGTGTTGACCCAACACGCCAAGTTTTCCTTCAACTCGTCGTGTTCCTCCATTAACTGCCAAGATCGGGAAAAATCTTATCAACTCGGCTTGTTCACTAATGAACACCGAGTTAGCCAGAAATCCAACAACTTAATGCACTATGCTGCTTCCATCAAATCTAGGAGTTCCTAATCTCATATCTCCTCCAAAATGATATCTAGAAGTGTAAAGTTTCCAACTTTACCCTTAGGAACCACCAAAATGAGTCAAACCCAAACCCTAGACTCATTAGAGTGAGGCTTGATCCATTAAGCCCTTAAACTCCAAAGACATAGTCCCAAAATGTAGATCTGGCATCCAAAGGCTAGAAAATCATGTAAAGTTTCTAACTTTACATCCATGCATGCTAAAACGAAACCCGAGGGCTCAAAAAGAGCTTAATAAAGGACTTTTGGAATGAATGGGACCTAGAACCTAGTAAAACTTGCAACTTTAAGCCAAGAGAGGCCATAAAATGGCGAGATTTAACATGACAACCCTTAGAACACTCAACTTCTTAGATGACCCAACCATGAGCGCAAAATCAAGATAAAACCCCAAAACAAAGAGATCTAAACAACAACAAAGGAAGGTTTAAAATTGATACCTCTAAGATACTGCAATAAGTAGGGAGATTCTGGATTTGAGTATTCCCTCCAAGCTATAAACCTTCAACTTCAAGGCCTTCTACAAGCTTACACACTAACAAAGGGAGATGATACACACTATTAGGGTTTATGGGCAGAGGAGGCTGGTAAGGAGGCCATCCAAGGGACTTAAGGTCTTTAAATAGGGTGCAACACCCTCAAAATTAGGGTTTCCTTCTCAGCTTCCAACTCGCCATGTTAAGACACCTCAACTCGCCGAGTTGTTTCATTAATTTCCACGGACAAAGCCCTCTTGACATGCAGAGTTGAAGCTTCCAACTCACTGAGTCCCAAGGAAATATAAATAATTGGAGAAATAAACTTATATCGGAACCAAGCGTTACAAAAAGTTGTTTTTCTTTTTTGAAAAAATTTACCAAATCGTCAGTTTGAGTTCAGACACACCCGAGAGTATGTACGAATCCCTCAAACTAAGGCTCTGATACCAACTAGTAACGCCCAAAAATAAGCCCATAATGTTTTTTTTTTTTTTTTTTAATTTTTAGATTAATAAACATCATCCGAAATCATTATCATAAAACCAAGGTTATCAATACGTTTTCAATACATCCTCAATATTAGAGTAAATCATAAAGATGTGGAAGCGAGTGGTTTGTGCTCTGCTATCTGTTGGAATAGTGTCTAAGGCTACAACTATATTAGACAAGTGTTTGACCCGGTTGTGCATGGTCCTTTTGGGTTGCCTTCACCATAGCAACTTGATAGGATGATTTATTAAGAGAGAGTAAATATTATTAATATATTATGAGAATAATATAATGAATAATATATTTGTTATTTGATTAATATAAGTCATAGAATTAATTAGAATTAATTTGGTGACTTAAAGAGATTAATTAAATAAAGGGGTATAAACTGTCAATTGTTTGATAGTTAAGCTTTAGACTGTAAATCCATTTGGATATGGTATGGACGAATTCTAAGAGATTTAGGATAGCTAAAATCGTTCATATGAGTTATCTATGGAATGGATTTGGATAGCCTTAAGAGAAGATTATCCAATTAGGGTTTAGGTTGTAACCCTTAAGGAGTCTACAAGTATAAATAGACCCCATGGCATAGGGAATTCGACACCTCTGATTAAGCAAGAGAACCCTGGTCGAAATTCTTCCCTCTCCTCTCTCCTAAATCATTCTTATTGCTATTGGTGTTTGTAAGCCATTAGAGGAGTGACACTTGTGACTCTAGAAGCTCCAAGACCTCAAGATCAACAAGGAACTCAAAGGTATGATTCTAGATCTGTTTCAATGTTGTTATTTAACCTAATTAGTCATTAGAAGTCTTGGATTCAAAAGCATGTTTAGTAGAAAGCCTAGATCCAAGCATTAGGGTTTTGCATGCGCACATAGGAAAGTTCTTATGGCTAAAACCCATCAGTGGTATCAGAGCCTAGCTTGGTTTTCTTTAAATTGTTGCTTGATTAACTGAAACAAACCTGCAAAATTCGATTTTTTGGTTTCTGTGTCACTGACTCGGCGAGTCCCAAGGTGGACTCGGCGAGTAGGCCTGACTCGGCGAGTCCCCTTGTGCACTCGGCGAGTCCAGGCGTCAGGGATGACCAGATTCGGGATTTCTTTGTGTTTATCTTATGGAAACTTACCTTAATCATAATAGATAAACCTAAATCCGATTTTATGATATATATGACTATTATCTTGATCTAGAAAAGGATATTTATCAACTAATTAAATATTTAATTTCCTTATATGATAATTAATTAATTATTTAACTATTTTGGTAATTATCTTTCAAAGAAATCTTGAATAAATCAAATATAGATAATTAGGACATTAATTGTTAATTGGAATTATTTGTTATTTGATCCTCCATGTTTTAAATGTTTAAAACCTACCCTCATGTTTTGAAATTTACTTTGTGATTAAAAGTTTTTTAATTTAGACAACTTAAATTTCAAACCTAGATTTTAAAAAGGTTTTAAAATACAACCCTATACTAATATGATATTACTAGAATAATATATATATATATATATATATATGTATAACTAAATGCTAGTCTTACCGTTAGTAGGCCTCATTCACGAAGCCGATCTATAAGGTGGGTATAAGGTTGCGGCCTATAAAATGGCGCTTAATGGGTGTACACTCACACCCACCGCTTGCTTGATTGGTGGAGGGTCGTTAGCCGAACGGGTAGGATAGGGCAACCTCATTCTCTCATTAAAAGTATAATAAGAAATACAAAGTAACTACACATATTTTTCCAAAAATTTCCCAATCCTAGTTACTTTAAGAAAAGTGAATTGATGCAATCCCATGAAATTACACTTTGCACCTTGCTAAGATGTTAGTGGAGCGTGTGTGGTTTACCGGCACACTAATTGGTTCTAAGCGAAGGTGGCAAAGGGTGATTCATTGTTTATCATAGTTCGATGGAGCGTGTGTGGTTTACCGGCACATCGAATAGGTGATTGTTACAATGAAGGCACCATGTGAATTTGCATGGTAATTCACACCCGCTTTGTGATCCTCGGCATCCCAGTCACAAACGAGAGGGGCATATCGAGATTTAAACATGCCATTGAATAGTTTCAATGAATCTCATCCGAACCTAGGAATTCTCAAAAAAAAACACTTAGGACTAATAGTTTAAGTTTTGTGATGGAGAATTAGTGAATCATCATTCACTTACCTTCAATTTATTTGCATGTTAGATTACGGCATCCCTTTTCTAGTATGTAAATGTTATTGTTGGATCCTAGCCCTAATTTTCTTATTGGGTGATAATTAGGGATTCTTATTCTAATCTATCTTTGTTCTTTTTCTAATCGTAGATGTCGAACGCAAACAACGCTGCTGCTAGTTCTTTCACGTTGATGAGCCTTTGCCAAAAGGTCACCTTCGATGGAACGAACTTTAGCGAATGGATAAGATACATTCGCACCATTGCTCGCTATGAGGATAAGGAGTATGTCCTCGATGAGAAGCTCGAGAAAATCAACCCCGAAGTTGCTACTCCCGCCAAAATCACCTCCTTTGAAACTCATGAGCGAGATGCAACGAAGGTACATTGCATCATGATCGCCACCATGAACTCCGAATTCCAAAAGTCCTACGAGGACATGTACCCGTACGAGATGCATCAAGACTTACTGGAGAGGTACCACCAAAACGCGAGACAAGAGAGGTACGAGATTTTCACTAACATGATTTCCGCGAAGATGGGTCATGGAGAATCTCTTACCGTGCACTTGCAAAAGATGCAAAGGTATGTCGACCGCCTTCATAAGTTAAATGTTGACTTCGGTGAGGACTTGGCGATCGACATGGTGCTTCACTCTTTGCCTCCGATGTACAATCAATTTAGGATGACCTACCACATGAACAAAGAAGAGGTCACCCTAAGCAAGCTCCAAGGTCTCTTGAGGGTTGCTGAGAGCAACTTCAAAGACAAGTCTGTTGCGCCTACTCCCAATCCGCCCGCTGCTCCTGTCTTGGCTATTGGACAAGGGAAGGGAAAGAAGAGGAAAGCTTCATCGAAGAACTATCGCAAGGCGAAAGCCCGAGATGGTGCCTCTTCTAGTGGGACCAAAGTTGATCCCGCCAAGCCCTGCTCTAACCCGAAGGAGGCAGAGTGACACCACTGCCACAAGATAGGACATTGGAAGAGAAGCTGCCCGGATTACCTGCAAGCAATCAAAGAAGGAAAGATCAAGCCATCTTTTGCAGGTATATATACAATCAAATCTAACGATTCTAATCATGCTATTTCTTGGGTCCTTGATACCGGTTGTGGTTATCACATTTGTTCTAATGTGCAGGGACTAAGAAGAAGTAGGGATGTGGAGCAAGGAAGGATCAATCTAGTCATGGGGAACAGAATATCGTCGCCTGTGACCAAGATTGGAGTGTATTCCTTAGTGCTTAGAAATAGTTTAGTTTTAGATTTGAACAATTGTTGCTATTCGCTAGAAATGGCAAGAAACATCATTTCGTTTCATGGTTTATATAGACAAGGATTTAGATTTTCTTTTAATAATGAGAATGGTTCTATTTTGGCTTATCTAAATGGTGTCTTTTACTTTGAAGCTATACCATGTAATGGAATATATGAAACCGTTATGATTGTTGATAACTTAGGAAATGATGTTTTGAATATTGATTCTTCCACTAGTATGGATAAAGCATCCTTGTGGCATTGTCGTCTTGGACATGTCAACAAGAAACGCATAGCCCAACTCCAAAAGGATGGAGTGTTGGAGTCATTCGACCTTAGGGAAGATGACACATGCGAGTCTTGTTTGCTTGGAAAGATGACTAAGTCGCCCTTCACGAGTACATGTGAAAGGGGCGAGGGTCTATTGGACCTAATACATACCGATGTGTGTGGACCGTTTAGATCAACCTCGAAGGATGGGAACCGCTTCTATGTGACTTTTACCGATGACTATAGTAGATATGGGTATATCTACTTAATCAAGAAAAAGTCAGACACCTTTGAAAAGTTCAAAGAGTTCAAGAATGAAGTGGAGAATCATTTGGGCAGGAAAATCAAGATGCTTCGATCCGATCGAGGAGGAGAGTACCTAAGTCTTGAATTCCACGATTATCTCAAGGAGTGTGGAATAGTTTCACAATTGACGCCTCCTAGGACACCACAGTTGAATGGTGTGGCAGAAAGGCGTAATCGAACCTTATTGGATATGGTTCGCTCTATGATGAGTCGTGCTTCGCTACCAATCTCTTTTTGGGGGTATGCCTTAGAGACTGCCGCCCATATCCTTAACCGAGTCCCTACTAAGAAGGTTGCCAAAACACCTCACGCGATGTGGACAGGGAAAGCTCCCTCGTTGGCACATATCAAGGTTTGGGGTTGCGAGGCTTTCGTAAGACGAGATATTCACGACAAGCTTGAATCTCGAAGTGAGCGATGTATTTTCATCGGCTACCCGCAGAAATCCTTTGGATATCTCTTCTATAGACCGAAGGACAATGTTGTCTTCGTTGCGAGGAGAGGAGTTTTCCGAGAGCGAGAACTCATAAGCCAAGGAGACAGTGGGAGGCAAATCGAACTTGAAGAGATTCAAGAATCGATAGATGAAGGAACCTCTACCGCTGGCGTTCAACCCGAGGAGGAAACTCCGGTTGAACCGATTGACGAATCCTTACCTCTTAGACGTTCCGATAGAGTTAGAGTTCATCCCCAGTTTTATGGCTTTCATATTACTACCGAAGGGGACACGTATATTAGTGATGGTACACTAGTAAACCTTGATGAACCTAATAGCTATAAGGAAGCCATGGCAGGCCCGAAGTCTGTAAAGTGGAAAGAGGCAATGGATAGCGAGATCCAATCCATGTATGATAACCAAGTTTGGAATTTGGTTGATCACGTGCCCGGACGCAAGACCGTTAGGTGCAAATGGATCTTCAAGAAGAAGACCGACGTGGATGGGAATGTACACACATATAAAGCGCGATTGGTCGCGAAGGGCTTTACTCAAACTCCCGGAGTTGACTATGATGAGACCTTCTCACCAGTTGCGAAGATTAAATCTATTAGAGTGATGCTAGCAATTGCCGCGTTTCATGATTATGAGATTTGGCAAATGGATGTCAAGACCGCTTTCCTTAATGGAAAGTTGGCTGAGGATATTTACATGGCTCAGCCAGAGGGGTTTGTGGATCCGAAGCATCCGGATAGAGTGTGTAAGCTTGAGAAGTCCATTTATGGACTTAAGCAAGCGTCTCGCAGATGGAATCTTTGCTTCGATGAGAAAGTCAAAGAGTTTGGATTTGTACGAAGCGAAGACGAATCTTGTGTATATGTCAAAGCCAGTGGGAGTATAGTAAGCTTCCTCGTTCTATATGTCGATGACATTTTACTCATAGGAAACGACATCCCGACTCTGCAGGAAGTTAAGTCCTGGCTCGGGAAGTGCTTCGCTATGAAGGACCTCGGAGAGGCTTCTTACATTTTGGGAATAAGGATAGTAAGAGAAAGAAGTAAGAGACTAATTGGACTTAGTCAGAATACTTACTTAGAGAAAGTACTAAAACGCTTTAGTATGGAAAAATCAAAGAAGGGAGAACTACCGATACAAAGTAATGCCAAATTGAGTAAGACTCAAAGTCCGATTACCGAAGCTGAAATAGCAGAAATGAGCCGAGTACATTACGCTTCTGCAGTTGGCTCAATCATGTACGCCATGACTTGTACTCGCCCTGATGTAGCCTTCGCTTTGAGCATGGTTAGCAGATATCAAGGGAATCCTGGCAAAGCACATTGGATTGCGGTGAAAAACATCCTTAAGTACCTTCGGAGGACGAAGGAATGGTTCTTAGTCCTCAGAAGGAGTGATGACTTGAAGGTGCGAGGGTATAGTGACGCCAGTTTTCAGACCGACAGGGACAACTACCGTTCGCAGTCGGGCTGGGTCTTTACCCTAAATGGAGGAGCAGTGACATGGAAGAGTTCCAAGCAGGAAACCGTAGCTGATTCAACGTGCGAATCAGAGTACATTGCAGCGAGCGAAGCGTCGAAGGAGGCAATATGGCTAAAGAACTTCATCGGTGATCTTGGAGTCGTACCTGCCATAAAGGAGCCCATGGAGATTTTCTATGATAACGAAGGAGCGGTTGCCTTGACCAAGGAACCGAGGGATCATGGTAGATCAAGACATATCGACAGAAAATATCACTTCATCAGACATCGTGTAGAAGAAGGACAACTCGTAGTGAAGAGGATATCATCAGAAGATAACCCAACAGATCCGCTTACGAAGGGACTGAGTAGGGGTAAGCACTTGCAGCATGCTAGGAGTATTGGGCTGAAGGATGATATTAGCGTAGATTAGATAGTATTAGAAACGTGTAATAGATAAATGTAATTGACATTTGATGATTAAATAAAGGAGTTTTATTTATGAGTAATGTTACTATCTTATGTTAATTGTTTACCTATTGTTTCACTTTGCATGTTTTGACTTCCAGAATAATTGAGTTTATTAGGAATAATCGAATTATTCAAATGGTCCACAATCGTTCATATGTTGGGAGTAGATATGAATGAAGGTTGTCATGAATTGGTGTGTAGAATGTCTAAATGGTGTTAGACATAGCAAAGGATTGCTGCAACGTTCATGAGTGCTTATGAACTAGTTTTGAGCATTGGAATAAACCCGCGCTTGCTGGAATCACCTTATGGAATACGATATAAAAAGTGATCGCAAGACGATAATATCATATAGTCTTAAAACCTAGATATATGGTTTATTATTTGTTAATTGATTGTACATTGATAATACGAAAACGCATCAGTAACTTGGTGTTATAAAACGTATTGTTGTGTATAGTTGGTTAATGAATAAGTAAATGAATATAAGTCGAAGTTTATCTGTAACTTTTATCTAAGAAGGTAAAAGCGATATCTCGGCCGCTCGATGATTTGATTTGACTTATGTGCCGGGCCCGGTCAGAACTGAATTGATGTGTTCGATTAAGTTCTATGTCAAATAAATCAGAGATCGAGAAACCTAAATGCGTGACTAACCATTCCATAGGATTTTCAGCATGATATCTAACAGAGGACTGTACGTTCCCTTATCTAAAGGACAAGATTGATTAGATCAGAGTTGACAGCGTCTTTGAGAGCTACGATTGCAAACCGAATTGTACTTGTAAATATAGTTACTAGACTTATCCAAGTGGGAGACTGTTGGAATAGTGTCTAAGGCTACAACTATATTAGACAAGTGTTTGACCCGGTTGTGCATGGTCCTTTTGGGTTGCCTTCACCATAGCAACTTGATAGGATGATTTATTAAGAGAGAGTAAATATTATTAATAGATTATGAGAATAATATAATGAATAATATATTTGTTATTTGATTAATATAAGTCATCGAATTAATTAGAATTAATTTGGTGACTTAAAGAGATTAATTAAATAAAGGGGTATAAACTGTCAATTGTTTGATAGTTAAGCTTTAGACTGTAAATCCATTTGGATATGGTATGGACGAATTCTAAGAGATTTAGGATAGCTAAAATCGTTCATATGAGTTATCTATGGAATGGATTTGGATAGCCTTAAGAGAAGATTATCCAATTAGGGTTTAGGTTGTAACCCTTAAGGAGTCTACAAGTATAAATAGACCCCATGGCATAGGGAATTCGACACCTCTGATTAAGCAAGAGAACCCTGGTCGAAATTCTTCCCTCTCCTCTCTCCTAAATCATTCTTATTGCTATTGGTGTTTGTAAGCCATTAGAGGAGTGACACTTGTGACTCTAGAAGCTCCAAGACCTCAAGATCAACAAGGAACTCAAAGGTATGATTCTAGATCTGTTTCAATGTTGTTATTTAACCTAATTAGTCATTAGAAGTCTTGGATTCAAAAGCATGTTTAGTAGAAAGCCTAGATCCAAGCATTAGGGTTTTGCATGCGCACATAGGAAAGTTCTTATGGCTAAAACCCATCACTATCATCCCAAGCTCTTCCCTTTAGAAGCAGAAGTAACTGAAACATAAACTGAAAACCATAAGCACAAAGCTTAGTGAGTTCCCCAAATACCGCATACTATACATACACAAACAAACATATATCGCCCCACCCTTCATCGGGCCCCGCCCAATATCGAGCCTTTCTCGGTATACAGATCGGGCCCTGTCCGACATAAATATAAACGTATAACATGTAAACACATACTGATGGAATAATGAAAAAGATACATAGCATACAAAATAGTCATCGGGCCCCGCCCGGTAAGCATATGAGTACAAAACACATGCAAGAGTCACGCAGACGTCTAGCATCCTGACATAACAAAATCATGGGCCAAAATTGGCGCTTTGACCCACTAATTATAGTGAGGAAACTCACCTCAAACTGCTGAATCACATTGATAAATCTCTGGATACTGGTCCTTCAAATCCTCGACCTATCAATACCAAATAACATCTAATTAGTAATTGGATTCCAATCCATAACCATCAGTCCAAAATTAGGGTAACAAGGCCATTTTACCTCTTACCTAGATTGGTCCAAGACTAAGGCCCAAACCTACAATCCAAAATGCCAAATTTCCAAAATAGTCATCCAAGGCCCAATCATGGCCCAATTTTAGAAATTGGGCCCTAATCCCTTTCACGGGCCTTTTCCAAGAGAACCTAAAATAGGCATCAGTCCAGAATTTGATGAACAAGCCCCTAATCATCTAAGTCCAATATGGCCCAAATCAAAGGCCAAAACGTCCGAAACCCAAGTGGCTGAGTACGCGGGGCGTACTCTACACGTACATGCAGCGTACTCACTTTAAGGCTTGTACGCTAAGCGTACCTACCTTTACTGCTAATGTACTCCCCCATTTGGCCATTTTCCATTTTTTAGCTCTTAATCCGTTAAGACATCACTCCATAACTTAGATCTGACTTCCTTGATATGGTTTATCATGTAAAGTTGCTAACTTTACGTACATGCACGGCTTTATGAAGCTCTTAAAGCTCAAAAGGACTTAATAGATGACTTAATGCATGCGTGAGACCATAAACCGCATAAAGTTTGCACCTTTAAGCTTAAGAAACTCATAATATGCACATATCTAAAAGAATAAGCCCCTCAAACGACTTAACCCATCAAACTAACCCAAAAAGGGACAAAATGCACAAAGACAATGAAATGAAGAGATATAAACACACAAGGGTAAAGTTTGGGACTTTATACCTCAAAAGTCACCAAAAGATGGAGCTAAACGTGGATCTCTAAGCTTCGTTCCAAAGAATGAGTCCACCAACTTCTTCTTCTTTCACTTCAAGGCGCCTAAACCACCTTAATCAAGACCAAGGCTCAAGAAGACTCAAAGAGGCTGTTAGGGTTCGAAATTAGGGTTTTAGGGCAATGGAGGCTGGTAAAGAGACTACCCCTAGGGACTTAAGGACCTCATATAAGGCGCAATACCCTAAAATTAGAGTTTTCTTTTCCTCTACGTACGCCATGCTAACCCTCGTACACCTAACGTACGAGGCCATGCACCCACGATCAAACTCATCCTTAGTATGCTAAGTGTACCATGTGGTACGCCCCATGTACTAGCTTATTAGCTAGTACGCTAAGCGTAACATGTGGTACATCCCACGTACTAAATCTAAGGGCAAGAAGGAAACACACTCATAATAAGCGCTACACCGTGCAACACAATTTAAATGCAATCTTGTAATGCCCGGATCCCTGGTACATATTTAATTTAATTATTTATTTATTTTGAAAGAAGGACTCGATGAGTTGGTGGCCCTAACTCGTTGAGTAGAGGGTAGTCTATGCGTAGGGTTTAAGTTATCGACTCAGCGAGTCGATTCCATGACTCGGCGAGTAGCCCGGGCAGGGTAAGACTCGAATTTCAGTGTTTTGCACCCTATTTAAGCATCCTAATCCCACCCCTTGGCCTCATTTATAGCCTCCTTTTCCCAACTCATCCACGAAACCCTAGAGTGTTCTTTGAGCACGAGTGCCATTTTGAGTGTTCTTTGTGCCTTTTGAAGCTTGTGGAAGAAGAGGAATGTAGAGGAATCAAGAGAGAAGGAGCACATCTAGAAGTTTCATCCCTTTAGCTGCAGTTTCTGGTAATAAAGCCTCAAACTTGATCATTCTTTTCTTAGATCTATTCATTTTCTTTTTATGTGAGTTTTTAGTCCAAGATTGATAGCTTTTGGGAAAGGATCGACCCTGGTGGGTATTCTTCAAGATCTAGTGTCTAGAAGGGCCATGAGGACATAAAGGTGCAAACTTTATGGCCCTTGAGTCCCCATGCAAGTGTTAGGGACGTTATGATGGCCTTTTGTGCTTAAAAAGTCCATGCATGGATGCAAGCTTGAGACTTTTCATGGTTAACTGGTATCTAGGCCTTAGATCTAGAATTGCATGCTTTGGTTTGAGATTCTAAGGCTGTTTGGACAATATCTATGTCCAAAATGAATTAGGGTTTCTGTTAAACCCTTCAAAAAGGGTTACTAACGGGTAAACTTGGAAACTTTACCCTTGGAAAGGTAATTTGCAGTAAACAATCAAAGTATAGGCCTTAGAAAGGTCGTGTTGTACCATTTCAGTTTATGGTAGAACTGGATGAGTCTGTAGAGGGACTCGAAAAGTTGATTCGCCAAGTCGCGACTATGAGCAACTCGACAGGACTCGACGAGTCGAAGGACGACTCGGCGGGTGTTGAGTCGCGATTCCAGGATTTCTGAGTTATAGAACTCGGCGAGTTGAAAGGTTGACTTGATGAGTTAGTCAACCCAGAATGTTGACTTTGACCAGAGCATTGAATTTGGGCAGGGCTAAATTGGTCATTTTACCCGTAGATATATTTTCAGTTTTCTGACTAACTACTATAGTATAGAGTTAGCCAGAGAGTCATGGGAGTAGCCATCAGAGATTCCTCACGCCGGGGTAAGCCAGTTTGAGAGGTGAGTTTTCCTCCAGTAGGAGCGGGTCATGGGAGTCATGGGAGTAGTCATGGGAGTAGCCAGTTTGAGAGGTGGGTTTTCCTCCAGTAGGATCGGGTCGAATGCACCAATGCCGACTCTTTAATGTATGTTAGTATATGCCGGACTTAGGTCCGATGCCGGGGTAAGCCCGAGGAATGTTGTATGCATGATGTCTTCGTGATTCTTGAATGTATTTGTTGTATGTTCAGAACTTCGGTCTGATGCCGGGGCAAGCCCGATAAAGATCTAGCTTATATGTCATGCGTTATGTGTTCCATACTTCGGTCCGATGCCAGGGCAAGCCCGCAGAAGCTTTATATGTTTATACGTTGTATGTTTGTGTGTTATGTGCTTGTTGCTATGATATATGTATTCCGAAATTCGGTCCGATGTTGGGCCGGACCCGATGCCGGATTCGTCTGATGTGGGGGGGGGGGGGGGCGATGCAGTGGGCAAGGCCCAATATATATTATTATGTGTTTATTGTATGGTATGTGATAGTTTGGGAGCTCACTAAGCTTCGTGCTTATAGTTTTTAGTTTTGGTTTCAGGTACTTCTACTAGTAAAGGGATGGGGTTAGGATGATCACATGGGACACCCCACAATCTTCAGCTTGGGATATTTTAGAATCTGATATTCTAATATATGATTTAGGTACAGTATTCTTGATATGATGTTTGAGATACATGACATGTGATTTTATTATGTTGTTTTGTGAGTTATGGGTTTTCTTAAAAGATTTGAAAACAAAACTTTTTGGACTATATTTTTGGGATGTTTCATGTTGGTATCAGAGCGTTGGTTTGAGGGATTCGGGCACACTTTCGGGTGTGTCTGAACTCGAACTAAGGAATTAGTATAGAACTTTGAAAAAGAAAAACCATTTTTATAAAAAGGATTTTTGAGAAAAGAAAAGAATTTTAGAAAAAGAAAAAAGAAAAGAATTTTGATAAAAAGAAAAGGGTGTGGTGCATGCAATCAACCAAGCTCAAGTAAGTACTGTTGGATAAGGTGTCTAAGTCCATAACTATTTCGGGCTTGTACTTGACCCGACCCGGCATGGTCCATTTGGGTTGCATGGCACCATGCAATTGGATAGACTAAATGAGAGAAATAACACTTGGAGATTATTAATATATTATAAGTTCTAATATATTAATAATATTATTTAATTAGTTGATCAAAGAATTAATTTGGAATTAATTAAGTGATCAAAGGATAACTAATTAAATATATGGGTTGGTTATGTAAATCATCCATATCTTGTATAGTGGGCTAAGAGGCTCCATGGATTATCAAGTTGGGCTCTACCCATAGGATGCTCCATGGATGCTCCATGGGAGTTACAAACCCATGGGTCATGGAAATGAAGAGTCATGACACATTAGGGTTTACATGGTGTAACCCTAGATGTGCCAACACTATATAAGAGTCCCATTCTCCACAAAATTGGCTACACAAGTTGAACACTAAGAAACTAGAGGGCTTGGCCGATTTTTGAAGAAGTGTGTGTTATCTCAAGAGTCTTTCCAAGAGCATTTGGTGTTGTGTGAAGCATTTGAGGCATCACACTTGGGGTGCTAGGCTCACAAGGTTTCAAGGAACACAAGCAACAACAAGGTAAGTTATTCTATCTATGATTCAAGTTAAAATTGTTCCCCATGTATGCTAGATAGGAATATAACCTTGGAATTCAACTTTGCATGATAATTAGACAAACATAGATCCAAGGTTATTAGGGTTGCATGTACACTTAGGAAGTGTTAGAATGCTCAAAACCCATCAGTGGTATCAGAGCCTAGGCTTGTTTGTTTGTTATTTGTGCTTAAAAGTTGAAGAAAGTCGAAAATTCTGCTGTCTGACTGATGGACTCGGCGAGTCCATGGGGAGGACTCGTCGAGTTCATGTGTATCTTCAACCTACTCGGCGAGTAGGTTTATGCACTCGGCGAGTAGGGTCGACAGAGTGCAGAATTTCGACTTGAGTTGCTGGAAATGGATTAGAATCATTACCCTAAAATGTTTTGGTACTTGAAAACTTGTTTTAGAAGGTGTAATGTCTTTTCTAACTCATTTACAACAACTAGTTATCAAAATTACAAAGATTAAATGTGATTTTGATTCTTGAAAGTGTTCATATTCATATTCTTGTTCTTATGATGTTTAGATGATCATAGGAATTATTTGTAACCTTTGTGGTAGATTAATTCATGATCATAATGTGTTTTAATGGAGTCCATAACTTGTCCTCAAGTTATGGAAAACCAAAAGTCTCTTGGATTAAAAACCATTAAAAGAACACAAGAGTTAGGAAAAAATGAAAAGTCCTCATTTTATTACTCTATTAAACTCATAAGTTACAAGAAATGAAAAGTTTTGAAAGTTTACAAAACTTGCCCTCAAGTTTTGGAACAAGTAAAGTTAAGTTAAAACTTTAGTTCCAACCCCTAGAATTTTAAAAGTTAAAATTCAACCCTTATACTTATATTATTATGATTTAATAATTATATATATATATATATATATATATATATATATATATATATATATATATATATATATATATATGTATGTATAAGAACAAAGTCGTCTTACCGCTAGTACGCCTCATTCACGAAGCCGGTCTATAAGGTGGGTATAAGGTTGTTGTCTATAAAATGGTGACTTAATGGGTGTCCACTCTCACCCACCGCTTGCTTGATCGGTGGAGGGTCGTTAGCCGAACGGGTAAGACAAGGATTTATTAATTCTCATTCAAAGTATGATGAGTATTATAAAGTAACTAAATGTTTTATTAAATTCCCAATCTTAGTTACTTTAGGAAAAATGTGAATAAGGTGCTATTCCATGAAATTACACTTTACACTTTGATTAAGTCGTTGGTGGAGCGTGTGTGGTTAACTGGCACACTAACTTGGACTTAACAAGGTAGGTAAAGGGTGACTTAGGGTTTATTATAGTATCGATGGAGCGTGTGTGGTTAACCGGCACATCGATTGAGTGATAAACTTTAAGGGTACCAAGTGATTTGCATGGTTACTTCACACCTCGTTTTGTGATCCTCGGTATCCCAGTCACAAAACTTGGAGGGCACACTCGAGATTGAAACATGCCTTTGAAAAGTTCATTGAATCTCAAAGAATCTAGGAATTTCTAAGAACCATTCAAAAACCTAATACTAAAATATTGCAGTTTTCGTGGTGGAAATTGGTGAATCGTCATTCACCTACCTTTCAAATATGATATAGCTTAGATTACGACATACCTCTTCTAAGTTATATTATATTGTGATTGGATCCTAGCCTTAATATTACATTTGGGTGTTTTATTAAGGACTCTCCTAATATCTAAACAAATCTTGTCCTCTTCTTTCAGATGTCTTCAAACAATGCTGGCTCTAACCCTAACAGCTCCTTTACCCTTATGAACTTGTGTGGGAAAGTCACCTTTGATGGATCCAACTTCAATGAGTGGATAAGAAACATCAGGATGATTACCCGCTACGAGGACAAAGAATATGTCCTTGACAAGGAGCTTAAGGAGATTGATGAGACCACTGCAACTCCTCGGGAGATCGCTGACTTTCAGGCACATGAAAGGGATGCTACGAAAGTAGCTTGCATCATGATGGCCACGATGACAGCGGAACTCCAAAAGTCTTATGAGGATTTCTACCCTTATGAAATGCACCAAGATTTGATGGAAAGATACCATCAAAGTGCACGACAAGAGAGGTATGAAATCATCTGCTCCATGATAACAACCATGATGAAGGACGGGGAATCCGTCACGAGCCACATGCAGAAAATGCAAAGGTATGTGGATCGTTTGCTGAAGCTTAATGTGAACTTCCCGGAGGATCTTGCAATAGATATTATTTTGCATTCCTTACCATCGTGCTATGATCAATTCCGCATGACATATCACATGAACAAGGAAGAAGTCACCCTCAGCAAACTTCAGGGACTTCTCAAGACCGCAGAATCAGGTCTTAAGGGGAAGTCGGTTGCTATCACTCCTACTCAAAACTCTACTCCGGTTTTGGCAATCGGGAAAAGTCGAGGGAGGAAGAGAAAGAGCTCTTCTAAGGGTACCAAGGTTCGGACCCTTGATGGCTCTTCTTCAAGTGGAACCAAGAAAGGTTTCATTACTCCTTCTTCTGACCCAAAAGAGGCTGAATGCTTCTATTGCCATGAAAAATCTCATTGGAAGCGGAACTGCCCAAAATACCAGCAAGATGTGAAGGATGGGAAAGTTAAACCCAACCATGTAGGTATTTACACTATCATTTCTAATAACTCACCCCATTCTAATTCTTGGGTCCTTGATACCGGGTGTGGTATTCATATTTGTTGTGACTTGCAGGGACTAAGAAGAAGTGAGGATGTGGAGCAAGGAAGGATAAACTTGATCATGGGGAATAGGAAAGCTATACCTGTTACCAAGATTGGAGTTTATACTTTATCGCTAAGTAGTGGGTTTAGTTTAGATTTGAATAAATGTTGTTACTCGCCAGGAATCGCAAGAAATATTATTTCCTTTCATGCTTTGTACAAACAAGGGTTTACCTTTTCATTTAATAATGAAGTTGGTTCTATTGATGCTTTCTTTAATAATGTTCTTTATTTTAAAGCATTACCTTGTGATGGTGTGTATGAAGCTGTATCTGTTGTAGATAACTTAGGAAATAATGTTTTGTGTATTGATTCTACTAATAATAACTTGGTTAAAGCATCATTATGGCATTGTCGTCTTGGACATATAAGCAAGAGACGCATAGGCCAACTCCAAAAGGATGGAGTCTTGGAGTCGTTTGACCTAAAGTCAGATGATAGTTGCGAATCATGCTTACTTGGAAAAATGACAAAGTCACCCTTCACAGGTTCGTGTGAGAGGGGTGAAGGTTTGTTGGACCTTATACACACGGATGTGTGTGGACCATTCAAACATGCCACAAGGGATGCTAATCGTTATTATTTGACTTTTACTGATGATTATAGTAGATATGGATATGTCTACTTGATCAAGCATAAATCAGAGACTTTCGAGAGGTTTAAGGAATTTAAACAGGAAGTCGAGAATCAATTGGGCAGGAACATTAAGATGCTTCGATCCGATCGTGGTGGTGAGTATCTTAGTTTAGAGTTCCTCGACTATCTAAGGGAATGTGGGATAGTCTCACAATTGACACCTCCCAGGACACCATAGTTGAATGGTGTGGCTGAGAGGCGTAATCGAACCTTGTTAGATATGGTTCGTTCCATGATGAGTCGAGCTACGCTACCAATCTCATTTTGGGGGTATGCCTTAGAGACTGCCGCCCATATTCTTAATCTAGTCCCTACAAAGAAAGTTGCCAAAACTCCTCACGAGATGTGGACTGGTAAAGTACCTAAACTAGACCACATCAAGATTTGGGGTTGCGAGGCTTTTGTGAGACGCGAGACTCATGATAAGCTCGAACCTCGAAGCGAGAGGTGTATTTTCATCGGTTACCCACAGCGATCCTTTGGTTACCTCTTCTACAGACCTAGTGACAATGTGGTCTTTGTAGCAAGAAGAGGAGTCTTTCGAGAAAGAGAGTTTATAAGCCAAGGAGACTGTGGGAGGCAAATTGATCTTGAAGAAATTCAAGAATCAAGTGGTGAAGGAACTTCAAACTCTAGCCCTCAACTTGAGGAGGAAACTCCTGTTGAGCCAATTGACAAATCTGTACCTCTGAGACGTTCCACGAGAGTTAGGAGTGCACCTGAGCATTACTACGGATTCCATATTACTGCAGAAGGTGAGACACTTATTAGTGATGGGACACTAGTAAGTCAAGATGACCCTAACAGCTACGAGGAAGCCATGGCAGGCCCCGAGTCTGCTAAATGGAAAGAGGCTATGGATAGCGAAATACAATCCATGTATGACAATCAAGTTTGGAACTTGGTTGAAAATGTACCAGGTCGTAAGACAGTAGGGTGCAAATGGGTCTTCAAGAAGAAGACCGACATGGATGGTAAAGTACACACTTATAAGGCTAGACTGGTTGCAAAGGGCTTCTCTCAAATTCCTTGAGTGGATTATGATGAGACCTTTTCTCCAGTAGCCAAGATTAAGTCTATTCGGGTTCTGTTAGCCATAGCTGCATTTCATGATTATGAAATATGGCAGATGGATGTCAAAACCGCTTTCCTTAATGGAAAGTTGGCTGAAGATGTTTACATGAGTCAGCCAGAGGGTTTTGTCAGCAACGAGTACCCTAATAGAGTGTGTAAGCTTGAGAAATCCATTTATGGATTGCAGCAAGCACCTCGCAGATGGAATCTTTGCTTTGATGAAAAGGTCAAGGAATTTGGCTTTTCTAGGAGTGAAGATGAATCTTGTGTGTATGTCAAGGCTAGTGGGAGTATAGTTAGCTTTTTGGTATTGTATGTGGATGACATACTACTCATAGGAAACGACATTCCAACCCTGCAGGAAGTAAAGTCCTGGCTTGGGAAGTGTTTCGCTATGAAGGACCTTGGTGAAGCTGCGTATATTTTAGGGATAAGGATCTTGAGAGATCGGAGTAGAAGACTAATTGGACTTAGTCAGAGTACCTACTTGGATAAGGTGCTGAAGAGATTCAGCATGCAGGATTCCAAGAAAGGAGAGTTACCCATCCAGAGTAACACCAGATTGAGTAAGACACAAAGCCCTAAAACTGAGGCTGAGATAGCAGAAATGAGTCGAACACCTTACGCTTCGGCTGTAGGATCGATCATGTATGCTATGACGTGTACTCGACCCGATGTAGCTTTTGCCTTGAGCATGGTTAGCAGGTATCAGGCGAACCCTGGCAAGGCACACTGGACTGCGGTAAAGAATATCCTCAAGTACCTATGGAGGACTAAGGACTGGGTTCTTACCCTCGGTGGGAGTGATGACTTGAGAGTTGTAGGGTATAGTGATGCTAGCTTCCAGACTGATAGGGATAATTTCCGCTCTCAGTCGGGCTGGGTCTTTACCCTAAACGGAGGAGCAATTTCTTGGAAGAGTTCCAAGCAAGAGACAGTGGCAGATTCTACTTGTGAATCAGAGTATATTGCAGCTAGCGAGGCAGCAAAGGAGGCGATATGGCTGAAGAACTTCATTGGAGACCTTGGAGTTGTACCAGCTATTAAAGAGCCAATGGAAATTTTCTGTGATAGTGAAAGTGCTGTTGCCTTAGCCAAGGAACCAAGGGATCATGGGAGATCCAGACACATCGACAGAAAATACCATTTCATTAGACATCGGATCGAAGAAGGACACCTCGTGGCAAAGAGGGTATCATCAGATGAGAATCCGGCAGATCCCCTCACAAAGGGACTGACTCGGGTTAAGCATCTTCAGCATGCTCGGAGCATAGGGCTGAAGGATGATATTAGATTTCGTAGTTAGATAATCTCGAAATTTGTAAAGTGTAATTGACATTAGATGATGAATAAAAGGAGTTTTATTTATGAGTAAAGTGTTGCTATCTCTTGTCGATCGTTTACTATATTTCTTTTGCATGTTTTGACTTCCAGAATAATTTTGTTTGGTATAACATATTATTCAAACCTCCACAGTCGGTCATATGTCGGAAGTAGATATGAATCAAGACTGTCATGATGGGTTGTAGAGGTCTAAGGTGTTGGACAAGGCTACAACAATCATGAGTGCTCATAAGTTCTGAGTATTGGACTCAACCCACGCTCACTGGAATCACTTCATGGAATTCTATCTCGAGTGATCGTGAGACGGTAATATCATATAAGTCTTCAAACCTAGAGATATGATTTGTTACTTACAAGTTGGTTATGCATTGACTGTACGAAACCGCATTGGTAACTCGATGTTATAAAACGTACTTTTGTGTGTAATTCAATGAGTGGTAGAACAAACATATGAGTCGAAGTTTATCTGTTCCTTCTTGGATTAGAAGCTGATATCTAGGCACCTCGATGATTTTGTTTTGACCCATGTACCGGGCCCGGTCAGAACTAAGTTGATGTGTTCAATTAAGTTCTATGTCAAACAAATCAGAAATCGAGAAACAAATGCTGGACAATAAGCAAGACAATGTTCCATGTATTTGTCCGGATGATATCTAGAACGAAGGATTATATGATCACTTATCTTAAATGGCGTACCATCATCTTCTCAGTTCCGAGAGACCTTGAAAGAGCTACGATTGCCGGTCGGTTCCTGAAGTACTAGAGATATAGTTATTAGACTTATCCAAGTGGGAGACTGTTGGATAAGGTGTCTAAGTCCATAACTATTTCGGGCTTGTACTTGACCCGACCCGGCATGGTCCATTTGGGTTGCATGGCACCATGCAATTGGATAGACTAAATGAGAGAAATAACACTTGGAGATTATTAATATATTATAAGTTCTAATATATTAATAATATTATTTAATTAGTTGATCAAAGAATTAATTTGGAATTAATTAAGTGATCAAAGGATAACTAATTAAATATATGGGTTGGTTATGTAAATCATCCATATCTTGTATAGTGGGCTAAGAGGCTCCATGGATTATCAAGTTGGGCTCTACCCATAGGATGCTCCATGGATGCTCCATGGGAGTTACAAACCCATGGGTCATGGAAATGAAGAGTCATGACACATTAGGGTTTACATGGTGTAACCCTAGATGTGCCAACACTATATAAGAGTCCCATTCTCCACAAAATTGGCTACACAAGTTGAACACTAAGAAACTAGAGGGCTTGGCCGATTTTTGAAGAAGTGTGTGTTATCTCAAGAGTCTTTCCAAGAGCATTTGGTGTTGTGTGAAGCATTTGAGGCATCACACTTGGGGTGCTAGGCTCACAAGGTTTCAAGGAACACAAGCAACAACAAGGTAAGTTATTCTATCTATGATTCAAGTTAAAATTGTTCCCCATGTATGCTAGATAGGAATATAACCTTGGAATTCAACTTTGCATGATAATTAGACAAACATAGATCCAAGGTTATTAGGGTTGCATGTACACTTAGGAAGTGTTAGAATGCTCAAGACCCATCAAGTACTCCCAAATTACCCATACAATTTTATGTTATGATAAGCTTAACAACTTTATGAGAATTGCATGCTAGATTAGGACTAAGGATCTAGGAAGGATGCCTTATGTGCTTGTTATATGTGTATCAGCTATATGAGAACTGCATGCTAGTACATATTATTCAGTATGATGGCCTGATTTGTATATGCTTGATTATGTGTACTCAATGCTCGAATGCTACTTGCTTTGTGCTTTTAGGAGTTCTAGTTGTCTTTTACTAACTAGTAAACGAATATGTTAAGTTACATATTGCGAGGACTAAATAATTTCAGAAGGTTAGGTCTAGCTCTATTTAGCAGCTCATGTTTAAGTCCAACCATTGTAGGGTAGGATCTCTCATTCGAAGAATTATCTACTCTAAGTGATATGTAATAGTATTCGCAAGCTGGTTAGGGGAAGAAAGCAGGGACTTATTATGCAGATGAAGGCATAGAGTGGGATGGTGATTACCCTAGGGCAAGCCTAGGATGAGAGTATCACGTGAAGAAGTAGTAGTAGGAGGAACTTGGTGGAGTCAAGGCATTTCTTGAGGAAAGTACGACTAGATGTGGAAGGTAGTATGGGCCCGTACAACTGAAAGCAGAGGATCTGTACTCGAGTCAAGGAAGGATGAGATGAATCCAGGGAACTTGTAGTGTATGTGATCGCTCGAGTTATGATTAGTAATCTGATGTTTGTTATGATGTGTTTTTTCAGAATGACAATTTTACGCAATAGACCAGTTGGCAGTTCTGGCGCCGGTGAGGGATCAGGATCAGGATCAGGCTCAGGAGCCGTGCAGCTAGACGAACAGAACAGGGAGTTCATCTCCTCTGAGATCACGCGTAGTATCCTGGATCAGACTCCTTTGATCTTTGGCACGATCAAATAGGGCATTCTTGAGCTTTTGGATGAGAGGTTGAGTGCTTTCCACACTGAGGTGGCGGCCATGATAGGGTCGTGCACACTAACTTTCAGGGAGTTCAAAGCTTGTGGAGCTCCCGACTACCATAGGACTTGGGACCCCATTGTGAGCACTAGATGGTTGGCAGATATCGCCAACGCATTCCGCATTAGCAAATTTCCCAAGGGGGACGAGGTTCAACTTGCGTCTTGTCTTCTGAAGGACAGGGCACGTGACTAGTAGGAGGAGGTCAAACATGCCATTGGTGATGATAAAAATCTTTATGCGATGGCTTGGAGTGACTTTACCACTTGGTTCAGGGTTGAGTTTGCACTCGTGATAGAGGTGTAGCAGTTGGCCAGGGAGTTCTAGGATCTCCAGCAGACGATTGAGATGGTGACTGAGATCATCGCGATGTTCAGGGAAAGGGACCTTCTTATTCCACAGTGTGTGTCGGACGAGGAGATGAAAAAGGCCCGATACCATGAGATGTTACGGAGTGATATCCACCAGATTGTGAGCCGCTCCAGCTATAAGACACTTGAGGACATGATTGCGAGGGCTCGAGAGAGAAAGAGAGTTGGATTTAGAGATGGAGAGGAAGAGGAATCCCGAGGGGGTTCAGTCAGGGAGTTCGGGTAAGAAGCCCAAGGTATCAGACCACAAACCTAGGATCCATCAGAGCTGCAACCGTTGTGGCAAATGTGGCAAGTTGCACGAGGGGACATGCAAGGTAGGGAGTTCAGGCTGCTTCAAGTGCGGCCGAACTAGACATATGAGTATGGATTGTACGGCTACTACCACCACCATGACAGCATCAGATCTGATTTGCTTTCAGTGAAATCAGAAGGGACACAAGTGGTCCCAGTGCCCGAGTTTAGCAGCTGCATGGCATGTGGCAGCACCCGCCCCTGCTACATTGAGGTTTACGGATGGCCGTCAAGGCCGCGGTGAGACGCTTGTGGCGAAGAGAAGGGCATGTTAGTTGATAGACGAGGAGGCATGAGCAACTCCCGAAGTGGTGACGGGTATGTATCTTGTTGGATAAGGTGTCTAAGTCCATAACTATTTCTGGTCAGTACTTGACCCGACCCGGCATGGTCCATTTGAGCTGCAGGGCACCATGCAATTGGATAGACTAAATGAGAGAAATAACACTAGGAGATTATTAATATATTATAAGTTCTAATATATTAATAATATTATTTAATTAGTTTGATCAAGAATTAATTTAGAATTAATTAAGTGATCAAAAGATAACTAATTAAATATATGGGTTGATTATGTAAATCATTCATATCTTGTATAGTGGGCTAAGAGGCTCCATGGATTATCAAGTTGGGTTCCACCCATAGGATGCTCCGTGGATGCTCCATGGGAGTTACAAACCCATGGGTCATGGAAATGAAGAGTCATGACACATTAGGGTTTACATGGTGTAACCCTAGATGTCTCAACACTATATAACAATCCCATTCTCCACCAAAACTGGCGACACATATGAAACAAGAGGGCTAGGCCGATTTCAAGAAGTGTGTGTTCTCTCAAAAGTCTTTCCAAGAGCATTTGGTGTTGTGTGAAGCATTTGAGGCATCACACATGGGGTGCTAGGCTCACAAGGTTTCAAGGAACATAAGCAACAACAAGGTAAGTTATTCTATCTTTCATTCAAGTTAAAAATTGTTCCCCATGTATGCTAGATAGAAATATAACCTTGGAATTCAACTTTGCATGATAATTAGACAAACATAGATCCAAGGTTATTAGGGTTGCATGTACACTTAGGAAGTGTTAGAATGCTCAAAACCCATCAGTGGTATCAGAGCCTAGGCTTGTTTGTTTGTTATTTGTGCTTAAAAGTTGGAAAAAGTCGAAAAACTTGCTGTCTGCCTGATGAACTCGCCGAGTCCATGGGGAGACTTGCCGAGTTCACTTGTATCTTCAACCTACTTGCCGAGTAGGTTCATGCACTCGGCGAGTAGGAGCCACAGAGTGCAGATTTTCGACTTTAGTTGCTGGAAATGGACTAGAAACATTACCCTAAACTGTTTTGGTACTTGAAAACTTGTTTTAGATGGTGTAATGTCTTTGCTAATCCATTTACAACAACTAGTTATCAAAATTACAAAGTTTTAAGTGTAATTTTGATTCATGAAAAGTGTTCATGTTCATGTTCTTGATCTTATGATGTTTAGATGATCATAGGAATTATTTGTAACCTATGTGGTAGTTTAATTCTTGATCATAATGTGTTTTAATGGAGTCCATAACTTGTCCTCAAGTTATGGAAAACCAAAAGTCACTTGAGTTAAAACCATTAAAAGAACACAAGAGTTAGAAAAATGAAGAGTCTTCATTTTTATTACTCTAATAAACTCATAAGTTACAAGAAATGAAAAGTTTTGAAAGTTTACAAAACTTGCCCTCAAGTTTTGGAACAAGTAAAGTCATGCTAAAACTTTAGTTCCAACCCTTAGAATTTTGAAAGTTAAAATTCTACCCTTATACTTATAATATTATAAGTTAATAATATATATATGTATAAGATTAAAGTCGTCTTACCACTAGTACGCCTCATTCACGAAGTCGGTCTATAAGGTGGGTATAAGGTTGTTGATGAGATTAAAACTTAATCTTGAAGATCGATTAGATCTTAAACAGGTAAATAAAGGTTAAACAGAAAGAACACGAAAATAATGAACAACTCAAGAATGAATCAAACGTGTCGAATGATTATAAAACAACCCTTAGAAGAGCTCGATCAAGAACATCAACTGTAGAGGGTTAGAAGGTTTACAAGAACGATAAAGAAAGAACTATGTAATGCTGTCTTCTTATATCAGTCGTATTCTCTAAATCGTTAACCTAATATGCATGCAAGCATATACTTATATAGTAAACCTAACAGGCTCACGGTTGGACAGGCCCAAACCGGAGCACAAAACAATTGGACTAATAACCGAGCCCAATGACGCAACACTCAAACGAATCTTCAACCCAACAATCTCCCCCTTTACGTCAATTGGAGCGAGATCTTGACTTGTTAGTTGGGCCAGCAGCAGCGGCAGGTACCTTCTTCTTTACAGTCTGAAACAGACGAGAGATAAGAGCAAGTATCGTTTGTCTGAATCTGATGTACCATTGGATCATATCGTTGAAGTATTTGACATCGTCTGCTGCATTCTCTTTACACCGACGGATGATCGACAGCACATGCTCAAGACAAGCATTGGTATAAAGATGTTTATTCGCCAAAGCAAAGAGACATTTCTGTCCTTCTGCTCTAGTGAACATGACCGAATTACGCTTCGGGTCAATCTTGCCCATCTTCATTTGATTGAGATCACTGGCCGATCCAACAGGAGATATCTTTGGTTTCTTCTTGAAGACTGTGGCTATCTCCTGATCCATCAAGGCGACCTCCATGATGTAACAGACTATCATCCTTTTGAGATGGTCTATAATTGGACCATATTCAGCTTCATTCGTCAAAAGGATGTTATGCAAAACAATCCAATCATGAGGGTTGAGGTTCGGTAGATCTGCTAAGGATATAAGATGTTCGGTTCTTGCAGACCCTCTGATCACCCTGAACCGAACGTTGATGAATCTCCCTTCGGTATACGGCTTTAAGACTCGAACATTAACGATCTTCTGAGCGCTCCATGTTTGATACTGTGGTTGAGCGGCCTTCAGATAGAATTCGATTAACTCCCTATCAACCTCAGGATTAGGATGAGGGACTTCAAAAATGTTGGAGAAGGCGTGGAAGATAAACGCCTTTCGAGTCAAGGGCATATCGAACTGCGAATCGACAGAATTATTGCAGTCGAAGGAGATCACCGGTTCGGGCCATAGGATGCTAGGAGTATCTATGGCCTCCTTTATCATTCTCTCCCGAGTCCAAGCAGGGAAAAGAGTCTTCCTGCTCTCAAGGAGATCGTGGGCTTTTTTCTTCTTGCGTTCGGCTTCTTCAGCTTCTCGCGCCACACGAACATTATCATTTTCAACATTGCGACTATTTTTGCGTTTAAGCAAGTCAGCAATGGTTTCTTTATCATCTTCATCTTCTTCCTCAGCTATGTTCTTTCCTTTATCCTTCACACCCGAACCCGAAGTTTGACCAGTCGGAGGAGGTTCGGTTGTGTAAGCAGCTTTTGAGGAAGGAGGTGGTTTCGATCCAGACTTCACTTCTCCCCCTTGTTTCGGATTGGATACGAAACTAGGTAGGCCTTCAATTTTGCTGAGAAGGTCCATGGCAGGAGCAAGTTTTTCAGCAAGGGTTCGCCTCACCGAATGATTTAGAATCGGATCGTGTGCTTCCAGGATGTTGGATAGGGCAGAGTGTACATCTGAAACACATGTTTTGATAACCTCCCATTCGGATCGAAGAGCTTCAATCTGTTGCTGATAGTTTGAAAGTTGAGTGCTCTTGACCTTGAGGGCGGTGGTTTTACTTGCCAGAACGTCCATTAACGAGTTTTCGGCAGCGAGATCCTCTTGAAGTTTAGCGAGGCGCTCGTCAATGGAGGCATGAAGGGCCGAGTTGTCGTCGCTGATGGATTGGCGTAGGGTAGCGAACGACTTCAACTCCGTTGATACAAACGTGGCCAATTGTTGAACGATTGGTTCTAACGTTGTCTTTGTAGAATCAGCGCTCTCCTGTAAGGACTTCAACAGGGAAGAGGCTTCAGAGAATAGTTTATCGACTTTTGTGGTCGCAACCTCACAAGCTTTTGTGGAGGCGTCAATTGCTGCAGTGGCTGAAGCGACGGAATCATGCTGAGACCTGGAGAAGGCATCAACAATCTTCTGAAGAGCGGCTTCAGAGAGAGAGGACTGAGTGTTGGAGGATGAAGCAAGAAGCAAGTCAACCTTCTCGTTTAGCTCCTTAAGATGCTTCTTTGTTACTGGAGCATCGTCCTCGTCGTCGCTTTGAACCTGAAACGGACTAAAGTAGACCGAATCGTAGGTCATATTTTCCCCTCCAAGGAAAGGGTTATCTCCATCAGAGGCATGATCTGGAGATGTTGGGGGTGGGGAAGCTGGGGTTGTGGTGGTTTGTATAGGTTCAGGTTGAGTGTTGGTGGGGGAAGTTTCGGGTGGTTGTTGAGTATGGGTAGGTTCGGTTGTATGCTGGGTTTCGGTTGTATGAGGAGGTTCGGTTACAGGTGGTGTTTCGGTTGCATCGGTATGAACCCCCGTATTAGATACCTTGGTTGTAACCTTTGCAGTTGTTGTAGTGGTATATGTGAAAATGGGTGGTGGTATAGGGAAAGAGGTTTTAGGAATGGTGGTAGTGGGGTTTATGGTGGGAATGGAGGTAGGGATTGTTTGAGTAGGAGAGGGAATGGGTGAGACATGAATTTCCATGTCTGGGGTAGGTGATCGGGGTGGGGTGTTGCCTCTTGGAGAGTCGTCCGAACCCGAACTCTTGCCTTCTGAGTCACTCGAAGAGGAAGCAATGACAAGCTTTCGCTTCGGTTGAGTCTTCCATCTCTTCGGCTGCGGGGATTGTGCAGGTTTGGTTGGTTTCCTCTTCCTGGGAGAAGGACCTTTAGTAGCTTTGGTCACTTGCTTCCCTTTATCCGCCTTTTTGCCCCTATTAACAGGTTTGTCAGCATCATGGATGGACTTGAGCATTTCCTGTGTTAGTACCCTAGGTCTAGTCTCTTTGAACTCCTTAATCGTCCGGATGATCTTGCTGTCAGATGGAACATCGCCGTACATTGCCTCCGGAATGGAGCCAATGAAAGAAAACTTGGATGCATCAGAGACGATGATCTTCGTGGTATGAAAAGTACCGATCGAAGACATCGATGCACCAGCAGCAGTGGGAACATCAAATTTATCCATCGCCCATTTTGTGATGAGAGTCCAGAACCGGGCATACGACACCTCAGAGTGTCGTGAAGAAGAAGAGAGGCTCTGGATGAGTTGTTGCCAGAGAACAAACCCATAGTCAAGATTGACCCCGTTGTAGACGCCATACATAATCGACAAGAATAGTCGACTAGAACCATCGGATCCTGAGCTCCGTTCAGATAAACCTTTGAAGAGGACTGTAAACATGCCGTTCCACTGTGGCGGCAAGCAGGATTTTTTAAACTTTGCGAAGGAGGTGAGCGCCTCCGTGTACCCCATATTATAAAACATGTTGTAAAGATGCCCAATCGGAATGGTCTCCGGATTAATTCTTGAAGGGTCAGCAGCAAACCCTAGCAATGTGCCAAATCGTTGTTTAGAAATGGAGGTCTTGTGATCAGAAACCTCGAAGAACACCCTCTCGACTGCTTTATCGTAATGTGCAGTCGCATACACCTGCGATAGGAGCTCCATGGGCACAGACTCAACCCTAGAAAGTGCAGGAGCGATCTGTGAGTACTTTAGGCACTCGATGATCGGAGACATATAGGAATCGTACGACAGAGGGTTTAGGTCAATCACCAAACACTAGTGAGGGCGAATGGGAAGGATGTGTGATGTGGCATGGACAGAGGATGATTCTACCATTGTTGAAGGTAGGAAGAAGAAGATGAACAGGAAAGCTTTAGGAAATTTTTGCTCTCTTGGAAATCCGGATGCAGTAAAGAGGTAAATGGGAGTGGAGACTGCCGTTTATAGTGGGTGAAAGGAGAGAGAAAAATCGTTTCAATTCTTCTATGGAAATACGAAAAGGTTTTCCGGAATGACAGATGCGTGACAGTTAAGGCATGCGATGATCACGTAGGAGAGAGAGTGTCAGATTCCTAGGAACACGCCGCCCAACAAGCGCCGTTTAAGAAGAAACCGTTTCAATTTCACACGCGCCTTGAAGTGCCAGAGAGGAGCCGCTTGAAATTCGCACACGTGTCCATTATGTCAGTAAAAAAATGGGCGTTTCAAATTCGCATGCGTCCCCTTTTTTTACCGCCGTTTGAAATTCAATCCTTTTAACTCCCGCCTTAGTCAGCAACCCTTCATCTTATCTGTTAAATGGCATCTTTTGAATTAATTTCCCACGTGGATGATTGTTGACCACAACTCGATAATTAACCACCAAAGCAATAATACAGCCTGTAATGATTAGTACCGGAATTTTGGAAAATCAAAGATTTTCGTGCTAAGAGTGTGAAAAAGAAAAGAAATAAAGCAACTCTTTATAGGAATAAATGTGATGTCAATAATGACACGAAATAAATGATCCCGGGCACGAATCTCTTCCTTCAAGATCAAGAGAGACCTTAAAGTGTTAATGTGGTTTCCCGTTAAATGACGATCAAACACTCATTAATAAATGTTGAAAGGCTTCTTTTAATTAGGCTAGTTAAGGGTGGCTTTCGCTTTGATGCAACAATTCTAATCTTGAAATAAGAAAGAAAGTGATCAAAGTACTTGTGAGACCGGTGTAGTCTGTTGAACAAGTAGGTAGGAATTAATTATAAATTGGCTTGGAAAATATAAAATCTCAAAAAAAATAAAAAAATGGATCCTAAGGGAAGAAATGTTATGGTGTTTAACAATTTCATAGGAACCACACAAAATAAAAATTTGAGATTTCATCAAGATACATCCGTCAATTCTTTGGTGAAAACTTGAGCAAATTTATTGTTCACCGTCAATTCAGATTTGGTGTTGAATTTTGGGTTTCACTCAGCTCGTAGTGACACGAAACTGAGATCATAAACATAGTTGTTGTGTAACCATAGACCTCAATGGTAATTTCTGAGAGTCTCAAGGGTTACGTTGATGAAACAAATGTAATGGAGAAATGTAATGGAGATGGTGTAAGAAATTAAAGTACCTCTGCTGCGAAAAGAAGGACCAAGCAGAAAACTCTTATCTCATGTGAGAAGAGAGTGAGGTAGCTCATGATTAGAATAAATGGGATAGCCTAATTGGGAAGACAAGGTTTGTTTATACCAAGTCATTAAGGCGATTATTCAGAATCTTATGAGGCTTGGGACACATACATCAACATGCTTCTAGGGACACTTAAGTAATCCAACAATTATATCCCCATAAACGAACGAACACATAAAAGAAATAGAAAATATTTTTGGAGTTTTTGATATATAAAAAAAATTAAAAAGAAAAAAATAAAAATAAAAAAGAAGAAACAAAAGTTAAGCAAGAAAAAAGCTTAGAAAGAGTAAAAAAAAAATTTGGAAAAATTTGGTAACCGAACCCGAACGTTCGGTTGGTTTCGGTTGAGAAAAAATTGAAAAACCGAACCCGAGCGTTCGGTTGGTTTCGGTTTAAGAAAATTTTGAAAAACCGAACCCGAGCGTTCGGTTGGTTTCGGTTAAAGAAAATTTTGAAAAACCGAACCCGAGCGTTCGGTTGGTTTCGGTTAAAGAAAATTTTGAAAAACCGAACCCGAACCTTCGGTAGGTTTCGGTTTTGGAAAATTTTGAGAAACTGAACCCGAACCTTCGGTAGGTTTCGGTTTTGGAAAATTTTGAGAAACCGAACCCGAACCTTCGGTAGGTTTCGGTTTTGGAAAATTTTAGAAAACCAAGGAATTTAGGCTGGCAATAAGAAAATACGTTTGACAATAAGAGAAACAACTTTTTACACGAAATATACAACCAAGAAATCTGCCTTTGTAGTGATGAGCGAGTCAGATTATTTAACCGAACCTGAACGTTCGGTCAATTTCGCTTCTTAAGTTTGAGGTTGAGAGGTAGTTTGAGGTACTGACTCTGATTCCATCATACCTAGCCCTTGTAAAATTCTGTTGAATGATGCTTCAGGAAGAGCTTTGGTAAAGACGTCAACCAGTTGATCAGTGGTTCGAACAAAGTGTACTTCAACGTTTCCATCTTCCACATGATCTTTGATGAAGTGATACCTCAGTGCTATGTGTTTGGTTTTAGAGTGTTGCAATGGGTTATGACAGATCCTAATTTCACTTTCAGAGTCACAATATAGTGGGATCTTCTTCATATTGAGTCCATAGTCTCGAAGTTGACTCTGGATCCAAATCACTTGGGAGGTACAGGATGCAGCGGCTATGTATTCAGCTTCGGCAGTAGACAACGACACGCACGTTTGTTTCTTGGATTGCCAGCTAACCAACTTCCCGTCAAGGAATTGACAGCCGCCAGTGGTGCTTTTTCTGTCGAGTCCACATCCTCCAAGGTCTGCATCTGAGTAGGCTTGAACGAAGAAGCCTGAGTTGGAAGGATACCATAGACCTAAGGAGGCAGTTCGCTTGAGATATCGTAAAATGTTCTTCACTGCAAGCATGTGAGGTTCGCATGGGTTTGCCTGAAATCTAGCACAGTAACACACATAAAACATGATGTCAGGCCTGCTAGCAGTAAGATACATTAGTGAGTCTATCATTTGACGATAGAGCGTGATATCAACAGCCGGTTTGTCTAGGGATGGAGTTAGCTTGGTGCCGAATGCCATTGGGACTTTGACTTTGGAATCTCCCATCATACCAAACTTTGCTAGGAGAGTCTTCGTGTAAGCTTCCTGATTGATAAAGATGCCTTTGGGTCCCTATCTAATATTTAAGCCAAGGAAAAAGTTAATAGGACCCATTGAGCTCATTTCAAATTTAGTCTCCATCAGCTTTCTGAATTCAGCTGTTAGGCTGGGATTCGTTGAGCCAAAGATGATATCATCGACATAAATTTGAACGATCATAAGGTGGTTACCTTCCTTTTTGCGAAAGAAGGTTGGGTCAACTGAACCTTGTTTGAATTTGGACATCTTTAAGAACTTAGTTAGCGTTTCATACCAGGCTCTCGGAGCTTGTTTGAGTCCATACACAGCTTTATCCAGAATGTAGCAATGATTTGGATATTTTTCGTTCACGAACCCAGGAGGTTGCTCCACATACACTGTTTCTTCGAGTTCTCCATTAAGAAAGGCACACTTGACGTCCATTTGGAAAACTTCAAAGTTTTTGTGGGCAGCATAAGCAAGAAATATTCTTACAGATTCCAGCCTAGCTACAGGAGCGAAAGTCTCTTCATAATCAATCCCTTCCTCCTGGCAATATCCTTTTACTACCAGACGAGCTTTGTTCCTTATAACGTTCCCTTCCTTGTCCATTTTATTCCTAAAGACCCATTTGAGACCAACAACCGAGGCATCTGGAGGAGTTGGAATGAGGCGCCAAACTTTGTTCCTTTCAAATTCGTTCAGTTCGTCTTGCATCGCTTGAACCCAATCGGAGTGATCGAGAGCAGTGTTAACTGTCTTCGGTTCAACTTTTGATACGGATGAGTTAAACATGCAAAATTCAACTTTGGAAAATAAGGATGTCTGTTTTGCCTTGAGTTGTGATCGGGTTAGAACCTTTTCAGAAACGTCACCAACAACTTGAGAGATAGGATGATCTTTGGTCCATTTGGTAAGAGGAGGGTAGTTTGGATCAAAGGTTGGGTCCAGTTCAGCATTGATCATTTCTTCTGGCTCGGATTGGCTTTCGTAGTTGAATGACATATCAGCTTGCTCCCCCTCGATAGATGAGCATTCTGGAATGCTTTGAGAAACTTGAGGTTCAGAGGTCTCTTGTGGTGCTTGGTATTCAGGCGTTGATGCACATTCGGATGGTGAAGCACTTTCGGTTGCAGTTTGAGAGTTTGGCTCCCCCTCCACATGTGAGGTCGGCTGAGTTGATGACAGTTGATCCTCCCCCTCGACTGAAGCATCGTTTGATGGAGTTTCGTCAGAATTCAATCCTCCTTCGTTCATTCTCTTGGCAGCTTCTTCGACAATTTGCTTCATATGGTCTACCTTGTTGTCTGCTGCGCCTGCTTCTGAGAGAGTAGCTTTCTCTGGTTCGTCAAATAGCTCCATGAACTTTTCGAATAGATTAGCGATCGAGACTGTGACTTGGCCAGTTTGAGGAAAGATTTCCCCAGCTGTTTCTTCTTTGGCCTGTAGCTTTTTGACATAGCTATCGTCGAAAGTCACGTAATAAGTCTCTTCGATTTTTCTCGAACGCTTGTTTAGAACTCTGTATGCTTTGGAAGTGAGAGAGTAGCCCAGAAAGATTCCCTCGTCGGCTTTGACATCAAACTTGTTGCGGTGCTCTTTAGAGTTAAAGATGAAACACCATGAGCCGAACACGTGGAAAAATTTCACATTGGGCTTCCTGTTGTTGAGAATCTCATAAGGTGTAAGCGTGAATTGCTTGTTGAGATATGACCTGTTCTGTGTAAAACAAGCAGCAGAAATAGCATCAGCCCAAAAATAAAGAGGTAAGGAAGCGAAACTTAGCATTGTTCAGGCAGCTTCACACAAAGATCGGTTTCGTCTTTCGACAATTCCGTTCTGTTGAGGTGTGTAGGGAGCTGAGAAGTTGTGACTAATTCCCTTTTCTGCCAGAAATTCTTCAAATTCTCTGTTTTTGAATTCCAGACCATTGTCGCTCCTGATGTTGCGAACGACCTTCTTGAGCTGTACTTCAATCTGCTTGATGAACACTTTCAGCTTATGAGTCGCTTCAGATTTGAGCTTTAGAAAGAACACCCATGTAAATCGCGAAAAGTCATCAACAATAACAAGAATATACTTGCTACCACCGATGCTTTCGATAGATGATGGGCCACACAAATCAATATGAAGTAATTTGAGTGGTTCAACAACTTTAGTGTTAATTATAGATGGATGACTTTGACGACTCTGCTTCCCCATTTCGCATGCAGCACACAGATGATCTCTGTCGAACTTGAGCAATGGAAGTCCTCGAACATGACCTCCAGTGACAAGTTTGTTGATATCTTTAAAGTTGAGATGAGAGAGTCTTCGGTGCCACAACTAGCTTTCGTCAGATTGTGCTTTTGATAACAGGCATATAGCTACGTTTCCTTTGATGGGTTTGAGGTTTAGAGGAAACATTTCACCCTTACGCTCTGATTTGAGAATTACTTTCTTCGTCTTCTTCTCAATAATTTCAGAACCTTCATCGTCGAATGAGACTTTGAGACCTGTACCTCCAACAAGCTGAGATACACTGATGAGGTTGTGTTGTAGTCCTTCCACGTATGCCACCTTCCTTATAGTAAAATCACCATTAGTAATCATTCCGTATCCTTTTATGGTGCCGAAGGAGTTATTTCCAAACTTGACGTTGCCACCATTTGAAAGAGACCTGTATTCTCTGAGCTCTTCTTTCCTCCCTGTCATGTGACGCGAGCAGCCACTGTCGATGTACCATTCTTTGTCAAACTGCTCGTCACTTATAACCTGCAAAAATTAAGCAGATTTAGGAACCCAAAGTTTCTTGGGTCCTCGTGAGCCTTTCACAGGTACAAGAATAGTAAGAGAGATGTCAACAAGATATGTTCGTTTTATTAGTGTTGTTTCATCTTTCTTTTTGATGGTAAAAACTTTGATTTTGTTAGGATTAGGTGCGTTCGGTTTAGACTCTGGTTTGGATGCAGAAACCCTCTGTTTGCCCTTTTGTTCAGCTGACGAATGAGATTTTTGAGAATAAACTGAGTGAACTTTAGAGCGAGATGGAGATGAATTAGAAGAATTAGAAGAATTAGATGAGTGAGAAGGAGTGGGCTTAGATTGAGATGACTTCTTGGCTGGAGACTCTAGGTGACCCTTTTGCTTTTGATCATTGGTGGGACTGACCTTAGAGTTTTGATCTCTTTTGATTTCAGAACCGAACCTTTGCTTTCGGTTGGAGTCACCCTCAGAACTGAACCTTTGCTTTCGGGTGGTATTGTTTTCCGAACCGAACCTTGGCTTTCGGTTGTTGTGGCTCTCGTGTTTTTTAACATGATTATTCTCAAACTTTAGATACTTGTCTTGATGTGAGAAATATGCATTCTGGGATTGCCAGAATTGTTTTCTTTCAGAGAGATTCTTCCTGTATCTCTGGTTCCTTTGATGTTTCTGATTCCTCATCTGCTTCGGTTGATGATGGATATTGGCTTTCATTTTCGGTTTCTCTTTGGCTGGTTCACTTTGAACTGTGGAAGTTTCACTGTGAACTGAGGAACTAGAGGGAACGTCTTCTTTTGCCGAACTTCCATTTTCTTGAGGAATGTCTTTCGTACCACTGGTACTTGGCACATCGAAATTATCTGGTTTGTTCAAGGGTTCTGGTATGTATCTACCTTTACTTATCCATGAGGTCCTTTCTGATAAGCCTACCGTTTCATCTGCATTATCGATTGGAGCTGACCAGAAGAACTCATCGCAGCCATCAGCATTGTCTTCGTTTACAATTGCTGTGAGTTCAGCAGTCTGATGTTCGGTTACTCCTGTGACCTTGTACACTTGATTTGGAGTGGTCCTGATCTTTTGATATACAACCGCTTTCTTTGCCAAGATCGGGGATTTTTGTTGGGACAATCGAGCGAACTCCACTGAATTTTCTGAAATTAGATTCTTGTGGTTTTCAGGTTCGCTTTTCACAAATTCTGAGCAGTCAACCGTGTCCTCTACAGAAATTTCACTCATATTGTCATCCTCATTAAGCTCAGATGCATTTTCAACATCAATTTTGTTTTCTGAGCTCAAGTTGGCGTTTAGAGAGTCAAATTTTTGTATGGTTTCGGTTCTCAGTTTAAGTCTATCATTTTCATCCAAAAGGTTTTTAAGCATGTCCTTATGGTCCTTGGATTTAATGAAAGATTCTATTTTGTCCAGTCCATACATATAGGTCAGATTGACGTCATCAGATGATATCACACTCTCACAATTATAAGCTTCAGCATCAATTTCATCCTCCTTAAACTCAAGGAAGGGCAAAATCATGCGATGAATCTTTTGTCCTATTTCACAGTCCAAGTGAAGCTGAGTAATATTAGTGTAAAGACGTTTTGCAATCAAACAAAAAACATTTCGCTATTTTAACAGCTTTAAATTGTCTCTTTGTAAATAAATGTTTTCATCTTTTATTTTAACTAATTCTGACTCCTTCAACTCGATCCACATGCGCCGTTCCTCACTCTTCGAAGACGCCCTGCTTAATTGATCAGTTAGGTTAGAATTGGTGACACGAGTTTGAGTTAAACTACTATCTAGATGTGAGATTCGTGAATTAACACTTTTTAGTTCTTTTTCATATGATCATTATGGTACTTTAAATGAAACAAAAACCGATTGTACCTTCTTGATCAGTTCATCGAGCTCGTTGAACTGCACGTTGAGCGGTTTGGCTGTAAAGCACATATCCTGCTGCTCCTTCGGTTCATTGCTTCCACCATCAGTGTTGTATCCCCTCATGTGAGATACTTCAGACATCATCAAGCACCTTCCTCCACTGCTCTCCTCTTTTGCCACACAAGCCTTTCCATGAGAAGGCTTCCTCACTTCATGACCAAACTTCCACGCCACCGAACTCGTCATCAGCAACCGAACCCTGCACAATTAGAGCATTCATGGAAGGGTTGGCGGAAGATTTCTTCTTCCTCATCTCATCAAGCTTTTTCTGTAGCAAAGCTTCCTCATCCTTTTCCTCATCCTTTTAAGCCATCTTTTTGAGGACACAATCCTTAGCATAGTGGTTTTTCCCTCCACAGTAGTAACAGCTTACTCCAGAATCACCCTCTGCCTTCGGTTCCTTCTTAGACTCTTCAACTTTCGGTTCATTGTTAACCTTTTCTGAACTATAACTCCCCTGCCAGTTTCGGTTTTTGTTGCTGGGGAATCTCTTGTTAATGAACCTCTTGGGGTTAGACACCATCATAGCATAATCCTCAGACGTGAGGTCATACTCCTCCAAGTTGAGGTCTTCGTCCTTCATCACAGCTTTACTTTTTGACAGGAGGGCCAGCGAACCTAGGCTTGAGACAACATTCTTTTCCTGCAGCACAATTTTCTCTTGAGACTTGAGAATACCCACCAGTTTCGCCAAAGAATTTGATTTAAACTTCTCATGGGCTTTAACTGTAGACACCACTGCTCTCCACTCTGATCTTAGACCATTTAAAAACGTAACCTTCTGCTCGATAAGCTTCCTTTCGATGTCATGTTTGATCATCTTGCTGAGAAGATGATTGAAGCGATCGAACGTTTGGGTCACAGTTTCTTCGGCTCCTTGCCTGAATTCTCCAAACTCAGATAAGAGCAGGGTTTGGATAGAGTGTTCAAGATCCTCGTCTATAGAGTACAGTTCACGAAGTCTATCCCAAACTTCCTTTGCCGTCGTGCATGAACTTACCAACCTGAAAGTGTCGGACTGAAGGGCGAATCTGATCAATCTTAACGCCTTGATATTGCACTGGAATTTATCCTTTTCATCTTGCGCAATATCTTTAACATCCTTCAGTAGATCATTATACTCCTTTTGAGTTTTAATAATCCTTGATGTTGCAGAGTGAGAAAACGGTCCATTAATAATTGCTTCCCAGATGAGGTATCCATTATCCTCAGATCCTATAACATAGTCTTCAAAGTGATGCACCCAGACTTCATAATCATGGGTGTATATGATGGGAATCTTCGTGGTTGATCCAATGTTGTTGGAAATATTGATGGGATTCGATTGCGACTCGTCCATAATGATCGAATAACCTGTTCAAAGATCAGACTTGTAATAAATCAGATTAGGGCAAAACAATAAATATCAAGATACGTCAATAATGAGATGACGGCTCAATAAATATCAGTAATTGCGGAAAAACCCTAATTGAAACCTTTTCACAGAAAAGAAGTGTATCGATTACACAGCCTCCTGCTCTGATACCAATTGATGAGATTAAAACTTAATCTTGAAGATCGATAAGATCTTAAACAGGTAAATAAAGATTAAACAGCAAGAACGCGAAAATAATGAACAACTCAAGAATGAATCAAATGTGTCGAATGATTATAAAACAACCCACAGAAGAGCTCAATCAAGAACATCAACTGTAGAGGGTTAGAAGGTTTACAAGAACGATAAAGAAAGAACTATGTAATGCTGTCTTCTTGTATCAGTCGTATTCTCTAAATCGTTAACCTAATATGCATGCAAGCATATACTTATATAGTAAACCTAACAGGCTCACGGTTGGACAGGCCCAAACCAGAGCACAAAACAATTGGACTAATAACCGAGCCCAATGACGCAACACTTAAACGAATCTTCAACCCAACAGTTGTTGCCTATAAAATGGCAACTTAATGGGTGTCCACTCTCACCCACCGCTTGCTTGACTGGTGGAGGGTCGTTAGCCGAACGGGTAGGACAAGGACTTATAAATTATCATTAAAAGTATGATGAATATTATAAAGTAACTAAATGTTTTATTAAATTCCCAATCTTAGTTACTTTAGGAAAAATGTGAATAAGGTGCTAATCCATGAAATTACACTTTACACTTTGTTTAAGTTGTTGGTGGAGCGTGTGTGGTTAACCGGCACACTAACTTGGACTTAATAAGGTAGGTGAAGGGTGATTTAAGGTTTATTATAGTATCGGTGGAGCGTGTGTGGTTTACCGGCACATCAATTGAGTGATAAACTTTAAGGGTACCAAGTGATTTGCATGGTTACTTCACACCTCGTTTTGTGATCCTCGGTATCCCAGTCACAAAACTTGGAGAGCACACTCGAGATTGAAACATGCATTTGAAAAGTTCATTGAATCTCAAAGAATCTAGGAATTTCTAAGAACCAATCAAAAACCTAATATTTATTATTTCGGTTTTCGTTGTGGAAATTGGTGAATCGTCATTCACCTACCTTTCAAATATGTTATAGCTTGGATTACGACATACCTCTTCTAAGTTATAATATATTGTGATTGGATCCTATCCTTAATATTACATTTGGGTGTTTTATTAAGGACTCTCTAAATATCTAAACTAATATTGTCCTCTTCCTTCAGATGTCTTCAAACAATGCTGCTTCTGGCTCTAATCCTAATGGCTCCTTTACCCTTATGAACTTGTTTGGGAAAGTCACTTTTGATGGATCCAACTTCAATGAATGGATCAGAAACATCAGGATGATTACCTGCTACGAGGACAAAGAGTATGTCCTTGACAAGGAGCTTAAGGAGATTGATGAGACCACTGCAACTCCCCAGGAGATCGCTGACTTTCAGGCACATGAAAGGGATGCTACCAAGGTGGCATGCATCATGATGGCCACGATGATAGCAGAACTCCAAAAGTCCTATGAGGATTTCTACCCTTAAGAAATGCACCAAGATCTGATGGAAAGATACCATCAAAGTGCACGACAAGAAAGGTATGAAATCATCTGCTCCATGATAACAACCATGATGAAGGACGGGGAATCCGTCGCGAGCCACATGCAGAAAATGCAAAGGTATGTGGATCAATTGCTGAAGCTTAATGTGAACTTCCCTGAGGAGCTTGCAATAGATATCATTTTGCACTCCTTACCATCGTGCTATGATCAATTCCGCATGACATATCACATGAATAAGGAAGAGGTCACACTCAGCAAACTTCAGGGACTTCTCAAGACCGCAGAAACAGGTCTTAAGGGGAAGTCGGTTGTTAACACTCCTACTCCAAACTCTACTCCGGTTTTGGCAATCGGGAAAAGTCGAGGGAAGAAGAGAAAGATCTCTTCAAAGGGTACCAAGGCTCGGACCCTTGATGGCTCTTCTTCAAGTGGAACCAAGAAAGGTTTCGTTACTCCTTCTTCTGACCCAAAAGAGGCTGAATGCTTCTATTGCCATGAAAAATCACATTGGAAGCGGAACTGCCCAAAATACCAACAATATGTGAAGGATGGGAAAGTTAAACCCAACCATACAGGTATTTACACTATCATTTCTAATAACTCACCCCATTCTAAATCTTGGGTCCTAGATACCGGTTGTGGTATTCACATTTGTTGTGACTTGCAGGGACTAAGAAGAAGTGAGAATGTGGAGCAAGGAAGAATAAACCTAATCATGGGGAATAGGAAAGCTTTACCTATCACCAAGATTGGAGTTTATACTTTATCGCTAAGTAGTGGGTTTAGTTTAGATTTGAATAAGTGTTGTTATTCGCCAGAAATGGCAAGAAATATTATTTCCTTTCATGCATTGTATAAACAAGGTTTCACCTTTTCATTTGATAATGAAGTTGGTTCGATTAATGCTTTCTTTAATAATGTTCTTTATTTTAAAGCATTACCTTGTGATGGCGTGTATGAAACAGTATCTGTGGTTGATAACTTAGGAAATAATGTATTGTGTATTGATTCTGTTAATAATAACTTGGATAAAGCATCATTATGGCATTGTCGTCTTGGACATATAAGCAAGAAACGAATAGGCCAAATCCAAAAGGATGGAGTCTTGGAGTCATTTGACCTAAAGTCAGATGATAGTTGCGAATCATGCTTACTTGGAAAAATGACAAAGTCACCCTTCACAGGCTCGTGTGAGAGGGGTGAAGGATTGTTGGAACTTGTACACACGGATGTGTGTGGACCATTAAAACATGCCACAAGGGATGTTAATCGTTATTATTTGACTTTTACTGATGATTACAGTAGATATGGATATGTCTACTTGATCAAGCATAAGTCAGAGACTTTTGAAAGGTTTAAGGAATTTAAACAGGAAGTCAAGAATCAATTGGGCAGGAACATTAAGATGCTTCGATCCGATCATGGTGGTGAGTATCTTAGTTCAGAGTTCCTTGACTATCTAAGGGAATGTGGGATAGTCTCACAATTGACACCTCCCAGGACACCACAGTTGAATGGTGTGGCTGAGAGGCTTAATCGAACCTTGTTGGATATGGTTCGTTCCATGATGAGTCGAGCTTCGCTACCAATCTCATTTTGGGGCTTAATCGAACCTTATAGATTGCCGCCCATATCCTTAATCTAGTCCCTACAAAGAAAATTGCCAAAACTCCTCACGAGATGTGGACTGGTAAAGTACCTAAACTAGACCACATCAAGATTTGGGGTTGCGAGGCTTTCGTGAGACGTGAGACTCATGATAAGCTCAAACCTCGAAGCGAGAGGTGTATTTTCATCAGCTACCCACAACAATCCTTTGGTTACCTCTTCTACAGACCTAGTGAAAATGTGGTCTTTGTAGCTAGGAGGGCTTTCTTTAGAGAGAGTTTATAAGCCAAGGAAACAGTGGGAGGCAAGTTGATCTTGAAGAAATTCAAGAGTCAAGCGGTGAAGGAACTTCAAACCCTAGCACTTAACTTGAGGAGGAAACTTCTGTTGAGCCAATTGACAAGTCTGTACCTCTGAGGCGGTCCACAAGGGTTAGGAATGCTCTTGAGCATTACTATGGATTCCACATTACTGCAGAATGTGATACACTTATCAGTGATGAGACACTGATAGGTCTGGATGAACCTAACAGTTACGCGGAAGCCATGGCAGGCCCTGAGTCAGCCAAGTGGAAAGAGGCAATGGACAGCGAAATACAGTCCATGTATGACAATCAAGTTTGGAACTTGGTTGAGAATGTACCAGGTCGTAAGACAGTAGGGTGCAAATGGGTCTTTATGAAAAAGACCGACATGGATGGTAAAGTACACACTTATAAGGCTCGACTGGTTGCAAAGGGCTTCTCTCAAATTCCTGGAGTGGACTATGATGAGACCTTTTCTCCAGTAGCCAAGATTAAGTCTATTAGGGTTCTGTTAGCCATAGGTGCATTTCATGACTATGAAATATGGCATATGGATGTCAAATCCGCTTTCCTTAATGGAAAGTTGGCTGAAGATGTTTACATTAATCAGCCAGAGGGTTTTGTCAGCAACGAGTACCCTAATAGAGTGTGTAAGCTTGAGAAATCCATTTATGGATTAAAGCAAGCACCTCGCAGATGGAATCTTTGCTTTGATTAAAAGGTCAAGGAATTCGGCTTTTCTAGGAGTGAAAATGAGTCTTGCATGTATGTCAAGGCTAGTGGGAGTATAGTTAGCTTTTTGGTATTGTATGTGGATGACATACTACTCATAGGAAATGATATCCCAACTCTGCAGGAAGTTAAGTCCTGGCTTGGGAAGTGTTTCTCTATGAAGGACCTAGGAGAAGCTACCTATATTCTAGGGATAAGGATCTTGAGAGATCGGAGTAAAAGACCAATTGGACTTAGTCAGAGTACCTACTTGGATAAGGTGTTGAAGAGATTCAGCATACAGGACTCCAAGAAAGGAGAGTTACCCATCCAGAGTAACGCCAGATTGAGTAAAATACAAAGCACTAGCACTGAGGCTGAGATTGCAGAAATGAGTCGAATACCTTATGCTTCGGCTGTAGGATCGATCATGTATGCAATGACATGTATTCGACCTGATGTAGCCTTTGCACTGAGCATGGTTAGCAGGTATCAGGGAAACCCTGGCAAGGCACACTGGACTGCGGTAAAGAATATCCTCAAGTACCTATGGAGGACTAAGGACTGGGTCCTTACCCTCGGTGGGAGTGGTGACTTGAGAGTTGTAGGTTATAGTGATGCTAGCTTCCAGACCGATAAGGATAATTTCCGCTCTCAGTCGGGCTGGGTCTTTACCCTAAACGGAGGAGCAATTTCTTGGAAGAGTTCCAAGCAAGAGACAGTGGCTGATTCAACTTGTGAATCAGAGTATATTGCAGCTAGCGAGGCAGAAAAAGAGGCGATATGGCTGAAGAACTTCATTGGAGACCTTGGAGTTGTACCAGCTATTAAAGAGCCAATGGAAATTTTCTGTGATAGTGAAAGCGCTGTTGCCTTAGCTAAGGAACCAAGGGATCACGGGAGATCCAGACACATTGACAGAAAATACCATTTTATCAGACATCGGATAGAAGAAGGACTCCTCGTGGGAAAGAGGGTATCATCGGATGAGAACCCAACAGATCCCCTCACGAAGGGAGTGACACGGGTTAAGCATCTCCAGCATGTTCGGAGCATAGGGCTGAAGGATGATATTAGATTTAGTAGTTAGAAAGCCTAGAAATTTGTAAAGTGTAATTGACATTAGATGATGAATAAAAGGTGTTTTATTTATGAGTAAAGTGTTGCTATCTCTTGTTGATCGTTTACTATATTTCTTTTGCATATTTTGACTTCCAGAATAATTTTTGTTTGGTATAACATATTATTCAAACCTCCACAGTCGGTCATATGTCGGAAGTAGGTATGAATCAAGGCTGTCATGATTGGTTGCAGAGGTCTAAGGTGTTGGACAAGGCTACAACAATCATGAGTGCTCATAAGTTCTGAGCATTGGACTCAACCGACGCTCACTGGAATCACTTCATGGAATTTATCTCGAGTGATCGTGAGACGGTAATATCATATAAGTCTTCAAACCTAGAGATATGATTTGTTACTTACAAGTTGGTTATGCATTGATTGTACGAAAACGCATTGGTAACTCGATGTTATAAAACATACTTTTGTGTATAATTCAATGAGTGGTAGAACAAACATATGTGTCGAAGTTTATCTGTTCCTTCTTGGATTAGAAGCTGATATCTGGGCCCCTCGATGATTTTGTTTTGACCTATGTACCGGGCCCGGTCAGAACTAAGTTGATGTGTTCAATTAAGTTCTTTGTCAAACAAATCGGAAATCGAGAAACAAACTACTAGACAATAAGTAAGACATTGTTCCATGTATTTGTCCGGTTGATATCTAGAACAAAGGATTATGTGATCACTTATCTTAAATGGCGTATCAACATCTTCTCAGTTCCGAGAGACCTTGAAAGAGCTACGATTGCCGGTTGGTTCCTGAAGTACTGGAGTTATAGTTTTTAGACTTGTCCAAGTGGGAGACTGTTGGATAAGGTGTCTAAGTCCATAACTATTTCTGGTCAGTACTTGACCCGACCCGGCATGGTCCATTTGGGTTGCATGGCACCATGCAATTGGATAGACTAAATGAGAGAAATAACACTTGGAGATTATTAATATATGATAAGTTCTAATATATTAATAATATTATTTAATTAGTTTGATCAATAACTAATTAAGTGATCAAAAGATAACTAATTAAATATATGGGTTGATTATGTAAATAATTCATATCTTGTATATTGGGCTAAGAGGCTCCATGGATTATCAAGTTGGGTTCCACCCATAGGATGCTCCATGGATGCTCCATGGGAGTTACAAACCCATGGGTCATGGAAATGAAGAGTCATGACACATTAGGGTTTACATGGTGTAACCCTAGATGTGTCAACACTATATAAGAATCCCATTCTCCACCAAAATCGGCTACACATATGAAACAAGAGGGCTAGGCCGATTTCAAGAAGTGTGTGTTCTCTCAAAAGTCTTTCCAAGAGCATTTGGTGTTGTGTGAAGCATTTGAGGCATCACACTTGGGGTGCTATGCTCACAAGGTTTCAAGGAACATAAGCAACAACAAGGTAAGTTATTCTATCTTTCATTCAAGTTAAAAATTGTTCCCCGTGTATGCTAGATAGGAATATAACCTTGGAATTCAACTTTGCATGATAATTAGACAAACATAGATCCAAGGTTATTAGGGTTGCATGTACACTTAGGAAGTGTTAGAATGCTCAATACCCATCATATCTTTCTCTTATCTCTTATTTGATATTGATTGTTACTTATGTTTATATGTTTTGTTATAGGATCATTCTTAGTGAACGGTATATCAGCTTTGGTACTGTTTGATTTGGGTGCCACCCAATCTTTTGTGTCACTCGTGCTTAGCAAGCGATTTGTGGGAGCTCCGGGGGAGCTGGATTGCGCACTTGATGTAGAGATAGCAGATGAAAGGACCGTCAGGGTTGCTAGGGTTTACCGAGGATGTACTCTACATTTATTCGATTAGAGATTTTCAGTAGACTTGATTCCTATTACCCTGCATGGGAATAAGGTTATAGTGGGCATAGATTGGGTGAGCCCAATGGGGCAGTGATTGATTGTGAGCAGCAGCTAGTGAGGGTTCGCATTCCTAGTGGTGGATGGTTAGTGATATAGGGTGAGAGGTCACAACACGCACCGTTTCTCTGTTCAGCAGCGAGGGCGAGGCGCCACCTTCAGCAGGGTTGCGCAGGATATGTCGGCTATGTCATGGATACCCGGGATAAGGGTAAGGCGACAGTGGATGATGTAGCGGTAGTGCGAGAGTACCTGGACGTATTCCCGGAGGATTTAACTGGAGTACCTCTGGAGAGACAGGTTGAGATGCAGGAGTTGTCTACGCAGCTGCAAGAGCTGCTAGTCAAGGGTTTTATCAGGCCAAGTAGTTCACCATGGGGAGCCCTGATCTTGTTTGTGATTAAGAAGGACGGGTCACATCGTATATTCATAGACTACCGGGAGCTGAACAAGGTAACGGTGAAGAACCGTTACCCAATTATGAGGATAGATGATCGGTTTGAAAAGCTTCAGGGAGCATCTTGGTTCTCCAAGATTAATCTACGATCAAGGCATCATCAAATGTGAGTCAGGGATGATGATGTGCAAAAGACAGTTTTAGGACTCGCTATGGTCATTATGAGTTTGTGGTGATGCCGTTTAGGCTCAACAATGCTCCAGCCATGTTCATGGACCTCATGAACCGCGTGTGTAGACTGATGTTGGATCGATCTGTAATAGTCTTTATTGATGACATCTTGGTTTACTCCAAGACTTAGGAGCAACATGAGGAGCACCTGAGGGAGGTACTGGAGACACTGAGGAGGGGGAGACTTTATTTGAAGTTCTCCAAGTGCGAATTTTGGTTGCTTGAGGTGCAGTTCCTTGGGTATCTTGTCAACCAGAAGGGTATTCTGGTCGATCCAGCCAAGATAGAGACCGTGATGCAGTGGGAGATTCTGAGGTCTCCAACTGAGATTCGGAGTTTCGTGGGTCTGGCAGGGTATTACAAGAGATTTATTCAAGACTTCTCCAAGATTGCAGTTTCTTTGACCCGAATGACCAAGAAGTCGGTGGTTTTTCGTTGGGGACCTGAGCAACAGACAACCTTTTAGACGCTCAGGAAGCGGTTGTGAGAGGCTCAGATTCTCACTCTGCCAGAGAGTGTAGATGACTTCATAGTTTACTGTGATGCTTTGACCACAGGCATGGGAGCATTTTTGATGCAGCAGGGTCATGTGATAGCTTATGCTTCGAGGAAGCTGAAGCCTTATAAGGCTAACTATCCGACGAATGATTTAGAGCTGGGGGCGGTGGTGTTCACCCTCAAGATTTGGCGACGTTACCTCAACGGAGTCCATTGGACCATTTACCCGGACCACAAGAGTTTGAGGTACCTTATGGATTAGCCAAATCCAAACATGAGGCAACGTCGGTGGTTAGATGTGGTGAAGGATTACGATTATGAGATCCTTTATCACCCGGGCAAGGCCAACGTAGTGGCCAACGCCCTGAGCCACAAGGCGGTAGCGGCCCCGATTCGAGACATATGTATGAGGTTGACAGTGATTAGTCCACTGCTGGAGCAGATCCGAGAGGCGCAGGTTGTGGGCCAGAATGAGGAGCTCCGTAAATATGAGCGGATCATAGGCCAGGTGGCCTCCTTTGATTAAGATAGCCGTGGATTTTTGACCTTGCATGGGAGGGTCTGGGTATCGTATTGGGGCGGAGTACAGAAGATATTGATGAATGAGGCCTACAAGTCCTGGTTCTCCATCCATCCCGGGACACAAAGATGTACATAGATCTTCGAACCGATTACTGGTGGCCCTACATGAAGTGGGATGTAGCTTGGTACGTAGAGAGATGCCTAACCTGCAGGAAGGTCAAGGCAGAGAATCAGAGGCCTCATGGTAAGACGCAACTATTAGACATCCCCATGTGGAAGTTGGAGGACATTACTACGGATTTTATCACTAAGCTTCCAAGGACCACACGTGGGGTGGATTCGAGGTGGGTCATCATGGATCGGTTGACCAAGGGCGCTCACTTTATCCTGATCCAGGAGAGCATATCGGTCGAGAAGCTGGCCGAGATTTATGTGCTAGAGGTAGTGGCACGTCATGGAGTGCCTGTCTCAGTGGTGTCAGACCAAGAATCCGTTTTACTTCTAGATTTTGGAAGTAGTTTCACAACGAGATGGGTACTCGTATCCACTTGAGCACCACTTTCCACCCCCCAGACCGACGGACAAAGAGAGAGGACGATTCAGAGTCTCGAGGACATGATTCGTGCATGTGTTTTGGATTTCGGTGACAGTTGGGATACATATCTTCCGTTAGCGGAATTTTCGTATAACAACAATTACCATGCCATCATAGACCACCCTTTCTTCAAGATGCTCTATGGGAGGAAGTGTAGGATCCCAATCTGTTGGGGAGAGGTAGGTCAGAGGGTCATGAGGAGTACTGAGGTAGTAATCAAGACCACGAAGTGGATTCAGCAGGTTTGGAGCAGGCTCCAGACTGCTCAGAGTCGGCAAAAGAGCTACGCCAATGAGCGACGTTCAAACTTGGAGTTTTAGGTGGGTGATGTGGTCCTCTTGAAGGTGTCACCCTGGAAGGATGTTATCAGGTTCCAGAAGCGGGGCAAGTTGGGCCCTTCAAAGTCATTGCCCGGGTGGGCAGGGTAGCATATTGATTGGATCTTCCCACAGAGTTCATCCAGATTCACAACACTTTCCATGTTTCCCATTTACGAAAATGCTTAGTGGATGACACAACAGTTGTACCCTTAGAGGATATTCAGGTTGATGACAGTCTAAATTACATTGAGAGAACAGTGGCGATTTTGGATCACAAGACAAAGGAGCTGAGGAACAAGAGGGTTGATCTAGTGAAGGTGCAGTGGGAGCAACATGAGGGTTTAGAGTGGACATGGGAGCCCAAGGAGGAGATGAGGGAGCACTACCCAGAGTTGTTTCCAGATGCAGCAGACTTTGAGGATGAATTCTAAGACAAACGGGTAGAATTGTAATACCCGGATCCCTGGTACGCATTTAATTTATTTATTTATTTATTTTGAAAGAAGGACTTGACGAGTTAGTGGCCCTAACTCATCAAGTAGAGGGTAGTCTATGAGCGGGGTTTAAGTTATCGACTCGGCGAGTAGGCTGGCTAGGGTAAAACCCTAAATTCAGGGGTTTGCACCCTATTTAAGCATCCTAATCCCCACCCCTTGGCCTTCTTTTATATCCTCCTTGTCCCAAACCCTCATCCATGAAACCCTAGAGTGTTCTTTGAATGTAAGAGCCATTTTGAGTGTTCTTTGTGTCTTTTGAAGCTTGTGGAAGAAGAGGAAGGTAGAGGAATCAAGAGAGTAGGAGTAGATCTAAAAGTTTCATCCATTTAGCTGCAATTTCTGGTAATAAAGCCTCAAAATTGATCATTCTTTTCTTAGATCTATTCATTTCCTTTTTATGTGAGTTTTTAGTCCAAGATTGATAGCTTTTCGGAAAGGATCGACCCTGGTGGGTATTCTTCCAGATCTGGTATCTAGAGGGGCCATGAGGACATAAAGGTTCAAACTTTATGCTCCTAGAGTCCCCATGCAAGTGTTAAGGATGTTGTGATGGCCTTTGAGCTTAAAAAGGCCATGCATGGATGCAAGCTTGAGACTTTTCGTGGTTAACTAGTATCTAGGCCCTAGATCTAAAATTGCATGCTTTGGTTTGAGATTCTAAGGCTATTTGGACAAGATCTATGTCCTAAAGGAATTAGGGTTTTAGCTAAACCCTTCAAAAAGGGTTACCAACGGGTAAAGTTGGAAACTTTACCCTTCGAAAGGTCATTTCTAGTAAACAATCAAAGTATGGGATTTAGATCTATAGAACAAGGGGTTAATCTATTAAGATGGACAAACAGACAAAAGGACTCGTCGATTCGGGTTGTGTTGTCCTACTTCAGTTTATGGTAGAACTTGATGAGTCTGTAGAGAGACTCAATGAGTTGATTCGCCTAGTCGCGACTATGAGCAGCTCGATTGGACTCGATGATTCGGAGGACGACTTCGCGAGTTGAGTCGTGTATCCAGTATTTCTGAGTTATAGAACTCGGAGAGTTGGTCAGCCCAGAATTTTGACTTTGGCCAGAGCATTGACTTGGACCAGGGGTAAAATGATCATTTTATCCTTAGATGGATTTTCAGTTTTCTGACTAAGTATTATTGTATAGAGTTAGCCGGGGAGTTGTGGGAGCAGCCATTGGAGATTCCTCACACACGAGATCAACATCCAGTTTGAGAGGTGAGTTTTCCTCGAGTAGGAGGGGGTCGAAGGCAACAATGCCGACCCGTTCATGTATGTTAGTATATGCCAGAATTAGGTCCGATGCCGGGGCAAGCATGAGGAGTGTTGCATGCTTGATGTCTTCTTGATTCTTGCATATATTAGTTGTATGTTTCGGACTTTGGTCTGATACCGGGGCAAGCCCGATGAATATCTAGCTTATATGTCATGCGTTATGTGTTATGGACTTCGGTTCGATGCCGGGGCATGCCCGAGGAAGCTTTATATGTTTATACGTTATATGTTTGTGTGTTATGTGCTTGTTTCTATCACACATGTATTCTAGAATATGATCTAATGTCGAGCGGGTCCCGATGCCGAACTTCAGTCCGATGCCGGGTGGTGCCCGATGCTGGGTAGGGCTTGATGCCGGGCGGGGCCCGATGCAGTGGGCAAGGCCTAGTATATGTTATTATGTGTTTATTGTATGGTATGTGGTAGTTTGGGGAGATCACTAAGCTTCGTGCTTAGAGTTTTCATTTTTGGTTTCAGGTACTTTTTCTAGTAAAGAGAAGGGTCAGGATGATCGCATGGCACACACCACAGTCTTCAGCCTGGGATATTTTAGACTCTGATATTCTGATACATGATTTTGATACAGTATTCTTGATATGATGTTTGAGATACAGGACATCTGATTTTATTATGATGTTTTATGAGTTATAGGTTTTATTTAATGACTTGAAAACAAAATTTTTTGGACTATAGTTTTGGGATGTTTCAAATATGCCTTTCAATTAGTCACTTAAGTAAGGATCTTCAATGGGTTGTGACATTTTTTCCTTACTTCTTTGTCATACAGGGGTTACTTACGAGGAACTTGATTGGGGCATGTAGATGTGATGGTGGCTTGTATCGAATGGGGATGACCAAAATCAGGAAGGTTATGACGATTGTTGCAGACACATGGCACAAGAGACTGGGTCACGCTTCCAAAGATTAACTCTCTAGAATTGGTTTAGCTAAGAGTAATACCAGCAATTTTAGCAGTTAAAATTTTGATTCTTGTGCAAATGCAAAACTTGCCCGGACACCTTTTCCTATCACTTTAATTAAAACGAAAGAAAATTTTGATTTAATTCATTGTGACATTTAGGGTGGATATCGGGTACCTTCCTATACAAAGGCAACCTATTTTCTTACTATTGTTAATGGTTTTAGTAGGGTTGTTTGAGTTTTCCTTATCAAAAATAAAAGTGATGCTAGTAGGTGCCTTATTAACTTTCACAAAATGGTGTTAGTTCAATTTGGAAAACACATTAAAAGGGTTGGAAGTGACAATGGTGATGAGTTTACTTCTAACCATATGCTCCAGTTTTACAACAAACAAGGAATCTTGTTAGAAGCGACTTGTCCCCATACACCACAACAAAACGATGCCGTTCAAAGAAAGCATAGACATTTTCTTGAGACAACCCACACCATTCATTTTCAAGAAAATCTCCTAAGATGTTTTTAGGGAGAATGCATCTTAACTGCATCCTACATAATCAATAAGCTTCCATCTAAAGTTATCAAGAACAAACCCCTTACGAAATTAAGTGGAACCACATGCCTCAATATGACCACATGAAAGTCTTTGGTGGCTTAGCCTACAATAAGAATACAAATACAAAAGGAGAAAAGTTTGGGAAAAAAGGAAAGCACGGTGTATTCTTATGTCACACCCCCAACCGTCGGACAAACGAACAGCGGAAACGTCCGGGGGTGGATGACGTCATACGTAGTATCACAACAATTGCATCATAGTAATCAAAGTAAACATAACCATTACACTGCAATATGAATATTTATATCAGTTTGAAAACATAGTTTGTATAAATCAAAATAAGACAAAAGTAAAATACGAGACTCCAAAATGCTTCGTCTTCTCCAAAAGCTGGCAAGGGTACCTGTCTATTGCTGTCCTGAGAATACAAGCGGTTTTGAAAACGTATAAGCATAAAACTGGTGAGTTCATAAGCATGTTTTTATAATGAAAACCAGTAGCGGAATTTGTATAAATAATTTATTTTCAGTATATGTAAAATATCATTTGTACCGAAACCCTGGCTACCACCAGTGTGTAAAATATGTTATGTTTTGAAAACACTGTTTGCCACCAGTAGGTAAAGTATATTCTGTTTGAAAACCCTGGCTACCACCAGTATGTAAAGTATCTTCTATTAGTCTGGGAGTAACAACGTAAATTTTCAAATTTTTTTTTTTTTTAATTTTTCAAATAACATAATTATCATTTAAACATTCTCAAATCTCATGTTCAACAATTATTATCAAATAAAACATATCCCAAGATCACAAATAAAGTCATCGGTCTGTGTGAACGGATCATGCCGGCGCCTTCCCAAAATCGTCACTATTACATGAAACACATAACACATAACATTGTAAGCATAAATGATTAGTGAGTTCCCCAAATTATCACATACAAGACATATTAGCCACTCGAGGCTAAAACTCTGTTTGACCCTCTAGTCAATGTGTCTCAGCGGGACTCTCCAGTCCCATAACTCTATGTGTCCTCATGCCCTAACTCTGTGGACCCTCTGGTCCTAACTCTGTAAACTCTGAATCATACATAGCACAAATCACATAGAAATGATATCATACAGATAACATACAAGATACTCTATCACATAGCTCTAACTACCACTCTAGGTAAAGTAAAGTGAGAAGACTCACCTCGGGTAACTTAGATAATCTCGCACACAAATGTACTGATCTAGCCCCCGCCTAATCACATGAATAATATCCTTAAATAAGTAATGGCTCTCAAAGGCTAGATTAAATCCCTTTCTACAATCCCGCAGAAGGGTAAAAGACCATTTTACCCCTCATTGACCCAAATGTCCAAATGTTGACCAAAACCCTAAAAGTCAACGAAAGTCAACAGCAAGCAGTACGCGGTGCCTACCAACTCGTGTACGCGGGGTGTACTCTGGCTAACCAGAATCGGAGGACTCGAACCCTTACGCGGTGCCTATTGGGATTACGCCCAACGTAAGTCCCATATTCATCCTTTCTTCATTTTTGGTCTGAATGGGTTAAGTCATGGGCTCATATCACAGATCTAGACTCTCTATTATCTTCTAACTCATAAAGTCGAAACCTTTAAGCCTTGCATGGCCATAAAGGTCACCAACCACTTCAAACATATATTCACGTCCAAGACTTGATTTTTATGAACCCACAACCCATATTACTCTGAAATATGGCAGATCTAAGCTTATGGAGACCATTTGCTCATAAAGTCTCCACCTTGGGACCAAAAACCCTAAAAATTGTTTCATGAAACACAAATCAAAATGACAAGGAAAGCTTTGAGCTTTTTACCTCTAAGTGAAGCTCCTCCCTCTGTAGAACTCAGATCCAAGCTTAGACTCTAACTTTTAGCCTCCACAAGAATTTCCTCTTATTCTTCACTAACACACAAAGGCAAATTCTAGCTCAAGAACACTCACACACTAGCTTTAGAACGATAATATTGCTCTCCTAGGGTTTCTCTCCGTGGAATGGTGGCTAGGGACAAGACCATATCATTCCTTTTATAGTCCTCAAGCCACATTAGGGTTTTGCATCTGGGCCGGCTACGCCTAGCGTAACCCTGGGTACGCCCAGCGTACCTAGGTAAATCCGCATCCAACTTAAGAGCATGAGTACGCGCATCGTACTCTTCAGTATGCCCATCGTACTCTTCAGTACGCCCAAAATACTCATTTGCCATAACTTCCTTTTGAGGGCTAAACTTGACAACTTGGAAAAGAAGAAGGGTTTAAGAGATGCACCTAAATTTCGGGATGTTAAAATTCTCCCCCACTAGAACCAGACTTTGCCCTAGAAGTCTCATGCCACAAACCACTCTAGATACTGCCCCCGCATCTCCGACTCCGGCTCCCAAGTCAGCTTGGACCCTTTCCGATGTTGCCACTGGACCTGAACTAACGACACTTCCTTATTCCTCAGAACCTTGATCTTCCGATCCACTATTATGATTGGTCTCTCAGCGTAATTCAGGCTCGTATCCACCTGAATATCCTCCAGAGGTACAACTGCCGTCTCGTCGGCAATACACTTCCTTAACTGAGACACGTGGAAGGTATCATGTATCTGGCTCAGCTCCACATGTAGCTCCAAACGGTATGCTACCCTACCCACCCTAGCTGTCACCCTGGAAGGACCAATGTACCGGGGCCCCAGCTTGCCCCTCTTCCTAAATCAGATCACTCTTTTCCAAGGAGATACCTTCAGGAGTACGAAGTCTCCAACCTGAAACTCAAGCTCGAATCGTCGCCTATCCACATAACTCTTCTGGCGACTCTGAGCTGTCAGCAATCTATGCCTGACTTGCTGTATCTGCTCAGTCATCTGAAGCACTATCTCAGTGCTACCCATCACTCGCTGCCCTACCTCTCCCAGTAGATGGGAGTCTGACACCTCCTCCCATATAAGAACTCGAAGGGAGGCATACCAATACTCGAATGGTGGCTGTTGTTATAAGAAAGCTCAGCCAATGGTAGGTACGTGTCCCAGCTTCCTCCGAAGTCCAACACACATGCTCAAAGCATGTCCTCAAGCGTCTGAATCGTCCACTCACTCTGTCCGTCCGCCTGCGTGTGGTATGCGGTGCTGAAATGCAACCTCGTACCCAACTCCTCATGGAATTTCTTCCAGAATCTGGAAGTGAAACGTACGTCTCGATCTGACACAATCAAGATCGGTACTCTATGCCGCGATACCACCTCCCTCACATACAACTCTGCCAGCCTCTCTGTAGAAGAGCTCTCACTGATAGCAAGGAAGTGAGCGCTATTCATTAGCCTGTCGACGATCACTTAAATTGTATCGACACCCCTTGCGGTCCTTGGCAATTTGGTGATAAAATCCATAGAAATCTGTTCCCACTTCCACCGGGGAACCGCAAGTGGCTACAACTTGCCATGCGGACGCTGGTGCTCGGCCTTGACCCTGCGACATGTCATGCACCTCTCAACGAACCATGGAACATCCCTCTTCATACAGGGCCACCAATAGTCTCTCTTCAGGTCCAAATACTTCTTAATGGCCTCGGGATGAATCGAGAACCTCGACCTATGCGCCTCCTCCATCAGAATGGTACGTGCCTCGCCTGCAAACGGCACCCAAATCCGACCCTGAAAGGTCATAATCCGTCGACTATCGGTAACGAACTCAGATACCTGCCCGATCACCCGCTCTCTCTTGCGGTTCTCCGGTCTCACGGCCTCTGCTTGGGCCTCCCGAATGATGTCCAACACCTGAGTTATCATCGTCAACCTCATACAAACACTTTGTATCGAGGCACTCTCCGCCCTACGGATCAGGGCATCGGCTACAACGTTAGCCTTGCCCGGGTGGTACAGGATCTCACAATCATAATCCTTTACCACATCCAACCATCTCCTCTAGCACACATTCAGGTTGGGCTGATGCATCAAATACTTCAAGCTCTTGTGGTCCGTGTATATGGTACACCGAACCCCATACAAATAATGACGCCATATCTTGACGGCGAACACCACTGCCCCCAACTCTAAATCATGGGTGGGATACCTCGTCTCATGAGGCTTCAGTTGCCTCGATGCATATGCTATCACGTGCCCTCTCTGCATAGGCACCGCACTCAACCCCGATATCGATGCATCAAAATACACCACACAATCCTCCATCCCTTCCGGAAGGGCTAACACCAAGGCTTTGCACAATTTTTGGCGAAGCGTCTCAAAGGAGGTCTGCTGCTCAGGACTACAACTGAAAGTCACTCCCTTTCGGTTCAACTTGGTAAGAGGTACAACAATCTTGGAGAAATCCCTGATAAATGTCTGATAATAGCCGACCAACCCTAGAAAGCTCCTAATCTCGGTGGGGGATCTCAGCACCTCCAATCTCCTAACCGCCTCGATCTTGGCCGGATCGACCAATATCCCATCCTGGTTAATGAGATGCCCCAAGAACTGGACCTCTCGCAACCAGAAATCGCACTTGGAGAATTTGGCGTAAAGCCTCTCCGATATCAAAACTCCAAGAATCTCCCTCAAATGTTCCTCGTGCTGCTCTCTGGATCTCTAATACACTAATATATCGTCGATGAACACGATCACCGATCGATCCAACGTCATCCTGCACACCCGGTTCATGAGATCCATGAACGCTGTCGATGTGTTGGTGAGCCCAAAGGGCATCACAACGAACTCGTAATGCCCATAACAAGTCCTGAACGCCATCTTCTGGATATCCTCATAACGCACCCTCATCTGATGATATCCAGACCTCAAATCAATCTTGGAGAACCAAGACGCTCCCTGCAACTGATCGAACAGATCATCGATCCTCGGTATGGGGTAACGGTTCTTGACTATCAACTTGTTCAACTCCTGGTAATCAATGCACATCTGGCGTGAACCATCTTTTTTCCTGAAAAAAAGGATCAGTGCTCCCCACGGTGAACTACTAAGCCGAATAAACCCCTTTCCCAGCAGCTCGTGAAGCTGCGAGGATAACTCCTGCGTCTCCGGCGGCGCAAGGCGATAAGGTGCATTGGCAATAGGCTCCACTCCTTGAACTAAAGCTATAGGAAACTCCACCTGCCTCTCGGGAGGCACACCCGACAACTCCTTTGGGAAAATGTCCGGGAACTGTCTCACTATCGGTACATCACCAACCGACCTCGGCCTCCCTGCGGCCACACATGTGTCGATTACATAGGCCACAAACCCACTATAGCCCTGTTGTAGGCTCTGCCTCGCTCTAGCAGACGAACAAAATGCTGACCCAGTACGGGTACCCTCGCCGTACACCGTAAGCACTCCCCCACTACGGTCTCGTATGGTCACCAGCTGTCGATTGCAGTCGATGACCGCTCTGAATTTGCTCAACCAATCCATTCCCACGATGAAACAGACATCCCCCATCACAATCGGGACCAGATCTATCGGGAACTCAACACCAAAGATCTCGAGTACACATCCTTGAATCACCTCAGTGGCATATACCGTTCGCTCGTCAGCTATGGAAACTCGAAGAGGTCGACTCAACGCCTCTCGACAGATATTGATGTGCTGACTAAATGCAAAGGACACGACGGATCGAACTGCACCCGAGTCAAATAACACTAAAGCGGGTACAGAAATCACAAGAAAAGTACCTACGCATGTCATAATATAAGCACAATATCTCAAACACAACATAAATAAATGAAAGAATACATACCATCCACGACGTCAGGCGCTGCGCGGACCTCTTTCGCTGTCAACTGGAAAGCTCTCTCGAGAGCCTTCGGTGCCTCAGCCTTTGCTGGCCGGATCTCGGTAGCTCGTACGGCAGCAAGGACAGATCCCTGTGGTGCTCCCTGTGCTGACCCCTGCAGCTGTGGACACTCGGCCTTCCAATGGCCGGTCTGGTTGCAGTGGAAGCACACTACAAATCCCTTGGGGAAATCCGTAGCCATATGCCCCTCCTTGCCACACTTGTAGCAAGACCTTGCTTGACAAATCCCATCATGGTTCTTGCCGCACTTGCCATAAGTGTGGCCCTTCTGGATCCCTGATCTCGAATCAGTGGGCTTTGCCCGCTTGGCTGCCGGCTGGGACTATGCCGGTCGCCAATCCCTCTCCTGAGACTCCACCTCCTCCCTGGCCTGAGTCTTGAGCTTAATTTCCCTCTTCCGAGTATTGGCCTGGAGCTCGGCGAATGTTCGGAACGTCGAGTTCGCCAGGAACTCGCAAATGTCTCTCCTCGGTATGCTCAGATATCGACTCATGCGTGCCTGCTTAGAAGACACATGCTCAGGGCAAAACATTGCCCTCTCGTGAAACATCATGGTAATTGTAGTAACAGACTCAGTAACATGCTTGAGGGTTAAGAACACCTAGGCTAACCGTTCCCTTTTCACCGGGGAACGTACTCATCTCGAAACATAGCGGTGAGTAGAGTTGAAGGGCTAAAAGTGTTATTTGGGAAAGAGTGACTCGGCGAGTCCATGGCTGGACTCGGCGAGTAGAGTCGCGACTTGGTCGCGTGTTAAGTAGCCGACTCGGCGAGTAGGCGCTGGGTGGAGAAAACCCTAATTCTCGGGGTTGAGCCCTATATAAGGAACATTATGTTCCTTCCCCAGCCTCTTTACTTCCCTCTTGAGTTCCAGAAACCCTAAATCGCAGAGGAGCTCCATTATTGAGTGGATTGGAGCATTGGAGAAGTTTGTTGAAGGAATTTTGTTGGAATTGAAGGCTTGGGGCAAGGGGCTTTGCTTGGAATCAACTTCATTGCAGTTGGGGGCGTCCATTGGAGGTAATATCTCGTTCTTGGTCTGATTGTATGTTGTTTCTTCAATTTGGGGTTTGTGGGATCTTGTCTAAGGATGTAAATGGAAGTCTAGAGGTTAGATCTGAGGTTGCTACCTCAAATCTAGAAGGGAGGAGAATCAGAGAGCATGAAAGTCCATGTGTTGGAGTGTTTAGTGAAGCTTGCAAGTCCCAAACCCTAGTTATAAGTGATTAAGGCCTAGATCTCTTGGGATTCACGTAAAGTTTGCCACTTTACGTGATGGATGAGTTGTATAAGGCTAGATCTATGTTTTGGATCATTTGCATGGCCTGGAATGCTTCTGAAAGGATTCAGATCGGTGGTACTCGGCGAGTCACATGGGTGAACTCGGCGAGTTGCTTGAAGATGAGCTGGGACTCGACGAGTTGGAAGAACACCTCGGCGAGTCGGATGAAGATAGCCTTGAACTCGGCGAGTTGTATGAACAACTCGGCGAGTAGGTTGATGATAGCTTTAGACTCGGCGAGTCTGTTCTTGGACTCGGCGAGTCTTGTCGAAGAGTTCCGATATTCTCTGGTTGAGTCGAGAATCGGTGAGTCAAGGGATGACTCGGTGAGTTGTGTGCGAGTGGACTCTGAGTTGTTGGACTCGGCGAGTCTCGGGGTGACTCGGCGAGTTAGGTCCCGGACGGAGTGAAGTCTGAGTATGGGAACTCGGCGAGTCATAGGGTTGACTCGGCGAGTAGGGTCAGTCAGGAGTTGACTTTGACCTTGTCTTTGTCCAAGGGTTGACCAGTGGTATCCAGGGGCATTTTGGTAATTATTGTTTGTTGTTTTGAGTTCAGTGCATTGGCGGTTGTCCAGTGGTGGAGATCGTATCAGTGATCAGAGTAGCTTGGATTATCTGTTCAGTCGGCAGCTTCGAGGTGAGTTATCCTCACTATATCAACGGGGTCTAAGGCACCAGGGCCGGCCCTTATCGGATTGAGATCCGGGTAGTGTTTATTATGTTACTGCTTTGATTTGTTGCATCCTGTGAGTTAGGATGGTATACGCTAGAGACCTGATTGAGATCGGTATCCTGAGAGATAGGGAGATGCTATGTTAGTGACCTGTTAGGTCGGTATCCTGGTTAGGATGGTGGTATGTTATGTGATCTGTTGATCTGCTTGTTGACTGTGAATTGTTAGATGATTGTATGTATATGTGCACATGGATGTTTGGACAGGAGTTGGGTTGAGGCGGGTCCTGCTGTGTGCAGTAGGCCAAGATACCCAGGGCGGACCAGTTGTCCCGTAGGCCCAGCGAGCGGTCCGGATAGGCTGTAGGTCCCGTTAGGGGCGGACCAGACGTGCCGAAGGCTCGGAGAGTGGACCAGACAGACTGAAGGCCCGGTGCGGGCGGACCAGTCATACTGTAGACTCAGAGAGTGGACCAGGTGGATTGAAGGCCCGGGAACGGGCGGACCAATCACACTGCAGACTCGATGTATGCGGATTGACTCAGAGGGTGGACCAGGTGGACTGTTGGCCGGTGCGGCGGACCAGTCACACAGTAGGCCCGGAGAGCATGGCTGTTCTATGATCGGATATGTTATGGCATGTTATGCGTGTATGGTATTTGTGGTTGGTATTTTGGGGGTATCTCACTAAGCTTTCGGGCTTACAGTTGTGGTTTCATGTTTTTTTCAGGTTCTTTCGGTGATCGTGGCAAGGCGAAGGCGTGATCGTACCGCTCCTCATAATTTTGTGGTGTTATGATTCTGGGAATACGATAAATATTTTGTATTGAAAACCTTTTTGAAAAGAATTATTGGAATTGAGATGTTTTTGCAAAATTTAAAATTGGTTGTATTTTTGGTCGTTACAAGTTGGTATCAGAGCCTTGGTTTGAGTGAATTGGAGAAACACTCGTGTGACTCCAGTCTCAAATCGAGGAGAGTTTTCAAAAGAGTATTTAAAAATGGTTTTCAAAATGAGTAAAGGAGGATGCGAAGGTACGATCAGCCGGAGCTAGTAAGTAACCCCATGATACCATGCATGTTATTTGTTTTTGAGCTTTGATAGAACAGCATGCTAGTGTTAGGCTAGGGATCTTCAGGATTTCATGATATGTTGCCTGATTTGTGATGCTTGTAGCCTAGGGTCCCTTATGGGAGATTCTCAGTGTTTCTCTAATGGTGAGGGTTGATCATTGTTATGCTTGTTCTCTAGAGTTTTGTGGGAGTACTTCATACAAATGTGGGTAGGTGTGGAAGGTAGTATGGGCCCGTACTACTGAAAGCACAGGACCCATACACGTATCAGGGAAACCATGATCTCTAGGGTGGGTTGAGAGAGAGTTGGATCCCAGTGTGTGGGAAGAGTCTGAGATTTTATGTGGTGTTTCTTTTCAGTATGGAGATTCCGAGGCATGACGAGAGTGGATCCGGGTCAGGATCGGGAGCTGGAGAGAGAATTCCGGGCGAATCGGTGCCGCCCGAGGTTATCGGTCAGATGAGCGCGAGCGAGTTGGACACGAGGATTCGTGAGATCTTGCGTGATGAGATTGCGGAGTTGTTCCGGGTTGAGTTGCCAGAGCTGTTTGGGTCGATTAAGACCGCCATGGTTGAGTATTTTGATGAGCGCTATGCGGCTCTCACTGAGACGGCTGCCGCGGCGGCTACAATAGCTATAACAGCGGCAGGGGGAGGAGCTAGTCGGGGTTTTCAGTATCGGGACTTCGATAAGACGAAGCCTCCCACATTCGACGGAGTTCAGGACCCGATTGTTGCTATGAGGTGGTTGTCAGACGTGGAGGGGTGTTTCTTCACGTGTTCATGCCCTGCTGATCATAGGGTGAGGTGTGCTCTGAACCTGTTGAGGCTCGGGGCGAAGGATTGGTGGAGATTGACCACGGGGTCATATTAGGATGCGCAGAGGGCTGCGGTTTCGTGGGATCAGTTCAGGGAGATGTTCAGTACTCGTTATGTTCCGCAAGCTGAGAGGGAAATATTGGCTCAGGAGTTCCTTGAGCTGAAGATTCGGAGTCGGTGACTGAGATCACCAGGATGTTCACTGAGAGGGCGATGTTTTGCCCAAAGTTCGCTTCAGAGTAGGCTCAGATGTCTCGATATCTGAGCATGCTCAAGAGGGACATCAGGCAGTTTGTGTCCGCGCAGAGGTGCGAGACCTTGTTGGAGTTGCAGGAGGCCGCTAGGCGGCGTGAGTTAGAGATTGAGTTGCAGATGCGTAAGTTGAGGCAGGCTCCGGTACAGTCGCAGCCGGCGCCAAAACGGTCCAAGACCGTTGATGTTAGAGTGGGGGATTTGAGCAGTTACACTTTTGGGAAGTGTGGGAAGGGTCAGACCGGGGTTTGTAGGACCGGTGGTGCATGCCGCAAGTACGGAAGGGATGGGCACTATGCGAGGGATTGTCGGCAGTCAGCGCCAGTTCGGGATTTGAGGATCTGCTATCATTGTCATCAGGTTGGACATTTGAGGGCCAATTGTCCACAGTTTGCTGCAGGATCGGTACAGGCTCCAGCACCGGCCACTTTGAGGATCACAGGTGGAGGTCAGGGTGGAGCAGAGCCCCCGAGGGCTCAGGGTCGTGCTTATCAGCTTGCTGCAGAAGAGGTCAGGGCAGTTCCGGATGCAGCTGCGGGTATGTTCCTTCTTGATATCTTGTTATCTTGTGATTATTGTGGTGTAATGTTCATGAGCCGGTATTTGTTTGGTTTTTGTTGTGATATTCGTCGTTTTGCGGGTTGGAGTTTTGGTTTGGGTAGGGTTTTGGGTTTTCGTTTTGGTATCCGTTGTTCCCTGAGGGTTGGTATGGTTATAGTTTGGTGTTTGTGCTGTTATCGGTTATCGTTCGTAAGGGTTGTTAGTGGAGATGCGGCATTGGGTTATATGTCGGGTAGCATTTTCGTTCGTGGAAGGGATAATTGGAGATTGGATTCTTCTTGAGCGGATTGATCGGTGAGGAGATGTGTTTTGCTAAGGGTTGTTTATGCTTGTGGAAGCGGCCCGTGTGTAAGTGGTCTCTTTGTGTAGGGTTGTTTTGGAAGGTCGTTGATGGCGGCTGGCGGTTGTTAGTCAGTGCTATAGTGGGGGAGAATTGGAGAATTCTCCGGGAGATCGATGAGTATTTGAGGGTGCTTAGCTGTTGGGATTCAACAGTGTTCTGTCAGCCTAGAGTATAGGCTGATAGGAGCGAGTGTCGGGCATGCGGGGCGGGATACAGACCTAGGGCATTGGTTATGGAGGCCTGGAAGCAGGCCGGGATCGAGTATGTCGATGGAGTTAGAGTTCGGAACCCCTAGAGGGCTAGAACGGTATGCACGGGAGGAATCCCGAGGGGGGATAACATGGAATGTTGGTTGATAGTGAGCGGTCCGGATAGACTGAAGGCCGGAAGGCGTACCAGTCAAACCGAAGGCTCGGCGAATGGTCCAGCCAAACGGAAGGCTCTGAGAGCGGTCCAGATTGGCTGAAGGTTCTGAGAGAGTGGTCCAGATTGACTGAAGGCCTGATGAGGCGGTCCAGTCATGATGAAGACTCTGTGGGTATTGTTGGATCAGTTTGAGATTGCTGATTGTGTATGTTGCAGTGTGATTGCATTTGAAGGTCTGGCCCCGGGTAGTGATTTTGATGAGTTGAGAGAATGCATGGGCTTGAGAGCCCCTGCAATGAGAGCCAGAGTATGTGAATCGCGATTACGCAAAAAGGGTGGTGTCGCATTGGGCGAGCACCGTGACACGTGTTGGAGTGGCAATGTGGCCAAGTGGATTCCTTGGAAAAGGAAGAGAGAAAGGTGTGTAACTCCAAAGGGGAGTGCAAGTTCATGAAAATGAAAGCTGCAGAGCAGAGTTATGATTAGAGTATTTCGGGTATGGTTTTGAGCATCGTGTTCACGGCAGTGAAGTAGGAGCTCATCCAGTTTGGGATGTCTGCTGAGGTTGCGGAGGGAATTCCGCAGGTGTAGAGCCCAGAGGCTTGGAAAGGGTGCAGGGGGAGAGTCTTGGACTCTCAGTATGATTCTGTTCAATTTATTGGTTATGTATTAGTGGTTCATCCTGAGGGATGTTTGAGGGTGTCATCGGTGTGTCGGGTTTTCCAAACCTGAGGATGCTGGAACTAGTTCAGCATGTGTATGCGTTTGTAAGAGGAGGACTCGTAGGAGTGCTCTGAGATAGTGAATGGGTTTTCCGTCGTCACGGAATGGATAGAGTGGGGTTCGGATCGGGGATCCGATGGTTCATGGTTTTCTAGCCTTTATGAGTCGAGTGATGGTTGTGATTTGGAGCAGTGTTGCATTATGGGTAATACTCAGGGGTTAAGTGAAGTTATTAGAGGGTGAATCCGGTGCCCTATTTGAGACGGTGGTCAGGACACCGTGAGGGAAGGAAAGTGTGTTCGAGTTTCATTTGGGTATGCCTTGTGGGACCTGGTCTGGTTGGGGCCAGGTGGCGCGTTGCGGGAGTATCTTGGAGTTGTACAGCTATAGTCTTCGAGGGAGAAGCCTAATATAAGTGGGGGAGAATTGTAACATCCCGAAATAGCAAGAGTAGAGTTGAAGGGCTAAAAGTGTTATTTGGGAAAGAGTGACTCGGCGAGTCCATGGCTGGACTCGGCGAGTAGAGTCGCGACTTGGTCGCGTGTTAAGTAGCCGACTCGGCGAATCGATGAGATGGACTCGACGAGTAGGCGCTAGGTGGAGAAAACCCTAATTCTCGGGGTTGAGCCCTATATAAGGAACATTATGTTCCTTCCCCAGCCTCTTTACTTCCCTCTTGAGTTCCAGAAACCCTAAATCACAGAGGAGCTCCATTGTTGAGTGGATTGGAGCATTGGAGAAGTTTGTTGAAGGAATTTTGTGGGAATTGAAGGCTTGGGGCAAGGGGCTTTGCTTGGAATCAACTTCATTGCAGTTGGGGGCGTCCATTGGAGGTAATATCTCGTTCTTGGTCTGATTGTATGTTGTTTCTTCAATTTGGGGTTTGTGGGATCTTGTCTAAGGATGTAAATGGAAGTCTAGAGGTTAGATCTGAGGTTGCTACCTCAGATCTGGAAGGGAGGAGAATCAGAGAGCATGAAAGTCCATGTGTTGGAGTGTTTAGTGAAGCTTGCAAGTCCCAAACCCTAGTTATAAGTGATTAAGGCCTAGATCTCTTGGGATTCACGTAAAGTTTGCCACTTTACGTGATGGAGGAGTTGTATAAGGCTAGATCTATGTTTTGGATCATTTGCATGGCCTGGAATGCTTCTGAAAGGATTCAGATCGGTGGTACTCGGCGAGTCACATGGGTGAACTCGGCGAGTTGCTTGAAGATGAGCTGGGACTCGACGAGTTGGAAGAACACCTCGGCGAGTCGGATGAAGATAGCCTTGAACTTGGCGAGTTGTATGAACAACTCGGCGAGTAGGTTGATGATAGCTTTAGACTCGGCGAGTCTGTTCTTGGACTCGGCGAGTCTTGTCGAAGAGTTCCGATATTCTCTGGTTGAGTCGAGAATCGGTGAGTCAAGGGATGACTCGGTGAGTTGTGTGCGAGTGGACTCTGAGTTGTTGGACTCGGCGAGTCTCGGGGTGACTCGGCGAGTTAGGTCGCGGATGGAGTGAAGTCTGAGTATGGGAACTCGGCGAGTCATAGGGTTGACTCGGCGAGTAGGGTCAGTCAGGAGTTGACTTTGACCTTGTCTTTGTCCAAGGGTTGACCAGTGGTATCCAGGGGCATTTTGGTAATTATTGTTTGTTGTTTTGAGTTCAGTGCATTGGCGGTTGTCCAGTGGTGGAGATCGTATCAGTGATCAGAGTAGCTTGGATTATCTGTTCAGTCGGCAGCTTCGAGGTGAGTTATCCTCACTATATCAACGGGGTCTAAGGCACCAGGGCCGGCCCTTATCGGATTGAGATCCGGGTAGTGTTTATTATGTTACTGCTTTGATTTGTTGCATCCTGTGAGTTAGGATGGTATACGCTAGAGACCTGATTGAGATCGGTATCCTGAGAGATAGGGAGATGCTATGTTAGTGACCTGTTAGGTCGGTATCCTGGTTAGGATGGTGGTATGTTATGTGATCTGTTGATCTGCTTGTTGACTGTGAATTGTTAGATGATTGTATGTATATGTGCACATGGATGTTTGGACAGGAGTTGGGTTGAGGCGGGTCCTGCTGTGTGCAGTAGGCCAAGATACCCAGGGCGGACCAGTTGTCCCGTAGGCCCAGCGAGCGGTCCGGATAGGCTATAGGTCCCGTTAGGGGCGGACCAGACGTGCCGAAGGCTCGGAGAGTGGACCAGACAGACTGAAGGCCCGGTGCGGGCGGACCAGTCATACTGTAGACTCAGAGAGTGGACCAGGTGGATTGAAGGCCCGGGAACGGGCGGACCAATCACACTGCAGACTCGATGTATGCGGATTGACTCAGAGGGTAGACCAGGTGGACTGTTGGCCGGTGCGGCAGACCAGTCACACAGTAGGCCCGGAGAGCATGGCTGTTCTATGATCGAATATGTTATGGCATGTTATGCGTGTATGGTATTTGTGGTTGGTATTTTGGGGGTATCTCACTAAGCTTTCGGGCTTACAGTTGTGGTTTCATGTTTTTTTCAGGTTCTTCCAGTGATCGTGGCAAGGCGAAGGCGTGATCGTACCACTCCTCATAATTTTGTGGTGTTACGATTCTGGGAATACGATAAATATTTTGTATTGAAAACCTTTTTGTAAAGAATTATTGGAATTGAGATGTTTTTGCAAAATTTAAAATTGGTTGTATTTTTGGTCCTTACAAGTTGGTATCAGAGCCTTGGTTTGAGTGAATTGGAGAAACACTCGTGTGACTCCAGTCTCAAATCGAGGAGAGTTTTCAAAAGAGTATTTAAAAATGGTTTTCAAAATGAGTAAAGGAGGATGCGAAGGTACGATCAGCCGGAGCTAGTAAGTAACCCCATAATACCATGCATGTTATTTGTTTTTGAGCTTTGATAGAACAGCATGCTAGTGTTAGGCTAGGGATCTTCAGCATTTCATGATATGTTGCCTGATTTGTGATGCTTGTAGCCTAGGGTCCCTTATGGGAGATTCTCAGTGTTTCTCTAGTGGTGAGGGTTGATCATTTTTATGCTTGTTCTCTAGGGTTTTGTGGGAGTACTTCATACAAATGTGGGTAGGTGTGGAAGGTAGTATGGGCCCGTACTACTGAAAGCACAGGACCCATACACGTATCAGGGAAACCATGATCTCTAGGGTGGGTTGAGAGAGAGTTGGATCCCAGTGTGTGGGAAGAGTCTGAGATTTTATGTGGTGTTTCTTTTCAGTATGGAGATTCCGAGGCATGACGAGAGTGGATCCGGGTCAGGATCGGGAGCTGGAGAGAGAATTCCGGGCGAATCGGTGCCGCCCGAGGTTATCGGTCAGATGAGCGCGAGCGAGTTGGATACGAGGATTCGTGAGATCTTGCGTGATGAGATTGCGGAGTTGTTCCGGACTGAGTTGCCAGAGCTATTTGGGTCGATTAAGACCGCCATGGTTGTGTATTTTGATGAGCGCTATGCGGCTCTCACTGAGACGGCTGCCGCGGCGGCTACAGTAGCTGTAGCATCGGCAGGGGGAGGAGCTAGTCGGGGTTTTCAGTATCGGGACTTCGATAAGACGAAGCCTCCCACATTCGACGGAGTTCAGGACCCGATTGTTGCTATGAGGTGGTTGTCAGACGTGGAGGGGTGTTTCTTCATGTGTTCATGCCCTGCTGATCATAGGGTGAGGTGTGCTCTGAAACTGTTGAGGCTCGGGGCGAAGGATTGGTGGAGATTGACCACGGGGTCATATTCGGATGCGCAGAGGGCTGCGGTTTCGTGGGATCAGTTCAGGGAGATGTTCAGTACTCGTTATGTTCCGCAAGTTGAGAGGGAAAGATTGGCTCAGGAGTTCCTTGAGCTGAAGATTCGGAGTCGGTGACTGAGATCACCAGGATGTTCACTGAGAGGGCGATCTTTTGCCCAGAGTTCGCTTCAGAGCAGGCTCAGATGTCTCGATATCTGAGCATGCTCAAGAGGGACATCAGGCAGTTTGTGTCCGCGCAGAGGTGCGAGGCCTTGTTGGAGTTGCAGGAGGCCGCTAGGCGGCGTGAGTTAGAGATTGAGTTGCAGATGCGTGAGTTGAGGCAGGCTCCGGTACAGTCGCAGCCGGCGCCAAAACGGTCCAAGACCGTTGATGTTAGAGTGGGGGATTTGAGCAGCCACACTTGTGGGAAGTGTGGGAAGGGTCAGACCGGGGTTTGTAGGACCGGTGGTGCATGCCGCAAGTGCGGAAGGGATGGGCACTATGCGAGGGATTGTCGGCAGTCAGCGCCAGTTTGGGATTTGAGGATCTGCTATCATTGTCATCAGGTTGGACATTTGAGGGCCAATTGTCCACAGTTTGCTGCAGGATCGGTGCAGGCTCCAGCACCGTCCACTTTGAGGATCACAGGTGGAGGTCAGGGTGGAGCAGAGCCCCCGAGGGCTCAGGGTCTGCTTATCAGCTTGCGGCAGAGGAGGTCAGGGCAGTTCCGGATGCAGTTGCGGGTATGTTCCTTCTTGATATCTTGTTATCTTGTGATTATTGTGGTGTAATGTTCATGAGCCGGTATTTGTTTGGTTTTTGTTGTGATATTCGTCGTTTTGCGGGTTAGAGTTTTGGTTTGGGTAGGGTTTCGGGTTTTCGTTTTGGTATCCGTTGTTCCCTGAGGGTTGGTATGGTTATAGTTTGGTGTTTGTGCTGTTATCGGTTATCGTTCGTAAGGGTTGTTAGTGGAGATGCGGTATTGGGTTATATGTCGGGTAGCATTTTCGTTCGTGGAAGGGATAATTGGAGATCGGATTCTTCTTGAGCGGATTGATCAGTGAGGAGATGTGTTTTGCTAAGGGTTGTTTATGCTTGTGGAAGCGGCCCGTGTGTAAGTGGTCTCTTTGTGTAGGGTTGTTTTGGAAGGTCGTTGATGGCGGCTGGCGGTTGTTAGTCAGTGCTATAGTGGGGGAGAATTGGAGAATTCTCCGGGAGATCGATGAGTATTTGAGGGTGCTTAGCTGTTGGGATTCAACAGTGTTCTGTCAGCCTAGAGTATAGGCTGATAAGAGCGAGTGTCGGGCATGCGGGGCGGGATACAGACCTAGGGCATTGGTTATGGAGGCCTGGAAGCAGGCCGGGATCGAGTATGTCGATGGAGTTAGAGTTCGGAACCCCTAGAGGGCTAGAACGGTATGCACGGGAGGAATCCCGAGGGGGGATAACATGGAATGTTGGTTGATAGTGAGCGGTCCGGATAGACTGAAGGCCGGAAGGCGTACCAGTCAGACCGAAGGCTCGGCGAATGGTCCAGCCAAACGGAAGGCTCTGAGAGCGGTCCAGATTGGCTGAAGGTTCTGAGAGAGTGGTCCAGATGGACTGAAGGCCTGATGAGGCGGTCCAGTCATGATGAAGACTCTGTGGGTATTGTTGGATCAGTTTGAGATTGCTGATTGTGTATTTTGCAGTGTGATTGCATTGGAAGGTCTGGCCCCGGGTAGTGATTTTGATGAGTTGAGAGAATGCATGGGCTTGAGAGCCCCTGCAATGAGAGCCAGAGTGTGTGAATCGCGGTTACGCAAAAAGGGTGGTGTCACATTGGGCGAGCACCGTGACACGTGTTGGAGTGGCAATGTGGCCAAGTGGATTCCTTGGAAAAGGAAGAGAGAAAGGTGTGTAACTCCGAAGGGGAGTGCAAGTTCACGAAAGTGAAAGCTGCAGAGCAGAGTTATGATTAGAGTATTTCGGGTATGGTTTTGAGCATCGTGTTCACGGCAGTGAAGTAGGAGCTCATCCGGTTTGGGATGTCTGCTGAGGTTGCGGAGGGAATTCCGCAGGTGTAGAGCCCAGAGGCTTGGAAAGGGTGCAGGGGGAGAGTCCTGGACTCTCAGTATGATTCTGTTCAGGGTATTGGTTATGTATTAGTGGTTCATCCTGAGGGATGTTTGAGGGTGTCATCGGTGTGTCGGGTTTTCCAAACCTGAGGATGCTGGAACTAGTTCAGCATGTGTATGCGTTTGTAAGAGGAGGACTCGTAGGAGTGCTCTGAGATAGTGAATGAGTTTTCCGTCGTCAAGGAATGGATAGAGTGGGGTTTGGATCGGGGATCCGATGGTTCATGGTTTTCTAGCCTTTATGAGTCGAGTGATGGTTGTGATTTGGAGCAGTGTTGCATTATGGGTAATACTCAGGGGTTAAGTGAAGTTATTAGAGGGTGAATCCGGTGCCCTATTTGAGACGGTGGTCAGGACACCGTGAGGGAAGGAAAGTGTGTTCGAGTTTCGTTTAGGTATGCCTTGTGGGACCTGGTTTGGTTGGGGCCAGGTGGCGCGTTGCGGGAGTATCTTGGAGTTGTACTGCTATAGGCTTCGAGGGCGAAGCCTAATATAAGTGGGGGAGAATTGTAACATCGCGAAATAGCAAGAGTAGAATTGAAGGGATAAAAGTGTTATTTGGGAAAGAGTGACTCGGCGAGTCCATGGCTGGACTCGGCGAGTAGAGTCGCGACTTGGTCGCGTGTTAAGTAGCCGACTCGGCGAGTCGATGAGATGGACTCGGCGAGTAGGCGCTGGGTGGAGAAAACCCTAATTCTCGGGGTTGAGCCCTATATAAGGAACATTATGTTCCTTCCCCAGCCTCTTTACTTCCCTCTTGAGTTCCAGAAACCCTAAATCGCAGAGGAGCTCCATTGTTGAGTGGATTGGAGCATTGGAGAAGTTTGTTGAAGGAATTTTGTGGGAATTGAAGGCTTGGGGCAAGGGGCTTTGCTTGGAATCAACTTCATTGCAGTTGGGGGCGTCCATTGGAGGTAATATCTCGTTCTTGGTCTGATTGTATGTTGTTTCTTCAATTTGGGGTTTGTGGGATCTTGTCTAAGGATGTAAATGGAAGTATAGAGGTTAGATCTGAGGTTGCTACCTCAGATCTGGAAGGGAGGAGAATCAGAGAGCATGAAAGTCCATGTGTTGGAGTGTTTAGTGAAGCTTGCAAGTCCCAAACCCTAGTTATAAGTGATTAAGGCCTAGATCTCTTGGGATTCACGTAAAGTTTGCCACTTTACGTGATGGATGAGTTGTATAAGGCTAGATCTATGTTTTGGATCATTTGCATGGCCTGGAATGCTTCTGAAAGGATTCAGATCGGTGGTACTCGGCGAGTCACGTGGGTGAACTCGGCGAGTTGCTTGAAGATGAGCTGGGACTCGACGAGTTGGAAGAACAACTCGGCGAGTCGGATGAAGATAGCCTTGAACTTGGCGAGTTGTATGAACAACTCGGCGAGTAGGTTGATGATAGCTTTAGACTCGGCGAGTCTGTTCTTGGACTCGGCGAGTCTTGTCGAAGAGCTCCGATATTCTCTGGTTGAGTCGAGAATCGGTGAGTCAAGGGATGACTCGGTGAGTTGTGTGCGAGTGGACTTTGAGTTGTTGGACTCGGCGAGTTAGGTCGCGGATGGAGTGAAGTCTGAGTATGGGAACTCGGCGAGTCATAGGGTTGACTCGGTGAGTAGGGTCAGTCAGGAGTTGACTTTGACCTTGTCTTTGTCCAAGGGTTGACCAGTGGTATCCAGGGGCATTTTGGTAATTATTGTTTGTTGTTTTGAGTTCAGTGCATTGGCGGTTGTCCAGTGGTGGAGATCATATCAGTGATCGGAGTAGCTTGGATTATCTGTTCAGTCGGCAGCTTCGAGGTGAGTTATCTTCAGTATATCAACGGGGTCTAAGGCACCAAGGTCGGCCCTTATCGGATTGAGATCCGGGTAGTGTTTATTATGTTACTGCTTTGATTTGTTGCATCCTGTGAGTTAGGATGGTATTGATGGGATTTGAGCATTCTAACACTTCCGAAGTGTACATGCAACCCTAATAAACTTGGATCTATGTTTGTCTAATTACCATGCAAAGTTGAATTCCAAGGTTATATTCCTATCTAGCATACATGGGGAACAATTTTAACTTGAATCATAGATAGAATAACTTGCCTTGTTGTTGCTTGTGTTCCTTGAAACCTTGTGAGCCTAGCACCCCAAGTGTGATGCCTCAAATGCTTCACACAACACCAAATGCTCTTGGAAAGACTCTTGAGATAACACACACTTCTCAAAATCGGCCAAGCCCTCTAGTTTCTTAGTGTTCAACTTGTGTCGCCAATTTTGTGGAGAATGCGACTCTTATATAGTGTTGGCACATCTAGGGTTACACCATGTAAACCCTAATGTGTCATGACTCTTCATTTCCATGACCCATGGGTTTGTCACTCCCATGGAGCATCCATGGAGCATCCTATGGGTAGAACCCAACTTGATAATCCATGGAGCCTCTTATCCCACTATACAAGATATGGATGATTTACATAACCAACCCATATATTTAATTAGTTATCCTTTGATCACTTAATTAATTCCAAATTAATTCTTTGATCAACTAATTAAATAATATTATTAATATATTAGAACTTATAATATATTAATAATCTCCAAGTGTTATTTCTCTCATTTAGTCTATCCAATTGCATGGTGCCATGCAACCCAAATGGACCATGTCGGGTCGGGTCAAGTACAAGCCCGAAATAGTTATGGACTTAGACACCTTATCCAACAGTCTCCCACTTGGATAAGTCTAATAACTATATCTCTAGTACTTCAGGAACCGACCGGCAATCGTAGCTCTTTCAAGGTCTCTCGGAACTGAGAAGATGATGATACGCCATTTAAGATAAGTGATCATATAATCTTCTGTTCTAGATATCAGCCGGACAAATACATGGAACATTGTCTTGCTTATTGTCCAGCATTTGTTTCCCGATTTTCGATTTGTTTAACATAGAACTTAATTGAACACATCAACTTAGTTCTGACCGGGCCCGGTACATGGGTCAAAACAAAATCATCGAGGGGCCCAGATATCAGCTTCTAATCCAAGAAGGAACAGATAAACTTCGACTCATATGTTTGTTCTACCACTCATTGAATTACACACAAAAGTACGTTTTATAACATCGAGTTACCAATGCGGTTTCGTACAGTCAATGCATAACCAACTTGTAAGTAACAAATCATATCTCTAGGTTTGAAGACTTATATGATATTACCGTCTCACGATCACTCGAGATAGAATTCCATGAAGTGATTCCAGTAAGTGTGGGTTGAGTCCAATACTCAGAACTTATGAGCACTCATGATTGTTGTAGCCTTGTCCAAGACCTCTACAACCAAACATGACAGTCTTGGTTCATATCTACTTCCAACATATGACCGATTGTGGAGGTTTGAATAATATGTTATACCAAACAAAATTATTCTGGAAGTCAAAAACATGCAAAAGAAATATAGTAAACGATCGACAAGAGATAGCAACACTTTTACTCATAAATAAAACATCTTTTATTCATCATCTAATGTCAATTACACTTTACAAATTTCGAGGTTATCTAACTACTAAATCTAATATCATCCTTCAGCCCTATGCTACGAGCATGCTGAAGATGCTTAACCCGAGTCAGTCCCTTTGTGAAGGGATCTGCCGGATTCTCATCTGATGATACCCTCTTTGCCACGAGGTGTCCTTCTTCGATCCGATGTCTAATGAAATGGTATTTTCTGTCGATGTGTCTGGATCTCCCATGATCCCTTGGTTCCTTGTTTAAGGCAACAGCACTTTCACTATCACAGAAAATTTCCATTGGCTCTTTAATAGCTGGTACAACTCCAAGGTCTCCAATGAAGTTCTTCAGCCATATCGCCTCCTTTGCCACTTCGCTAGCTGCAATATACTCTGATTCACAAGTAGAATCTGCCACTGTCTCTTGCTTGGAACTCTTCCAAGAAATTGCTCCTCCGTTTAGGGTAAAGACCCAGCCCGACTGAGAGCGGAAATTATCCCTATCAGTCTGGAAGCTAGCATCACTATACCCTACAACTCTCAAGTCATCACTCCCACCGAGGGTAAGAACCCAGTCCTTAGTCCTCCGTAGGTACTTGAGGATATTCTTTACCGCAATCCAGTGTGCCTTGCCAGGGTTCGCCTGATACCTGCTAACCATGCTCAAGCCAAAAGCTACATCGGGTCGAGTACACGTCATAGCATACATGATCGATCCTACGGCCGAAGCATAAGGTGTTCGACTCATTTCTGCTATCTCAGCCTCAGTGCTAGGGCTTTGTGTCTTACTCAATCTGGTGTTACTCTGGATGGGTAACTCTCCTTTCTTGGAATCCTGCATGCTGAATCTCTTCAGCACCTTATCCAAGTAGGTACTCTGACTAAGTCCAATTAGTCTTTTACTCCGATCTCTCAAGATCCTTATCCCTAAATATAGGCAGCTTCACCAAGGTCCTTCATAGCGAAACACTTCCCAAGCCAGGACTTTACTTCCTGCAGGGTTGGAATGTCGTTTCCTATGAGTAGTATGTCATCCACATACAATACCAAAAAGCTAACTATACTCCCACTAGCCTTGACATACACACAAGATTCATCTTCACTTTTAGAAAAGCCAAATTCCTTGACCTTTTCATCAAAGCAAAGATTCCATCTGCGAGGTGCTTGCTTCAATCCATAAATGGATTTCTCAAGCTTACACACTCTATTAGGGTACTCGTTGCTGACAAAACCCTCTGGCTGACTCATGTAAACATCTTCAGCCAACTTTCCATTAAGGAAAGCGGTTTTGACATCCATCTGCCATATTTCATAGTCATGAAATGCAGCTATGGCTAACAGAACCCGAATAGACTTAATCTTGGCTACCGGAGAAAAGGTCTCATCATAATCCACTCCAGGAATTTGAGAGAAGCCCTTTGCAACCAGTCTAGCCTTATAAGTGTGTACTTTACCATCCATGTCGGTCTTCTTCTTGAAGACCCATTTGCACCCTACTGTCTTACGACCTGGTACATTTTCAACCAAGTTCCAAACTTGATTATCATACATGGATTGTATCTCGCTATCCATAGCCTCTTTCCATTTAGCAGACTCGGGGCCTGCCATGGCTTCCTCGTAGCTGTTAGGGTCATCTTGACTTACTAGTGTCCCATCACTAATAAGTGTCGCACCTTCTGTAGTAATATGGAATCCATAGTAATGCTCAGGTGTACTCCTAACTCTCGTGGAACGTCTCAGAGGTACAGATTTGTCAATTGACTCAACAGGAGTTTCCTCCTCAAGTTGAGGGCTAGAGTTTGAAGTTCCTTCACCGCTTGATTCTTGAATTTCTTCAAGATCAATTTGCCTCCCACTGTCTCCTTGGCTTATAAACTCTCTTTCTCGAAAGACTCCTCTTCTTGCTACAAAGACCACATTGTCACTAGGTCTGTAGAAGAGGTAACCAAAGGATCGCTGTGGGTAACCGATGAAAATACACCTCTCGCTTCGAGGTTCGAGCTTATCATGAGTCTCGCGTCTCACGAAAGCCTCGCAACCCCAAATCTTGATATGGTCTAGTTTAGGTACTTTACCAGTCCACATCTCGTGAGGAGTTTTGGCAACTTTCTTTGTAGGGACTAGATTAAGAATATGGGCGGCAGTCTCTAAGGCATACCCCCAGAATGAGATTGGTAGCGAAGCTCGACTCATCATGGAACGAACCATATCTAACAAGGTTCGATTACGCCTCTCAGCCACACCATTCAACTGTGGTGTCCTGGGAGGTGTCAATTGTGAGACAATCCCACATTCCCTAAGATAGTCGAGGAACTCTGAACTAAGATACTCACCTCCTCAATCGGATCGAAGCATCTTAATGTTCATGCCCAATTGATTCTCGACTTCCTGTTTAAATTCCTTAAACCTTTCGAAAGTCTATGACTTATGCTTGATCTAGTAGACATATCCATATCTACTATAATCATCAGTAAAAGTCAAATAATAACGATTAGCATCCCTTGTGGCATGTTTGAATGGTCCACACACATCCGTGTGTATAAGGTCCAACAAACCTTCACCCCTCTCACACGAACCTGTGAAGGGTAACTTTGTCATTTTTCCAAGTAAGCATGATTCGCAACTATCATCTGACTTTAGGTCAAACGACTCCAAGACTCCATCCTTTTGGAGTTGGCCTATGCGTTTCTTGCTTATATGTCCAAGACGACAATGCCATAAAGATGCTTTATCCAAGTTATTATTAGTAGAATCAATACACAAAACATTATTTCCTAAGTTATCTACAACAGATACAGCTTCATACACACCATCACAAGGTAATGCTTTAAAATAAAGAACATTATTAAAGAAAGCATCAATAGAACCAACTTCATTATTAAATGAAAAGGTAAACCCTTGTTTGTACAAAGCAAGAAAGGAAATAATATTTCTTGCCATTCCTGGCGAATAACAACACTTATTCAAATCTAAACTAAACCCACTACTTAGCGATAAAGTATAAACTCCAATCTTGGTAACAGGTAAAGCTTTCCTATTCCCCATGATCAAGTTTATTCTTCCTTGCTCCACATCCTCACTTCTTTTTAGTCCCTGCAAGTCACAACAAATATGAATACCACAACTGGTATCAAGGACCCAAGAATTAGAATGGGGTGAGTTATTAGAAATGATAGTGTAAATACCTGCATGGTTGGGTTTAACTTTCCCATCCTTCACATCTTGCTGGTATTTTGGGCAGTTCCGCTTCCAATGAGATTTTTCATGGCAATAGAAGCATTCAGCCTCTTTTGGGTCAGAAGAAGGAGTAATGAAACCTTTCTTGGTTCCACTTGAAGAAGAGCCATCAAGGGTCCGAACCTTGGTACCCTTAGAAGAGCTCTTTCTCTTCCTCCCTCGACTTTTCCCGATTGCCAAAACCGGAGTAGAGTTTTGAGTAGGAGTGATAGCAACCGACTTCCCCTTAAGACCTGATTCTGCGGTCTTGAGAAGTCCCTGAAGTTTGCTGAGGGTGACTTCTTCCTTGTTCATGTGATATGTCATGCCGAATTGATCATAGCACGATGGTAAGGAATGCAAAATAATATCTATTGCAAGATCCTCCGGGAAGTTCACATTAAGCTTCAGCAAACGATCCACATACCTTTGCATTTTCTGCATGTGGCTCATGACGGATTCCCCGTCCTTCATCATGGTTGTTATCATGGAGCAGATGATTTCATACCTCTCTTGTCTTGCACTTTGATGGTATCTTTCCATCAAATCTTGGTGCATGTCATAAGGGTAGAAATCCTCATAAGACTTTTGGAGTTCCGCTGTCATCGTGGCCATCATGATGCAAGCCACTTTCGTAGCATCCCTTTCATGTGCCTGAAATTCAGCGATCTCCTGAGGAGTTGCAGTGGACTCATCAATCTCCTTAAGCTCCTTGTCAAGGACATATTCTTTGTCCTCGTAGCGGGTAATCATCTTGATATTTCTGATCCACTCATTGAAGTTGGACCCATCAAAGGTGACTTTCCCACACAAGTTCATAAGGGTAAAGGAGCCATTAGGATTAGAGCCAGAAGCATTGTTGAAAGACATCTGAAGGAAAGAGGACAAGATTAGTTTAGATATAAGAGAGTCCTTAATAAAACACCCAAATGTAATATTAAGGCTAGGATCCAATCACAATATAATATAACTTAGAAGAGGTATGTCGTAATCTAAGCTATATCATATTTGAAAGGTAGGTGAATGACGATTCACCAATTTCCACCACGAACACCGCAATATTTTAGTATTAGGTTTTTGAATGGTTCTTAGAAATTCCTAGATTCTTTGAGATTCAATGAACTTTTCAAAGGCATGTTTCAATCTCGAGTGTGCCCTCCAAGTTTTGTGACTGGGATACCGAGGATCACAAAACGAGGTGTGAAGTAACCATGCAAATCACTTGGTACCCTTAAAGTTTATCACTCAATCAATGTGCCGGTTAACCAAACACGCTCCATCGATACTATAATAAACCCTAAGTCACCCTTTACCTACCTTGTTAAGTCCAAGTTAGTGTGCCGGTTAACCACACACGCTCCACCAACGACTTAATCAAAGTGTAAAGTGTAATTTCATGGAATAGCACCTTATTCACATTTTTCCTAAAGTAACTAAGATTGGGAATTTAATAAAACATTTAGTTACTTTATAATATTCATCATACTTTGAATGAGAATTAATAAGTCCTTGTCTTACCCGTTCGGCTAACGACCCTCCACCGATCAAGCAAGCGGTGGGTGAGAGTGGACACCCATTAAGTCACCATTTTATAGGCAACAACCTTATACTCACCTTATAGACCGGCTTCGTGAATGAGGCGTACTAGCGGTAAGACGACTTTGTTCTTATACATATATATATATATATATATATATATATATATATATATATATATATATATATATATATAATTATTAAATCATAATAATATAAGTATAAGGGTTGAATTTTAACTTTTAAAATTCAAGGGGTTGGAACTAAAGTTTTAACTTAACTTTACTTGTTCCAAAACTTGAGGGCAAGTTTTGTAAGCTTTCAAAACTTTTCATTTCTTGTAACTTATGAGTTTAATAGAGTAATAAAATGAGGACTTTTCATTTTTCCTAACTCTTGTGTTCTTTTAATGGTTTTTAATCTAAGAGACTTTTGGTTTTCCATAACTTGAGGACAAGTTATGGACTCCATTAAAACACATTATGATCATGAATTAATCTACCACATAGGTTACAAATAATTCCTATGATCATCTAAACATCATAAGAACAAGAATATGAATATGAACATTTTCAAGAATCAAAATCACATTTAATCTTTGTAATTTTGATAACTAGTTGTTGTAAATGAGTTAGAAAAGACATTACACCTTCTAAAACAAGTTTTCAAGTACCAAAACATTTTAGGGTAATGATTCTAATTCATTTCCAGCAACTCAAGTCGAAATTCTGCACTCTGTCGACCCTACTCGCCGAGTGCATAAACCTACTCGCCGAGTAGGTTGAAGATAGACATGAACTCGACGAGTCCTCCCCATGGACTCGCCGAGTCCATCAGTCAGACAGCAGAATTTCCGACTTTCTTCAACTTTAAAGCACAAATAACAAACAAACAAGCCTAGGCTCTGATACCACTGATGGGATTTGAGCATTCTAACACTTCCTAAGTGTACATGCAACCCTAATAAACTTGGATCTATGTTTGTCTAATTATCATGCAGAGTTGAATTCCAAGGTTATATTCCTATCTAGCATACATGGGGAACAATTTTAACTTGAATCATAGATAGAATAACTTACCTTGTTGTTGCTTGTGTTCCTTGAAACCTTGTGAGCCTAGCACCCCAAGTGTGATGCCTCAAATGCTTCACACAACACCAAATGCTCTTGGAAAGACTCTTGAGATAACACACACTTCGCAAAATCGGCCAAGCCCTCTAGTTTCTTAGTGTTCAACTTGTGTCGCCAATTTTGTGGAGAATGGGACTCTTATATAGTGTTGGCACATCTAGGGTTACACCATGTAAACCCTAATGTGTCATGACTCTTCATTTCCATGACCCATGGGTTTGTAACTCCCATGGAGCATCCATGGAGCATCCTATGGGTAGAACCCAACTTGATAATCCATGGAGCCTCTTAGCCCACTATACAAGATATGGATGATTTACATAACCAACCCATATATTTAATTAGTTATCCTTTGATCACTTAATTAATTCCAAATTAATTCTTTGATCAACTAATTAAATAATATTATTAATATATTAGAACTTATAATATATTAATAATCTCCAAGTGTTATTTCTCTCATTTAGTCTATCCAATTGCATGGTGCCATGCAACCCAAATGGACCATGCCGGGTCGGGTCAAGTACAAGCCCGAAATAGTTATGGACTTAGACACCTTATCCAACAGGTATATGCTAGAGACCTGATTGAGATCGGTATCCTGAGAGATAGGGAGATGCTATGTTAGTGACCTGTTAGGTCGGTATCCTGGTTAGAATGGTGGTATGTTATGTGATCTGTTGATCTGCTTGTTGACTGTGAATTGTTAGATGATTGTATGTATATGTGCACATGGATGTTTGGACAGGAGTTGGGTTAAGGCGGGTCCTGCTGTGTGCAGTAGGCCAAGATACCCAGGGCGGACTGGTTGTCCAGTAGGCCCAGCGAGCGGTCCAGATAGGCTGTAGGTCCCGTTAGGGGCGGACCAGACGTGTCGAAGGCTCGGAGAGTGGACCAGACAGACTGAAGGCCCGGTGCGGGCGGACCAGTCATACTGTAGACTCAGAGAGTGGACCAGGTGGATTGAAGGCCTGGGAACGGGCGGACCAATCACACTGCAGACTCGATGTATGTGGATTGACTCAGAGGGTGGACCAGGTGGACTGTTGGCTGGTGCGGCGGACCAGTCACACAGTAGGCCCGGAGAGCATGGTTGTTCTATGATCGGATATGTTATGGTATGTTATGCGTGTATGGTATTTGTGGTTGGTATTTTGGGGGTATCTCACTAAGCTTTCGGCCTTACAGTTGTGGTTTCATGTTTTTTTTTTCAGGTTCTTCCGGTGATCGTGGCAAGGCGAAGGCGTGATCGTACCGCTCCTCATAATTTTGTGGTGTTATGATTCTGGGAATACGATAAATATTTTGTATTGAAAACCTTTTTGTAAAGAATTATTGGAATTGAGATCTTTTTGCAAAATTTAAAATTGGTTGTATTTTTTGTCGTTACAAAACTCTGGTGGCTTCATGTTGCTGAACTCTCGAAACAGTAACAAGTCACCCCCTGCGACCTGGTAGCAGTGACGACTGCGGTAGCCGCAGCAATAGCAGCATCAGTAAGAGCAGGGTACCGCTCATCAAAAGTTTCAATCAACGTGGTCTTTATGGACCCAAACATCTCTGGTATCTCAGCTCGATGGCTGCAACCACCTCCTCATTAATCAACTTACGAATCTTCTCATCACTGACATCACTGCTCTCGGGTGTGTGGCGTGTCCCAACCATGATGTCTCTCTGAAATACAACAAAAAATATTAGAGACCCGCTTGAGTATACTCACACTCGATAACTTAACCCTACTTACTCTTTAGTACCCTAAGGATTCTTACTTGGGTTGTGCACTGATCCGGTGTCTTCCGTAGTACGGGCCTAATACTACCGTCCACACCGCATCAGCATTCACCCCATGTCCTCCTCCTAGGATCCCAGATCACAATTACTCTAATCTCGCTATACATTGGCTACTCTTCAGTAGACCTCTCATAAGCTCCTCGTTGCTACCTACTTACTCTCAAAGAATCTCATAGTAGCAGTAATCTCCTAGGCTAAGGCATCACAAATCATGCCACTCTAGTCCTAATATGAATACCTAGCCTACTTTAGCATGCATAACATATCATATCATATCTCATAACACATAATGTAAGGGTATTTTGGGAAATCACCATTTGGGCGCTGGCTGATCGTACACACTGCTCCGTAAACTCTGAATCATACATAGCACAAATCATTTAGAAATCATATCATACAGATAACGTACAAGATACTCTGTCACATAGCTCTAATTACCACTCTAGGTAAAGTATACCGAGAAAACTCACCTCGGGTAACTCGGATAATCTCGCACACGAATGTACTGATCTAGCCCCTGCCTAATCACATGAATAATATCCTTAAATAAATAATGGCTCTCAAAGGCTAGATTAAATCCCTTTCTACAATCCCATAGAAGGGTAAAAGACCATTTTACCCCTCATTGACCCAAAAGTCCAAATGTTGACTAAAACCCTAAAAGTCAACGAAAGTCAACAGCAAGCAGTACGCGGGGCCTACCAACTCGTGTACGCGGGGCGTACTCTGGCTAACCAGAATCGGGGGACTAGACCCCTTACGCGGTGCGTATTGGGATTATGCCCAACGTAAGTCCCAGATTCATCCTTTCTTCATTTTTGGTCTGAATGGGTTAAGTCATGGGCTCGTATCACAGATCTAGGCTCTCTATTGTCTTCTAAGTCATAAAGTCGAAACCTTTAAGCCTTGCATGGCCATAAAGGTCACCAAACACTTCAAACATATGACATATTTCCCCATTAGGCCTCAATCTCATGCATGGCTTAATATTCACATTCAAGACTTGATTTTTATGAACCCACAACCCATATTACTTTTAAATATGGCAGATCTAAGCTTATGGAGACCATTTGCTCATAAAGTCTCCACCTTGGGACCAAAAACACTAAAAAGTGGTCCATGAAACACAAATCAAAATGATAAGGAAAGCTTTGAGCTTTTTACCTCCAAGTGAAGCTCCTCCCTCTGTAGAACTCAAATCCCAGCTTATACTCCAACTTCTAGCCTCCACAAGAACCTCTTCTTCTTCTTCACTAACACACAAAGGCACTTTCTAGCTCAAGAACACTCACACACTAGCTTTAGAATGATAATATTGCTCTCTTAGGGTTTCTCTCTATGGAATGGTGGCTGGGGACATGACCAAATCATTCCTTTTATAATCCTCAAGCCGCATTAGGGTTTTGCATCTGGGCCAGCTACGCCCAGTGTAACCCTCGGTACGCCCAACGTACCTAGGCGAGTCCGCGTCTAACTTAAGCGCTTGAGTACGTGCAACGTACTCTTCAGTACGCCCAACGTACTCATTTGCCATAACTTTCTTTTAAGGGCTAAACTTGACAACTTGGAAAAGAAGAAGGGTTTAAGAGACGCACCAGAATTTCAGAATGTTACAAAATCCCTTATTTTCCCTGGTATGCATGTGCTAGTTGCTTTAATGGTTTCGAAATCGTAAGGCATAAGAAACTTACTTATGTTATTAAAACAATTGTTTACGAGAGGTATATTATTACGTAAAAGAGTCGTACGATTGGCAAGTGTTATGACCATACTTAAACTTGATACGATAGGAAACGGACGTCGATATCCTTTATGGCATTTATCACCCGTAGACCTGCCGGTCCGACTGTAGCTAGCAGCAAGGTGCTGGATAGTCAGTCTCGTATAAATCTATACACAAAATCCACACTTTCCCTCCAAGAAATTATGGTTCATAAGGATAGTCCTCCACTTAGGTTATGATGTAAGCACCCAAGGACGTGTCTCCCAATTAAGCTGACGACTTTACGTGCAATAATATATAAGTGTACTGACCTTTCTTATGAAAATCCGAAGTATATTTTGTAGAGTAAAAATAATTATACTTAAATATTAAATGTTATACTCTTGTGGTAATGCGTGTTATAAACTAAATCTGTCATAGTTTATGTATTTAACCGTGTATGTAGTTCATATTTGTGAAATCGGTAATGAATTTCCCCAAACTATACCTGTAACATCCCAAAATTCAAGACCAAAAATTTCTTTTTAATAAAACATTACTTTAAACAAAGACATCATTCCAAAACATAATCTGAGTATAAGTTTTCAAAACACTTGTTTATTATCAGAGTAAACATTCCCAGGCTGACTAATTTATAGTGTGTGCCATGCGATCACCCCGAGCTCCTCCCTCCGCTACCGGAAGTACCTGAAAACAAAACTGAAAACCGTAAGCACGAAGCTTAGTGAGTTCCCCACCTTACCACATACCACGCAAAAACACATACTGCACATTCTGGGCCACGCCCGCTATCCTGGGCCTCGCCCTTCTACTTCGGGCCTCACCCGCTATAACGGCCCCGCCGCTCCAGGCCCCGCCTGGCTTCGAGCCCCGCTCGGATACATATCTGTTTCACTTAGGCCTCGCCTGTCACAGGGCCTCGCCCACTAACATATAATAGCACATAAACATATCACATAGCATTACATAAGCTAAACATATACTAACGACTCTTGCTCTAAGGCCTCGCCTATCTCTGGGCCCCGCCCGAGTCCTGCTACTGATGAGTCATGGAACCTCGTCCATACTCCTGCTGATAGTGAGGTTCGGGCCCAGCCCACCCTCACTCCTTTCCTAACTTGGGCCTCGCCCCTGCTCTGCTGCTACTGAGATGTGGAACACCATCCACACTCTGCTATTGGTGAGATACGGGACCTCGCCCTCTCTCACCTCCCTACCAGGCACATACAAGTATCACACAGACAACAAGTATAAATTATCACATAAACCGCTCCTTGGGCACCCGTCCTCTGTCATCGGACCTCGTCCAAATATCATACTAGCATACTGTGCCTAGGGCTAACCCCCGGGTCTTCTACTCATAACTACATGGGCCGGCATTGTGGCCGTAGACCCATTCATACAAAGGGAAACTCACCTGATACTGCTGAACTGCTGCTGCTAACCCCTTTGACAGCTACCTGACCGCTAACCTCGAACTGCTGCTCCGCTAGCTCCCCGAGCTACCAATAACAACCCAACACTTAGTCTAACTGACCTCCAAAGGTCAACCAAGTCAACTCTGGTCAAAGTCAATGTCCTGGTCAAAGTCAACCTTCCAGGTCAACCCTACTCGCCGAGTCACCCTACTGACTCGCCGAGTTCATAAATCCAGAGTCCTTCCACTCGCGACTCTACTCGCCGAGTCAGCTCCTGACTCGCCGAGTTTACTGATTCCCGATTCCTGTCCTGTCCAACTCACTGAGTCCTGGCTCGACTCGTTGACTCGAGTCTTAACTCGAAGGGTTTGGGACCACTCGACCTGACTCGCCGAGTCTAAGAACAGACTCGCCGATCACACGGCAATCTTCATCCAACTCGCCGAGTTCATGCCTATCTTCATCCGACTCGACGAGCTGTTCATCCCACTCGTCGAGTTCCTCCTCATCTTCAAGCTACTCGCCGAGTCCACTCGAAGGACTCGTCGAGTCCACTAAGATCCACTTACATGCAGAGGACTTCCGAGTCATGCATGAGCTCCAAACTGTAGATCTACCCTCCCCAAGCCTATTTCCCACGTAAAGTTGCAAACTTTACGTGTAGAGAGGGAGATCTAGGCAAAATACACCCATAGCTAGGGTTTAGGACCAAGAGGCTCCAATTTCCACCCAATGGCTGATACTTTATGGGATTCCATTCCAAAACAAGCATGGATCTGAGGTAGCAACCTCAGATCTGGACTTCAAACTCGAGATTGACCTTAAACATGGCTTAAAAGCACCAAACTCATATCCAAGGAAGATCTAAAGGAGGGAAACGAATTGATACCTTCCAATGCTCTGAAATGCTTCCCAAACTTCAGATCCAAAGCCACTCCCTGATGCTTCAAAGATTCCCACTCCTTCTTCTTCCTTAAAACCACTCAAAAATGACTAAAAGCTTGAATGAACACAATGGGGGCTTAAGGTGCGGCGTTCTGGGTGTGAGAGGCTTTAAAGGAGCCCTAGGAAGGAGATTGAGACGTTTAAATAGGTTCCAAGCCCCGGATTTAGGGTTTTCCTCGCACAGACCAGACTCGCCGAGTCTACTTGGCCGACTCGTCGAGTTGGTCACTTTCTTATCGACCCGGATCCCGCTCCGACTCGCCGAGTCCTTCCTTTGACTCGTCGAGTCCCTCTTAAATTTAGGGTTTCCTTTACTTTCTTGGCTTTCAAAATCCTGGGTGTTACAACTCTCCCCCACTTAAACTGAACTTCGTCCTCGAAGTTTACCATGGCCCACCGCCTACGGTCTGCCTCCAATACCCAACACCAGCCGCCTACCTGCGCTGGTCTTCCACCAATACTGCACTGAACCCGCAGAGGTTCTCTACTTCTTTCCTTGCGCAAATCCCTTGCCTTCCCAAGGCAAAGCCTCACAACCGACTTTTCCTTTGACACTGTGAAGGTCCTATCCTTCACTAACTCCATCACCTCCCTGCTATTCCCAGAACGGGTCATCACCGTCAGCACTCACTGACACTCCTTCCTGCCAACACTTGGTGTCGAGCACCCCTCGACTCACTAATTGAACTCCACCATACTCTGCATACTCGCACTGCCACCGACTGGCAATTCAACTATTCCCCGACTGACTTCCTGATAAACCGGGACCGCCCTGGTCCCTACCAACCTATCAATGACTGGATTACCGGTTCCCACCGGTAGCTAGTCCCAACACCATCACTGGTCGCTCCCAGTGACTTCCAAAGAAACCTCGACCACCTATAACTGTTCATACAATCCTTCCATCCAGGCACTACAAACCTGGGATCCCCGATCCCCTAACTTCACACTAAGATCCTGACCAGGTCCCACCTGCGCTGCTAAAACTCACGGGCCTCGCCCTCGGGTCTCACCCAACCATACTACTAAGCAACCCTGCTCCCAGGTCTCATCTACACTGCCAATCTCATACGGGCCTCGCCCACGGGTCTCACCCAGCTATATCCTGGAGCGGCCTCTCCCAAGGTCTCACCTCTCTAGAGCTATACAGGCAACTCCTTACTACTCTCATTCACTACCCATTCCTGATCCCTACCTGATCACTACGAGATAAGGGCCTCGCCCCGACTCCGCTAACGAAACTACTAAGGAATGCTACGGCTGCCCCGTAGTCTTACAACACTCCCTACCACTGACTGCTAATACGAAGGCGCCCACGTGCCATTGGCTTCTCAAGATCCTTATTCCGACTCCCGCGAGTCCTTCAGGCGATCCACAACCTGAATTCTCAATCATAACCAACCATACCATCCCACGCACTAGCTGATATGGAGTTTCTCAAACTCCCAACCCTGGAATCCTCAATCCATCAAACGTTGAACTACTTCTCTTCCCTCTCGGAGGTCACGTACTTGATCTGGGTCTGCGTGCTCCTCTCTAGGCACACCCGGAGGATTCTCCCCCACTTCGATCCTGCTTACCCCTTGCTGCTCAATACTCAAAGAGATCCCGATCTTTACTACCATTCCATAACCCACCTACTGAGGAACCCAAGCCTGCCATAGCTAGGGATTTAGACAATCCATCACAATCACTGCACCACTCTGAACTAGCGAAACGTACCAAATTCCTCCCAAGCATGCTACAGTTACTGCATCCTTCGAAACCTTCTTCAATAGAGCACATCCCCCTAACTACCATACAAATATCCAAGGTATGCAGATGGCATATAACTCGATCACAATCAACCAATCAAAATAAAATACTCATACCGATAATGATGCAGAACCATAACAATGAAATCATGCACAAAATAAAAGAACTGAGAATGGAAATTGCATACCTGCAACGTCCGGCGATGCTCGCGTCTCCAAAGTCGTCATCTGGAAAGCCCTGCTCCCTGCTGCAGGTGCCTCTACCCGGCCCTGACGGCCATCTGCGATCCTCAAGGTTGCAGGGGCGGGTGCCATCACCCGTCCTGCTGAAGACAAACTGGGGCACTGGGCCTTCTTGTGGCCCCGCTGGTTGCAATGAAAACATATCATGCCTGATCCCTGCGCGGCGGTAACAGTACAATCCCTGCTAAAATGACCAGTTCGACCGCACTTGAAGCAGCCAGACTCACCACCGCTACCACTCCTGCACGCGCCCCCGTGCGCCCTGCCACACTTTCCGCACCAACTGTGGTCCTGATGATCCCTCGATCTCGAATCCGATCCCTTGGGCCTTTTGCCCGAACCCGCTGATACCTGAACCTCATCCGGCTTCCTCTTCCGGATCTACTCCAAATCAATTTCCCTTTCCCTAGCCCGAGATATCATATCTTCCAGCGTCTTACAGCTGGACCTGCTCACGAACTCCCTGATGTCGTCCCTCAACATCTCATGGTACCGAGCCTTCTTCATCTCCTCATCCGCTACATACTGCGGTACAAGAAGAGCCCTCTCCCTGAACTTGGCGGTGATCTCCGCCACAGTCTCAGTAGTCTGCGTCAAATCCTGAAACTCTCGTGCCAGCTGCTGCACCTCAATAATCGGCGAAAACTCCGCCCAGAACCTGGCCGAGAAATCGCTCCAACTCATCGCGTCCAACGCGGCATCATCCCCCAAAGCATGACCAATCTCCTCCCACCAATCCCTCGCTCTGTCCTTCAGAAGACAGGAGGCGAGTCTAACCTTGTCCCCCTCAGGACACTTGCTCGTACGGAAAGCGTTGGCAACATCAGCCAACCATCTGCTGCTAGTAATGGGGTCCCTAGCCCCATGATAATCTGGTGCCCCGCAGGCTCTGAACTCTCGAAATGTCAAGGTACGCGCTCCCATCAATGCCATCATCTCAGTACGGAAGGCTCCCAGCCTCTCCTCCAAGATCTCCAGTATGCCCTCCTTGACCGTGCCAAAGATCACAGGAGTCTGAGCTAGAATACTGCGCGTAACCTCGGCTGATATCAACTCCCTCATCCGCTCCTCGAGCTGCTCGGTCCCTGAACCCGAGCCTGATCCCTCCCCGGCGCCTGATCCGCCTGCTGGTCTCTCTCGCAATGTCATTATGCTGAAAATATACCACAACCACTATCAGAATACTCATCACTGATACGAGACCAAACATGCCCTACCAGGTTCCCGGTCTTGTCTCTGCCCTTCCTGAATCGAGTACGGATCCTCTGCTTTCAGTAGTACGGGCCCATACTACCTTCCACATCTATCCGTACTTTCCTCAGGAATTGCTTTGACTCCACCAGGCCCCTTATCCACTAATACTGCTCCCAACTCTATCTCATCCTAGGCTTACCCTAGGGAAACCTCTGACTTAACTCAAACCAGTCCTCAGCTGCTGAAGGTCTCCTTGTGTTGCCAATTAGCCATCACCTGGATACCATCACATGCGACGAGGCTCAGATAATCCTTCAAGTAAAGGACTCGTCCCTACAACGGTTAGACTCAGACAAGAGCTGCGCAATAGGATCAATTCCAGTACTCTGAGATTATTCAACCCTGATCACATGTGACGTAACGTATCCACCTAATGGCTAACTCCCATCACTCAGAATCCCACAATGCACAAAGCAAGCAACATTCGGTCAAGGGAAAATCTAACCATAACATGCTCAAGCAATCATATACACAAAGCAAGAACCTGGACTAGCATGCAACACAAACTCATAAACTCAGGCATAACCTAGACAGGCTATCCTACTGCTGTCTAATCAGCACTATCATGCAGCTCAAAAGCACAAATAACAGGCACATAAGGCATCATCCCTAGATCCTTAGTCCTATTCTAGCATGCTGTTCTACCAACTGACAATCATAACATAAACTTGTATGGGTATTTTGGGGTACTTACTTGAGCTCGGTTGATTGCATGCACCACACCTCTTTTCTCTTTTCAAAGTTCTTTTCTTTCTGGATTCTTTTTGCTTTTCTAAAACTGTTTTTCATTCTCAGAATTCTTTTTACAAAACTGTCTTTTCACATTTTGAAAACTTTTCATCCGACCCCTTAGTTTGAGTTCAGGCACACCCGAGAGTATGCCTGAATCCCTCAAACCAAGGCTCTGATACCAACTTGTAACATCCCAAAATTCAAGACCAAAAATTTCTTTTTAATAAAACATTACTTTAAACAAAGACATCATTCCAAAACATAATCTGAGTATAAGTTTTCAAAACACTTGTTTATTATCAGAGTAAACATTCCCAGGCTGACTAATTTATAGTGTGTGCCATGCGATCACCCCGAGCTCCTCCCTCCGCTACCGGAAGTACCTGAAAACAAAACTGAAAACCGTAAGCACGAAGCTTAGTGAGTTCCCCACCTTACCACATACCACGCAAAAACACATACTGCACATTCTGGGCCACGCCCGCTATCCTGGGCCTCGCCCTTCTACTTCGGGCCTCGCCCGCTATAACGGCCCCGCCGCTCCAGGCCCCGCCTGGCTTCGAGCCCCGCTCGGATACAGATCTGTTTCACTTAGGCCTCGCCTGTCACAGGGCCTCGCCCACTAACATATAATAGCACATAAACATATCACATAACATTACATAAGCTAAACATATACTAACGACTCTTGCTCTAAGGCCTCGCCTATCTCTGGGCCCCGCCCGAGTCCTGCTACTGATGAGTCATGGAACCTCGTCCATACTCCTGCTGATAGTGAGGTTCGGGCCCAGCCCACCCTCACTCCTTTCCTAACTTGGGCCTCGCCCCTGCTCTGCTGCTACTGAGATGTGGAACACCATCCACACTCTGCTATTGGTGAGATACGGGACCTCGCCCTCTCTCACCTCCCTACCAGGCACATACAAGTATCACACAGACAACAAGTATAAATTATCACATAAACCGCTCCTTGGGCACCCGCCCTCTGTCATTGGACCTCGTCCAAATATCATACTAGCATACTGTGCCTAGGGCTAACCCCCGGGTCTTCTACTCATAACTACATGGGCCGGCATTGTGGCCGTAGACCCATTCATACAAAGGGAAACTCACCTGATACTGTTGAACTGCTGCTGCTAACCCCTTTGACAGCTACCTGACCGCTAACCCCGAACTGCTGCTCCGCTAGCTCCCCGAGCTACCAATAACAACCCAACACTTAGTCTAACTGACCTCCAAAGGTCAACCAAGTCAACTCTGGTCAAAGTCAATGTCCTGGTTAAAGTCAACCTTCCAGGTCAACCCTACTCGCCGAGTCACCCTACTGACTCGCCGAGTTCATAAATCCAGAGTCCTTCCACTCGCGACTCTACTCGCCGAGTCAACCCCTGACTCGCCGAGTTTACTGATTCCCGATTCCCGTCCTGTCCAACTCACTGAGTCCTGGCTCGACTCGCTGACTCGAGTCTTAACTCGAAGGGTTTGGGACCACTCGACCTGACTCACCGAGTCTAAGAACAGACTCGCCGAGCACACGGCAATCTTCATCCAACTCGCCGAGTTCATGCCTATCTTCATCCGACTCGACGAGCTGTTCATCCCACTCGTCGAGTTCCTCCTCATCTTCAAGCTACTCACCGAGTCCACTCGAAGGACTCGTCGAGTCCACTAAGATTCACTTACATGCAGAGGACTTCCGAGTCATGCATGAGCTCCAAACTGTAGATCTACCCTCCCCAAGCCTATTTCCCACGTAAAGTTGCAAACTTTACGTGTAGAGAGGGAGATCTAGGCAAAATACACCCATAGGTAGGGTTTAGGACCAAGAGGCTCCAATTTCCACCCAATGGCTGATACTTTATGGGATTCCATTCCAAAACAAGCATGGATCTGAGGTAGCAACCTCAGATCTGGACTTCAAACTCGAGATTGACCTTAAACATGGCTTAAAAGCACCAAACTTATATCCAAGGAAGATCTAAAGGAGGGAAACGAATTGATACCTTCCAATGCTCTGAAATGCTTCCGAAACTTTAGATCCAAAGCCACTCCCTGATGCTTCAAAGATTCCCGCTCCTTCTTCTTCCTTAAAACCACTCAAAAATGACTAAAAGCTTGAATGAACACAATGGGGGCTTAAGGTGCGGCGTTCTGGGTGTGAGAGGCTGTAAAGGAGCCCTAGGAAGGAGATTGAGACGTTTAAATAGGTTCCAAGCCCTGGATTTAGGGTTTTCCTCGCACAGACCAGACTCGCCGAGTCTACTTGGCCGACTCGCCGAGTCCTTCCTTTGACTCGTCGAGTCCCTCTTAAATTTAGGGTTTCCTTTACTTTCTTGGCTTTCAAAATCCTGGGTGTTACAACTCTCCCCCACTTAAACTGAACTTCGTCCTCGAAGTTTACCATGGCCCACCGCCTACGGTCTGCCTCCAATACCCAACACCAGCCGCCTACCTGCGCTGGTCTTCCACCAATACTGCACTGAACCCGCAGAGGTTCTCTACTTCTTTCCTTGCGCAAATCCCTTGCCTTCCCAAGGCAAAGCCTCACAACCGACTTTTCCTTTGACACTGTGAAGGTCCTATCCTTCATTAACTCCATCACCTCCCTGCTATTCCTAGAACGGGTCATCACCGTCAGCACTCACTGACACTCCTTCCTGCCAACACTTGGTGTCGAGCACCCCTCTGCATACTCGCACTGCCACCGACTGGCAATTCAACTATTCCCCGACTGACTTCCTGATAAACCGGGACCGCCCTGGTCCCTACCAACCTATCAATGACTGGATTACCGGTTCCCACCGGTAGCTAGTCCCAACACCATCACTGGTCGCTCCCAGTGACTTCCAAAGAAACCTCGACCACCTATAACTGTTCATACAATCCTGCCATCCAGGCACTACAAACCTGGGATCCCCGATCCCCTAACTTGACACTAAGATCCTGACCAGGTCCCACCTGCGCTGCTAAAACTCACGGGCCTCGCCCTCGGGTCTCACCCAACCATACTACTAAGCAAACCTGCTCCCAGGTCTCATCTACACTGCCAATCTCATACGGGCCTCGCCCACGGGTCTCACCCAGCTATATCCTGGAGCGGCCTCTCCCAAGGTCTCACCTCTCTAGAGCTATACAGGCAACTCCTTACTACTCTCATTCACTACCCATTCCTGATCTGCACTTGCAACCATAAAGGGCTTCAAAATGCTTAGCCTTGATGCTAGTGTGATAACTGTTTTTGTAGGAAAACTCAACCAAGGGAAAATGGGTGTCCTAAGACTTACCAAAGTCTATGACACATGCTCTCAACATGTCTTCCAAGGTCTGAATGGTTCTCTCACTCTACCCATCTGTATAATGATGGTAAGCTGTGCTCATATCCAGCTTAGTACCAAGAGCTTTCTGCAGGGACTGCCAAAATCTCGAGGTGGACCTATTATCTCGATCGGAGATAATGAACACAGGCACACTGTGCAGTCCAACTATCTCTTGGATGTTGATTCGTGTGAGCCTTTCCATTTTGAACGTTTCTTTGATTGGTAGGAAGTGAGTGGATTTTGTCAATCGGTCGATTATTACCCATATGGTATCGTACCCACTCAAAGATTTGGGTAATTTTGTGATAAAATCCATAGTAATCCTCTCCCACTTCCACTCAAGTATCTCCGGCTGTTGAAGTAAACCTGAGGGCTTCTGATATTCGACCTTCACCTTGGCGCAAGTCAGACACTTGCCCACAAAGGTAGCGATCTCCGCTTTCATGTTTTGCCACCAATATAGTTTCTTGAGATCAAGGTACATCTTGTCTGAACTTGGGTGAACAGAGTATTTAGTCTTGTGAGCTTTGCTCATGACAACCTTTCTGTATCCACCAAACCTTGGGGTCCAGATCCTGTCCATGAAACAATAGACTCCGTCTCCCTTGATCTCTAGGCTCTTTTCCATTCCTCTCAAGGCTTCATCCACCACATTCTCAGGTTTTAAGGCTTCCAGCTGAGCCTCTCTGATTTGCGTGGATAAGTGGGAATGGATAATCATTGATAGTGTCTTCACTCTATGACCTGAGCATTCCTTCCGGCTAAGGGCATCTGCCACCACATTGGCCTTGCCGGGATGGTAGAGTATTTCGTACTCGTAATCGCTGAGTAACTCTACCCATCGCCGTTGTCTCATGTTCAGCTCCTTCTGGTCGAAAATATGCTGCTGACTTTTATGGTCAGTGAATATAGTGCACTTGCTTCCGTAGAGATAATGTCTCCATATTTTCGTGAGTTGTATATTTGATTTCGAGTGCTTTCAGTTGTCTTGAGGCATAAGCAATAACTTTTCCTCGCTGCATGAGCACACAGCCTAGGCCCTGATTGGATGCATCACAGTAGACAACGAAGTCCTCCGTCCCATCGGGCAGAGACAGGATAGGTGCACTGCATAAGGCCTGCTTCAATGTTTGGAATGCAGTGTCTTGCTTTTCACTCCAACAAAAAGGGTACACCTTTGTGAGTCAGAGTGGTTAAGGGTTTGGCAATTCTGGAGAAATTTTGGATAAACCTGCGATAATAGCCAGTGAGGCCCAAGAATTGACGGATTTATGTGGGCGTCTTTGGTGCTGACCAATTCTCTATCGCTTTGATTTTGGAAGGGTCAACGTGTATGCCTTCCATGCTTACCACGTGACCTAGAAAAAGTTACTTTTCGGATCCAGAGTTCACACTTGGAGAATTTCGCATATAACTTCTCTGTCCTCAGCGTTTCCAGCACCAATCTCAAATGTTGTCTGTGATCTTCTTCACTTTTGGAATAGACAAGTATATCGTCGATGAACATGATCAAAAACTTTTCCAGGAAACCACAGCACACCTGATTCATCAGGTCCATGAATACTGCCGGTGCGTTGGTTAGACCGAAGGGCATTACTATGAACTCGTAGTGACCATATTGAGTCTGAAATGCTATCTTAGGAACATCACTCTCATGGACTCGCAGCTGATGGTACCCAGATCTTAGGTCTATTTTGGAGAAGTAGCTGGCTCCTTGAAGTTGATCGAAGAGGTCATCGATACGAGGAAGTGAATAAAGGTTTATGACGGTGAGCTTGTTCAGTTCGCGGTAGTCAATGCACATCCGGAAGGATCCATCTTTATTTTTCACGAATAAAACCGGGGCTCCCCAGGGTGAGGAACTCGATCTGATGAATCCTTTGTTGAGGAGCTCATTGAGCTGGCTGGATAATTCTTGCATTTCTGCCGGCGCTAAGCGGTATGGGGATTTAGCTACGGGGGTAGCTCTGGGGATTAAGTCGATTCGGAACTCGACTTGGCACTCGGGAGGAATTCCCGGAAGCTCTTCAGGAAAGAAATTAGGAAAATTTCAGACTTCGGGGATGCTCTCGAGGTCTCTAACTTCCTGTTTCTTTTTGATGACATGGGCTAGGAATGCATGACACTCCTTTCGCAGAAATTTTGGGGCTTTGATGCATGAAATGATGCGGAGGTTTGAGTTGAGTTTATCACCATAGATCTTGAGGGTTTCTCCAGAGAGAAGATTGAGACGGATCGCTTTTTCGTAACAAAGGATATTAGCACGATTGGGGCTCAACCAATCCATGCCAATGATGACATCGAAACTCTTTATGGAATCAGGCATAAGATCGATTGGAAAGGAATGATCATTTAGGGTAAGGCTACAACCGATGAATATATTTTTAGTGCTCTCTTTCTCACTGTTATCCATCTCAGCAGTAAATGTTTCGGTTAAAGGCTGAGGATTATGTTTGAGAAGATGTTTAAATGCATGACTAACAAAACTTCTCTCTGCACCATAATCGAAAAGAAGGCATGTATAAGAGTTGTTGAGGGGGAACGTACCCGTAACGACGGTGGGATCTGCAACTGCTTCCTCCTGACCCATCACAAGCACTCTCCTCGTGCTGCCATCTGTTGTTGCCTTAGGGAAATTTCTCTTGCGGTTCCCGAATTCTCCAAAACCATAATAGGCTTGACCAATGCCTGCTCCAGGGGCCTGGTTAGTGGGTTGGACTTGTGTCTTGCAGCCTTGAGCTGTGTGGCCCTTCTTACCAAAGTTGTTGCAAAGCATTTCACAACATGGGCTTGGATTATGATGGTAATTGCACTTGCCGCACCGAGGAAGGGTACCAACATATCCACTGGTAGGTGCCTGAGTGGCAGGAGCAGCGACAGGAGTAGTAGCAACGTGAACTGCCACCGTTTGCTATTTCTTGGAGGGCTCCTGCGAAGACTGGCCCTTACGTTATTTCCAAAACTTTCGTTTCCCACCACTGGCCTTTTCTGGTTTGGGAGCAGCTGCTGCCGCATCAAGATCAAATCCGTGATCTTTGAGGGTCTGCGCCACGCACTTGGCGCTGTCAAAAGTGGTCGGCTTAGCAGCCAAGACATTTCCTTGCATTCGGGGCATCAATCCCCATATGTACCTCTCTATTTTCTTGCTTTCCGGGGTGACCATTCCCGGACAGAGGAGTGCTAGATCACAGAATCTAGTTGTATAGGAGTCAATGTCTGAACCCATCATCTTCAGGTTCCAGGGTTTGTGCTCCAGTTTCTGCATCTCGCCCCTTGGGCAGTATTCAACAAGCATGAGCTCTTTCAAACTCTCCTAACCCATGGCATTTGCTACGAGCATGGTTAGGGATTTAACCCGACCATTCCACTACGTTAATGCTCTGTCGGTGAAAGTGCAAGCGACGAATTTCACCTTGTTGGCTTCAGAACAGGACCAAATTTCGAAGATGGATTCGATCTTCTCAAACCATCGAGTCAGAGCAATAACACCTCAATTTCCGTTGAAGGGTGTGCTTTTGCATTCATGAAGTCTTTATAGGAGCACTCCTTCTGGTGTCCCTGACTACCTTCATGATTGAGGGGATGGGTACCACTTCCCTATCCGCCAGAGCCGCTAGGGTTAATCTGTGACATTGCAGCAGCCACAATGGCAATAACAACTGCTTGGAACATAGCGGGATCGAATTGAGGAGGTGGCGGCGTCGGATTTGTTGGGGGATTGTTGTTCTTTTTGCTGGGTCTTTTCTTTGGAGGCATCTTGTTCTAAAATCAGGAATAAGAGGATGGTAAGTCCCCAAGATTTTTGAATAAAGAGATATGAAACAAAGTATATCTCATCCTGATAGATAGAGTGTTCTACTAAGCGATAACAAGGAAAAGCTACTAATGCAAGTAAATTATCGCTAAAAAGGAATGAGTAGCAACACTTGGAAATGAATCTCAATAATGTATTTGACTCTAGTAAAATACTCCTATAGTATTTTGTGTTTTGTTGTATCGATATCTTGTTGTATGGACACCTGGTAAGTTTTAGGCCTGTTGCAACACCACAGTCACTCCCAAGAACATGTTGGTCATGTCTCGAATAAATATAGTTTATCAAGTAATATTGACCCTAGACATGATTACATAACTGCCCAGGTTTAACCGCAGTGTCCAACATCCAAATACTTTTGTTTTGTAGATATGTAGGTATACTTTTATATTTCTTGTAAAATACTTATATTTTAGAGCATACTTTTGGTTCAGAGCGCTTCGGCCCCTTAGTGTTTATAGTTGTATACCATGTAAGGTTCGGTACACTTAGTTCATTATAAACAATAGCTCTAATACCAATCTGTCACACCCCCAAACCGTAGGACAAACGAACGACAGAAACGTCCGGGGGTGGATGACGTCATACGTAGTATCACAATAATTGCATCATAGTAATCCAAGTAAACATAACCATTACATTGCAATATGAATATTTACATCAGTTTGAAAACATAGTTTGTATACATCTAAATGAGACAAAAGTAAAAGACGAGACTCCAAAATGCTCTGTCTTCTCCAAAAGCTGGAAAGGATACCTGTCTATTGCTGTCCTGAGAATACAAGCGGTTTTGAAAACGTATCAGCATAAAGCTGGTGAGTTCATAAGCATGTTTTAATAATGAAAACTAGTCACTGAATTTGTATAAATAATTTATTTTCATTATATGTAAAATATTGTTTGTACCGAAACCCTGGCTACCACCAGTGTGTAAAATGTGTTCTGTTTTGAAAACCCTGGCAGCCACCAGTAGGTAAAGTATGTTCTGTTTGAAAACTCTCGCTTCCACCAGTATGTAAAGTATGTTCTGTTAGTCTGGGAAAATCCCTTATTTTCCCTAGTATGCATGTGCTAGTTGCTTTAATGGTTTCGAAATCGTAAGGCATAAGTAACTTACTTATGTTATTAAAGCAATTGTTTACAAGAGGTATATTATTATGTAAAAGAGACGTACGATTGGCGAGTGTTATGACCATACTTAAACTTGATATGACAGTAAACAGACATCGATATCCTTTATGACATTTGTCACTCGTGGACCTGCCAGTCCGACTGTAGCTAGCAACAAGGTGCAGGATAGTCAGTCTGGTATAGATCTATACACAAAAGCCACACTTTCCCTCTAGGAAATTCTGGTTCATAAGGATAGTCCTCCACTAAGGTTATGTTGTAAGCGCCCAAGGACGTGTCTCCCAATTAAGCTGACGACTTTACGTGTAATAATATATAAGTGTACTGACCTTTCTTATGAAAATCCAAAGTATGTTTTGTAAAGTAAAAATAATTATACTTAAATAATTAAATGTTATACTCTTGTGGTAATGTGTGTTATAAACTAAATCTGTCATAGTTTATTTATTTAACCGTGTATGTAGTTCGTATTTGTGAAATCGGTAATGAATTTCCCCAAACTATACCTATTATAGTTTGACTGTTATGTTTGTGAAACTGTTCTGAAAACTTATGCAATTAAGTTTTGAAAACGTCCCTTATGCTCCGCATAATACAAAAGGGATAAAGAATCTAAATGCTTTAAAAACTGTTGATTTGTATAATTTGCATAAGTTTGAGTTGTTGAAAACTTTTATGTTTGGCTTGTATTCCCCCTGAAAACATTTAAAAATCATAAAAGCGTAGGGGTATGAACTCACTGTTTGTTGGATTCAAAGGATTGAACTGGAAGATCCTCTAGTCGACGCACGTGGCACTTAACGGAATCCTAATATAAATAAATACGTATATGTATTTATATTAGCGATTTTGTTAGATAAAGTGTTAGAAAAACACTCATTTTCTGTTAACGAATGTTATCGGTACATGGTTGAATCGAGGGAACTGGCTTTTAACCACTTAATAGGTGTTTACAGCAGTGAACTTGGTTTGCGGCCGAGAACTGGGTTTACGGCCGTAAATAGGGTTCCGGCCGTGAACTGTGCTTTGAAGGGTTTACTTTGATGATTCGAAGGGTTTACCACCATAAACTCAAGAACAAGGGTACTTGATTTCGATGAAAATGTGATCCAGACGCTTCAAAACCGCCCTAAATGACGATTTTTAGTGTTTTTTTCGGAAGAAGGAGGGGTTTTTGGTGTTTACAGTCAAGAGAGTTAGATAGAGAAAGGTAGTGTTTCCAGCCAAGAAGGTTCAAATGAAGGTGGGGTTCCTATATTTATAGGCTGGAGGGTATGGTCGGTGGTGAGGTCCACCTGGCACCGACCGCAAATGGGTTTACGGCCGTACATCAGTTTAAGGCCGTAAACTTGTCCTGGCCGAGAACATGGTGTTTTTGAGTAGAGTTTGAGTTTTTCGTGTGATTTCTGGTTTATTTTCGACTCGTATAAAACGTAAAATTTTCCCAAACCAAAGAAGTTGATGGAATTCAATAAAACTCAAATTTTTATTAACGGAAAATCGGGTAAAGATAACGGAAAAAGTTTCAGGTTGTCACATCTTAGGTTACCCATAAGGGACCAAAGGATACAAAATCTATGACATTGTGTCAAAGAAAATTTTCATTATCATGTGTGTTTTGTTTCATTAAAGCAATCTCTCATTAAGGATTGAGAAGCTTGGTCACTATGGTAAAGATGAAGAGCCAGCCAAACTTCATAACTATGCATGTTGTGAAGAACATCTCATTAACAAAACTTTGGGTACCATTCCCATGAATGAATCAACCCACGACGATCATGTACATAATGATCACATTGATTCCGTTGGTCGTGAACAAGATGACTATAAGAACATATATGTTAATGTTGGGCTTTTATTCAAAAAGTAGTTTCAAAAACAAGAAATTTAGCAACGGAAGAATTCATCATTTTTGAATAACATAAATAAGCTAAACCCACCAAGTATCGTCTTGCAAAGTTAGGAAAGAAAAACAAGCACAAACCAAAGAAGATGGAGAAAGTACAACCTTTCTAGTTCTTTGGGTCCTCTTGGGAGGCTTGGAAGTTGATGAAGAATGAACTTTAGAGACACCAACAATATATCAACTTGATGTAGAATGCTAGTTCTTTTGTATAAAAATCTTAAGACTCTTCTTTATGTTCTTATCAAAATAAGAAAATAAAGAGAGCATCAAGAAGGAAGTGTTCTTAAATATATGATCAAAAGTGAGAGAGAAGTCCCCATAACATGCATGTTACATTTTGTGTATGTATGTGTATAAGAAATGAAAGTATTCATAAATGAGCTAATTTACACACAAGTTCTTAACCATTTAAGCCCTTTCTTGTTACTAGACCACTATATCCCCCATGCTTGTATGGTTAGACATTACTTTTGAATAAATTAACATGAAAGGCATAATCTTGTATTTTGACTCTTATTTTACAAAAGTGATAAACGGAAGAAGAAAAAACATTTATATTTTATAAACCAAGTTGTATAAAATATAAACTTTAACTTTTTGGTATAAGACAAAAGAATTTATCTAGTGCAAAATGTTACATATGACATGTTAATTCATACCATATGAATTATATATAATTATTTGCTAATGAAAATTATTATTTCCTAGAAATAAATAATTTCCAATTTAAGTAAAAGTTTATTGAGTATTTATTAAAATCAATTTCTACTAAATAATCAATTGTATCAAGTTGTTGTTAGTGTGATCCATTAGTATCATATGTTAATTAGCAACATCACTTAAATATGATTCTTGAGCATACTAGATCTTTCAATCTCGCAGTTGCGCAAGATACATATTTGACTGATATATATATATATATATATATATATATATATATATATATATATATATATATATATAGTGGTGAACGTCTAGCCACATTTCACTACCCCCATCAACATATGACTTAGTGCCATTCTATCAATTCATAATCCCCAAAAGGATCCAAGCTACAAATGGTGTATAAGGTAAGTTTATCAGTTATGCCTTTGACACAGGCATCTTGTTAAACATGAGATACATATCACAATCAATCTCATATGGTGTTTAGCTTTTTGTAAGCCACCTTACATGTCTAACTCTCAACACATAAGAGGAACAAATCCCATATTGACTACACAAGCCTCTTGCATAGTTCACACCATACCTGAGAATGGCTTTTATAATTGCCTAGTTGTCAAATTGTAAAATTTCAGCTAAAATTTTCATTTTCAAAATCACATAATTCCAATTATCATTTTTCAAAAACGACAATTGTTTAAATTATCAAGAAACACAAATCAATAATTTTTTGATAATAATCCAGGATCCTCTAAAACATAAACTCCATCTCATGTGTAAAATCAAGTCGGCACCCTCCCGCGATCCTGAGGAGTACCTGAAACACATATCACATAACATGGTAAGCACAAAGCTTAGTGAGCCCCCCAAAATACCGCACACATATCGTTAGCCTCTCATAGCTATATCTCGATAAAGACCCTCAGTCAATGTGTCTCCGTAGAGACCCTCCGGTCCCATAACTCGGGACCCTCGGGTCCTAACTTAATAAAGCTCTAAATAATATACAACATAAATCACAAAGACATAACGCATGCTGTCACATAACTCAGTATAAGCATACAAGACCCTCCGGTCACATAATGTTACCACTCAGGTAACTATAGTGAGAAGACTCAGCTCAGAACTAAGCAAGTAGACCTAGCACCCCACGAACAGTCTAGACTCCGCCTTCATAATATAATTAACTCTCATAATCAATTTGTCATAACTACTATACGATGCTAAGCTAACTCCTCCACTAAATCTCAAAAAGGGTGAAAAGACCATTTTACCACTCCATGGTATCTAAAGTCCACATTTAACCAAACCCTAAAAGTCCACGAAAGTCAACGCTCAAGTCAACAATCCATGTTGACTAAACTCGTTGAGTGTCTCTACACGACTCATCGAGTTCCTTCGTTTTCTCAGAAGTATCGAGGAAATCCGACTTAACTTGTCGAGTTGTCTCATCAACTCACTGGGTTGTAGTAGGTCCAGTCTATTGGGGTAAACCCTAGTTGACTCGTTGAGTTGGCTCATGTACTCACCGAGTCCCTCTAGATAATGTCTTATTTAGATGATTCTAAGAAAAAATAAGGTCCCAAACTCTAGATCTAGCCACCCAAGGCTGAAATACTACATAAAGCTGCAAGCTTTACGTCCATGCATGACATCTAGGGCTCAAAATACCATCATAAGCTCTATATAGGGTTAAATGCATCAAAGCTTGCTACTAGCTTGATAAAGCTTGGACCTTTTGGGCTCAAGGGATCCCATATGGTCCATATCTGAAGTCTTAACTCCTTGGCAAGCTCAAAACACTCTAGAACTCAAGGAAAGATGGAAAAAGGCTCTAAACTCCCTAGAAACGAGTTCTAACCAAACAATGAGCAAGGTGGTAACTTTTTACATTCAAACATGAGCTAAGAATGAATGAACACCGAATCCAAAAGCTCCTTCTCGTCTTAAGCCTCTTGCTCCTCGAATTTCCTCCAAAGATGCACTTAAACACACAATATTAGCCTCTCTTTCTCTCACACAAGGTTACGACTCGATTGGGGTTTCTCACAGAGTGTTAGGGTGATAAGGGAGGCAGAAATGAAGGCTTATGGTCCTTTAAATAGGAAACAAACCATAAAAATTAGGATTTTCTCACTCAGCTCCTACTTGTCGAGTTAGGGTTCTCCAACTCGTTGTGTAGACTCTAAAAATCACACGACCAATTAACTCCTCTACTTGGCGAGTTCAGGCATCCAACTCATCGAGTTGCTCTTAAATAATGAAGATAAATTAATTAAATATTATACTTGGGAGTCGGGATGTTACAATTCTCCACCACTAGAATAAGACTTCGCCCTTGAAGTCATCCTCTGGAAACAACTCTGGGTATTGCTCCCGCATCTCGGACTCCGGATCCCAAGTCCACTCTGATCCCTTTCGATGTTGCCACTGAACCTGAACCAGAGGCACCTCTTTATTCCTTAAGACCTTCACTTTCCTATCCAAGATCGCTATAGGCCTCTCAATGTAGTTCAAGATTTCATCAAATTGGATGTCCTCTAAAGGAACCACTGCCATCTCATCGGCTACACACTTCCTCAGCTGGGACACGTGGAAGGTGTTATGAATCTGGCTCAACTCTACAGGCAGCTCCAACCGGTAAGCTGCCTTACCCACTCAAGCGATCACCCAGAAAGGACCAATGTATCTAGGGCCCAACTTGCCCCGTTTCCTGAATCGGATCACCCTTTTCCATGGGGATACCTTCAGGAGGACAAAATATTCGACCTGAAACTCTAGCTCTGAATGGCGCCAGTCGGCGTGACTCTTCTGACGACTTTGGGCTGTCAGTCACCTCTGTCTAACCTGCTGGATCTGCTCTGTCATCTTGAGCACTATCTCGGCGCTCCCCATCACTCTCTGTCTTACCTCTCCCTAACAAATGGGAGTCCAGCACCTCCTCCCCATATAAGAGCTCAAAGGGAGGCATACATATACTGGAATGATGATTGTTGTTGTATGAAAACTCAGTCAAGGGCAAGTAAGTGTCCCAACTTCCACCGAAGTCCATAACACATGCACATAGCATGTCCTCATACGTCTGAATAGTCCGCTCGCTCTACCCATCTGTCTGTGTGTGATATGCGGTACAGAAGTGCAACCGGGTACCCAACTCCTCATAAAATTTCTTCCATAACCTGGAAGTAAAACGCACATCCCGATCTAACACTATCGATGTCGGCACTCCATGCCATGCCACCACCTCTCATGTGTAGATCTCGGCCAATTTCTCCGCATAAGATCTCTCACTGATAGCTAGAAAGTGACCACTCTTCGTTAACCGGTCTACAATCACCGATATCGCGTCGACACCTTGAGCAGTCCTCGGTAATTTGGTGATAAAATCCATGGAAATTTGTTCCTACTTCTGATGGGGAATCTCTAGAGGCTGCAACGGGCCATGTGGACGCTGGTCCTCCACCTTGAGATGACGATAGGTCAAGCATCTCTCAACTATCTATGCCACATCTCTCTTCATGCATGGCCATCAGTAATCCCTCTTCAAATCCAAATACATCTTGGTGGCTCCCGGATGGATCGAGAATCTTGACCTATGAGACTCCTCCAGCAAAATACATCAAGCTGCGCCCGTATAAGGCAGCCAAATCCGTCCACGGAAAGTCATATACCCCTGACTATCCCTCCCAAACTCTAAAATATGCCCGATCACCCACTCTCTCTTATGATTATCTAGTCTCACTGCCACCACCTGGGCCTCTCGGATGGTATCTAAGACTGGAGTCATCACTGTCATCCTCATGCATACGACTTGGATCAGAGCACTCACTTCATTGCGACTCAGGGAATCGGCTACCACATTAGCCATGCTAGGGTGATACAATATCTCACAATTGTAGTCTTTCACTACATCCAACCACCTCCTCTGTCTCATATTCAAGTTGGGCTGATCCATAAGGTACTTCAGGCTCTTATAGTTCGTGTATATGTTGAACCGGACACTATAGAGATAGTGGCGCACGATCTTGAGGGCGAACACCACCACCCCCAACTCCAAATCATGGGTGAGATACCTCATCTCGTGAGGCTTCAACTGCCTCGATCTGTATGCTATCACATGTACCCTCTACATCAATACAGCACCCATCCTTGATATAGATGCATCACAGTAAACTACGAAGTCCTCCACTTCCTCAGGAAGGGATGACACTGGAGCTTCGCATAATCTCTGGCGAAGAGTCTCGAATGAGGCCTGTTGTTTGGGCCCCCAAGCAAAAGTAACACCCTTTTTGGTCAATCTAGTAAGAGGAACAACAATCTTGGAGAAATCGTGATAAATCTCCGGTAGTAGCTTGCCAGACTAAGAAAACTCTTAATCACGGATGGGGATCTCTGTTGGATTAGATGTCTAAGCCCATAACTATTATTGGTATATATTCGACCTGAGAGTAGCATGGTCCATTTGGGTTACATATCATCAGGACAATTTGTTAGGATAGAGTTTTGAGAGAAAAGTTTATATATGATTTATTAATATATTATAAGTTATAATATATTAATATGAAATCATATGATTTAATTAGTATTGATCAAGAATTAATTTGGAATTAATTTAGTGATCAAAAGAGACTAATTAAATCTATGGGGACTAATTATGTTAATTAGTTATGTGTTGGGCTTATGATCCATGTTGGACCAAGTTTATGTATGGATACATCAAGAGTTGGGCCACATGAACCATGGATCATAAAACCCATGGGTATGGATTTGGGTTATATCCATGACCTTGAAATCCCACATATAAATACATACTCCATTGCCAAAATCACCACTAGTGTATTCTTGGAGTTCATGGTGTTTTTGGGTGCATGTATTCTCTCTCAAGTTTCTCCTTTGTCCATGATGTGTTGTAATTCTACTCGAGGCTTCCACACTATTGGGGCTAAGCTCTTTAAGGCCAAATACATCAAGACTTCAAGCTCCATCAAAAGGTATGTTATCCTAACTAGTATCTTATATGGCTTATATCAAATGCATGCTAGTTGTAGGTTTAATACCTTGGAAACCATTTGCATGTATAATTAGTGAAAACATAGATCCAAGGTATTTAGGGTTGTATGTGCACCATAGGCTGTATTATACCAAAACCCAACAGTGGTATCAGATCCATAGGTTGTTTTTCATTATATTTGATGCAACTAGCTGAAAAAAAACGAATTTTTTGTTGTTTGGACAGCAGACTCGACGAGTCCAGTGTGTGACTCGATGAATCCATGAACAAATGCATCCAACTCGTCGAGGTTGTTCTTGCACTCGACGAGTTGTACCCTCTGACAGCATATATTCGTTTTTTTTTTGGTCTGTTTTGGATTAGAATCATTACCATAAAGTGTTTTTGTCCATAAAATTTGTTTTTGGTACTATGATAATGTTTATTCTCATCCAAATAAAGGATAATTGTCAAAGTTTCAAGAGTTATGTTAATTTTTTGTGATTAGCTAAGTTCTTGAAAATTGTTGATATGAATTGTCTTTACTTATGAGTTTGATCTGGTTCATAGAAAACTTACATGATTAATGTGTTAATTGGTTATTTGATCTCAATGTTTTTATGAACTCTATAACTTGTCCTCAAGTTATGGAACACCAAAAGTTTTTTGTGTTACCTTCTTTATGAGTTAATTTAGATTAATGAAAAAAATTATGTGTTAGTTGTTTTTCAATCCAAATTGATCTAAAAATTGTTCATAAAATCTGTTTTTGTAATTTGTCCTCAAGATTATATGAAAAGTCACATTTATGACTCTCAAAACTCATAAAATTGTCATAGGTTACAAAATGAAGAGTCTTTTGTCATAAATAGTTTTATGAACTCCATAACTTGTCCTCACGTTATGGATGTTCAAGAGTCTCTCCATTAAAAATTTTCAAAAACCATAATTAAACTCATAAGTTATGAAAGTCCAAGAGTTTTGAAAAGTTTCAAAACTTTCCCTCAAGTTTTGGAATTTGTAAATTCACCCCCATGTACACTTTAATTCCAGTCCCTAGAATTTTAAAAGTTAAAATTCAAACTTTATGGACTTCATTAAATTAATTAAAGTGTTTAATTAAAAGAGTTAATAATTCCATAAAGACATGGTTTAGTTTAATTAAATTAAGAGTATAGTTTAATTAATAGATTAAACCACCAAGTATTTTAAATGTTTAAAATACACCCTTATACTATTATAATATTAAAAGTTAATGACTCTATATATGTATAAGGTAAAGTCAATCTTACCGTTAGTAGGCCTCATTCACAAATCCGGTCTCTAAGGGGGGGGGGGGTATAAGGTTACTGCCTATAAAATGACAGTTTAATGGGTGTCCACTCTCACCCACCGCTTCCTTGACTGGTGGAGGGTCATTAGCTAAACGGGTAGGATAGGACTCTAATTCTCCTTTCATTAAAAGTATAATGATAAATACTAAGTAACTAAGCACTTATAAATTCCCAATCTTAGTTACTTAGGAAAATGTGAAATGGTGCTAACCCATGAAATTACAATTTGCACCCTTCTTAAGTCGTTAGTGGAGCACGTGTGGTTAACCGACATACTAACATGGGACTAACAATGTGTGGCAAAGGGTGACTAAAGTTTTATCATAGATCGGTGGAGCGCGTGTGGTTAACCAGCACATCGATTGGGTGATAAAATTAAGGGTACCAAGTCAATTTACATGGTTATTCACACTTTTTTTGTGATCCTCGACATCCCAGTCACAAACTTGAGAGGGCACAATCGAGATTTAAACATGCCATTGAAAGTTCAATGAATCTCAAAAGATCTAGGAGTTTCAATCCAATTAAAACTTAATAATTTATTTTGTTTTTCATGGTGGAAATTGGTAAATCGTCATTTACCAACCTTCAAATATTTTGTAGCTTTGATTACGGCATCCCTCTTCCAAGTTATAAAATGGTTTGTTGGGTCCTAGCCTTAATATTTCATATTGGGTGTTATGTTAACGACTTAAATCAACTAAAACTTGAATTGCTCCCTCATAGATGTCTAAGTTCAAACAACTATGTTCTTCCTCATCCTTTTGGATAGAGCTTTCCTAAAAAAGATGATATCCCAAATGGCAATCAAGGTGAAAGATCAATCCATTTGTTGTGCATTTATACGACTGGACATCATACTTCACTTCCTACACCTCCTCCAGTAATTCTCCCTAACCCACAAGTTCAAGGTCACTCAATACCTATTTGGCAAGCAAATTCTAAATTTGCTTACATCTTGGAGGTTAAGTCACATATTGGAAATCCGGGAGAGTTGGATGTCAAAGTCTTAAGGAAGTTGACTATTGACTAGGTTCGTCAATCACTTCCCAAGTCATATAGTGAGTTCTTTAAGGACTGCTATGTGACAGACCATGACATGACCCTTAATGATCTTACATATTTGCTCGATGCAACTGAATCAACAATGATTTGGAGCAATGGTAAAGCAAATTTGATTGGAAGATCCACTTCCCATGCTTCCATGGACATTGGTAATGGTAATATTGAAAGTCCAGAAAAGCTTTCTTTTCCTAATGGAAAGGAATCGGCCATGGTCAAGTCATTTGACCTAATGGTAAAGAGAAAGGCTAATTCTGAGATAGCCTCGTGCACCATCTCCAAAGAGTCCATATGTTTCTATTACCAAGAGAAGGGACATTGGTTGTGAATCTGCCCGTTTTACCTGAAAGATCATAAGGAGAGTAAAGTCAAAAAGGTTTGACACTACTTCAGGTAAAGTCCACTATCTAACTCCATTAAGTTCTTATTTGGAGATTCTTAATACATGATGCAATGTAATTAAATTTTGATGTTTTGTAGAATCAAAGAAAAGTAAGGAATCTAAAAGAAAGAGTAAGCTGATTCTAATCGTGAATAGATGGATTTCGATCGCGTTGTTCGATGATCAGAATTTTGAGTTGCTGCTTAAGAGTTATGATATATTGCTTAGGAATAGATAAAAACATGTTTTCATATGTGTTTGCATTGTAAGGATAAGTTTTCCGCAAGTTTTAAAATAAAAGAAAAGTTTTTATTTTATTTAAGTATCCTTACGATGACATTTGTGAATAATTATTGTTTATATGATTTCATTGATAACAATATTGGAAAATGGATTAGATTATTTCTTTTGTGGTAGTGTCACAATTTTCCAAATAAGGAAAGATTCTCATCACCCAAGTTTCAGTTGGATAGAAACTTGGATTCATGCAACTTGTATTTTATGATGAATAAGAATTTTTCATCCTTGGGAAATTAAGACTAAGTCCTTGCTCACATGCATGTGTGAGTCAAGTGAAGGACTAAAGGATTGGGCACACTTGGTTGTGTGCTGGTCAGGTCCACCACAAAGACTGATGAGATTATTCATTATGACTTACTAAAGTTTAGTGAATATGGTTATACTTACAAGTTTAAGTGTAATTTTGAAACATTGGAAAAGTTTCAACGTATGGCAGGACGGATAAGAAGAATCAAATAAGGCAGAAAGATAAAAGTTTCTCCAATCTGAAGAGATGGGAGAGTAATTGAGTATCTTGTTTTATGATTATCTTAGTGATTATGGAAACATATCACAATTGATCCTCTAAGAAAACCTTAGTGCATATTTTTGGCTAAGGAGAGGAATCATGAATTGTTGAAATGGTTAAATCAAGAAGATAAATCATACTTCGTCCCAAAGTCAAGTCTTAGAGTTGTACTCCAAGATTGTAACTTGAGTGACATAATCTTAAGGAAGGTTTATAACACTTGTCAAATGTAGAGTCAAATTCTTTCTCATTCTTGTGCATTTGAAATTGGTAAGTTGTGATGTTTTGGATAAAACAGAGACCAACTAAAACCAATTGTGTGAAGTGCTTATCTTGATAAGAATCCGCACTAACTCTTGAATATTTGTTTTGTCAAGGAATGGTTCTTGACAAAGTGTATCTTATATGTCAAGAGGTCAGTGGGAGTCTTAAAAGTTCTTGAGATAGTTTCAACAACTAATCAAGAGTATTGTTAATCACTAGTCCACGAGTTTAGATTTGTCACTGACCTTGTCTTGTGATTAAGGTTATGACAAATTACAAGGATACGAGCACTTACACCATAAAAACTTAAGTGTCATAAGGTTTCTCTCCGATTCATGAAAATGATGGTGAGGAAAGGCTTTCACTAAGTAGATTTTAAGTAGATAACAATTGTGACATTTGCATTCTTAAAGTCATTAGTTGAGCGCGTGTGGTTAACCGATACACTAACATGGACTTGTGAGAATGGCAAAAGGTCTAAACTTTATGATTACGACATCCCTCTTCATAATTGTTAAGACACACATGTGAGCTATCTAAGGAAAGGTGTATGATTTTGATAAAATCTTATCAAAGCATCTCATATAAGAAAACTAAACTTTGGTAAGAAAGTCAATAAAGTATTGATTTCTAGAAGTCCAGCTGATTTCTGGGTACATGTCAAAGCTAGTGGGAGCAAAAAGAGTTATGCTAGTTGAATAATAATTATCATGTTGGTGGGAGCATGATTCTTATGTTACATGATGCAAGTTAGCAATGTTAATTATCGAAAACAAAAGTTTCAATTCAGCTTTGAAAAGTTGTTTTGCTATAATTAAGGGATAGAATTTTATACTTCATTCCAATTCTAGAAACTTAGATTGAGATTTTAATCAACGTTAGTCAAAGATATATGTGAATGTTATGTTGAATGGTTCAACATAAGTAAATTCTATATATGTTGCGTTCTCAAAATCTGATTATGATTACGACATCCCTCTTCATAGTTCGGATTGTGAGAACATGGTAAATAAAATTTTTTTATAGCATGAATCTTGTCACGTATGCTTCGGGTATAGGATCAATTACATCTATTCTAAATTTTCCAAATTCTTAGGGAATTAAGAGGGAAAAAGGAATAGAACCGGATATGACTAAAATAATTAAGCAATTGTTGCGGACAATCTGAGGTTTACCAAAGATTGGTTGCTCATGGACAATTGGAAGTATAATGTAAACTTTAAAAAGGACCATATTGACATATTCTGAAAAAGAGACAACTCTTGTTCAGAAGTGATAGTCAAAATGGTAATATGGAATTGTTTTCATAGGTGGAAGTGATTCTCTGAATCTGTGTAAGATTGGAAAAATTAATGCAAAGAAGGATGTTCAAAGGAATGTACTTTGAATATGAGACTTCGTTTCCATGGAATTGATCTCCATTGGAATACTTTGTAATGTCTTTTACCAAGTCTTTGTGACTTCTGTGCATAGTCACTACAAGAGAATCATTGCATATAAGTTTAGAATGTAACAGATTACAATAAATGGCAAGAGTTTGGTATTCTTACATTTACAAAAGGGATTGAGATTGTGAAATGAGCATCATTGGAGTCGTATTTAATTGATCTTTTTCACAAAAGAAAGGACCATAGGTAAACATAGTGTGCATGCTTGTAGCATGGCATGACTATTGTTTTAATTCAAGTATTAAGTTGATAGATCGAAACATTATACAATGAATAATGAGTAATCAATATGGTGCGTAGATAAAAGGGTTTTTATTTACACTCAAGAGTTTGGGGCCATATAGGATTAGTATTATTCTTGTGTTTCACTTTGCATGTTTTGACTTCTAGAATAATTACTTTATTCAAACTCTCCACAGTCGATCATACGTTGGAACTAGGTATTGAATTAAGACTGTCATAAATTTGGCTTGTAAGATTTGTCTAAGGTGCATTAGACATAACAATGGTTGCTGCAACATTCATGAGTGCTCATAAGGTCTGAGTATTGGATTAAATCCATGCTCATTTTATCACTTCATGGATTTTATCACGAGTGAATCATGAGATGACAATATCTTATATTTTTCAAACCTAGAGATTTGAGTTGTTGACTATGAGTTGGTTGTACATTGATTGTACGAAAACACATCAGTAACTTGATGTTATAAAACGTGCCTTTGTGTATGATTCAAAAAGTAGTTAGTACAAGAATATGAGTCGAAGTTTATACATTCCTTTTACCTCATAAGGATAAAAGCTATATCTGTGGGCCCCTTGATGACTTAGTGATGACACCCCTAAGTGCTTGGCCAAGCCTGGACTGATTTGATTTGTTCAATTAGTCAGTTGTCATAAATCGAAAATTTGGAAACAACAAATGGAAAGAGAAAATGATTATAATCCATGTCTCAGTCCATATGATACCTAGAATGGAGGAATATATGATCCCTTATCTAATGGACATGTCATTGATTTGTTCACAGTTCAACAGTGGCTTTTAAGGGCTATGATTGCTAATCATGATTTTGGAGTCATACTTGCAATTATAGTTTTAGACTTATCCAAGTGGGAGACTGTTGGATTAGATGTCTAAGCCCATAACTATTATTGGTATATACACGACCCGAGAGTAGCATGGTGCATTTGGGTTGCATATCATCAGGATAATTTGTTAGGATAGACTTTTGAGAGAAGAGGTTATATATGCTTTATTAATATATTATAAGTTATAACATATTAAAATGACATCATATGAGTTAATTATTATTGATCAAGAATTAATTTGGAATTAATTTAGTGATCAAAAGAGACTAATTAAATCTATGGGGACTAATTATGTTAATTAGTTATATTTATATGTGTTGGGCTTATGATCCATGTTGGACCAAACTTATGTATGGATACATAAAGAGTTGGGCCACATGAACAATGGATCATAAAACCCATGGGTATCGATTTGGGTTATATCCAGGACCTTGAAATCCCACATATAAATACATACTCCATTGCCAAAATCACCACTAGTGTATTCTTGGAGTTCATGGTGTTTTTTGGGGCTTGGATTCTCTCTCAAGTTTCTCCTTTGTCCATGATGTGTTGTGATTCCACTTGAGGCTTCCACACTATTGAGTTTAAGCTCTTTAAGGCCAAACACACCAAGACTTCAAGCTCCATCAAAAGGTATGTTATCCTAACTAGTATCTTATATGGTTTATATCAAATGCTCATAGTTGTAGGCTTAATACCTTGGAAACCATTTGCATGTATAATTAGTGAAAACATAGATCCAAGATATTTAGGGTTGTATGTGTACCATAGGCTGTTGTATTATACCAAAACCCAACAACCTCGGCACCTCCCATTGCATAACTACCTCAATCTTGGTCGGGTCTACGAAAATCCTATTCTGGTTGACGAGGTGTCATCGGAACTGGACCTCTCATAACCAGAAATCACACTTGGAGAATTTGGTGTAAAGCCTCTCCATCCTCAATACTCCAAGAATCTCCTGAAGATGCTCCTCATGCTGCTCTTTGGACCTTGAGTATACCAAAATGTCGTCGATAAACACGATCACTGACCGATCCAACAATGGCCTGCATACCCGGTTCAGGAGATCCATGAACGTTGTTGGTGTGTTGGTGAGTCCAAAAGGCATCACCACAAACTCATAGTGCCCATAACGAGTCCTAAAGGTTGTCTTCTCGATATCCTCCTCGCAAACTCTCATCTGATGATACCCATATCTCAAATCAATCTTGTAAAACCAAGACGTCCCCTGCAACTGATCAAATAAATCGTCGATCCTTGGTAGTGGATAACGGTTCTTAACCATCAACTTGTTCAACTACCGGTAGTCAATACACATCTGGTGTGAATGATCCTTCTTCTTAACAAAAAGGATCAGCGCTCCCCACGGTGACCTAATCGGTCTAATAAAACCCTTCCCCAACAGATCATGAAGCTGCGAGGATAACTCCTGCATCTAGGGCGGCGCAAGGTGATAAGGTGCCTTGTAAATAGGCTCCGTAACCGGAACCAAATCAATCTGGAACTCCACCTGCCTCTCGAGAGGCACACCCAGTAACTCCTCGGGGAAAACATCCAGGAACTCACACACAACTGGAACATCGGAGATAGAACTTGGTCACTTAATGGCAACCCTCGTATCCATCACATATTCTAAAATCCCATACATCCCTGATGTAAACTTTGCCTCGCCCTGGCAGTAGAATAGAAAGTTGATCCAGATCTAGTCCCTTTTCCATACACAGTAAGCACTCCTCCACTAGTGTCTCATATGGTTACCATCTAACACTTACATTCAATCAAATCTCCAAACCGGCTCAACCAGTCCATGTTCACTATGACACAGACATCACCCATCTCTATCGGTACCAGATCTATCGGGAACTCAACACCAAAAATCTCCAATACACATCCCTGGAATACATCGGTGCCAAAAACTGCATGCGCGTCGGCTATAGAAACCCTCAATGGTCGACACAACACCTCACGTCTGACACTAATGTGACGACTAAAGGATAAAGACACAAAGGATCGAATCACACCCGAGTCAAATAACACCAAAGCAGGCACAAAACTCACAAGGAAAGTAGCTATATACAACATAATATAAGCATAAGCAAATCTAAAAATAACATAAATAGAAAGATACGTAGTAGCCACAACATCAGGCGCTGCGCGGACCTACTCCGCAGTCAACCGAAAAGCACTCCCACAAGCCCTCGGAGCCTCGGCCTTCATCGGCCGACCATCAGTAGCGCGCAAGGCAGCAGGAGTAGAAGTCTAGGCTGATCCTTGAGTGAGCTAAGGGAACTCGACCTTTCGATGGTTAGTCTCGTTGCAAGGAAAGCAAACTGCAAATCCCTTATGGCAGTCCTTCGTCATGTGCCCCTCCTTGCCACATTTATAGCAAATCCCTGGTCGGAAAGATCCCTCATGAATCTTGCCGCACTTGCTATAAGTGTGACCCTTCTGCCCCCCCGCTCTCATATCAGTGGGCTTTTCCTGCTTCATCGCTGGTTGCGACTGTACTGGTCTCCTGTCTATACCCTGAGACTCTTCTTCCTCTCTAGTCTGCAACTCTAGCTCAATCTCCCTCCTCCTGGCATTGGTCTGAAGCTCTGCCAATATATGGTATGAAGAGTTCGCCACGAACTCCCAAATATCCCTCCTCAAGATGCTCAAATACCGAGTCATACATTCTTGCCCGGTAGACACGTGCTCAGGGCAAAACAGAGCCTTGTCATGAAACATCCTCGTAATCTCTGTCATGATTTATGTCTTCTGCTTGAGAGATAGAAACTCCTGGGCTAACCGTTCCCTCTCCAGCTGGGGAATATACTCATCTCGAAACAACTGTGTAAGCCTCTCCTATGTCACTACAACATGGTCTACAGGAGTAAAACTAGTAGTCACGAACTTCCACCAATCCTTCGCTCCCATGCAAAGCTGGTTCAGTGCAAACCGAAAACTCTCAGGTGCTCTGTGCATGAACACGTATAGAAACATCCCTCAGTGTCGAAGATCCATATCATGGTCGCAATCGGATCTTGTGTCCCATGAAACTCTGGTGGCTTCATGTTGCTGAACTCCCGAAACAACAATGAGTCACCTCCTTGTGGCCTAGCAGCAGCTACGGGTGCGAGTGACTGTAGTAGTAGGAACCTCTATGATAGCAGTGTATCGCTCATCGAAAGCGTCGATCAGTGTGGTCTTAATGGTCTTGAAAATCTCTGGGATGTCCTCTCTGATAGCTGCGGCCACCTCCTCCGCAATGATCCTGCGGATCTCCTCATGACTGGTACCACTGCCCCCGGGGTTATTACGGGTAATCACCATAGTGAAACGCAAACACAAAATCATCAGAGACTAGATCAATACACACGCACACTCGATTACCTACCCCTACACGTTCCTTAGCATCCTAATATTCTTACTTGGGTCGCATACATATCCGGTGCTTTCAGTAGTATGGGCCCAATACTACCTTCCACACCAACCTGTTGTCATCTTAAGTCCTCCTCATAGGATCCTAATTCACAGTACTCTATCCCTCCCAGATCTCAACTACTCTCTTGGTAGATTCCTTAATGTTCATATATGTATCTCTCCTAGATCACTCAAAACTCTCTATAAGGATTCCTGATATGTTTCTCCCTACTCAGTACACATACAGAGCAATAGTAGATAAAATCAATCAATAGCATACCCTTGGCTAAGGCATCATGAATCAGGCAAATCTAGCCCTAATTTCAGAAGCACCTAGTCTATCATCTAGCACGCAGCTCTAATATCTCATAAATATCTTATAATATAAACAAATAGTGGTATTTTGGGAAATCGCCGTTCTGGCTCTGGCTGGCTGTACACACTGCTCTGTCTCGTTTTCTATTTAAAACTCTTACTCGTTTTTAAAAGACCATTTCTCTTTATAAAATTTTCTCAATTCCTTAGTTTGAGCCAGAAGTACCTGAGAGTACATCCGAATCCCTCAAACCAATGCTCTAATACCAACTTGTAAGACTGTAAATTTTCAGCTAAAATTTTCATTTTCAAAATCACATAATTCCAAATATCACTTTTCAAAAACCACAATTGTTTAAATTATCACAAAACACAAATCAATAATTGTTTGATAATAATCCAGGATACTCTAAAACACAAACTCCATTTCGTGTGTACAATCAAGCCGACGCCTTCCCACGATCCTGAGGAGTACCTGAAACACATATCACACAACACGGCAAGCACGAAGCTTAGTGAGTCCCCCAAAATATCGCACATATATCGTTAGCCTCTCATGGCTATGTCTCGGTAAAGACTCTCCGGTCAATATGTATCAGTGGAAACCCTCCGGTCCCACAGCTCGGGACCCTCCGGTCTTAACTCAATGAAGCTTAGAATAATATACAACATAAATCAAAAAGACATAATGCATGATATCACATAACTCAGTATAAGCATACAAGACCCTCCGGTCACACAATGTTACCACTAAGATAACTATAGTGAGAAGACTCAACTCAGAAGTAAGCAAGTAGGCCTAACACCCCACGAACAGTCTAGATTCCGCCTACATAATATAATTATCTCTTAAAAGCAATTTGTAATAACCACTCCACGATGCTAAGCTAACTCCTCCACTAAATCTCAAAAATGGTAAAAAGACCATTTTACCCCTCCATGGTCTCTAAAATCCATAGTTGACCAAACCCTAAAAGTCAATGAAAGTCAACGCTCAAGTCAACAATCCATGTTGACTAAACTCGTCGAGTGCCTCTACACGACTCGTCGAGTTCCTTCATTTCGTCAGAAGTACTAGGGAAATCCAACTCAACTCATCGAGTTGTCTCATCAACACGCTGAGTTGTAGCAAGTCCAGTCTATCGAGGCAAACCTTAGCTGACTTGTCGAGTTGGCTCGTGCAATCGCCGAGTTCCTCTAGACAATTTTTCATTCAGATGATTCTAAGAAGAAATAAGGTCCCAAACTCTAGATCTAGCCTCCCAAGAAGAAATACCATGTAAAGCTGCAAGCTTTACATCATGGCATCTAGGGCTTGAAATACCAACATAAGCTCTATATAGGGTTAAATGCATCAAAGCTTGCTACTAGCTTGATAAAGCTTGGAACTTTTGGGCTCAAGGGATCTCATATGGTCTAGACCTGAAGTCTCTACTCCTTGGCAAGCTCAAAACACTCTAGAACTCAAGGAAAGATGGAAAATGGCTCTAAACTCTCTAGAAACTAGATCTAACCAAACAATGAGCAAGGTGGTGACTATTTATCTTCAAACAGGAGCTAAGAATGAATGAACACCGAATCCAAAAGCTCCTTCTTGTCTTAAGCCTCTTGCTCCTCGAATTTCCTCCAAAGATGCACTAAAAGACACAATATTAGCCTCTCTTTCTCTCACACAAAGTTACATCTGTTAGAAATATGGTTTAGTGGCACTTCGAAATCTGAGAATCGTGATAATCACTTTCAAATCGAAGTATTTGGGTGGTACTCCCAAATCCTCAATTGGATAAGACTCAGATAAAATCAAAGAGAAAGAAAGAGAGAATGAGATGGTGTAATTTTCGTGAGTACCAGAAAACTGACTAAAAATTGGTTATATACATTCCTTGTCTGAAAACTGTCAAAACTGTCATATAACAGTTTTTCTCAACAGTCAAAACTGTTATAAATCCGGGTTTGGTATAAGGATTAATGCAAAGTCAAAACCGGGTCAAATATTCAAAATTTGGATTTTCTGATGCATTTTTAATATAGCAATATAACCGAAATAAAAAAATTTCGCCCAGGGGCTCTGCCCCTTAGACCCGGCCAGGGGCTGCCGCCCCTTTCCTTACTTGTTTAATATTTATCAAGATCATTTTTAGTCAACAAAGTAATCCTATTACACTTAAATAACATTGATGATAACAAATCACCAACAACATCTCGATTCGAGTTTCTCAGAAAGTGTTCTGGTGATAAGGGAGGCAGAAATGAAAGCATAAGGTCGTTTAAATAGGACACAAACCCTGAAATTTACGGTTTTCTCACTCAGTACCTACTCGTCGAGTTGGGGTCCTCCAACTCGTCGAGTTGGGGTCCTCCAACTTGTCGAGTTGGGGTCCTCCAACTCGTCGAGTAGACTCTAAAAATCACGCGACCAATTAACTCCTCTACTAGGCATGTTGGGGCATCCAACTCGTCGAGTTGCTTTTAAATTATGAAAATTAATAATTAAATATTGGACGTGGGAGTCGGGATGTTTCTCCAGTTACAGACTAGAATTTGATAATATCTAAGCATAGTACTCCTAGACTTAAGTCCCACTATGTATCTCAGGTGTTAAGGATACAAAGATATTACCTTTTAATCAAGTATCATTTTTGATAGTGATCCATGAGATGATCTTGATGCGGTTCAGTTCAATAATAGTTCTCTAACAAGTACCTATAAAACTTGGTTTCAACCCATTGCCTCCTTTCATCTAGTGAAAGTTAACCAATCCAATTCATATTAGTCTTACTTCATAATTGCTCCCATAATTATGGCCAACTATGAACTTTTAGAATAATAAGATTATTCATGGATTAAAGATGTTAATATAGAACATAACAAGTATTGATGTTATGATCATATCCCAGTATATCAAAACATTATATATTAGTTGTTGCTATAATGTTCCAGTATCAAAAAACTAAATCCAAATCAAAATCCCATTTCTAGAATAGTAAATCTCACAGCTAAAGTGTGACCATTCATACTTAGCCCATAAGGTCTTTATTAATGGGCTTGACTAAACTTAGTTTGTGTGAATTCTACGAATACTGTCATCTCCATATTTGAATTTACTCTAGATATAGTCAAATATCTTTGAGTATATGATTGGTGTTCTTTCATGACATAGAGTCTCATAGCTCGATGAAGTACAATCTCGAAGTCATAAAGATTTCTATGTGATCCATGAATGGCAGAGATCAACACATCTTTTCAATGAACTCATTTATCCAATTATATTAGATTTAAACTTCTAAAGTAGTGTACTCTTATTTTGTAGTATATTGTGTAATTTTTTTTGGTTGGACCTCATTCCAACAAAACTTACTCTTCATCCCACAATGAAGTCATAATCCAATTATAATTATATATATATATATATATATATATATATATATATGCTGTAACGCCTGTGTTTCCGGGCTTGCCGTTTTTAGCAATATAATAGTCTAGGTTAACCTTTGTAACCCGTTTTGGAAATAATAAGAATGTATTATTTGAGTATTATGTGTTTTGTGCTTAATTGCTTAATTATGTGGTCTGATTAATTAAGAATAAAAATAAGCGTCAAAATTTAAGTGTAAAATAAACTTAATATCTTTGGTTAATGTTGTAGTAGTCGGAACGAGGTTTCCGAATATATATAGAACGCCCAAATCTGACTTCGTATGAGGAAGTTATGATTTATCGAAGTTCCGGCTTAGCGGTGTGCAGCCTGAAATACTCGAATTGAGATCGAGCGGTTGTTAGCCGAAGCAATCTAAATGAGAATCGAAGATCTCATTGTTGGTATTGAAACGATAAAAAGTTAGGCGAAAACGGACGTCAAACGAAGAAGTTATGAATTTATAACGAAAGTTTCTGTCGCGGCCTATTAAAAATAATTAATAAAAATAAAGTCGAAATTAGCCGACGGAGTCTAAACGAAAGTCGTAGAGCGTAGTCTCACCTTCGCGTGGATATAAAGAACGTCGAAAACGGAGTTCGTATGAAGAAGTTATGAATTTCCGAAGTTTATTAATCATTTAGTAATTAAATTTAATTATAAATCGAAGGTATTATCCGAAGCCGAGTCACGCGTCTGATCCATGGTACGCCCCGCGTACGTGAGTACGCTATCGCGTACTCCGCATAGTGTCGACACTTCGGATGACGCATGCAGTGACGATTTCGGACGCGTACGCGCTGCGTACTGCTGTACGCCCCGCGTACTTGAGGCTTCCAGCCTCTATATAAAGGATCCGAAGGCAGCCTCATTTGTTGTTCAATTTCTTCTCTTCTCTCTAGTATTTTGCATCGTTTTTCGTGCCGAAGCTACCCCGAAGCCCCGGTATCATACTCTAGCCCCGAGGCAAGTCCCGAGACCCCGAAGATCCCGAGAAGCGCGGTTCCCGAGTCGAAGCTCTGCCCGCGAGAAGTTCGATTTTCGAGGAGATCTTCCAGATCTGCTGAGGAATACTACTTTTATAAGCCGTAGTGCTGTCCGATCGTCTTCTGATCAAGTGAGTGTATACTAACTTTCTTAAACACAATAATAATACGAGTTTGGTTCGAGTGTATTAAGTATATTGTTGTTTATATGTGAGTGTATACTAACTTTCTTAAACACAATAATAATACGAGTTTGGTTCGAGTGTATTAAGTATATTGTTGTTTATATGTGAGTGTGTAATTATTTCTTCTAATACAATAATACGAAGTATTTTATATAAAAATACGTGCTATGTGTATATATTTGGTTGTGTTATGTGTGAATGAGTATTCACTCTCTTCTATCTTATAGATCTGCTTATTTCTATATGAGATATGTGTTACGTGTGTGTGTGCCTCATCTGTTATGTGATATATGTGCTGATTAAAGCATGCTATACAGGTTTTCTTTAAACTACGTATGAAAATATATATATTTTATCTACTAATATGTTGGGTAGAACATGGGTAGATAGTTGGTGTGTAATAAACAGATGAGAGGCCTCGATGTTGTTGTTGTTGTTGATCTAGTTATTCAGCGGAGTATGGATAACGACCACGGACTCTTTCTAGACAGTCCAGTGGAACGCTAGCAGGTTCATAACCTGTAGGTGTTGTGAACGATGTGTTCACCGGTGTACTCTATCCCCCTCATGGTTGCCTTTAGGATATCTATTGTCGAGGAAACCCCTTCGCAAGTGATGTCCGTCCCGATGAAAATCCTAGATTAGGTCCCTTGAGATAGTTGTTTTAGGGACGTAAAGTGAGGATAACGGGAATGGGTAATCGGGATAGTGATTGGTTGGTGAAATTAAATATAACTTATTTATTGTGGGTTGAAAACCCTATATGCTCACCAGGCTCCCAAGCCTGACCCACTCAGTTTTATTTGTATTACAGGAAGTGGCACAAGGGCGTAAGATGGATGGATCATCTTGTTGTTTTGTTTACAAGTCTGTATATGTATATATTTGTTGAATGACTTGTAATGTTTATCGTTTATGCTTTATGGTCTGTATCGGAACATGACATCCCGAGTTTTGATTATATAATGAAATGCATCTCTTGATGAAATGCTTTGATAAATATTATTTTATCATGTTTTGTTTTGGGAACAAATTCCGCAACTCTTTCAAATCAAAAGGATTTACTCTGAAAATATTTAAAAGCATAAATGAAAATCGGTCTTTTCTGGCCGAGATTTTGGGGATGTCACAGTTGGTATCAGAGCATTAGTTTAAGCGAACTAGGAATTTGTAGGATTTCTAGACTTAAACTTAGAATGCTAAATGTAATGATGAGATGTGTGTCTGTTGGATTTTAGACACGAGCACTAGTTATTTTAGGAAAGTTGCCTAAAAAAATGCTTTGATGTGCTAAATGTTATATGTTGCCATATATGATATTATTTGTTCGGATCTACGGTTTGTTGCCAACCGGATCTGAAGGTTTATGTGTTTAGGATTCTAAGCGTATGTATACGATATTAGAACTAGCATGTAATCGTTTGGAGTAATAAGGTGAAATTATTCGGTGTGTAGATCAAAAATGGTGAGAACAAGGAGTGGCGTTGGAAACGCAGATGAAAACAGGAATCAACCGCCAGTGATTGAGCAAATACCTGTTGTAGCAGCAGCACCAGAACCAATAACAATGGTTGCGGTGCAAGCCATGATTCGGGCTATGCTAGCCGAACAAAGGGAGGAGATGCGACAAATGTTGCACAATAATAGGGATGAACCTATCATACCTATTGAGGAACCGGAATTAATTCCCGAACAATCGGAGGAAGGGAACAATAGTCGCATGGTGAGTCAAGTTGGGACTCGAGAGGAACGAAGGAACGATCCGGAAAGGAGAAACAACAAGGATGGGCGTATGTACAAGAATTTCTTGGGCGCCAAATCGCCAAGTCTTTCTGGGAGCCCAAAGCCTGTTGAGATAATGGATTGGATCTCCGAAATGGAGATGGTATTTGAAAGTTGCGACTGTAGCAACAAACAGAAAACCGTCTTTGCGGTTAGACAACTGAAGACTGGGGTCTTGAGTTGGTGGAAGTTGTTGGCAGATACTATGCCACGAGGAGAAGCCCTGAAAATGTCATGGGAGGAGTTCTTGGAACAGTTAAGGGTGCAGTATTGTTCGGAGATAGATCTGATTGATCTGAACAATGAGTTTCAAAACTTAAAGAAGGGGAAGATGAGCATAGATGACTATGCTACTGCATTTACTGAGAAGATGAAGTTGTTTCCGTACCTAGTGCCGACGGAACTCTCCAAGATTGAGAGGTTTGCTAACGGACTGCCTGCTGACTTTGGTCCGACAGTCAAAATGGCAACCACTCTAAAAACGGCTGTTCGTGCAGCTAAGAATGTGGAGGCCCAGCAGAAGGAAAAGGGTCTGGAAAGAATAGATGTTGGTGAGAAGAGGAAGTTTGATGGAACTTCAGGGTCCAACAAGAAAAACAAGTTCTCGAAGTCTGGTTCGAGGGGAGGTGGAGGTGAAGCGAAATGGTGCGACAAATGTAAGAAGAAGCATCATGGAAGATGTGAGGTGGCGAACACATGCTACAAGTGTGGAAAGCCAGGGCACTATGCCAATGAGTGTACCCTCACAAAGAAAGTTTGTTATGGTTGTGGTGAGGAGGGTCATATGTCGAGGGACTGCCCGAAGAAGAAGGAGGCAGCTAGACCCAACATTCCGCCAAAGCCAAAGGCGAGAGCATTCCAGATGACACTGGAAGCTGCTAAAGATGAAGCTGATGTCGCTTCAGGTACCTTTCTCGTTAACGAATTGCCTGCCCAAATTTTATTTGATTCTGGAGCCAACTACTCCTTTATATCGCATGAATTTGGTAGAAAGCTAGCTTTGCCTGTTGTTAGACTAGATAATGCTTTATTAGTCGAAGTTGCTAGTGGCAAGTTTGTACCTGTTGGCTATCGCATGAAAAACATCTTAATTGATCTGAATGGGAATAAGTTCCACGAGGAATTATTGCCTATCGAACTTAATGGTTTCGACATCGTATTGGGAATGGATTGGCTTAGCGCCAACGACGCCGAAATTTTATGCAAGAAGAAAATGGTCAAAGTAAACCCGCCTGGGAAAGATTCGTTTATGGTGTATGGAGAGAAACGCAGAGTGAATTCTGGAATCATTTCATTGATGAAAGCCAGAAAATGTTTGACCAAGGGGTGTACATCGTATTTAGCATTCGTGATTGATGCTAAGAAGGAAAAGAAGGTGATGCAGAATATTCCAGTTGTGTGCGATTATCCGGAAGTATTTCCCGAAGATCTTCATGGATTACCGCCCGATCGACAAGTGGAATTCCGTATTGACTTGTTGCCAGGAACAACGCCAATTGCGAAAGCACCTTATCGATTAGCACCGACGGAGATGAAGGAGCTAATGATGCAACTTCAGGAGTTATTGGACAAAGGTTTCATTAGACCTAGTTCATCGCCCTGGGGAGCTCCGGTGTTATTTGTAAAGAAGAAAGATGGAAGTATGAGAATGTGCATTGATTACAGAGAGCTGAACAAGGCAACAATAAAGAATAGATATCCGTTGCCGAGGATTGATGACCTGTTTGATCAATTGCAAGGTTCGAGTTATTTCTCGAAGATCGATCTTAGGTCAGGATATCATCAGCTGAAAGTAAGAGAGCAAGATATCGAGAAGACTGCATTCAGAACAAGATATGGACACTACGAGTTCTTGGTTATGTCGTTTGGACTAACCAATGCTCCAGCAGCGTTCATGGATTTGATGAATAGGGTTTGTAACCCGTTCCTTGATAAATCCGTGATAGTGTTCATAGACGACATTCTGATTTACTCGAAAAGCCAGGAGGAGCATGGCAGACACTTGCGAGAAGTGTTGGAAGTTCTGAAGAAGGAGAAGCTGTATGCTAAGTTCTCCAAATGTGATTTTTGGATTCGTGAAGTCCAATTCTTGGGTCACGTAGTCAACCAAGAAGGGATAATGGTTGATCCAGCAAAGATCGAAGCTGTGACGAAGTGGGAACAACCGAAAAGTCCCACGGAGATTCGAAGCTTTTTAGGATTAGCCGGATATTACCGAAGGTTTATCCAAGGCTTTTCTTCGATCGCTAGTCCATTGTCAGCTTTGACCCACAAAGGAGCTACTTATGCTTGGAGTGAGAAGCATAAAGAAGCATTCGAGAAGTTAAAGAAGAAGCTATGCGAGGCACCGATACTTTCTCTACCCGATGGAGTCGAAGACTTCGCTGTTTATAGCGATGCGTCTGGTGTTGGATTGGGTTGTGTTTTGACCCAAAGAGAAAAGGTGATAGCATATGCGTCTCGACAGCTGAAAGAGCATGAAAAGAATTACCCGACTCATGATTTGGAGTTGGCAGCGGTAGTTTTCGCTCTGAAAATATGGAGGCATTACCTCTATGGCACGAAGTGCAAACTTTTCACTGATCATAAGAGTCTCCAATACCTCTTTAATCAGAAAGAATTGAATATGAGGCAACGACGCTGGCTAGAATTACTTAAAGACTATGACTGCGAGATACTTTACCACCCCGGTAAAGCTAATGTTGTTGCTGATGCTCTCAGTCGGAAAGTCAATCCCGAAAGGAAAAGGCCAAGAGCGTTGAGAATTGAAGTTGTCTCAACTATTTTGGAAAGTATAAAGAAAGCTCAGAGCGAAGCTTCTGAGAAGAATGACAGAAAGGAGGAACGTTTGGGCAAAACGTTGGTGTTCGGTGTAAACAGTCATGGACTGAAGGTGTTCCAAGATCGGATTTGGATACCTAAGACAGGAGGAGTCAGAGATCTTCTGATGGAAGAAGCTCACAAGACCATGTACTCGATTCATCCGGGTAGCACTAAAATGTATAGGGACCTGAAACCCTACTACTGGTGGCCGACGATGAAGCTTGATGTTGCAAAGTATGTGGTCGAGTGTGTGACTTGTGCGAGAGTCAAGACACAACATCAGAAACCGTACGGGAGTTTAGAACCTTTGCCTGTGCCTATGGGTAAGTGGGAAGACATTGCTATGGATTTTGTCACTAAACTGCCCAGAACAAAGAATGGTCACGACATGATTTGGGTGGTCGTTGATCGATTCACTAAGAGTGCGCATTTCATAGCGGCCAGGGAGAAATGGTCTATGGATAAGCTTGCGAATTCTTACGTGAAGGAAATTGTGAGGCTTCACGGTGTTCCGTTAACGATTGTGTCGGATCGTGATAGCCGTTTCACATCGAGGTTTTGGAAAAGTCTACAAGAGGAATTGGGTACCAAGTTGTGTTTAAGTACAGCTTACCATCCGCAGACTGATGGTCAGAGCGAACGAACGATACAAACACTTGAAGATATGCTGAGAGCATGTACTCTGGAATTCCTAGGTAATTGGGATGAACATTTACCGTTGGTAGAATTTTCCTATAATAATAGTTTCCACTCGAGCATTAAGATGGCACCGTATCAAGCATTGTATGGACAGAAGTGTCGTACGCCGTCTTGTTGGCTTGAGGCTGGGGAAAAGCAGTTTATGGGACCGGAGTTGGTTCATCAAACTGCTGAAAAGTTGAAAATAATTAGGGAAAGAATGTTAGCGGCTCAGGATCGTCAAAAGAGCTATGCTGACAAGAAGCGGAGACCGATAACTTTTGAGGTTGGGGATTCGGTTTTGCTTAAAGTCTCGCCGTGGAAGGGACTTATAAGATTTGGTAAAAGGGGAAAGTTGAGTCCAAGGTTTATTGGACCGTTTAAAGTTCTTCAGAGGATTGGGAACCAAGCTTACAAGCTCGAATTACCCGAAGAACTGAATGGAATTCATAACACTTTTCATGTGTGTTATTTGAGGAAGTTCACGGGAGAAGTTCCCGATATAATTCCAATTTCTGAATTGAGGATTGATGAGAGCAAAAGGTTGATTGAAGAACCAGAGGCAATTGTTGACCGAAAGACTAAGAAATTGCGACGCAAGATGGTTGGGTTAGTGCTTGTCCGATGGAAACACACGAATGGGCCGAATCTCACCTGGGAGACGGAGAGTGACATGATGGGTCGCTATCCGCATTTGTTTGTTGATGTGTGATTCCGGGGACGGAATCATTCTAAGGTGGAGAGAATTGTAACGCCTGTGTTTCCGGGCTTGCCGTTTTTAGCAATATAATAGTCTAGGTTAACCTTTGTAACCCGTTTTGGAAATAATAAGAATGTATTATTTGAGTATTATGTGTTTTGTGCTTAATTGCTTAATTATGTGGTCTGATTAATTAAGAATAAAAATAAGCGTCAAAATTTAAGTGTAAAATAAACTTAATATCTTTGGTTAATGTTGTAGTAGTCGGAACGAGGTTTCCGAATATATATAGAACGCCCAAATCTGACTTCGTATGAGGAAGTTATGATTTATCGAAGTTCCGGCTTAGCGGTGTGCAGCCTGAAATACTCGAATTGAGATCGAGCGGTTGTTAGCCGAAGCAATCTAAATGAGAATCGAAGATCTCATTGTTGGTATTGAAACGATAAAAAGTTAGGCGAGAACGGACGTCAAACGAAGAAGTTATGAATTTATAACGAAAGTTTCTGTCGCGGCCTATTAAAAATAATTAATAAAAATAAAGTCGAAATTAGCCGACGGAGTCTAAACAAAAGTCGTAGAGCGTAGTCTCACCTTCGCGTGGATATAAAGAACGTCGAAAACGGAGTTCGTATGAAGAAGTTATGAATTTCCGAAGTTTATTAATCATTTAGTAATTAAATTTAATTATAAATCGAAGGTATTATCCGAAGCCGAGTCACGCGTCTGATCCATGGTACGCCCCGCGTACGTGAGTACGCTATCGCGTACTCCGCATAGTGTCGACACTTCGGATGACGCATGCAGTGACGATTTCGGACGCGTACGCGCTGCGTACTGCTGTACGCCCCGCGTACTTGAGGCTTCCAGCCTCTATATAAAGGATCCGAAGGCAGCCTCATTTGTTGTTCAATTTCTTCTCTTCTCTCTAGTCTTTTGCATCGTTTTTCGTGCCGAAGCTACCCCGAAGCCCCGGTATCATACTCTAGCCCCGAGGCAAGTCCCGAGACCCCGAAGATCCCGAGAAGCGCGGTTCCCGAGTCGAAGCTCTGCTCGCGAGAAGTTCGATTTTCGAGGAGATCTTCCAGATCTGCTGAGGAATACTACTTTTATAAGCCGTAGTGCTGTCCGATCGTCTTCTGATCAAGTGAGTGTATACTAACTTTCTTAAACACAATAATAATACGAGTTTGGTTCGAGTGTATTAAGTATATTGTTGTTTATATGTGAGTGTATACTAACTTTCTTAAACACAATAATAATACGAGTTTGGTTCGAGTGTATTAAGTATATTGTTGTTTATATGTGAGTGTGTAATTATTTCTTCTAATACAATAATACGAAGTATTTTATATAAAAATACGTGCTATGTGTATATATTTGGTTGTGTTATGTGTGAATGAGTATTCACTCTCTTCTATCTTATAGATCTGCTTATTTCTATATGAGATATGTGTTACGTGTGTGTGTGCCTCATCTGTTATGTGATATATGTGCTGATTAAAGCATGCTATACAGGTTTTCTTTAAACTACGTATGAAAATATATATATTTTATCTACTAATATGTTGGGTAGAACATGGGTAGATAGTTGGTGTGTAATAAACAGATGAGAGGCCTCGATGTTGTTGTTGTTGTTGATCTAGTTATTCAGCGGAGTATGGATAACGACCACGGACTCTTTCTAGACAGTCCAGTGGAACGCTAGCAGGTTCATAACCTGTAGGTGTTGTGAACGATGTGTTCACCGGTGTACTCTATCCCCCTCATGGTTGCCTTTAGGATATCTATTGTCGAGGAAACCCCTTCGCAAGTGATGTCCGTCCCGATGAAAATCCTAGATTAGGTCCCTTGAGATAGTTGTTTTAGGGACGTAAAGTGAGGATAACGGGAATGGGTAATCGGGATAGTGATTGGTTGGTGAAATTAAATATAACTTATTTATTGTGGGTTGAAAACCCTATATGCTCACCAGGCTCCCAAGCCTGACCCACTCAGTTTTATTTGTATTACAGGAAGTGGCACAAGGGCGTAAGATGGATGGATCATCTTGTTGTTTTGTTTACAAGTCTGTATATGTATATATTTGTTGAATGACTTGTAATGTTTATCGTTTATGCTTTATGGTCTGTATCGGAACATGACATCCCGAGTTTTGATTATATAATGAAATGCATCTCTTGATGAAATGCTTTGATAAATATTATTTTATCATGTTTTGTTTTGGGAACAAATTCCGCAACTCTTTCAAATCAAAAGGATTTACTCTGAAAATATTTAAAAGCATAAATGAAAATCGGTCTTTTCTGGCCGAGATTTTGGGGATGTCACATATGCTTAGAAATCCAAATGTTATGTAGCTATTTACATGAAGATTTTATTCCAAACTAATTGTCTCATATACATTCTCTTAGCTCTTCTAAACTACTCTTAGAATGTTTCTATAGTCATCCGGTGATTTAAGAATGTATTCAATTGGTAAATTATGATATGCTCATAACATGATCATATATTAAGTCTTATGCATAATATGGAATAAGTGATGGATTCATTTGCCAAGAAAATTAAATATAAATCATTTCAGCTAGTTCAAATCTATGAGCTAGGTCCTCTTGAGGCTGGCTCAAAAAAATAATTCCATGTGACAATACCAAGGTTCCTCCAAAGGAATTTTGTATCTTGATCCCTTTCAAGTTATTTTCCATATATGCATAAAGATTTAAAACTTTTAACATTCATTTTATCTATCTCTATATATTTTACATTCCAAGAATGTATAGTGTCCTTCCTAAGTCTTTCATTTTAGAAACACATTACGAGTCAAGGTGAAAACCCTTAGCATGGTTGGATGTGACAACCCGATATTTCAACTCTTTGTAACGACCAAAATGGGTCAAGTATTGTAACCACTTCTGAATAATAAAAAGTTACTTTCATAATAAAATGTATAAATAAGTTCTACTTAATTTCCTTCTATGATTAAATGTCTTTGAACCATGATCGTACGTGAAAAGAACGCCCAAATCCGACTTCATATAGCGAAGTTATGATTTTTTCAAGTTCGGATTTGCATCAGACAACTAAAAACTCGAATCGGAAATCGAGCGACTTTTGGCCAGAATGACCTAAACGAGAATCGAATGTCTCGACAATGGTATTCCAGCGGTAAAAAGTCTGGCAAAAACCGACATCAGATAAAGAAGTTATGATTTTTCAAAGAAATTCCTTAAACACGATGGATTTTTAATAAATAATAAAAAAATAATTTTGGAATTTGCCGACGGAGTCTAAACGAAAGTTGTAGAGCGTAGTCTCACCAACGCGAGGATATAAAGACCATCGAAAACGGAGTTCGTATGAAGAATATATGAATTTTTGAAGTTTATTAAATAAATTAATTATTTATTTAATTCAAAATTCGGATATTATCCGAAGGGGAGTCAGCATCCTCCTCCGAGGTACGCGTTGCGTACCCCTGTACGCCCCGCGTAACCGAGAGGATTGGCCTCTGATCGTCCACGTCGCGCTATCCGAAGAAACCGACCCATCCGACCCGTCCGAAGCCCCGACCCGACGTCCCATCCGACCCGGCGTCCCATCCGACCCGCGTACCCAACAACCCGTCCCATCCGAACCGAGGCAGTCGAGGCTTCGATCATGCATGACGTATGCGTACGCGCTGCGTACGAGCGTACGCCCCGCGTACCGAGGCAGACCAGCCTTACTATAAATAGGATGTGAGGGTTTCCAAAGAAAGGGTTCATTTCTCTTCTCTCTCTCTCAACTTTGCCTCGTTTTCCGTGTCCGTTCAAACCCGAAGCTCTGGTCTTTTTGGCTCAAGTCCCGAAGGTCAATTTTACTCCCGAGATTCCCGAGAATCCCGAGGAAAATCCGTTTCCCGAGACGAAACTCTGCCCGGTTTTCCATCTCGCTATCTCCAAAACTTTCAAGTGAGTTTCATACCCCTTAATCAACCTTTTTAATTATTCTAAATACTTTTATATGCTTTCAAGGGGGGGATTACAAGTAAAACACACGAGTATTATCGTGTGTTACATAAAGAAACTCTTTTATATACTGTTATATATTCAAATCACATGCGATTTATAAACATTTAAAGGAACTTTTATATATATATAACATATGTCACAATAGCATTTTACCTTTTAAAATATAATGTTGTTGTAATGCATGTATAAACTAAACTGTTCTTAGATTTTTCTTGTCTATCCTAGACTCTACACCAAAAATCTATACTTTCATAAACAAGTGATTCCTTTTCTCAATATTTCTAAACAAACAAGACACACTTTTTGGAAACTATAATAGGTATAGTTTTACGAACAGATTTCTAACTCTTATGTACTAGAAACACATATTTCAAGAAGTTTACTTTCGTATACAAGAACAAACGTAACATTTTAACAAGTAGATCTGTTTTTATACCACGGATTTGTGAGACACTAACTTCATGTACGTTCGAGTACACATTTCAAGTCCTGTATTATATACCAAAATCCCTTGGAGGGGGAGCATGGTGTTTTTGTATAGATCTATACGGGCTTGACAACCCGCGCCCTGACTGTTAGCTGCAGTCCACCATTTGGGGTGATAAACGTCATAACATTCCAACGCCTGAAGAACGTTGTGTATAGGCATTCAGAGTCAATAGTATGGTTATAAAACTCACAAGGGGTATTAAAAATGCATTGATTTACAAAGTTTTCAAACTCATTGGTTATTTTACATTTACATACATTTTGGAAATAAACATTGGTCTTGAGTGAAGGCTACTTTTATACTAGTAGAAAATATAGGATTTTCTAAACACAAACAAACAAAGATAAAACATTTCATTTCATTCAAACATTGTCACTTAAATACTTATGAAATTCACCAGCTTAAATGCTGATCTACTCTTTCAAAATTACTTGTATGTCCCAGGAAATCAGTAAATTTCAGGTATTCATTTCGCTTTTGATGAAGGGATGCTGCGGCGCCAGTTTAATCTCGTATTTTTGACATCATATTGTAATTGAGTTTTGAACATGTAACTTTTGACAAATGTAAACTTTCAATTATATATATGATGGTTGTATTGCTTTCTTTACTATGTATTCATTTGTTACGCTACCACATGAAGTCATCCGCCCCCGAACGTTTCCGCCGTTCAGGTTTGGGGGTGTGACGGATTGGTATCAGAGCAATGTTTATAGTGAACTAAGTATATCGAACCACATAAGATATACAAACTATAAATGCTTAAGGGACTAATACTCTCTGACAAAACAAATTTTCTTTTTACACTTAAGCAGCATTTCGTTCAACTTAAATTGATAATTCATTTAAGTACAATTACATGCATACCAAAAACTATTTTCATGTTATACAACTATACAAGTATTTAGACAAGTTGACACTACGATTGAGACTCGATATATGTAATCAGATTTTGGACAAATATAGCGTGATCAACTATATTTGCCCAAGATTGGACCAACGTATATCGAGGAATGATCGTAGTAAGCAACAAGTCAAAACCTTACCAAACCATTACAAGAATCAAACACAAGAGCTTAAATACTATAGGAGTAATTGCTATCTAAACTAGTTTAACTTACATGTTTTACATGTTCCGACTTTACTCAATTCTTATAACCCTATTTCTCGTACAGTCAAATGGCTGGATTTCACCACCCTGGCGACCCCTACTTTCCCAACCAAGGCAACCGAGGATGGATCGAAGATGATCCCGAAGAGGACGAGGAACCCATAGAAGTGGGTGATGACTCCGGTACCGACTCAGAGCCGGAAGTTATCGATCCACCACCCATTCAACCTCCCATCTTCGTAAGGAACTTTCAAGGACCGACTCCCGTCTGGGGAAGTCACCTCCACCATTGGAGCCAACATCAAAACCTACGCCCTCCCTACGACATGTGCCGGGACTTCTATGATGTCCGCGGCGGAGGTTCGGCTGATCGAGCACTCCCGGTAATGGTGGGTAAGTTAGCCAATCAGTCCTATCAGTCTGGAGTACAAGCTAGTCGACTCCGGGATATCAACGTGGAAGTGCAGGTTCACACTTCTGACATCCGTAGGCTGGACAAGATGCAAGACAACGCCCAATTCCAAGCTGAAGCATTTCAAGCGCAAATGATTGCAGCCCTCGCCGAACTAAGGGAACAACAAGTCGCTTTCGATAGGCGTCTAATGGAGTCAAAGCAATCAGATACGGAGTCAAGCTCCAAGCGCAACCTTCGACGCAAGTAGTGCTTGTCTAGGACTCAAATTTTGTTATAGCTTAGGACCTCGGCTAAAAGTCTTTAAATTTCTCGAACTTGGTAATCGGAGACCCTTATAGGGGTCAAATTTTCATGATCGTTGTAACAACTTTTATATTAATATAAGTGGCACTATTACTACTATGTTGAGTATTTCGTTCGAACCTTGAATGGTCTTTGTGAACCCAAATACTTGTTTCATACCTTCAGTCTTGCAAATAACTTTCATTCTTCTATTTTAAGACTCATACTATCATCTGTTGTTGAACTATAGCGATATAGTTCATGAGACACATACATTTTCCATTCTATGAAATTCTTATCCTTGTCTTTTCAATCTATAGTTGAAGGATGCCTCCGCGTAGGAACCCAAGGCGAAACAACGGTGAGGAAGCACCTATACCACCACCACCTCCACCACCCCAATTTGATGCTGTAATGTTTCAAGCAGCAGTCACCGTAGCGGTGGCAGCTGCCATGTCACAGATCAATAACTCAAGTGCTAATGGCTCGGGATCTGGCACACACCCATCCAACCATGGCGAGAGTCATGGACCACCTCGAGAATGCACCTATAAGGACTTCACTAATGCCAAGCCCCGGATGTTTTATGGTACTGGTGGTGTGATGGCCCTGAGGCAGTGGATTGAAAGGACGGAGGCAGTCTTTGAAATCTACTCCTGCCCCGAGCACAGCAAGGTCAAATTTGCAACTTTCACCCTTCTCGATAAAGCTTTAACTTGGTGGAATGGCCACTTTAAAGTACTCACCCTAATCGTGGCAAACTCCATAAGCTGGGAGAACTTGAAGGCCATGATGATGAGAGAATACTGCCCACGGGGAGAGATTCAAAAGCTTGAACACGAGCTATGGACTCTCGGAATGGTGGGTACCGACATCGCTACTTATACCAACAGATTCTGCGAACTGGCAATCCTTTGTCCAGATATGATTGCTCCCGAGAGCAAGAAGATAGAAAGGTACATCTGGGGACTGACGCCCCAAATGCGATCAAGCGTATTAGCTTCTAAACCGGACACCTTTGAAAGTGCTAAGGAACTGGCACAATCTCTGATCGACTACGGAAGTCATCAGAACTCAACCACTTCTGCACCAGCACCATAGAAAGGAAACAACAACAACAACAACAACTACAACAACAACAGCAACAACAACAACAATGGTAGGAAGAGAGCGTGGATTAAAGGGAAGGGTGGGTCTTCCCAAGAATCCGCAAAGAAACAACTGGTGTCAGTAAATGCTGCCATTGTACCTGCTACAGCCCCTACAAATACCTACCCAACAAAGCCTTATATAGGCAACCTCCCAAAATGCACCAAATGCAATTACCACCACCATGGACCTTGTCGAGATATGCAGTGCGCCAACTGCAGCAGGAAAGGACACACAGCCCGTTTCTGCAAGGAACCCGCAAAGCCGATCACTCAAGTTCCCGGTGCGGGTGTAGGGCAGGCTTGCTACGGTTGTGGCGAGGTGGGCCACTACAAGAGAAACTGTCCTAAGGCAGCAGGCACCGGAGGTGTGGGACGAGTTTTGGCAATAGGCCACGACGAAGCTGTAGCTGACCCAACTATAGTTGCTGGTACGTTCCTTCTCGATAATTCATACGCATGCATATTATTCGATAGTGGAGCGGAGAGAAGCTTCGTGAGTCAAAACTTTATTCATTTACTTAAACCTAAACCTAGCAAGTTAGAAAATTCATTCACTATAGAGATGGCCAATGGAAAAACCGAAAACACAAATTGCATATACATGGGCTGTACGTTAACATTAGACGGCCATTCTTTCCCAATCAATCTCATGCCGGTTCAAATTAAAAGTTTCGACGTCATAGTCGGCATGGATTGGTTGAGTCTTCTTCGCGCCGACATCATGTGCTTTGAGAAAGCAGTCCGTCTTAACCTCCCTAACAACGAAACATTAGTTATCTACGGCGACAAATCTAGTGCAAACCTTCGCATCATTTCGTGCATCCAAGCTCGAAAGTGCTTGCGGAAGGATTGTCGAGCATTCCTAGCGCACATCGTCGATACAAGTCAAGAACTGAAGGACATCAAGAGCATCTCGGTATTACGCGACTTTCTCGATATCTTTCCAGAAGAACTACTAGGATTACCACCGCAACGCCAAGTCGAGTTTAGAATCGACTTAATTCCAGGAGCTACCCCACTAGCGAAGTCGCCTTATCGTCTTGCACCAGCAGAGATGTAGGAACTTTCCAGTCAACTTAATGAACTCCTTCACAAAGGATTCATAAGACCAAGTTTCTCACCTTGGGGAGCACCGGTCTTGTTTGTAAAGAAGAAAGACGGATCGTTCCGTATGTGCATCGACTACAGAGAGCTGAACAAACTTACTGTCAAGAACCGCTATCCTCTACCCCGTATCGACGACCTATTCGATCAACTTCAAGGGGCGAACTACTTCTCCAAAATAGACCTGCGATCCGGATATCACCAATTACGAGTTCTAGAGGGGGACATTCCAAAGACAGCCTTCCGAACTCGTTATGGACACTATGAATTCGTGGTGATGCCGTTCGGATTAACCAATGCACCAGCAGTATTTATGGACCTAATGAATAGGGTATGCCTCCCTTACTTGGATCAGTTCGTCATCGTCTTTATCGATGATATACTTATCTACTCTCGAAGTGAGGAAGAGCATAGTCAACACCTACGAAAAGTCCTAGAAACACTGCGAACGGAGAAACTCTATGCGAAGTTCTCTAAATGCGAATTTTGGATTCGAAGAGTCGAATTTTTAGGTCACGTTGTTAGCGAGGAAGGTATACACGTGGACCCCTCCAAAATTAAGGCTATTGAGAACTGGTCGGCACCAAAGACACCTACAGAAATTCGTCAATTTCTAGGTCTAGCTGGCTACTATCGCAGATTCATAAAGAACTTTTCGAGCATTGCGAAACCTCTTACTTCATTAACCCAGAATGGTGTGGCCTTTGACTGGGAAGCGAAACAAGAGAAGGCATTCCAGACACTAAAGCAGGCCTTGTGCACCGCACCGATACTATCCTTCCCCGAAGGGATAGAAGACTTTGTAGTGTATTGCGATGCTTCAAATCAAGGACTTGGATGTGTTCTTATGCAGAGAGGGAAGGTTATCGCTTATGCCTCCCGACAGCTTAAGACACACGAAGTGAACTATACAACGCACGATCTCGAATTAGGAGCAGTGGTGTTTGCTCTGAAGATCTGGAGGCACTACTTATATGGAACAAAGAGTACTATTTTCACCGATCACAAGAGCCTTCAACACATTTTCGATCAGAAGGAACTCAACATGCGCCAACGACGATGGGTCGAATTACTAAATGACTACGAATGCGAAATTCATTATCATCCTGGCAAGGCCAACGTAGTAGCCGACGTCCTCAGTCGAAAGGAATACACTGGTCGGAGGGTCAAATCTCTGACCATGACTATCCATTCCCACTTATCCACACAAATTAAGGAAGCACAAATGGAAGCTTTGCAACCTGAAAATGTGGCGGGTGAATCCCTGCGAGGAATGGAGAAGAATTTAGAAGTCAAGGGTGGCGGAGCCTACTATCTCATGGACCGAATCTGGACCCCAAATCATGGTGGTTTCAGAAACGTAGTCATGACCGAGGCTCACAACTCAAGATATTCCGTTCACCCGGGTTCAGATAAAATGTATCTGGATCTTAAGAATCTGTACTAGTGGCCTAACATGAAAGCAGAAATTGCTACCTTCGTGAGTAAATGTCTTACTTGCGCTAAGGTTAAGGTCGAGTATCAGAAACCGTCAGGACTACTACAACAACCAGAGATACCGGAATGGAAATGGGAGCGGATTACTATGGACTTCATAACCAAGTTACCCAAGACGACAAGTGGACTCGATACCATATGGGTTATTGTCGACAGATTGACCAAATCCGCACATTTCCTACCCATCAAGGAGACTGACAAAATGGAGAAGCTTACAAGAACTTACTTAAGAGAAGTAGTGCGACTGCATGGTGTTTCGATATCCATTATCTCCGATCGAGATAGTAGATTCACTTCAAGGTTCTGGCAGTCACTACAAAGTTCCCTGGGAACTAGGCTGGACATGAGTACAGCCTACCACCCACAGACAGACGGACAAAGTGAGAGAACAATACAAACTTTAGAAGACATGCTGAGAGCCTGCGTGATTGACTTTGGAAAGGCATGGGATATTCATTTACCCCTTGTCGAATTTTCATACAACAATAGTTATCATACAAGCATAAAGACTGCTCCATTTGAAGCCCTCTATGGTCGAAAGTGCAGATCCCCTCTGTGCTGGACTAAAGTTGGCGATACCCAGTTAGCTAGAGGAAGAGTTCCTGAAAGCACTCTCACTGGTCCGGAGATCATACGTGAAACAACAGAGAAGATCGTTCAGATTCGCGAACGATTGAAAGCCTTAAGAGACCGACAGAAAAGCTACGCTGACCAAAGGAGGAAACCTTTGGAATTCCAGGTAGGAGACCACGTCTTATTAAAGGTCTCACCGTGGAAGGGTTTAATACGATTTGGAAAGCGTGGGAAACTAAATCCAAGATACATAGGGCCTTTCGAGATTCTTGCCAGAATCGGCCCTGTGGCTTACAAGCTTAACCTACCGCGCGAACTTAGTAACATCCATCCAACCTTCCACGTCTCAAACTTGAAAAAGTGTCTGTCCGACGAGACTCTTGTTATTCCACTCGACGAGATCGAGATCAACGAGAGCCTCAACTTTGTGGAAGAACCAGTAGAAATCATGGACCGAGAGGTCAAACAAACAAAACAAAGTCGCATACCCATCGTGAAGGTTCGCTGGAACGCAAAGCGGGGACCCGAATTCACATGGGAACGCGAAGATCAGATGAAACAAAAGTACCCTCATCTCTTTCATGTTCACTAGTATCTTTACTACTTTAAATTCCGGGACGAAATTCTCTCTAACGGGGGGATGATGTGACAACCCGATATTTCAACTCTTTGTAACGACCAAAATGGGTCAAGTATTGTAACCACTTCTGAATAATAAAAAGTTACTTTCATAATAAAATGTATAAATAAGTTCTACTTAATTTCCTTCTATGATTAAATGTCTTTGAACCATGATCTTACGTGAAAAGAACGCCCAAATCCGACTTCATATAGCAAAGTTATGATTTTTTCAAGTTCGGATTTGCATCAGACAACTAAAAACTCGAATCGGAAATCGAGCGACTTTTGGCCGGAATGACCTAAACGAGAATCGAAGGTCTCGACAATGGTATTCCAGCGGTAAAAAGTCTGGCAAAAACCGACATCAGATAAAGAAGTTATGATTTTTCAAAGAAATTCCTTAAACACGATGGATTTTTAATAAATAATAAAAAAATAATTTTGGAATTTGCCGACGGAGTCTAAACGAAAGTTGTAGAGCGTAGTCTCACCTACGCGAGGATATAAAGACCATCGAAAACGGAGTTCGTATGAAGAAGATATGAATTTTTGAAGTTTATTAAATAAATTAATTATTTATTTAATTCAAAATTCGGATATTATCCGAAGGGGAGTCAGCATCCTCCTCCGAGGTACGCGCTGCGTACCCCTGTACGCCCCGCGTAACCGAGAGGATTGGCCTCTGATCATCCACGTCGCGCTATCCGAAGAAACCGACCCGTCCGACCCGACGTCCCATCCGACCCGGCGTCCCATCCGACCCACGTACCCAGCAACCCGTCCCATCCGAACCGAGGCAGTCGAGGCTTCGGTCATGCATGACGTACGCGTACGCGCTGCGTACGAGCGTATGCCCCGCGTACCGAGGCAGACCAGCCTTACTATAAATAGGATGCGAGGGTTTCCAAAGAAAGGGTTCATTTCTCTTCTCTCTCTCTCAACTTTGCCTCGTTTTCCGTGTCCGTTCAAACCCGAAGCTCTGGTCTTTTTGGCTCAAGTCCCGAAGGTCGATTTTACTCCCGAGAATCCCGAGGAAAATCCGTTTCCCGAGACGAAACTCTGCCCGGTTTTCCATCTCGCTATCTCAAAAAACTTTCAAGTGAGTTTCATACCCCTTAATCAACCTTTTTAATTATTCTAAATACTTTTATATGCTTTCAAGGGGGGGATTACAAGTAAAACACACGAGTATTATCGTGTGTTACATAAAGAAACTCTTTTATATACTGTTATATATTCAAATCACATGCGATTTATAAACATTTAAAGGAACTTTTATATATATAACATATGTCACAATAGCATTTTACCTTTTAAAATATAATGTTGTTGTAATGCATGTATAAACTAAACTGTTCTTAGATTTTTCTTGTCTATCCTAGACTCTACACCAAAAATCTATACTTTCATAAACAAGTGATTCCTTTTCTCAATATTTCTAAACAAACAAGACACACTTTTTGGAAACTATAATAGGTATAGTTTTACGAACAGATTTCTAACTCTTATGTACTAGAAACACATATTTCAAGAAGTTTACTTTCGTATACAAGAACAAACGTAACATTTTAACAAGTAGATCTGTTTTTATACCACAGATTTGTGAGACACTAACTTCATGTACGTTCGAGTACACATTTCAAGTCCTGTATTATATACCAGAATCCCTTGGAGGGAGAGCATGGTGTTTGTGTATAGATCTATACGGGCTTGACAACCCGCGCCCTGACTGTTAGCTGCAGTCCACCGTTTGGGGTGACAAACGTCATAACATTCCAACGCCTGAAGAACGTTGTGTATAGGCATTCAGAGTCAATAGTATGGTTATAAAACTCACAAGGGGTATTAAAAATGCATTGATTTACAAAGTTTTCAAACTCATTGGTTATTTTACATTTACATACATTTTGGAAATAAACATTGGTCTTGAGTGAAGGCTACTTTTATACTAGTAGAAAATATAGGATTTTCTAAACACAAACAAACAAAGATAAAACATTTCATTTCATTCAAACATTGTCACTTAAATACTTATGAAATTCACCAGCTTAAATGCTGATCTACTCTTTCAAAATTACTTGTATGTCCCAGGAAATCAGTAAATTTCAGGTATTCATTTCGCTTTTGATGAAGGGATGCTACGGCGCCAGTTTAATCTCATATTTTTGACATCATATTGTAATTGAGTTTTGAACATGTAACTTTTGACAAATGTAAACTTTCAATTATATATATGATGGTTGTATTGCTTTCTTTACTATGTATTCATTTGTTACGCTACCACATGAAGTCATCCGCCCCCGAACGTTTCCGCCGTTCAGGTTTGGGGGTGTGACATTAGAATGTAATTTCTCATGATTAAGTATATCTTACTCATACAAGATTAGGAATGTCTCTATGCTCCCACTAGTTCCTAGTAATCACACATGTTCTATTCAATCTGATATAAAAGCATACCTTATGGTTTCATATTAAAATGATGATTGCAACATTGAGATGCTTGCTTTATATTCACAAGTGGATCTCAAGCTTTACACATTTTGTTAATATAACATAGATTAAGAAAACCTCCATGCTAATCTATATAGATATCTTATAGTAAATGTCTATTAAGAAAAACGGTCTTTCTTGAAATCTATTTGCTATATCTCATATTGAGAACATGAATATATAGTAAACAATATCCTTGTTGATCCAACTATAGCTACTTGTGAAAAAGGTTTGATCACATTCAATGTCATGAGTATGATAAGAACCACAATCAATGACATGAGTATGAGAAAATCCATTTATAGCAAGTCTTGCCTTAAATGTGTATGTTTATCCATGTAATGTACTCTTTTTAGAAGAATCACTTAGTCTTTCTAGACTTTCTATAGAGAGGAAGTTCAATCAAGATCATACTTGATTATCATACATGTTTTACATCTTATTTTCATGACTCTAAGTCATTAATCAGATTTGAGATCTGACAAAGCATCTTGGTATTTGATAGATTTTCTAGAAACCATCAAGAATAGCTCATCAATGAGAGATTGCACATTTCTCAAGTCATGGATGATGTCTACCACTAAAGAGAACAATTTTTGTTTGTGAATAGATGTTATTCAGGTTTAAAAATCCTTGTGCCTCCCACTTTCTTTGTACCTCCCACTTTGTTTGTCATTAGAAGCTTTCTTTCTGCTAACTCGACTATCACAAGAATAAGAGAGCTTATTCTTTGTGGGTTTTCATATAATAATCTAATCTACATTTAGAGAACTATATACAAACATGTAGTTAGTAGATTTTAGGTTTAGAAGATTTAGTCCAACATAGGCTTATATATACTTGTTAGTTGGTATTTGTACTCAAGGTGCAATTTATAGTGTTATAAGGGTTATCCCAAGGAAATAACGAGGACATTTCTACCGATTAGAAAGTAAATCATACTAAGTAAGATTTAATTCTTCCTTCATTATCATTAAGGCTTTAGATAGTCTTCACCAGTTTATATTTCAACTTTATATTTGAAAATTTAAACAAAGATTTCAAAATTATGTTTTAACATGTAAAATATAATTTATTACAACTATAGTTGTTAATAAAGTTGATTTGGTATCTCGTGCTAAATCTTAGACATTTATTAGAAAGGAAGTCAGACACCATAGTGTATAATCCCTTAATAATTTATTTTCCCTACTACTTAGTGAAAATATAATTATTGATCTTTTATATATAAATAAGATTCACCCATGTCAAATAAACTACATTATTTGCCTTCAAAGATCCCTTTATTGAAGTTGGAATATGTGAATAGTATTTATATAATAAAGATAACAATGTCAAAGATGAGTTTGATTTAAAACAAGTTTATGTCAAAAATATTTTACATATAGAAGTTGTTATTTATACAACATTGATATTTACTTAATAATTCTAATTAAGAGATCTACTCTCATAAAAGAATATTAATCATTTCCAAATATGATGGTGATCGTTATGAAAAACGATTTGAGTGTATAGTCAATCATTCATAAATTAAACTAAGACATATATTTAGGGAAGCTAAATTAAAACATGCACTGTTCCAAAACAAACATAGTTTCATATTACAAGTACATTATGTTCCAAGCATAATAAACTAGACTCAGGGAGTCTAGTTCCAACTTGATTGTGCACAACTGGTTACTCTTCTATAAATATCTACAAGCCATTTATGAATATTATATTAACCTTTAAGTACTAAGTACCTAAGTGTTTTATGAAAAGTATGAGTTCTATCTAGTAGATTCCTGAAGTACTAGTCTCTTCCAGACTTTCTTTCTAGATAAGAGAAGTAGTTCCTCTTCCAGTGTATAGTTTCTCCACAGTAGAAATATGATCCATCTATGGGTGCTTTCTTGAATCTCTTGGGCTTAAAGGATCCCATTCCATGAACTTATGGCCTTTTAGAGAACACATGGTGACTCATTTCAGCCTTACATTCTTCCTTTGTATGAGATAGTTCATACCAAAAGTTATTGTACCTTCAGAATATTATCTTAACCTAATGAAACATATAATATGCTTCTAAGCCTTTCGGTTCCTCCCAAAGTTCTGGAATAACTTAATACAATATCTCTTTAGAAACATCATCAGAATCGTTGCAATGCTTCCACCAAACATTATCATTCGGTATGTCCTTGATATCAGGTTGTTCAGGAATAGGTCCTTTAAGAATGTACAACTTATTATCCTTTTGGATATTTTCTTTCAAAACAGGCATCCATTGGATAATATTGTACCCGTCGAATATTAAATGCTCACGTTGATTTACAAGATCATATTGATGAATGTTTGTGAGATTGGATTTGGTTCTCATCTACAAAATTTTAACAAAATTCGTTTAGTATTTTCAATATTTAAACTTTTTAATAATTAATACCCTTTAAGTATCCAAATAAATGGTTAGGTATACATTATCTTATCCACTTGAATTCAACTCAGTAGATATCGGTTATTAATTATATCTTACTATATAATTCCTAGATTTATGGGATCGCTAATAACAAATTTAATTAGACATGTTTGATCCCATCTATGCCTCAAAACTCTCTTTCTTAGGTATCATTTATCACAAAATATTTTCAATCAAATCATCCAATTTGAAAAACATTTGTAATTGGCCTATAACTTGGTTATAAAAACCATGAATACACACCGGCCATAAAAAGATAACACCAAGCGGTTATGTATCCTTTATCGCACTAGTGCACACAAAAGATGTGTAAGTGCTCTTAAAAACAAATTGCAATTATTTGAGGTTTGTAATAAAGGGTCTTTTATATTTTTTATAATTCTAGGTTTAAAAACATATGATATCATGGTTATTACATGCATATAATAAACCATGGTACCAATTTTCAAAAAGAAAATCACTTTTAAAGGATCTATATTGAAAGCTAGTTTTTATATAATTTTAACGCGATTCAATTTTAATAATCGACATTAAGTTTGAATGCATTTGAACATTTTATATCTTTAATAAAGCTTCGTTTTATTACTTATATATTTGGAGTTTGTATAAGTTATAAAAATCATCGTTTTAAAACTTATGTTTGAGTATTTCAAAATTTGATGTTGTTAAGGTTTCATAAAACCAAATTCTATTTTAAAACAATAATTTGTTACATTTTATGTCAACATTATAATTTTTGAAAATAGAACTCCATGTGATGTGTATTTTATCCAAGATTATATAAGCATGTGAAAAACAAGTTTATCAACCACACATAATAATTGCATAAAATAAACAACACAAACAAGCATAAAATTATATGTGCATAAACACAACCAACTAATGAGATTTTTTGTCAGCCAACCAAAACTCTTCTTGTAATGTTGTTGTAGAAGCTCCCACTTGAGTAAACATCATTTGCTTGCAAAATATTGGAAAGGCTTCTTGAAAGCAATATTTCAGCAACTGTCACTAAAAGTCCAACAACCCTTTGTAAATAACATTAGTGACACTTTTTAGAAACTGTCACTAACTTTCAGCATGTTGTTAACTCAAAAATTCCTCTTTGGTCTTCAAAAATGGCTCCAACTTCATTTTTTGTTACATTTTAGTACAAATGAATTATTTCTAACAACTAATCTATTAATTACAAAAATAAACCAAAAAAACTAACCTATTTAATTTATTACATACCATATGAATAAATAAATTATTACAACAATTTTTATAAAACAACCAACACAACAACACAACAAACACAATGGTCATTGGATAGTTTATGCTCATCATACATATCAACATACACATTAAACAACCTTTGTTTTTCTAAGGCAACTTTAAATAACAAAAGATGCATGAAAAACTTTTGTCACATAAAATAACAATTATAAAGTTGTCATAGAAAATATGTATGAACTTGTTTTTAAAAAAAAAAAAACAAGTTATCGATATTCTCTAAAAACTAACATTTCCAAAAATAAAAAAATCTAACCAAACTTTCAAGGTGGCTCTTGATATCAATTGCAACGACAGAAACGTTCGGGGGTGGATGACATCATCTTCAGTATCACAACAATTGCATAATAGAAATCAAAGTACAACAACCATTACATTGATAAAATATAATTTTACATTCGTGTTCAAATCAATGTATACTTGACTCCAAAATGTATAGCAAAACTAAAAGACATGACTATATGAAGCTCCGTCTTCTCAAAACTTATGGATACCCGCTTATTGATTTCCTGAGAATACAAGTAGTTTTGAAAAGAGTGTCAAAAATTAAGTTGGTGAGTTCATAATCATGTTTGTAATTGAAATCTATCATTTGTTCCTTGAAAATATAAGTATGTTTTTCCAAGAAATTCCTATATTTTCTGTTGTAACTGTGTTGTAGTCTTGATAACCTAACACTAAAATGTGTTATTAATATCGTACTATGAAATAATATAATGTAGTTTTATTTCACATATGTATGTTTTCTCTGTACTGATGTAGTATTCTGTATTTGTACTTGTATGAAAACTCTCTAACTGTAAGTTCCTGGATTCACCAGCTGTATTGTAAAGTATTGTATTATAGTTTTATTATTTAATAAAACTAAGTAAAGTTTTTTACTTATTCATACACTTATCATATTGTTCAATACCAAATTGTGAGTTATCATAACCATGTTTGTTGACCTATGCTTGCCTGAACACAACGTTCTTCACGCACCATAATTGGTACGACATTTGTCACCCCATGCCTGACTGTAGCTAACAGTTAAGGTGCGGGATTTCCAGTCCCGTATAGATCTATACATAAGTGTCACGCTCTCCCTCCAGGAGACTCTGGTTATAATTTCAGGGCTTGTTTGATACTTTAGATAAGTACTTGAAGTATGTCTCACAAAGCTATATCGACGGTTACGTGTAGAATAATGAAAAGTCATTTTGAAATGAATAAACTGTATGTATGTCTCATAAACTATATTTATTATAATTGATATGTTTGTTTTCGTATTATAACCTAAACTTGGTAAAATAGTATGTTTGTTCCATAAACTATACCTATTATAGTTTATATGTTTGTTTTAATAAAAATGTCAACTGAAAACTATTTGAATAGCTTTGATTTTTATCACAAGATTCCTTGTGTTTTACTTGTATCCCCCCATAAAATATGAAAAGATAACGAAAACGTAGGGGTATTAACTCACTTCATAAAGGGGTGATTCGGACAGCACTTCGCTACTTGAAATCGCGAGTTTATGCTAAAAATTGGGTTCTACGCGGGCAGCGTTTCAAACCGAAAAGATTCTTTTCTTAGGGACTTCTAGTGCTCCGGGTTTTCTTCTAGTATTAGGGAGGTTCCCTAAGCTTTGGGTGGGTGGGTAGCTGGGGGGGGGGGGGGGGGTTAGAGTGGCTTAAAAGGGTGTATAAAGTGAAAGGAAGAATGAATTTGTAAAAGGAAAATAGGAGGCCTCTTATTCTATTTATAGTAGTGGTCTGGTCCTCGGTACGCTGGGCGTACCTGCGAGGACGCTACGCGTTCCAGTACGCTGGGCGTACCCTCATACGCGGTGGTATTCGGAGGAACGTGGCATCTAATCGGTTTCCGGGCTTCGGACATGTCCGTTTACGCGAAGGAGGAGCGACATACCCGACTCCGGACCAAGTTTCCGAGTACGCGGGCGTACTCCTTCGGACTCCCTCGGAATTTGTGCCTTGAACTTCAAAAATTCATAACTTTTGCATACGAGCTCCGTTTTTGAAATTCTTTATATCCACGTATAGGTGAGAGCATACTCTACAACTTTTGTTTAGACTTTGTTGGCAAATTTTAAATTTATGTTTGAAGTTATATTTATAACAGGCCGGGAGAGGAAAAATCCGTTAAAAGTTCATAACTTCTTAATCCGACGTCCGTTTTTGTCTTTCCTTTTACCTTTGAACTACTATTGACAAGATCTTTGATTCTTGTTTAGGTTGTGTCGGCTAAAAAATGCTTGATCTAAAATTCGGATTCCGGGTTGCACATTGTTATGCCAAATCTTACAAAATTCATAACTTCGTCACACGAAGTCAGATTTGGACGTTCTTTTTATGTACGCTCTCAGTTTAACGTATACTACGACTTTCATTTAGATCACTAAGGCTAAACTGTATTTTATTGTAAACTCACTTTTTACGACACACATCGTCGTGCCGGTTTTGTCATGAAAATTTGATAGACGATAACTTCTTCGTTATAGCTCATATTTTAGTGTTCTTTATATTTCCAAAACCCTTGTTACGACCACTACTACTTTCCTCATAGATATCATGTTTATCTAACATTTTGTTTTAATTTTTTTATTTTTTTATTGCTTTAAAACGAATTACAAGTTGATCTAGACTATTACATTGATTTGAAATATCGGGTCACTACATTATCCCCCCGTTAGAGGGAATTTCGTCCCAAAATTGTTTCTAAAGTGGTAATCATGAACTAGGGAAAGGATGTGGGTATTTCTGTTTCATGTGATCTTCCCGTTCCCAAGTGAATTCAGTTCCCCGCTTGGCATTCCAACGAACCTTCACTATCGGTATACGACTTTGTTTTGTTCTTTTGATTTCCCTGTCCATGAACTCCACTGTTTATTCTATGAAGTGTAGAGTCTCATTTAACTCGATTTCTTCAGTTGGGATTACAAAAGTTTCATCAAACAAACACTTCTTTAGCTTAGATACGTAAAAATTGGGCTGAATGTTACTGAGTTCATGTGGTAGATTTAGTTTATACGCTACCGGACCGATTCTAGCAAGAATCTCGAATGAACCAATGTACCTTGGATTTAGTTTTCCATGCTTTCCAAAGCGCATCATGCCCTTCCAGGGTGAGACCTTTAACAGAACGCGATCAAAAATCTGGAATTCCAAAGGTTTTAGTCTCTTGTCTGCGTAACTCTTTTGTCTGTCTCTAGAAGCTTTCAATCATTCTTAGATTTGAACGATCTTCTTAGTCGTTTCTCTTATGATCTCTGGGCCAGTGAGAGTGCTGTCAGGAATTTTCCCTCTAGCTAGTTGCGTGTCACCCACCTCAACCCAACATAGAGGGGATCTACACTTACGGCCATAAAGGGCTTCAAATGGGGCAATCTTGATGCTGGTGTGATAGCTATTGTTATATGAGAATTCAGCAAGAGGAAAATGGGTATCCCATGCCTTACCAAAATTGATCACGCAAGCTCTCGGCATGTCCTCCATGGTTTGAATAGTTCTCTCACTCTGCCTGTCAGTTTGTGAGTGGTAGGCTATACTCATGTCCATCCTAGTTCCTATAGATTTTTGTAGTGATTGTCAGAACCTTGAGGTGAATCTACTATCTCTATCAGAGATAATAGATATTGGCACACCATGCAGTCGGACTATCTCTCTTATGTAAGTTCTGGTCAGTTTCTCCGTCTTGTCTGTTTCCTTTATTGGTAGAAAGTGTGTGGACTTGGATAATTTTTCAATGATTACCTAGATGGTGTCATGACTACCCGTGGTCTTGGGCAACTTGGTTATGAAATCCATTGTAATCTGCTCCTACTTCCACTCAGGTATTTCTGGTTGTTGTAGTAAACCTGAAGGCTTATGGTATTCTACCTTGACTTTGGCGCAAGTCACGAACTTGCCCACATAGGTAGCAATCTCAGCTTTCATGTTCGGCCACCAATAAAGTCTCTTGAGATCCAAATATGTCTCATCTGAACCTAGATGAACAGAGTATCGAGTCTTGTGGGCTTCGTTCATGACAACATTTCTGTAGCCACCAAAATTCAGTGTCCAGATCCAATCCATGAGATAACGAACTCCATCACGCTTTATTTCTAAGTTCTTCTCCATCCCTCTCAAGGCTTCACTTGCCACATTTTCGAGTTTCAAGGCTTCCAGCTGAGCCTCATTGATCTACGTGGACCGGTGTGAATGGATTGTCATAGTTAAAGACTTTAATCAGTGATCCAAGTACTCTTTCTAACTAAGGGCGTTAGCTACTATATTGGCCTTGTCGGGATGATAGCGAATCTTGCATTCGTAATCATTGAGTAGTTCTACCCATCGTCTTTGTCTCATGTTAATTTCTTTTTGATCAAAGATGTATTGGAGGCTCTTGTGGTCTGTGTGATGGGTTTTAGGCATAAGAACAATCCTATGTGCTCATACAAACCCTAATGCTTGGATCTAGGTTTCTCTATTGTACATGCTTTGAAACCAAGACTAATAAACTTAGATCTAACATATTATAAACTGAATTAGGGTTTATAGAATTACCTTTGATTGTTATATAGCAATAACAATCAATTCCTTGCTTGGATTGGCCTTAGAAAGCTTAGTGCCTTATGTGCTGCACCTCTAATGGAGTCACAAACACCTTATGCAACTTGGATGAAGAGGAGAAGAAAGAGGCTGCCTAAAAACGACTAGAAACCCTAAAGAATCAGTTCCTCACGTTTTTGGGGCCTAAGGGGTCCTTTATATACTTGTGTGGGCTGCTAGGGTTTCAGTCAAATCCCTAATGGACAACTTAAACTCTAAGCAGCCCATGGAACCTTCTAGATAAGGCTATGGACGAAAATATGATGGGCTTTCATCATAATTTCGTTCACCCCTTACTCCTTTAGCATTCCTTAGCCCAATAACTTAATTATCCAATAATTGCAGTCCAGTCCCCTAAATTTAATTAATCTCTTTTAGCCACAAAACTAATTCTTGACTAATATTAATTAAACAATATGATTTCTCCTTTAATATATTATTCTCATAATATATTAATAAATCATATTTAAACCTCTCTCTTCTTAATTCATCCTACATATTGCTATGGTGAAGGCAACCCAAAAGGACCATGCTCATAATCGGGTCAAGTATATACCAAAATAGTTATGGACTTAGACACTAATCCAACAGTCTCCCACTTGGATAAGTCTAATAACTAATTTCCATATGACTTCAGAACCTGATCAGCAATCGTAGCTTTCAAAAGCCGTTGTCAACTTTGATCTTATTAGATAGCGTGTCCTCTAGATAAGGGATTATATATTCCTCCATTCTCAAGATATCGTATAGACAAAAGACATGAATTTCAATCATTCTCTCTATACTGTTTCCCGACTTCCGATTTATGACGACTGATAACAGACTACAATTGAACACATCAACTTAGTCCCGGCTTGGCCAAGCGCTTAGGTGTCATCACTAAATCATCGAGAGGCCCACATATATCGCTTTTATCCCACTTTGGATAAAAGGAATGGATAAACTTCAACACAAATGCTCGCTTGAATTAACTGATCGAATCACATACAACAAAAAGTTTTATAACACCAAGTTACTGGTGCGTTTACTTATTATCAATGTGCAACTGTTCAACAAATAACAACTCACACGTCTCGGTTTCAAGAATATACAATATTATCATCTCACTAATCAATCGTGATAAAACCATGAAGTGACCCAAGTGAGCGTGGGTTTAGTCCAATACTCTAATCTTATCAAAGCACTCATGAACTCTGCACCAAACTTGTGCTATGTCTAAACTTTTAGACAATCTACAGACTCTTCGTGATAGTCTTCCTTCATACTTACTTCCAACGTATGACTGACTGTGGATGTTTGAATAACCTAGTTATTCTGGAAGTCAAAACATGCAAATTGAAACATAACAATAATACTTAATCTGATATGGCCTCAAACTTGTGAGAGTAAATAAAACACTTCTATTTAACCACCATATTGATTACTCATTATTATCGTTTACTGTTTCAGAGAATCAACTTATTACTCAAATTACAACAATAGCTATCCCATGCATAAAGCATGCACACTATGTTTCCTATGGTCCTTACTTTGTGAAATAGATTAATTGAAAAACCTTTTCAATGATGCTCATTTCACAATTCCCAATCCTCATCATTAGTGTAAGAACACAAGGTTCTTTGCTACTATTAGAATATGCTAGATTCTAACATCTTATGCAACGATCCTTTCATAAAGTCATAACACAAAAGTCACCAAGACTTGGCTAATGAAATTATGAAGTACTCTATCGGACATTGTTACAAGACAATTCCATAGAAGTGAAGTCTCACATTCAAAGTACATTCATTTGAACATCCTTCCTGCATACAAGTTTCTAATCTAGGCATAGAATCTTAATATCCAACTCCCAATATGGAAACATTTCCACATTTGCCATATGACAACCCATTCTTAACAGAATCTTATCTATTCATAATAATGTCGATATGGTCCATCCAATACCATACTTCCAACTACTCACAAGCGACCAATCCTCAGCGAACTTTGGATCATCCTTTGATAGTTGTTTAATTATTTTAGTCAAAACCAATTCTAGTCCTTTTTCCCTCTTAATGCGCTAGACATTTAGAAAATTTTAGAATGGTAAAATATTATAACATTTTAGAATATTATACTTTACCATTCTTTTGCCATAATATTTTATGTGTCATGTTCTCACAATTCGAACTATGAAGAGGGATGTCGTAATCATAATCGAATTTTAAGAACACACAATGTATCCTTTGACTGAAAATATTAAAATTTCTCAATCTAAGCTTTAGATTTTGAAACGAAGTATAATATTCTCTCCCTTAATTATATTAAAACAACTTTTCAACCCATGCAACTTTGCAAATTGAATCTTTGTTTTTCTATAATTAATATTGCTAACTTGCAATACTCGCCATAATAATCATACAAGCATAACACTTATGCTCCCACTATCATGATGATTATTATCATATAAGCATAACACTTATTCTCCTACTAGCTTTGACATGTATTCAGAAAACAATGCTTATTGAATTTCTGAAATTCATATTTCTAATATAGATGCTTCCATAAGCCTTTATCTAGGCTGCTTAACCTTATACACCTTTGTCTTAGATAGCTCATATGTGTGTTTAAACAATTCAGAACTTATGTTACTAAGTTCCAAATGTTGAAACTAATTGCCAAATCTCATAATTCGAACTATGGAAAGGGATGCCGTAACCATAATCGAATTTTGAGAATACAATTTTCACAATCGGTATCTTCTTAAAATCTCTTTTAGTGAAAGCATTTCCTCACAGTCATTTTCATGAAGGAGGGAATCTTATGACACTTAGATTTTATGGTGTATGAGTTCCTATCCATGTGAATTTGCCAAAACCAAGGTTTGCGACAAATCCAAACTCATATGGACTGAACTTTCTTAATCTTGATTTCTTGCCTTATGGTAACACGAGTGCCCACCATGTCTTCCAAGTAGTTTAGTAACTTGTCCTTACATATCAATGTACTTTCCATCGACTAAGGCTCTAGTATGCATTCAAATGAGAACTCATAGAACTCACATACGCAATTAACTCAATTGGAATGGCACAAAAACAAAATAATGTCAGCACAATAGGTTGCAAACCTCAAGTCGTGTGCTAGTGATGATCGATAAGGTATATTCTTGATTTGTTCTTGAAACCTTTCAAGACCATTAAGACTCCCACTGACTCCTTGACATATAAGATTCTCTTGTCAAGAAACATTTCTTGACAAAGCAAATATTCAAGAGTTAGTGTAGTTCTTATCAAGACAAAACACTTCACAAATTGGTCCTAGTTGGTCTTTGTCTTATCCAAGACATCATAACTTACCAATTTCTAATGTGCAAGAATAAGAAAACTTTTCCAAATTCCACATTTGATGAGTGTTATAAACCTACTTAAGACTTGTCACTCAATGTCACAATCTTGGAGTATGACTTTAAGACTTGATATTGGAACGAAGTATGATTGACTCTTTGATTTAACCATTTCTACAATTCTCGATTCCTCTTTTTAGACATGCAAATGCACTAAGACTCACTTAGAGGATCAATTGAGATATGGTTCTTAATCATTAAGACTTCATCATAAAACACAATAAAAGGTACTCTCCCTTCTTCTTAGAATGGAGAAACTTTTATCTTTCTGCCTTCTTGATTCTTCTTATTCGTTCTGCTATTGATTGAAACTATTTCAGTTAACTCATAATTATACTCAATCTTATAAGTATAACCATATTTACTAAACTTTAGTAAATCATGACGAATATCTTTGTCACTCTTGTGGTAGACTTGATCAACGTACGACCTAGTGTACTCGATCTCCTAGTCCTTCAATTGACACTTTGCCAAAGAATTAGTCTAAGTTTCCCAAATGTGAAAGTTTTTCATTCATCATACAATGCACATTGCATGATTCCAAGTTTCTGTCCAATTGAAACTTGGGCAATGAGAAACTCTCCCTATTTGGTAAACTTTTGACGTTTCCACAAATAACATAATTAAGAATCAAATCCATTTTGCTGATAATAGAAGTACACAAACATCAATTTTTCATATATATTTCATTGCAAGGATAAACAAATAAGATGAAAACCAAAAATTTATTTTATTCATAAAAACAGCGGAAAACATGTCCTTGCAATGCAAAATTCAAATGAAAAACTATGTAATCATATACTCCTAACAAATCTATCATAACTTCCTAAGCTCAAAATCTGATCTTCGAATTCATGCGATCGAAATCCATTTCTTCGTGATCTGACTCATCTTGCTCTTCCATCAAACTTCCTCTCTTTTCTCTAATCCTGCAAAACATGCAAATGTAATCTTATCACATTATGAATAAAGAATAGGAATTTAAATGGAGTTAGATAGTGGATTTTATACCTGAAGTAGAGCCATACTTATCGACTCTCCTATCTCTTAGATTCTTCAGGTCCTTCGGGCAGCTTCGTATCCATTGCCCCTTCTCTTGGTAGCAGGAACAGGTAGTGTCCATGGAAGCATGGTTGGTTGAGTTATCAGACAAATATGCTCCATTACTTCGCCAAATCATTTCTGATTCAGCAGCAATAAGCATGTAAGTCAAGTCAATGAGGGTTGCGTCAAGTTTCATCATATAATACTCTCTTATGAACTTATCATATGATTCAGGGAGTGACTGAAGAACCCAGTCCACAGCCAACTTATTTGAGATAGATGCACCCAACATAATCAACCTATCAATGTGTGATTTCATCCCCAGGATGTGAGCACACACGGGTTTGCCATCTTGATGTTCCATTTCCAATAGGGACTCGGTGATCTTGAACCTTTCAAATATTCGATCATTAGGGTTAGGGAGAACAACGGGAGGAAGAGGAGGAAGTGAAATCAAGCTAGTCCACAATGATCCTTCACTATGAATCAAGCTTTCACTTTCATCAGGAACACTTTTTCCTTGGGATTCGGGAATACCACGGTTAGAGTCAAACATCTACAAAATGGGAGAAAATTCAAGTTAAGTTGATTGAGTCCTTAATAAAACACCCAAATGAGTTATTGAGGCTAGGATACAACACAATATTCTACAACCTAGAAAAGGGATGCTGTAATCTAGTTGCAAAATATTTGAAGGTAGGTAAATGACGATTTACCAATTTCCACCATGACAAACGAAAATGGAAGATTAAGTTTTAAATGAATTGAAACTCCTAGATCTTTTGAGATTCATTGAACTTTTCAATGGCATGTTTAATCTCGATTATGCCCTACTATTTGTGACTGGGATGGCGAGGATCACAAATAAGGTGTGAATAACCATACGAATCACGTGGTGCACCCAATGCTACAATCACCCAATCAATGTGCCGGTTAGCCACACACGCTCTATTGATCTATGACAAACATCGAGTCACCCTTCGCTACCAATTTCATCCCCAAATTAGTGTGCCGGTTAACCACACACGCTCCACTAACGTTTGACAGGGTTACGAAGTGTAATTCTATGGATTAGTATACAATTTCACATTTTTCCTAAAGTAACTATGATTTGGGAATTTGAAAAAGCATTTTAGTTACTTTTTACTTCATTATACTTATAATGGAAGGTTTCTGTCCTATCCTACCTGTTCGGCTAACGACACTCCACTAGTCAAGAGTGCGGTGGGTAAGAGTGGATATCCATTCAATCGCCATTTTATAGGCAATTTCCTTAAACACCCCTTATAGACCAGCTTCGTGAATGAGGCCTACTAACGGTAAGACTCACTGTTTACTCATACATATATAATATTAGACTTTTAATGTTATATAGTATAGGGTGTATTTTACACTTTTAAAATACTAGTTGGTTTAATTTAGTAAATTATACTTTTAATTTAATTAAATGTAAACCAAAACTTTATGGATTTATTAAATCACCTTTAATTATACATGTTAATTAATTAATAAAACCATAAGGGTGAGATTTGAATTTTTTTTAAATTACTAGGGTTTTAGAATTTAACATTTCAAAATTAAACTTTTAATCAACTTTTAAATCTTAAAACTTGATGGCAAGTTTTGAGACATTTCAAAACATTAGAGTTCAGAATTTAAATGTTTCAAAATTAAACCTTTTAATCAAAATTTAAATTCCAAAACTTGAGGGCAAGTTTTGAAATTTTTCAAAACATAAGGGATCAAATAACAAATAACATAAATTAAACAATTAATTTCATAATTATCTATATTTGATCTAATCTTATTTTAGTCATTAGATAATTACCAAATAACTTTAAATAATCCATATTTATCACATAAACAACCAATATTTAAAAGATTTGAAATTATCTATTGTTTTGGCATGGATAAACACTTAATTAAGATAAAATTTGGATTTTAACTTCATAAAACAAATTAAGCATCAAGTCCAAGTCAAAACAGCAGCCAAAACCCGAAAATCCCTCTGCCTGACGAACTGACTCGCCGAGTTGAGTCGGGCAGGGGCCAAAAACTCAATTTTCATCAACTAAAGCAGTTAAGCATCACATACAACTGAAACCAATCAAGGCTCTGATACCACTGATGGGTTTTAGGCATAAGAACAATCCTATGTGCTCATACAAACCCTAATGCTTGGATCTAGATTTCTCTATTGTACATGCTTTGAATCCAAGACTAATAAACTTAGATCTAACATATTATAAACTAAATTAGGGTTTATAGAATTACCTTTGATTCTTATATAGCAATAACAATCAATTCCTTGCTTGGATTGGCCTTAGAAAGCTTAGTGCCTCAAGTGCTGCACCTCTAATGGAGTCACAAACACCTTATGCAACTTGGATGAAGAGGAGAAGAAAGAGGCTGCCCAAAAACGACTAGAAACCCTAAAGAATCAGTTCCTCACGTTTTTGGGGCCTAAGGGGTCCTTTATATACTTGTGTGGGCTGCTAGGGTTTCAGTCAAATCCCTAATGGACAGCTTAAACTCTAAGCAGCCCATGGAACCTTCTGGATAAGGCTATAGACGAAAATATGATGGGCTTTCATCATAATTTCGTTCACCCCTTACCCCTTTAGCATTCCTTAGCCCAATAACTCAATTTTCCAATAATTGCAGTCAAGTCCCCTAAATTTAATTAATCTCTTTTAGCCACAAAACTAATTCTTAATTAATTCTTGACTAATATTAATTAAACAATATGATTTCTCATTTAATATATTATTCTCATAATATATTAATAAATCATATTTAAACCTCTCTCTTCTTAATTCATCCTACATATTGCTATGGTGAAGGCAACCCAAAAGGACCATGCTCATAATCGGGTCAAGTATATACCAAAATAGTTATGGACTTAGACACTAATCCAACACTGTGAAGACTGTACACTTTGTACCATAAAGATAACGCCTCTAGATTTTTAAAGCAAAAATCACTACTCCCAGTTCAAGGCCATACGTGGAATAGTTGACCTCGTGGTTCTTAAGCTGTCTCGAGGCATAAGATATGACCTTTCCTCGTTGCATAAGAACGCAACCTAGCCCTTGCTTGGATGCATTACAGTAGACAACAAAATCTTCCATCCCTTTTGGGAGGGACAAAATCGGTGCGCTGCATAGGGCTTGCTTTAATGTCTGGAAAGTAGTTTCTTGTTTCTCATCCCAGTTGAAAGTTACACCCTTCTGAGTTAGGGTGGTGAGTGGTTTTGCAATTTTGGAGAAGTTTTGTATGAACCTTCGGTAGTAGCCAGCAAGGCCTAGGAATTAGCGGATTTCTGTTGGCGTTTTTGTTATTGACCAGTTCTTGATTTCCTTGATTTTGGAAGGATCCATGTGTATTCCTTCTTTTCTGACTACGTAAACTAGGAAGTCCACCTTTAGAATCCAAAACTCGCATTTTGAAAACTTTGCATACAACTTCTATGTCCTTAATGTTTCTGAGACCTTTCGTAATTGTTGATTGTGTTCTTTCTTACTCCGGGAATAGTCTAAGTAAGGTCGACACACACGGTTCATCAGGTCCATGAATATTGCAGACACATTTTTTAAACCGAAGGGCATCACTACGAATTCATAGTGACCGTAGCGAGTTCGGAATGCGGTCTTAGGAATATCTTCTTCCTGCACTAGTAATTGGTAGTATCCTGGTCTTAGGTCAATCGTTGAGAAGAAACTTGCTCCTTGTAGTTGGTCAAAGAGGTCATCGGTTTGTGGCAAAGGGTATCGATTCTTTATAGTAAGTTTATTTAATTCAAGGTAGTCTATGCACATACAGAATGATCCATCCTTCTTCTTCACGAACAAGACCGATGCTCCCCAAGGCGAGAAGCTCGGTCTGATGAATCCTTTGTTGAGTAGTTCGTTTAGTTGGCTGGATAATTCTTGTATCTCTGACGGTGCTAAATAGTACGGGGATTTAGCTACAGGGGTAGCTCCGGGAATCAGGTCAATTCAGAACTTGACATGGCGTTCAGGAGGAACTCCTAAAAGATCTTTGGGAAAACATCGAGGAAATCACAAACTTCGTGGATATCCTTGATGTTTTTCACTTCTTGTGTCTTATCTACCACGTGAGCAAAGAAGGCATGGTACTCTTTGCAAAGATACTTCTGGGCCTTGACACAAGAAATGATTTGAAGACTTGTTTCGGGTTTGTCACCATAAATAACGATAGATTCAATACTTGGAAGATTAAGACAAATAGCTTTTTCATAACATAGGATATCAGCATGGTGAAGAATTAACCAATCCATGCCGATGATAATGTCGAAGCTTTTAACTGAGACTGGCATAAGATCAATTTGGAAGGAATAGTTGTTTAGAGTAAGTATGCACCCTATGAATATATCATTTGTACTCTCGGTCTTTTCGTTTTCCATCTCTATGGTAAATGTGTCTTTTTATGTTTGGGGATTTTGTTTTAGTAGATGTTTGAATTTATGGCTCACGAAACTTTTCTCCGCACCAGTATCAAAAAGAATGCATGCATAAGAATTGTTGTGAAGAAACGTACCAGTAACCACGGTAGGATCTGACATCGCTTCTTCATGGCCAATTGCCAAAATTCTCCCTACACCTCCATCATTCATTGTCTTTGGGCAATCTCTCTTGAAATGCCCGATTTCCCCACACTCATAACAAGCTTGACTTACTCCCGTTGTGGGGACTTGAGAGATGGGTTGTGCTGGTGCTTTACAGAAGCGGGCGGTGTGCCCATTCTTGTTTCAGTTTCTGCAGTGCATTTCCTTGAAAACTCCCGTGTGATAGAAGTTGCACTGGGTACACATTGGAAGATTCCCAGCATATTGACTGGGAGGTGTTGGAGTGGCAGAAACAGCGAGAGGAGTAAAAGTATGAACAACAGCGGGAATAGTAACAGCGTGGACTGCCACTGTTTGTTGCTACTTTGAGGGTTCTTGTGATGATTGCCCCTTTGTTTTGTTTCAAAATTTCTTTTTGCTGCCTCATTCTTTGGGTTTTTCAGAAACGGCTGGCATGGAGCCTTGACGAACTCCATGATATACAAGTTTCTGTGCCAGATGCTTGGCACTATCGAAAGTAAGTGGATTGGAAGCTATAACGTTTCCTTGAGTCTGGGGAGTTAATCCCCATATATACCTTTCCACCTTCTTACTCTCCAAGGTGACCATCCCGAGACACAAAAGAGCTAGGTCACTGAATCTGGTCGTATAAGCAGCGATATTGGAGTCCTTCATCGTTAGACTCCATAGTTCGTGCTCTAACTTTTGTATTCGCCTCTAGGACAGTACTATGCTAGCATTAAGACCTTTGAATCTTCCCATGTCATAGGATTGGCTACTGGGAGAGAAAACGACTTGACATAGTCATTCCACCAAGATAGGGCTCTGTCCATGAAAGTGCATGCTCTAAATTTCACATTTCGAGTTTCAGGGCAAACACAAATATCAAACACCGATTCGGTTTTCTCGAACCAGCATGTTAAGGCAATGACACCTCCAAAGCCATCAAAGGATTTAGGCTTGGCATTCGTGAAGTCTTTATAAGAACACTCCCTTGGGTGTCCTAGACTTTCCCCATGATTAGAGTTGTGGGCACCACTATCGGCTCCACTATTAGCACTAGCGTTAATTTGTATCATGGCAGCAGCCACGACGACTGTTACTGCTGCTTGGAAGACATCAGGATCATACCGTGGAGGTGGTGGCGGTAGTGCAATTGGTGGAGTATTGTTGAAACGCCTATTTGATTTACGTGCCGACATCTTACTCTACAAGATTTAAAGAGGAAATGATGATAAGTTCTTTATAGTAGTTATGAGTCAAGTGATATTGAACAAGATATATCTTAGTTCTAAATGCGTCATATTTTGACTGCTATAGTGTTCTATTAAGCGATTTACAATAAATACTAATATAATTAAACACTCGACAATTTCGTTTATAACAACACTTATAATGGATTTGTATAGTATATTCCATACCAGGTCCTTCTAAATTCACTTGGTGTATACAAGTTGTATGTAATTAAGATTGAATAGACTATCAAACATAATGGGTCTGACTTAAGTTCACAACCAAACAGGGAACAGGGCCTAAAGCGGACCTACCATTTCTAAGTAAATAGAATTTTGATTACATAATACTTTAACATATACACTAAATAATCATAGACTTACCATGAGTAAACAGTTGATAAGAATATTATGAAATTTCTGATAATTCCCAAGGAAATAGAATGCATGTCAATTTCGTTGATATATATATATATATATATATATATATATATATATATATATATATATATATATATATATATATAGTACATAGTATTTAGGAAAAATTGACCTTAATATAGGTCTACATTATATCAACGTAAGGAAATATTTGACTACATTACAACCCACGAATAGTGTATTCACTTAATCGTAGGATCAACTTACATATCGAAAAGAGTGGCACTAATGCCCACTCAGAAATATAGTCTATAACATAGTGTGTGTAGTGTATGCACTACTCGCGATGGTTGTTGCTCTGTGGACCATGAAAAGAGGCCAAGAAATTTCGCATCGCCCTTGACTCAGTTCTGGATTCTGTCACTTGGCGTTCTACCTCGATTACCCACCCCTCCAATACAACTTGATGTTCCCAAAGTTCCCTAACCTCAGCTCGTGTTTCAGTCATCTGTACCTGAAGGGCCTTGGTGTTTTCTCAGGTCTGATCGTGGTCTTCATCCAAACGGTGATGATGCATAGCTGTAACTTCAGTGGTGGTGCCAACCTCCATGATCTGTTTGGCGGATGTGCTCGTCTGTTCTCCAAGTCGGTTGATTAATTGTACATGACCGGGAGGGCTCTGTTTGTAGGTCCTCTGTGACCAAGATTGTAAAAACCTCGTTCCATGTTGTAAGGGGGCCGCTGGCCTTGTTGTCTGCTCCACTGCTCTAGGTTTTCCGCCCAATGAGACGTGGGTCCATTGTAGCCGTAACGATGTGTTGGAACACAGGCTATGTATGGTGGATTAATAACTTCGGGTTTAGTGTCTGAGTCTTCCTCTTCTTCAGAATCTTTTTCTTCTTGTTGTTCCTCCTCAGGATCCTCTTCGGGATCATCTTCTACCCAACCACCATTTCCTTTATTAGGAAAATAGAGGTCTCCAGGTGGGTGAAATCCTGCCATAATGTCTATACGAGAATAGAGGCAAGTAGCATAGAAAGAATGTTGTTTTATAGTATTACAAAATACTCCTATAGTAATTTAAGTTTATATGATAAAGGTTCTCTTTATGGTTTGTTGGTAAGTTTTAGACTTGTTGCAACATAACGATCACTCCCAAACATATGTTGGTCATATCTCAAATAAATGTAGTTGATCAGGCTATATTTATCCCAGATATGATTACATAACTATCTAGGTTTGATTGTAGTGTCCAACATCTAAATACTTATGTTTTGTTCTTCTTGGGATACTAGTCCTAGTATGTAAGCATGTATGTATACTTTTATAAAAATATTATTATATTTTAAAAGTATAACTCTTGGTCAGAGTGCTTTAGCCCCATTGTATTTATAGTTGTATATCGTTTATGGTTTATTATACTTCGTTCACTATAAACAATGCTCGGATACCAATCTGTCACACCCCCAAACTGGAACGACAGAAACGTTCGGGGGTGGATGACGTCATGTTCAGTATCACAACAATTGCATAATAGAAATCAAAGTACAACAACCATTACATTGATAAAATATAATTTTACATTCGTGTTCAGATCAATGTATACTTGACACCAAAATGTATAGCAAAACTAAAAGACATGACTATATGAAGCTTCGTCTTCTCAAAACATGTGGATACCCGCTTATTGATTTCCTGAGAATACAAGTAGTTTTGAAATGAGTGTCAAGTCAACAATTAAGTTGGTAAGTTCATAATCATGTTTGTAATTGAAATCTATCATTTGTTCATTGAAAAAATAAGTATGTTTTTCCAAGAAAATCATATATTTTCTGTTGTAAATGTGTTGTAGTCTTAATACCCTAAGACCAAAATGTGTAATTGATATTGTACTCTGAAATAGTATAATGGAGTTTTATTTCACATAAAACCATGAAATGTATGTTTTCTCTGTACTGGTGTAGTATTCTACATTTATACTTGTATGAAAACTCTGTAACTGTAAGTGTCTGGATTTACCAGCTGTACTGTAAAGTATTGTATTATAGTTTTATTATTTAATAAAACTAAGTGAAGTTGTTTACTTATTCATACAATTATCATATTGTTCAATACCAAATTGTGATTTATCATAACCATGTTTGTTGACCTATGCTTGCCTGAACACAACGTTCTTCATGCATCGTAATTGGTACGACATTTGTCACCCCAGGCCTGACTGTAGCAAACAGTTAAGGTGCTGGATTGCCAGTCCCGTATAGATCTATACATAAGTGTCATGCTCTCCCTCCAGTAGACTCTGGTTATAATTTCAGGGCTTGTTTGATACTTTAGATAAGTACTTGAAGTGTGTCTCACAAAGCTATATCGACGGTTACGTGTAGAATAATGTAAAGCCATTTTGAAAGGAATAAATTATATGTATGTCTCATAAACTATATTTATTATAGTTGATATGTTTGTTTCTGTATTATAACCTGAACTTGGTAAAATAGTACGTTTGTTCCATAAACTATACCTATTATAGTTTATATGTTTGTTTTAATAAAAACGTCAACTGAAAACTATTTGAATAGTTTTGATTTTTAACACAAGATTCTTGTGTTTTACTTGTATCCCCCGTTAAAATTTGAAAAGATAATGAAAACATAGGGGTATGCGCTCACTTGATAAAGAAGATTTGTGGATAACAATTGGACAAGAAAGAGCTTTTATATCTAGAGGTTATTCATCATTTCTAGCTTATTGGAGGTAAAAAGCCCCTACCTTGATGACTCCATGTGATAGTTTTAGTTTAGGGCTTATGTTCTTCATAGTATTGTCCTTAAGATGGTTCTTAAGATTGTAAGTTACTCCAGAAGAAAATAATGTTGGCTCCTAGTATTTTTGATGTCCCTTGAGCATAAAAATGGTGTCTTGCTGAATTAAGTTCAACCATGCAAAGGTTGAAGGTTGTTTCATGAAGTTAGAGTGATAAAGTCCAAGATTTGACCTTTTTAAGCCATGTAAAAGCATAAACTTGGCTACGTTACGGCTTAATACGCTTCAAGGAGCCTAGATCTGAAGTTGGATGTTAATTCTTAACTGATTAAGACCTCAAAATGGAAAATTTCCATGTGGGGCATACGCATATATACGCCGAGCGTACACACTTGGGATCCGTTGATGCGAAGCTTTTGAGTACGACGGGCATACTGATGGTACGCTTGGCGTACTCATCAAAGGGGACTTTGGGCTTTATTTCAGGCCATTTTTGGGACTTAACGATTTTGGGCCCTTGTTGGGCCGTGGGCTTTTCTGTGATAGGCCTTTAGACTTGGACCCATTTTAGACATGGTATATCTTTTGGGCTTTAGGACTAACTGTATTTGCGACTTGGTGGTTTAGGCCCAATAACGCAAGGATTAAGTAGCCTTTTTCCCTTAAAGCTAGGATTTAGGGTTTTGGACTGTCGGGGTGGATTATTAACCTAATTTCTAATTAGGCTTTTATTACTTGTGATTTAGAGGGAGAGGATTTCACGAGTCAGCGGCTCGAGTACGATTTGATATCTTCAGTCTCAAGTGAGTTTCCTTTACTATAGTTGTGGGTCAAAGGCACCAATGCCGACCCACTAGGTCATGTTTGTAGTATGATAATTATCCTCTGTGACTCTTATTATTATGATTATATGGGGTATTTTGGGGGAGCTCACTAAGATTTTTGCTTACGGTTTTAAGTTTATGCTTCAGGTACTTCTAGCTTAAAAGGGAAGGGTCCAACTTGATCGCACTGTATCTACCTATGTTTTTCCGCATCACGTGAGTTTGGGATTTTGTACTCTAATAATATTTTACTATGATATACTCTCGAATGTTTTGATATGATTATCGTATGATTGGAATGAATTTAAAAATGAAATTTTTATTTGAATTTTTGGGATGTACAAGTTGGTATCAGAGCGTTGGTTTGAGGGATCCGAGCATACTCAAGGGTGTGTCTGAACTCAAATCGTGGAATTGGTAGATTTTCCATAAAAAGAAATATTTTAATTAAAGAATTTTAATTAAAGAAATGGGTACGACACGTGCAATCAACTGAGTTCAAGTAAGTCTTCCCAAAACACCCATACATGTTATATGTTTTACGCTATGATATGCGAATCGCATGGTAGATTATGACTAAGGATCTACTCAGGATTGAATGGTAGTATGCTAGGAGAGATGCCTTTATGTGCCTATTGTGTGAGCTTATAGATATGCATGCTAGTATGATATCAGTTATCTGATAGGATGGCCTATTTAGGTTATGTTCAAAGTTGAGATGATTGATGCTCGAATGTTGCGTGCTTTGTGCTTTTAGGAAATTTTATTAGTACCAGCTGACTAGTGGATGAATGTGTTTGATTACATATTATTGGGATTAGATAATTTAAGAAGGATAGGCTTAACTCTATTGCGCAGCTCTTGTTTAAGTCAAACCGTTGTAGTGTGGGAGCTTTCATTCAAAGAATTATCTAGTACCAATATTATGTAATTGTATTTGTGTGGTAGTTAGATAGTATTAGTGGGGGTTCCTTCTACAGCTAATAGCAGAGAGTGGTGAGGAAAGGAACCTAAGGAAGTCTTTGGAAGCACAATATTTATACTGGAAGGAATGGCTTTGATGAGTATGAGGAGGGTATTAATGGGAAGGAGTGACTTTTGGGAGTCGAGATAGTCCTTGAGGAGGGTAAAAGTAGGTGTGGAAGGTAGTATTAGGCTCGTACTATTGGAAGTACATGATTTATACATGAGACTAGGAAGACCATGATGAATCTAGGAAGCTCAAGAGTGCGAAAATCTTTGTGTGTTTATTGTTTTTTATGTAGTTATGTTTCAGTATGGTGGTGACACGTAATGGAGTAAGGGGTTCAGGATCCAGATCTGGTTTGGGCATGGGCACCGAACCAATTGATAAGGGATTACGTGAGTTCATTGTGTCAGAGATTACTAGAGGCATCCTTGATGCAACCATGGTGATGTTTGGGTCAATCAAGGAGGGTATGATGGAGCTGATGGAGGATCGCCTTCGTATCTTCAGAGCTGATTTGCCTGTTGTCCAGTCCGGGGCCCACACTCTCTCCTTGAAGGATTTTAGGGCATGTGGGTCACCAAAATTCTTTAGGGTGAAGGAACCCAATGCCACCAAGCACTTGCTAACAGATATTGAGTGTGCCTAGATGATGAGCTTCTGCCCAGAGAGGTCGAAGGTGAGGTTCATTGCAGGATATATGAAGGAGCGAGCTCGGGATTGGTGGGAGGAGGTTGGCTCTGCCTAGGGAGAACCAACCATTGATTCCATGACCTGGTTAGACTTTGTGACCCGATTCCGAGCGGAGTGTGCACCGGCTGTTGAAGTACAATAACTAGCGAGGGAATTTCTGGATATGCGGCAGACGACTGAGACTGTGGCGGAGTTTGTTAGTTTTTCCGACGCGAAAGATGAGGAGATGAGGAATACCTGGTACCATGACATGCTGAGACATGATATCAGGGAGTTTTTTAGTTTTTCCGACTGCCCGACTATAGAGGAAATGATACCCAGGGCCCGAGAAAGGGAGATTGATTTGGAGCACATAGGGAAGAGGAAGGCAGAGCATGGGCAGACGACTGGGGTTTCGACGAAGAAATCCAAGGGCTTCGATTCTAGATCAAAGGACCAGCAGTTTTGGAGCCGATGTGGCAAATGCAGCATGGCACATGATGGAGTCTGTAGAGCAGGTGGTTTGGGTTGCTACAAGCACGGAAAGACAGAGAATTTCAGTAAGGATTTCATTGCTGCTACCACCACCACACAGACATGAAATACAATTTTCTTCCATTACAAGTAGCAACACCTGCTCTAGCGACTCCGAGGATCACTGATGGCTGCCAGGGCATGGCGGGGGCACCAATTATTCGGAGCAGGGCATTTCAGTTGACAGCCGAGGAGGCTCGTACAACACCCCATGTAGTCGTTGATATGTGTCTTCTCCTTACCTTCTTATTTATGTTATTTGTTATGCTTATATGTTTGTATTGTTTTGGGGTCATTCCTTGCGAACATTCTTCCTGCATTGGTCTTATTCAATTCGAGGGTTACCCGATCTTTTGTATCTATTATGCTTTGCAAGAGGTTTGACGATGCTCCGTGAGAGTTGGATTATCCACTTGAGGTTGAGATCGCCGATGACTGTCCAGTGGGAGTGTCGGGGGTTCATTGAGGATGCACCTTAGAGCTATTCAGTGAGCAGTATCCGATTGATTTGGTTCTGATTCCGCAAGTTCATTGTGGGGATGGATTGGTTGAGCCCCATTGGGGCAATGATTGATTGTGGGCTTCAGTTGGTATGTGTTTGGAACCCAAGTGGTGGGGAGTTAGTGATCCATGGTGAGGGTGCTCACCGTGGGCCAACTCTCCGGTAGCCAGTCCAGGCGTTATCTTCAGCATGGATGTTCTAGGTTTGTGGCCTATATGATGGATGCCTAGGAGAAGGGTGAGGTGACCACTAATGATGTACCGATTGTTCAGGAATATCCAGATGTATTCCTGAAGGATTTTCTGGGAGTGCCTCCGTAGAGGTAGGTGGAGTTTTGGATTGACTTAGTTCCAGGTGTCTCTGATAGCCAAAGCACCTTACTGGTTAGCACCTCCAGAGATGTAGAAGTTGTCTACGCAGCTGCAGGAGCTGCTAAACAACAGATTTATTCGGCCGGGCACTTCACCATGGGGAGCGCCGATCTTATTTGTGAAGAAAAAGGATGGGACGCATCAGATGTGTATTGACTATCGGGAGATGAATAAGTTAAGGTGAAGAACCGTTACTTACTCCCGAGGATCGAAAATTTATTTGATAACCTTCATGGCACATCTTGGTTCTCCAATATCTACTTATGTTCAAGTTATCACCAGATGAAATTCAAAGAGGACGATATGCAGAAGATGACCTTTCGGACTCGTTATGGTCATTACAAGTTCCTATTGATGCCTTTCAGGCTCATCAATTCCCCATCCACATTCATGGATCTCATGAATTGTGTATGCAGGCCAATGTTGGATCGGTCTATGATAGTGTTTATTGATGACATCCTAGTCTATTCCAAGACCCAGGAGCAGCATGAGGAGCATATAAGGGAGGTATTAGAGACTTTGAGGAGGGAGTGAATGTATGCGAAGTTCTCCAAGTATTAGTTCTGGTTGCGTAAGGTGTGGTTTTTGTGACACCTTGTTAACCAGAATGACATTCTGGTCGAGCTGACCAAGATTGAGGCGGTGATGAGCTGGGAGGTTCCGAGGTCTACATCTGAGATTCGGAGTTTCCTTGGATTAGTATGTTACTATCGGATATTAATTCATGATTTCTCTAAGATAGCAGTTCCCTTGACCAGGCTGACAAAGAAGACTGTCACATTTCGTTGGGGGCTTGAGCAGTAGGAAACTTCTGAGACTCTGAGGTAAAGACTGTGTGAGGTGCCGATTTCGACCCTGCCGGAGGGTGTTGAGGGCAATTTGGTATATTGTGATGCGTCGATTATGGGTTTGGGTGCACTTTTGATGCAGCGAGGTCATGTGATTGCTTACTCTTCGAGAAAGCTGAAGCCTCATGCAGCGAATTATCCTACGCATGTTTTGGAGTTAGGGGCTATGGTTTTATCCCTCAAGATTTTGTGACATTACCTCTATGGGGTCCTTTGTACTATTTACACGTATCATAGGAGTTTGAGGTATTTGATGGATCAGTCAAATATGAACATGATGTAGCGTAGATAGTTTTATGTGGTGAAGTATTATGATTATGAAATCCTTTATCACCTGGGGAAGGCCAACGTGGTGGTCATTTCTCTCAATCGTAAGAGGGTCACAGCTCCGATTAGGGATTTATGTTTGAGGATGGCAGTGTTTACCTCGTTATTAAAGAAGATTCTAGTGGCCAAGATCAAGGCTATGAAAGAAGAGCACCGAAAGAGTTAGCGCATTATGGGATATATGGCTTCCTTTGATTATAATAGTTATGGGTAATTGACCCTTAATCGGAGGGCATGGGTTCCGTATTAGGGTGGTGTGCGACAAATTTTGATGGAAAAGGTGCATAAGTCAAGATTCTCTATTCACGCCCGAGGACAAAGATGTATAGAGATCTCTGACTTGATTATTGGTGCCTATGTATGAAGCGATATGTGGCATGGTATGTGGAGAGGTGTTTGACTTGCAGGAAAGTCAAGGCCAATCATCAACGACCTCACGGAAAAATGGAGCCGTTGGATATTCCCATTTAAACATAGGAAGAGATTATGATGGATTTTCATCACCAAATTGCCTCGGACAGTGCACAGTGTGGATATGATATGGGTCATCGTGGATCGATTGACCAAGAGTGCGTATTTTATCCCGATTCAGGAAAGTATCTATGCGGAGAAGTTGCCAAGCATCCACATTCAGGAGGTTGTGGCACGCCATGGGGTTCTGGGTTTTTATGGTCTCGGATAGGGATGTTCGGTTCACTTCTAGATTCTGGAAGAAATTCCACGAGGAGTTGGGTACTCGTTTGCACTTTAGCATGACTTTTCACCCACAAAAGGATTGTAACACTAAAAAAATACAATAAATTTAAAATTTTCAAAACCAACCATTAATCAACATTGTTTTAAAAAATAGTCATTGTTTCATAAGCATTATTTCAAATTAGAGTTTTCCCAAAACCCAGTGACATATAACAAGAAATTGTGTACGATCATGCTTTTTCCTTTGCACGATCCTCAAAAGTACCTGAAACGATAAAATAAAATCTGTAAGCTAAAGCTTAGTGATTTCCCCCAAAGTACCAGCATACACACACACACACACACACACATATATATATATATATATATATATATATATATATATATATATATATATATATATATATATATAACAACATATATCGGGTCCACAACTATAAAGACTGGATTACCCACGAGCACACGGTATGAGTCTGGCATGCCAATCGGGCCCTTAGCTCATATCTGGAATGCTCATGGGTTTGTTGGCTACAACACAAAGCAGTACATCCTCAACCCAACACAATATGTCAAGATATGTAATAAATAAACATAAACATAGAACCAACAAATACAAGTAATCATGCAGATCTTCTAATCATCCACAAACTAGCATAATACTATCCTAACCATGATAAATAATCTAGTAGGTCAACATTGGTGCCTTCGACCCATGGTACCGTGAGAAGAAACTCACCATACAGTCTGACAAATAGCTAAACAATATACTGCTTTGAATACTGACTCAACAAGTCATTTGTCCTACAGATAGATACAAAGGCTTCACTATAGCTCAAAAGACCCAAAATACCCTTAAGTCAAACTTGGTAAACCCTAGTCAAAGTCAAATTGAACAATCAAGGTCCAAAAGTCAAAATCCCTTCCCAGCGGAGTACGCCCCATATACTAAGATACAATACCCAACGTACTTAGATGTTGACCAAAAGTGGGGCGCTGACCGCATAGTCGCAGTGTACCTCTAGGTACGCCCAACTTAAGTTGACCAGTCCTAAAACCTCATTAAGAGCTTATTCCATTAATCCCTGCCGTCTAAAACTCAAATCCAAGCCCGAAATGATGTCCTAAGTCATAAAGTTTCACACTTTATGACTTTGTATGGCAATAAAGTGTCTAATACCAAAAACCCTAACTCCTTAACCCATTAAGACTTCCTAGCTCATGCATGAAATGATATTAATGACAAATAACCCATTTTTATGACTCAAGCTACCCCAAAACCTCTGAAAGGACATCTCATGCAGTTTAGAGTAAACAATACTCAAGAACACCAAGCAAAAGGGACCAAAATGCATGAAACCTAACCATAACAACAACAAAGAGCAACATTCATCAAGGTCAGAGATTTTTACGTTAAAATGATGCCAAATGGTGATGAGATTCTCGATCTAAGGTGCCTCACTCTTCCAAGGTGGTCTTGTCTTCTTCTCTTTCCTTACCCATAAAAGCTCAAGAACACTCTCATGGGAAATTAGGGTTCTAGATGGATGAAATGGCAAGCGGAGGCTGAAGAGTAAATGAGAAATGAGGAGTTAATCATGTTTATATGTAGACCAAACCCAAAAAATTAGGGTTTGAGGAACCTTCACGTATGCCCTGCGTATGTGATGTACACCCAACATCCTAAGTTCTGCCCAAGTACGCCCAACGTACACAACGTACACCCAACATACTAAGTCTTTGGCCAACAAATCACCAAAATGCCACTATGGTCCATTTTGCAATCTTTCACAAGCACAATGGTCAAAATGCAATATTCCTTCATACATAAGGTTAAAATTGAAAATACCTCATCATCGAGATGTTACACGGATAGTCAGAGTGAGCGGACCATCCAGAAATTAGAGGATATGTTGCGGGCATGCGTTTTGGATTTTAGCGGTAGTTAGGATACATATCTTCTGTTAGCGAATTTTCGTAAATCAACAGTTATCATGTCAGCATTGATCGACCTCCTTATGAGATGCTCTATGGGAGGAAGTGTAGGACCCTGATATGTTGGGGTGACATCGGTCATCGGGTCATGGGTAGTACCAAGATGGTACTCAAGACAACTGAGATGCTTCAGAAGGTTCATGGTAGGCTTCAGATAGCACAGAGTCAGCAATAGAGCTACGCAGCTAGACGCCGATCAAACTTGGAGTTCTAGGTAGGGATATGGTACTCCTGAAGGTGTCACCTTGGGAAGGTGTCATCTGATTCAGGAAGCAGAGCAAGCTAGGCCCCAAATATATTGGCCCTTTCAGGGTTTTTGCCTGATTAGGCAAGGTGGCGTATTGTAAAATCCATAAAATCATGACAAATTTAAACTTTTTATATCATTTGAAAACTACTTAACATTACAAAGTTCGTTTTCAAAATAGTATAATATCAGAGTATCACATAAACATAAACACAAATGTGAGGAGTTATACGATCATGCCTTTGCCTTCCCAGATCACCTGATGTACCTGAAACAAAACTGAAACTGTAAGCCCAAAGCTTAGTGAGTTCCCCCAAAATATGGATACATTGCAAATAACACATATACAAATAACAACATGTACATGGTCCACAACTTTACCAATTGGATTACCCCTGGGCCCACAATGTAAGTCTGAATTGCCTTCTGGGCCCACAACTCACATCTGGATTGCCACTGAGCCCACAGTACGAGTCTGGTATGCCCTACCCGGCCCTCAGCTCGTATTTGGAATGCTCCTGAGTTCACAGTACGAGTCTAGAATGCCTTACCCGGCCCTCAGCTCGTATCTGCAACTCGCCGCGTCCATGCATGTCCAAACACCCGGAAAACCCTGGCTGATTCGCCGAGTCGTCTTACTGACTCACCGAGTCCATGCATAAAACCTTGCATGACAATCTTCAACGGACTCATCGATTTGGCCATGCAACTCATCGAGTCGCTTTAGTCCTTTCTTTATTCAGAAGCTTTTGAGCCACCCCAAGCTTCCATATTGCACATCAAGCTTTCCAAGGCATGTTTATCACGTAAAGTTGCAAAATTTACGTGCATACAAGGCTCTAAAAGCTTAGAATGTCAAATCAAAGCTTATAATGGGGTTTAACTCAACAAGGAAGGTTCATACTGACCAAAGTTGGAGACTTTATACCTATAGAGGCCAAGATAAGCTCAGATCTGAAGTTGTAACTTCAGATCCTAGCCCATACTTGAAAATGGTTATGATTCATGCTAGAAAAGCCCTAATCTTAAACATGAAGAGATCTACAAGGAGGGAAAAGTCAAGGTAACGACTTGTTACCTTCAAAATGATGCCAATGAACAGAAGAGTCAAATCCACCAGCTCCTCTTTTCACAAATCCTCTTATACTTCAAGTCTTGTTCTTCCAATTCACCTTCCAAGCTTTGAAAATCACACAAAATGAAGCACACACATGAATTAGGGTTTTGGATTCACAAGGGGCTGTAAGGGAGGCTAATAAACCTTTAAATAGGGTGCAAAACCCCAGAAATTAGGGTTTCATCCTCCAGCTCCTACTCGTCGAGTCATGTCTTCGACTCGGCGAGTTGGTCACTTAAAAACATGGCCAAAAATGCTCCTACTCGACGATTCAGGGCATCCAAATCATCGAGTAGACCTTTCTAATATGAAAATAAAGTAGTAAAGTCCATACCTGAGAGTCAGGGCATTACACGTATCGTTTGGATCTTCCAAAGGAACTCAATCAGATTCACAGTACTTTCCAAGTCTGCGGAAGGGTTTGGTTGATGATACCGCGGTGGTTACCTTCGAGGATATTAAGGTGGATCGTCATCTGAACTACATTGAGACACCAGCAATGATCCTTAACCGGAAGACATAAACCTTGAGGAACAATGTTTTAGGATTGGTGATGGTGCAGTGGTAGCAACGGAAGGGTTTTGAGTGGATGTGGCAACCAGAAGAAGAGATGAGAGGGCATTACCCAGGGTTATATGTGACAGAGGACTTCAAGGAGGAAGTATGATTCAAGTGGGGGAGAATTGTAATGCCCAAATCTCTAGGTAAAACCGTTTTTTGCAATTATTCCAATTATTATTGAGCAAGACCCGAGTATGTTGGGCATACATGAGGTACGCACGACGTACTCCTATGCATGCTTGAGGCGGGAAGTCCCCCTGATATGTAACGCCCGTGTTTCGAGGCTAAGCATTGATGTGATGATGTAATAGTCTAGGTCAACCATCGTAACCTATTTTAAAGTAATAAAGATGAATTACTTGAATATTATGAGAATTATGTGATTTTATGTGGTGATATACTTGTTTGTAAAGATATAATAAAAATAAGCGTCACAAATAAAACATTACATAAGCCCGATATCCATGATGAATTTTGTAGTGGTCATGACAAGGATTCCAGAGATAAAAAGAACGTCGAAATCCGAGTTATAACGAAGAAGTTATGACCTATCGAAGTTTCGCGACAGAACCGACACGACGTCACGTGACATAAAAAGAGGGTTTACAATAAGGTTCTTTTTAGCCTTAGCCATCTAAACGAAAGTCTTAGTGTTCGCTAAACCGAGAGCATGCATAAAATGAACGTCCAAATCTGACTTCATATGAAGAAGTTATGAATTTTTCTGAGAGTTGGTATAACTGTGTGCATCCCAGAATTCGAATTATAGATCGAGCGATTTTTTGCCGACACAACCTAAACAACAATCGAAGATCTCGTCTATAGTAGTTCAACAGTAAAAAGACAGACAAAAACGGGTGTTGTATGAAGAAGTTATGAATTTTTAACGGACTTTTCATGTCCCAGCCTATTAAAAATATAACTTTAAAAATAAAGTCAAAATTAGCCGACAGAGTCTAAGCAAAAGTTGTAGAGTACGGTCTCACCTACGTGTGGATATAAAGAATGTCGAAAACGAATCTTATGTGAAAGTTATGAATTTTTGAAGTAAGAGTTACACATTTCATGGCTATCCGAAGAGGAACGCCTCGTATGCGAGGGTACGCCTTATGTACGAAGTTGGTACGCCCCGTGGTCTTTTTCCTCCTGCGGTCCGAAGCATGCCATGATGACCCATCTGAATTGTGACACGCGCCCCACTACGCCCTGCATTCTGCGAGACTACGCCCCGTGTAGTGCAAGGCCTCCGGCCTATAAAAGGGCTGCGAGGGCATCTCATTTTCTCACCACATTCTTCACTTCTTTCTCGCTCTACTCTCTCTCTCTCTCTCTCTCTCTCTCTCTCTCTCTCTCTCCACCCTAAACCACCCTAAAGCCTAGGGAACCTCCCTAGCACTAGAAGAAAACCCCTGAGCGCCCGAAGGCTCCGAGAAAAAGAGTTTCTTGGTTTAGAAACTCTGCCCTCGCAGAGCCTGGTTTTCAAGCAAGTCTCCCGGTTTCATCAAGAATATTATTGGGTTTTTGTCATAGAGACCCATCTAACTTTTACTTTATGTTTTAAATAACCAATATTGTTTTTTTGGTCTTTATGGACCCTCAAACTTGAAAATTACCTGTCTCTTATACCCTTTACTCTAAAATTTACACACAATTGCCGGTTATCCATTAAGTTACTGCATAGGTGGACAATGTTGTCCACGTAGATACACAGTTGGCAAGTGACAGATCAGCTTCATTAATATGCTATTTAGAGTGTCCTATATGAAGACAAGATATTCAAGATCATTTCCAGTTTATAACATTTACTTTTCAGGTCACGAATCCTTAAGAATCGATTAGCTTCTCCTTTGATGGCATACTCATATGGATCATCATCTGATAACCACACTGTTCTCGCTACTAGGTATCGTGAATGACCTGTGCGCTCGTCTTCATCAAAAGTTAAGCGTAGAAAGGATGTCGATCTCATATAAGAATCCAGCTTGTAGATTTTGCAACTGCGTTGACTCTTTGGTAAGCATCGTCTTCTTTAAATATGTTGTCAAGATTGTGGAATTAGGGTTTAGCAAACAATGGGGATAATTTTGAGTTTAGGGTTTACTGTTCTCGATTAAGTGGATAGTGGAACGAGCTTCTAGTGTATGTGACCGAATATTTCATTGGTAAGTTTGTTTGTAGGTGGAGATGGCAGTTGAGAAGTGTAAATACTTCAAGTGGATCGATGATGAGCTGACACCACACTACAAGAATGCTTTCAATAATCTCAAGTATGAGTTAAAACTAATGAAAGACACTAGTTACGCTGCAAGACTAGAGAGAAGCATAGCTTTGGTGGAGAACCTGAATGCTGAAGCCATTGCTGCTAAATAAATTGTTGATGGTGAGCTAGCCATGGTTGTTGAAGAAAAGAAACAACTGAGGGGTGAGTTGAAGTTCATGAGGTTGAAGTTCAGGATTGCTATGATGTTTCTTGGGCTTCTTGCTATTGTGTTGATGATGCAGAAAGCAAAGGTGGTGGGATAGATATGGTTGGGGATAAGGGATTGGGTGTAGTTAATGGTTTTTGGTGGTATAGATGCTCTCCCTTTTTGTAAACTTGGGGTTTGGGATATGAAGATCTTCTATGGTCTTTGGTGGTTTTTGGTGGGTAGGATATAGATTAGTATATGTATGGATGTAAATGCCCTTGTCTGGTAAATGCCCCTGTAATTTAATCAACATTTGTATATATGCCCCATGTACTTTTGTATCTAATGGAAACAAGGATCTTTATTTTACTATAATTTTGTTCCACTGATTGGTCTTGTTAAGTGCAATTGAATACGAATAAAAGGCATTGGTTATTGTGGACCAAAACAATTGAATATAATACATATCACATGTGTACAACAAACAAGTGAAAGTGATTGAGTTTGTGGACCAATACATGTAAAAGGCATTGGGTAAAATGAGGACCACACATGGGATCCACATCCGGATTAAAATGACAACATTTTGGGAGGAGTGTACATTTGTGGACCGACTCAAGGATTTAATATTGATAAAATAGTAGGGTACCATCACATGTGATATTAAAACAATAAGTCATAAATACAAATTACATAGGGTTCAAACGATAGAATTAGGGGATCCATGTGAAGTTAAGTAAAGGTTCAAAAGACACAAATGTTCCCCATGTAGCAACAACATAAACTATTTCATAACATAAAGGTTCAAAACAAGACACATGTGTAAAGAGACAAATCCTAATCTATATCCACTGCATTTGTTGTTGAGCTGCCTTCACCATTTTTCCCATACACTGCTTTTGCAAGTTTTGTTTTCAAAATTCTCTCAGAAGGCTTTCTTATTCTAACTGCAACCCCCACTCCTCTTGCTTTCACCTGTAAATAAGAAAATTACCATATTACCCTTCCATTCAAAATACTTAAAACAATATTAGGGGTATACTTGTACAGTTTCAAATAATAAAATGACGATATTACCCTTCTATTAAATAATAAAATTACCATATTACCCTTCCATTAATAATAAATTACCATATTACCCTTCCATTAATAATACTAAAAACATTGTTATGGGTATACTTGTACAGTTTCAAAGTACCTTTTTCTTTCGAACACAATGCACTCCACCACCATGCACACCACCTTCACCTCCATGTACACCACCTACAACACTTTTAACTGTTCCTTGCACACCTACTGCACCACCATTCACTGACCCTTCAACTATAGATTCATGTACAAGGTAACATGTCAATATTTAAGATTTACAAATTTGGTTTGCTAAAATGACAAAATCATTTCAATATACCTGTTTATTCTTGGTTATCTTTGGTCTTTTCACCATGAGCTTAACTGGCTTATTTGTTGTGGGGCAAGTAACCTTGTTGTGGCCAGGCATATGACAAGCACTTCACACAATGAGTTTACCCTGTTTTGATACCTTATGCTTCCCTATTTTCTTTGTCACATCTCTCTTCCTATTTGTTGCATGTCTTCCAGGCATCCTTCTTCTTTGGGGAGGTAAGGGTGGGGTGAATGATGTCTCTGGCCACATGTTACTACCATTCATAGGCAATATATTATTCAAGTTGTTTTAATGTAGCTTACTCTGTAGAAAATAGGATCCACATATGTGTCCACATCCCTATTCAGAAATAAGATTGTAGCAATTGAATGGGCACACCCATATCCATTTAGTTTCCATAACCTACAAGAACATGTCCCGTTGTCAAGATCCACATCATAAGCTTGACCTTCATTTCTTGCCTCAAACTTGTTTAGTCCACTTGGGAGCACTTGCCAGACCTAGCTTTAATCTTTAAACCATTTAGTAACTGCCTTATTACAGGAATTACATCCTTTGTCCATTTCTTGTGTTTTAAGTTAAACATCCTCTCCATTGTAGGGTTTCAAAGCACTCCATGGATGATGGCAATGGGCCCCTTTGATGAATTCTAGGTTAAAAGCCCAAGACTTGTCTTTTCCCTATAAATAGTCATGTATTATTCATTATTAGGGTTAAGAGTGAGGCAAAATGTAGCCGCCACGTGAGGTTTCTTAGTGTTAGATTCTTTTGTCTATGCTTTAAGTGTAATTTGTCCCTCATATTTCAATAAATCGAGTGATCATTCGACATAATCTTCATTATTGTGTTTGTTCTTATTTTCCGCATCTTGTTCATCAAATCACAATTAGGGTTTTAATCCCAACAAGTGGTATCAGAGCGGGTCTTTGAAAATCTATTGATTTTTGAAGTATCGGTTCTTGATTTGGTGATTTTCTGCACATATATTGAAGATTATTGGTGTTTTGGCGGTATGGAATCAAGATTTTTGTTCATGTTACTGTTCATGGAGATTTATACTGTTCATCTTGTGTTTTTTTTTTTAATCTGATTCTCTTTTCTGTTCGTCTGGGATCAAATAATTTGCTTAATCCCAAATCAATTAATTCTTTTGTTTTAAGCCTTTGAATCTGATCGTATTCACTCTTGCTTTGGCCCAATTATTCATCCATCACTGTTCATGAAGCGTGATAATCCAGTTTTCATTCCTTGGCCCTTATGTTATATCGGGTTTCTGTACGCTTGAATTCTTGTTTATCAAATCCGATAATTGACGATTTCTCTGAGAGTATGGCTTATCGTCATTTATAAATCAACGATTCCCATTTTCTTGTATTGTTCATCGACGGTGGTTTTGTCCCTTTATCATGTTCTTTGTAATCGTGGACTGCAGTCAATAAAGCTTATCTATAATTGTCAAAACTATTGCTCATCCATTCCAAAATCGATTACCGTGAATAAAGCCATTATTGAGATCAATTTTTATTTTATCAATTGATTCCATGATTTCATAAAGGTCGAATCTTGTTTCCAATTAACTTTGACATGAAGGGTTCATTATTAAGAATCAATTCTGGGAAGCTGCTGATTCGTTATCAGGTTTCAAGATCTGAGAACGAACCACTTGGATGTTAATGGGAAGATGGATTGGTCTGATTGCGACTGGGAAGGACTTCAATTGGGAAGAAGTTTGATGGATTGTTGTTGGTGTAATGGTCCTGCGAGCAGAATGGTTTTTGCGTATCTGTTCGCTTTTGCAGGTCAATTCTCAAGGTCAAAATTGGTATTGCAAACACTTTGGTGCAAGCGAACTCACTGTGAACGAAAGAAATCGGAATTGGTATTCAATTGGGACGAACATTGGTCAATAGAAAAGTCAAAATCACTAAGAATGCCTTACCTGTGAATGCTCGTTTACTGTTCTTCTCTTTGGGGTATAATCGTCAAAATTGAAGCAAATCTGTGATTGGGTTTGAAATTGGTTCGCTTTGGGTGAGATTCTAGGTGTTCAGAACTCAGGGCTCGATATGAAGGCTTGTGCTCAAAACGAACGTGAAATAAACTTGGGGTCATTTGTTAGCACTTGGAACGAAAGGGGGGAGATTCGCGTTAGCAGCTCATGGAACGAACCTCGATCTTGGATTCGCGTGTTTATGCTGGGACTGAAATAGGAGATGAACCGAAAGCGAACCTGTGATTCGGCTTGGCTAAGGTTTCGCTCCTTATTCTAATCGGGATGCTCGGTTTTGCTTTTGAAACTGGGTTCGGTTGATTGGAGCGAACGAAGGATGAACCGAAAGCGAAAGGAGTTTCGCCTGATGAAGCTTGATTTGGAATAAGAAACGAACCGAACGTTCGGTTGTGTTCGCGTGAATAACTGGCGATCTTGAAACGAACCTTGGTTCGGTTGGTTGTGCTTGAAACGAAAGTGACTCAGATTCGCGTCTTCATGGTAGGAAATGATGGAATTGAATGGAATCACATTTGTGGTTTCGCTTGAAATCATGTTCCAGTCGCTGTGTTCGTATAAATGGGGAAGATGACTTAATGTTTCATACTTGGTCCCTGCCACTTCAAGAATTTAACGATCTGGTCCCTATACTTTTCATGCCTTGGCAGTTTTGGACCATTTGCAGATTTTGTTACATATAAAAGGGTTTGTTGATGCTGAATTACCATTCTAGCCCCTGTCTTTCAGAAAGTGACAGTTTCGGCCCAATATTCAGAAAAGTTTGCAATTTTAAGGGCTGGTGAACAGTTTTGGATTTTTCAACGCTCATATTTTTTCGTGAACAGCAAAATAATGATTCCATCAAGTCTTGGCGGTTCGGAAAGTCGTTTTTTTTTAACGTCAAGTTTTCACGATTTTTTCGGATTTTTTTGTATATCTTTTTGTCGCGGGGGAGCATAGTAAATTTTTATCCATTCAAGATCATTCTCATGACCATTTGAAGGCTTTATAATCATGTTTTTGATTATAAATCGGGGGAGAATTTGGTATGGCCATTCGAAATTGGATTTGTGACTTTTCAAAGTTGAAGATTTTTGATAAAGCTTGTGGGAGAATTATGAAGGTAGCTTTTACAGAAGTTCTTCATCGAGCTCTACTAAGGTTTTTACAGAGAAGTATCCTTTACAGCAGAAGTTTTTCATCGAGCTCTGCTAAGGACTTGTTATATCTCCGACTTCTTGTATTTTCTCGATCAAGTGGCGTTACAAATCTTAAAGTTTGGGTTGTTACATGATATTTTTTGATGGCTTATATCATTAGCTTATTTGAAGATTGTTGTGACTTGGAAGGGGAGCTCTTCAAAGACAAGAAGTGATTCAGTTTCTTTGTTCTGAGATGGGTTTTATGGCGGGTTTGGTTTTCATGAAGATTCTTTGGGATTACATTCGAAAATGAAGTTTAAAGACATTACTTCAGTGCTTGATTTATATATCCTAGAGCCCGTGTTTGAAGACTATTGAAGAATCAAGATTCGTGGATTGCTTCATATATTCCTCGTTGCAGATCTTTTTATTTGCTAGATACTTGTTTTGGAAGTTAAAGCATTGTCATCCATTCCATACTTTGAGGGGGAGATTGTAGGGTTTCAAAGCACTCCATGGATGATGGCAATGGGCCCCTTTGATGAATTCTAGGTTAAAAGCCCAAGACTTGTCTTTTCCCTATAAATAGTCATGTATTATTCATTATTAGGGTTAAGAGTGAGGCAAAATGTAGCCGCCACGTGAGGTTTCTTAGTGTTAGATTCTTTTGTCTATGCTTTAAGTGTAATTTGTCCCTCATATTTCAATAAATCGAGTGATCATTCGACATAATCTTCATTATTGTGTTTGTTCTTATTTTCCGCATCTTGTTTATCAAATCACAATTAGGGTTTTAATCCCAACATCCATGACATATAACCTCAACTCCTCCAACATAGTGATTATTGGTTTCCTTCTGGCCTTAACAATTACTACATTAAAGCTCTCAAAAATACCATTCTCCACTGCAGCACATGCCCTCCGTACCTCATAAAATGCTCTTGACCAGGTCTTTGGTTCCTTCTCCATCAAGTACTTATGGGCTTCCGGACGTAACCTTTCAATTTTTGCATGAATTCGTTGAAAGATTGTGGTGTTGTTGCATTGCAAGCCTTCCAAAAAAGGTTCTCAAAAATAGCCCCTGCAAACCTCTTCTTAAAATTTGCAACAATGTGCCTTGCACATTATCGATGCTCAACATAAGGAAGCACATCCTTAACTGCCTCCATAACACCCTTGTGTTGGTCAGACATTAAGGTAAACCCAATTCCCATACCTAGTTCAAGATCATCTCTGAGCAACTCGAGAAACCATATCCAGTTTTCCTTATTCTCAACAGACACTATTGCCCATGCAACTGGAAATATGTGGTTGTTAGCATCTCTACCCACAACACATAATAATTCCCCATTGCATACACCCTGAAGGAAACATCCATCTATACCTAACACCTTTCTACAACCTTCTAACCATCCAAATTTCACATTAGCAAAACATACATAGAGCTTACTGAAGTAAGTCAAACCATCAGGCATGCATTGGACATCCATTTTGACTATTGAACCTGGATTGCTTCTTCTAATTTCCTCCCTATAAGACCACAATTTTGCATAATGCTCAATAAGAGTCCCCTCGATAAGATTCATGGCATGTGCCTTTGCTCTTCTTCATTGACTTAAACTAACTTATATTCTAAACTTCCTGATGCCCTCCAATCTCAACTGTCTAATTGTTAACTTTTGTCTATGCAAAATTTCCTTTGTATAATGCTCTCCTATCCAAGAGTATGTGACAATTGATCAGAGTTTGTAGTTTCTAGCACAATTATGCTCAATCTTCAATGACTTGATTTGAAATGACACCTCGTGCCTCATCCATGTAGCCCATAACGTGAATGGGAAAGCTCCTTTGCAACACACTACCAACAACCTTTTACTATCATTCTTCTTGAAGCATAGTTGGTATCCATTTGCCACAGCATAGTTACATAACATATTTTTTAGCTGCTTTGGACTTTCAAATTTCATCCCAAGAACAGGTATTTGCCTCTTCCATTGCATATCAGGGTTGAAAATGGAATGGATCGCAACATATTCTTCTTCAACTTCATTGTCACTAGTATCACCTTCTGGAGGACATAACTTACTAAGAAACTCATCCCCAGTCATTTTGTTCAAAGGTACTTTGTCAATTTCAATTACTTAATCTTCAAGACCAACATTGGGATGGGTTTCATCAGGGGCAGTGTTTTCTTCTTTTCTAGGTATACCATCATCTTCAAGGCCACTTTCATTATCTTCACTAACAACCAGATTCATGTCATCATCCCACCATTCCTCCAACCCATTCCATTATGATCAAGATAAACTGAAATTTACCCATATTCATACCCGCTATCTATAAACTGGGCAAAATCCAAATCATCTACAATGAGATGAATCCCTCTAGATAAAGGGACGTTAGGTAAGCAGTAGTAGACGTTTTGAAACTCTTCCCTGATAGCTCTATCAATAAAATCAAAAAAGTCCCTTACATCCATATATGCCCAATCAACATTAGTGAAGAGGAACTTATTCCCACCAACATACCCAGAAGGATCTCGAACAAATACATCATTGTAGTGTAGATGAACTTTCATATACACAACTTCGTTATCGTTCTCAGCCATGCAACAGTGAAACAATCTTCAAAGAGTAAAATACCTTCGACAGCAGCAGTATAATCTCAGTAGTGGATATGATGGTTAAAAACCCTAGTTCAAATCTCCATTCCTCTTCTTATAAAATGACTATGGAAAATGAATTAAGATTATTTACAAGTTTTTTCCACTCTGGAATTACACATTTGGCACAATTACTAATTGACCACCTAAGTCAACGGCTACATCAACTTTTTAACCGGCTAAATAAATTACGAAATCAATAAGGGTATAAGAGACATGTAACTTTCGAGTTTGAGGGTCCATAAAGACCAAAAAAAACAATATTGGTCTTTTAAAACCAAAAGTAAAAGTTAGATGAGTTTCTATGACAAATACCCAGTATTATTTTAAGAAGCGAAGTGTTGTTCGAATCACCACCTTATCAAGTAATTGTATAGTCACTTTCATCTTACACACATATATGAAGTATTTTATATAAATTACGTGCTATGTGTATATATATATATATATTGTTTTTTATTTGAGATCTATGTTGTATGAAAGTTTTAAACTTTGTTTTTTAGATCTGAACTGTATATGTATTTTATATCTACAAATATGTTGGGTAATGTCACACCCCCAAACCTGAACGACGGAAACGTTCGGGGGTGGAGGACATCATGTACAGTATCACAACAATTCTATAATAGAAATCAAAGCAGCACAACCATTACATTGATAACTTAAAGTATTTACATCTATTTAATGCCTAGTTTGTATGACATCAAAATATATCGTAAAAGTACATAAGACGCGACTCTAAAGCTACATCTTCTCAAAAACCCTACGGGTGTACCTGTCTTATCTGTTTCCTGAGAATACAAGTGATTTTGAAAGTGTATCAACATTTAAGTTGGTGAGTTCATAAGTATGTTTTAGTGATGGAAAACTTGTCTTTGAACTTCAAAAATAGTAGTGTCAATTCTCTAGATAATCCAATATTTTCTATAGTGAATGTAATGTAGTTATGTATGTTCCTTGTATTAGTATATTGTACTAGTGTACACAGTATTAGATACCAGTGTAGTAAAAGTAGTGTATTGTAGTAGTAGTAGTATATTGTAGAAGTATTTGTATGAAAACCTTTGTATATATACCTGGTCACCACCAGTTGTAGTGAAAGTAGTGTACCATAGTAGTGTTTGTATGAAAACCTTTGTATGCATACTTGGTTACCACCAGCTGTAGTGAAAGTAGTGTACCATAGTTTTATTAATGAAAATAAAACCATTGAAGTAGTATTAATCTCGTAAACAAATGTTTTAGTTATACTGTTGTGAGTTTCATATAACCATGCTAATTTGACCTAGTGGCCTCTACGACGTTCTTCAAGCGTCGGTATTTATGACATTTGTCACTCCCAGGCATGTCTGCTTAACTGTAGCTAGCAATTTGGGTGTGGGATTGTCAGTCCCGCATAGTGTTGGATTAGTGTCTAAGTCCATAACTATACTTGGTATGTTCTTGGCCCGAGAGTAGCATGGTCCATTTGGGTTGCATGGCACCGGAACATTCTGAAGAATGGATAATTGAGAAGAGGTTATTTATGATTTATTAATGTATTACAAGTTCTAATATATTAATATGAAATCATATTATTTAATTAGTATTGATCAAGAATTAGTTTGGAATTAATTTTGTGATCAAAAGAGACTAATTAAATATATGGGAATTGATTATGTAAATCATCCATTCTTATAATGTGGGCTTGTGATCCATAGTTCCTTATGTTGGGCTAAACTCGTGTGGTGACCCATGGATGATCCATGGATGTTTATACCCATGGATCATGAGGAATATGGAAAGTCATGCACATTAGGGTTTACAAGGTGTAACCTTAATCAAGCCACACTATATAAGAACCCCTCTAGCTCATGAAATTGGCACTAGTGGAAACACAAGAGGGGAAGCCGATTTTGTGAGTGCAATTGACATCTTTTCAAGTTCCTCCATTTGTTTGTGTTGTTGTGTGATTCCTTTTGAGGTGCAACACTTGGGGCATCAAGTTCTTAAAGGTCCAAGGTTTTAACTACACTAAAAGGTATGCCATCTAACTTGTATTTCATGTTGTTTATACTCCATTGTATGCTAGTTAGGATGATGCTTTGGAATATTGAATGTATGCATGTATAATAGAGAAAACATAGATCCAAAGCATCTAGGGTTGCATGTACACCATAGGAGTGATAGAATGCTCAAAACTCATCAGTGGTATCAGAGCCTAGGGTTGTTTTCAATTATACTTGATGCTACTTGTTGTCTAAGCTTGAAAAATCGATTTTATGTTGTTCTGGACAGTGGACTTCCCGAGTCCACTGGTGGAATTGCCGAGTCCAAGCACAAAATTGACTAACTCGCCGAGTTTGTTCATACACTCGACGTGTTGGTGCTCCAGAATGCAGATTTTCGAGGTTTTTGGATAGAATTGGACTAGGATCATTACCCTAAGTTGTTTTTGAACTTATAAACCTATTTTTGATGTGGTAATGATCATGTTAATCCAATTTAAAAGATAATTGTCAAAGTTTCATGTTTTGTATTAGTTTATATGGTTAGGCTAATTACATGAAATTTGTTTGATATGAATAGTCTTGTTCTTATGAGTTTAATTTAGATCATAGACAAATTGATTAATTTTGTAAGTTACAATTTTTGATCTAAGTGTTTTGATGAATTCCATAACTTTTCCTCAAGTTATGGAAAATGAAAAGTTTTTCTTTTAAAGAGATCATTAAACTTATATGTTATGAACTTGAAGAGTCTTTTTCCATAAATGTTTTTATGAACTTCATATCTTGTCCTCAAGTTATGGAATGTCAAGAGTCTTTTCATAAAACCTATATTAAACACATAAGTTATGGATTCCAAATGTTTTTGAATAGTTCAAAACTTGCCCTCAAGTTTTGGAATTTGTAAATGTAGAGTCTTTTTTTGACGCATTTAGTTCCAATCCCTAGAATTTTAAAAGTTTAAAATTTAACCCTTATACTATTATAATATTAGAGGCTTAATATATATATATATATATATATATATATATATATATATATATATATATATATATATATATATATATATATGTAAAAGAGTAAAGTCAGTCTTGCCGTTAGTAGGCCTCATTCATGAAGCCAGTCTATAAGGGTAGTATAAGGTTACTGCCTATAAAATGGCAGTTAAATGGGTGTCCACTCTCACCCACCGCTTCCTTGACTGGTGAAGGGTCGTTAGCCGAACGGGTAGGATAGGACTCTAATTCTCCCTTCATTAAAAGTATAATGATAAATATAAAGTATCTAACTACTTATAAATTCCCAATCTTAGTTACTTTAGGAAAATGTGAATATGGTGCTATTCCATGAAATTGCACTTTACACCTTGTTAAGTCGTTAGTGGAGCGTGTGTGGTTAACCGGCACACTAATCTGGACTGACAGCGCGTGGCAAAGAGCTTGATGTTAATCATCGATCAATGGAGCATGTGTAGTTAACCGACACATTGATTATGTGGTTGTAACATTGGGTGTATCAAGCTAATTTGCATGGTTATTCACACCTTGTCTGTGATCCTCGGCATCCCAGTCACAAACTTGAAGGGCACAATCGAGATTTAAACATGCCATTGAAAAGTTCAATGAATCTCAAAGGATCTAGGAATTTCATTTCACTTAAAGCCTAAAGTTTTTTTTTCGTTTTTCGTGGTGGAAATTGGTAAATCGTCATTTACCTACCTTCAAATATTTTGCAATTGGATTACAACATCCCTCTTCCAAATTGTAAAATATTGTGTTGGGTCCTAGCCTTAATATTTTATTTGGGTGTTATATCAAGGACTTAAATCAACTAACTTGAATTTCTCCCATTGTAGATGTCAAGTTCAGACAACTATGGTCTTCCCAAATCTCTTGGAACAAGTTTTCCTCTGGAAGATGATGTTCCACAATATCATGCTTCACTTCCTTCACCTCCTCCAATTATTCTCTCTGACCCCAAGCTCAAAGACTTGAAAAGTCCAGGGTCAATCAAGCCCTACTTGCAATGAAACATGAAGATAAAAGGTATGTGTGTACTCATGTCTTGGAGATGAAGTCACATATTGACAGGCTGAGAGTATTGGGTGTCGTTGTCTTGAGGAAGTTGGCAGTTGACTCAGTTCTTCAATCACTTCCTGAGTCATATAGTGAGTTCATTAAGGACTACTATGTGATAGACCACGACATGACCCTTATTGATCTTACCTATTTGCTTGTTGTTGCTGAATCAATAATGATTTGGCGCACAGGAAAAGCAAATTTTATTGGAAGATCTACTTCTCAAACTTCCATGGGAATTGACAATGGAAAAATTGGAAGTCTAGAAAAGTGTTCTCTTCCCAATGGAAAGGGATCGGCCATGGTCAACCCGGTTGACCAAAAGGTAAAGAGAAAGGCTAAGTCTGAGATAGTCCTGTGTACCATTCCCAAAGATTCTATATGTTTCTATTGTCAAGAGAAATGGTATTAGTTGCAAAGCTGTCCTGACTACCTGAAAGATCTGATAGAAGGTATAATCAAAAAGTTTGACTCTGCTTCAGGTAAGTCTACCGTCTAACTCTATTAAGTTCCTAATTGTTGGTTCTTAATACATGATGTGACAAGGTTGCATTTTGATGTTTTGTAGGATCATGCAAAGGGGAGGAAGCTTAAAGGAAGAGTATGTTGAATCTGGTCGTGAAGATGGATTACATGCTTTAAAGATCAGATTTTTGAGCTGCTGCTTAGGAGTTGTGATAGATTTCTAGGAAATATGTAATAACATAGTTTTCATTTGTAATTGCATTGTAAGGAAAAATTTTCCGCATTTCATAAATAAATAAAATTTTCTTTTTATTTTTATCTTATATCTCCTTACAATGACATTTGTGAAAAATTGATGTTTGTATGTTTCTATGTTAGCAATATGAATTTGATTCTTTCGTTTGTGGTAGTGTCGAGTATTTTCCAAATAAGGAATGATTCTCATCACCCAAGTTTCAATTGGACAGAAACTTAGAATCATGCAAGTTGTATTGTATGATGAATGAGAATTTTCATCTTTGGTAAATTAAGACAAATTCCTATTTCACATGTATATGTGAGTCAAGTGAAGGACTAGGGGATCGGGTACACTGGGTGTGCGCTGGTCAAGATCCACCACAAAGATCGATAAGACTATTCATCATGATTTACTAAAGCTTAGTAAACATGGTTATGCTTATAAGTTTAAGTATAATTTTGAAACGTTTGAAAAGGTTCAATGTATGGCAGAACGAATGAGAAGAATCAAATTAGGCAGAAAGATAAAAGTTTCTCCAATCTGTGAAGATGGGAGAGTACTTTAATATCGTGTTTTATGATCATCTTAATGATTATGGAAAATCATATCACAACCGATCCTCTAAGGATATGTTAGTGCATTTGTATGGCTAAGAAGAGAAATCGTGAATTTTTGAAATGATGAAATCGAGAAGATGAGTCACACTTCATTCAAAATCGAGTCTTAGAGTAACACTCCAAGATTGTAACCTTAAGTGATATAATCTTAAGAAAGGTTTATAGCACTTATCAAACGTAGAGTAAAAGTTTTCTAATCTTGTACATTTGAATTGGTAAGTTGTGATGTTTTGGACAAAACAAAGATCAACTAAAGACCAATTGTGTGAAGTGTTTATCTTGATAAGAATCCTCACTAACTCTTGAATATTTGTTTTTTCAAGGAATTATTCCTTAACAAAGTGAATCTTATATGTTAAGAGGTCAGTGAGAGTCTTAAAGATCTTGAAAGTTTCAAGAACTAATTAAGAATAAAAGCTATCATTTATCACTGGCACACGGTTTGTAACCTATCGTGTTGACATGTTCTTGTTCCTGTGCCCATTCCAGTTAAGTTGGCTATTCATGTGAGATATATGAGTTCTCAATTGTTTGCATAAGGCAACAACTTGGAAGCAATGGTAGGCCCTTGTGCTATCAGGTGGTAAGAAATTAAGATTCAACAGGTTCAGTCCATATGAGTTTGAATTTGTCACTAATCTAGTCTTATGATTATGGTTATGACAAATTCTCATGGATAGGAACACATACACAATAAAATCTAAGTGTCATAAGGTTTCTCTCCGCTTCATGAAAATGATTGTGAGGAAACGCTTTCACTACGTAGATTTAAGATAGAAATTATGATATTATCATTCTCAAATTCGATTATGATTATGACATCCATTTTCAAAATTTGAATTGTGAGAAATGACAAAAGGTCTAAACATTTGAGACTTATTGTTGTAAGTTCTTAAATTGTTTAGAAACACGTGCGAGCTATCTAAGAAAAGGTGTACGAGTTTAAAAAGCCGAGATAAATTCTTATCAAAGCATCTCGTATCAGAAATCTGAACTTTGGTAATGAAAGTCAATAAGTATTGGTTTCTAGAAGTCCAGCTGATTTCTGACTACATGTCAAAGCTAGTGGGAGAATAAGTATTACGCTAGTAAGATAATAATTATTATGCTAGTGGGAGCATAATCAATTATGGTAAATGTTGCAAGTTAGCAATGTTAATTATAGAAAACAAAAGTTTCAATTTGCAAGTTGCAGAGTTTGAAAAGTTGTTTTGCAATAATTAAGGGAGAGGAAATTATACTTCATTTAAATTCTAAAAGCTTAGATTGAGATTTTAAATCATATTTAGTCAAAAATATATATGAGTGTTATGTTGGAATGGTTCAACATAAGGAAATTTTGTATATGGAAATGTTAATTGCATTCTCAAAAGTTGATTATGATTTTGGCATCCCTCTTCATAATCAAAATTATGAGAACATGGCAAATAGAAATATTATAGCAGAAGACTGATCAAGTATCATGTCTTTATGTTACACATTATGAATCGTCCCATATGCTTCGGGTATTGGATCGATTGCATATCCTGTAATACTCTCGTGTTCTAAATTTTTCCAAATGGCTAGGGCATTAAGAGGGAAAAGGACTAGAACCGGTCATGACTAAATTGGTTGAGCAAGTGTTAAGGACAATCTACTGTTCGCTAAGGATTGGTCACTTAAGAACAGTTGGAAGTATAGTAATGGATGGATTATATTGACATTATTATGTATAGACATGAGTCTATTAATAATGAGTTGTCGTATTGTAAATATGGAAATTTTCCATATTGGGAGTTGAAGAATAGATGAGAAAGTTAGAAACTTTTCTGCAAGAAGGGTGTTCAAAGGAATGTACTTAGAATTTGAGACTTCATTTCCATGGAAGTGTCGTGTAACAATCTCCAAAGGAATATTTTGTAACATCATTGGTCAAGTCTCTGTGACTCTTGGTACCTAGACATTACAAAAGAATCATTGCGTGATAATTTAGAACCTAACACTTTCTAGCAGAGACAAGAATTTGCAATCCTTACACTTGCAATAAGGATTTGGAATTGTAAAATGACCATCACTGAAATTTTTTTCAATTGATCTATTTCACAAAGGACCATAGACAAACATAGTGTGCATGCTTGGAGCATGGCATAACTATTGTTTAGACAAAGATAGTGTGCATGCTTTGGAGCATGGCATAACTATTGTTTTAATTCAAGTACCGAGTTGATTATTCGAAACATTATACAATGAACATTGAGTAATCAATATGACTCAAAAGTTTTTGGGCCATTATTCTTGTGTTTCACTTTGCATGTTTTGACCTCCCGAATAACTAGGTTATTCAAACCATCCACAGTCGATCATACTTTGGAAGTAGGTATTGAGGCAAGACTGTCATGAATGGGTCTGTAGTTTGTATAGGACAAAGTGGTTGTAGTGTTCATGAGTACTCCTGGAATAAGATTTGAGTATTGGATTCAACCAACGCTCATCTAAATCACTTCATGGATTTTATCACAAGTGATTGTGAGACGATAATATCTTATATTCTTGAAACAGAGACGTGTGAGTTGTAGTTACGAGTCGGTTGCACATTGACATATGTAAACACACCAGTAACTTGGTGTTATAAAACATATCATTGTGTGTAAATTGTTGAGTAAGTACAAGCGAGCATTTGGGTCGAAGTTTATCCGTTCCTTTTACCAGACGTGGATAAAAGAGATATCTGCGGGCCCCTCGATGATTTTGTGATGACACCCCTAAGTGCTTGGCTAAGCCTAGACTGAATTGATTTGTTCAATTAGTCGGTCGTCATAAATCGGAAATTAGGAAACAACATATGGATAGAGAGAATGATTATAATCCATGTCTCAGTCCATATGATATCTAGAATGGAGGAATATATGATATCTTATATAATGGACACGTCATTGACTAGGTCATAGTTCGATAGCGGCTTTTAAGAGCTACGATTCCTAGTCGGATTGTGGAGTCGTACTTGCAATAATAGTTATTAGACTTATCCAAGTGGGAGACTTTTGGATTAGTGTCTAAGTCCATAACTACATTTGGTATGTACTTGACACGAGAGTAGCATGGTCCATTTGGGTTTCATGGCACCGGAAAAATCTAAAGGATGGATAATTGAGAAGAGGTTATTTATGATTTATTAATATATTATTAGTTCAAATATATTAATTTGAAATCATATTATTTAATTAGTATTGATAAAAAATTAGTTTGGAATCAATTTTGTGATCAAAAGAGACTAATTAAATATATGAGGATTGATTATGTAAATCATTCATTCTTATAATGTGGGCCTGTGATCCATAGTACCTTATGTTGGGCTAAACCCATGGATGATCCCTGGAGGTTTAAACCCATGGAGCATGAGGAATATGGAAAGTCATGCACATTAGGGTTTGCATGGTGTAACCCTAATCAAGCCAGACTATATAAGAACCCCTCTAGCTCATGAAATTGGCACTAGTGGAAATACAAGAGGGCAAGCCTATTTTATGAGTGCAAGTGACATCTTCTCAATTTCCTCCATTTGTTAGTGGTGTCGTGTGATTCCATTTGAGGTGCAAAACTTGGGGCACTAAGTTCTTAAAGGTCCAAGGTTTCAACTACACTAAAAGGTATGTCATCTAAATTGTATTTCATGTTGTTTATACTCCATTGTATGCTAGTTAGGATGATGCTTTGGAATATTGAATATATGCATGTATAATAGAGAAAACACAGATCCAAAGCATCTAGGGTTGCATATATACCATAGGAGTGTTAGAATGCTCAAAACTCATCATATAGATCTATACAAAAACCTCATGCTCTCCATCCGGTAGAATCTAGTTATAATTTATAAGACTTGAACCTGTACCCTGGCGGGTACCCGAAGTAGTACCTCACAACCCTGTTTTAACTAGTTTACGTATAGTGTTATAGTGCTCTCTTGTAATTGAAGTTGTATGTATTATCTTGTAGTGTAAAATAATTATATTTAATAATTATTTTAGTAGTGTATCCTTGTAGTAGTGAAATAGAATTGTGTGCCCCAAACTATACCTATTATAGTTTGAATTATTGTTTTGTTTCTGTGTATTGTTCTTAGCAAAGTAACATAGAAATTTCAAAACTATACCAATTATAGTTTATTTGTAATGTTCTGTAATGCCCTGAAATCATAATTTGATGTACTGAAAATGTTTACAATTTAATTGTATAAAAGTAGAATTCCCTTATTCTCGACATATTACAAAAGGGTTAAAATATATAAATTATTTTTAGAAGTGTAGTGAATACTCGTTATGATTCAATTGCAAAGGTTTTTGAAATACTTAAAATATTTGTATAACACAATAGACATTGTGTTTTAATTGTATCCACCCTCCTCCTAAAAATATTAAAAACATTTAAAAACGTAGGGGTATGAACTCACCATGTACGTGCGTTAACCGGAATTAGCGAGTTGTAGAGATGATCCCTCAGGTAAGCGTACGCGCTAATATCGTTGCCCTGAAATAATTATATTTGACATTGCATTTAAATTAATAATATAATAATTTAAATAAATTTTAGATAATAATTTAATTTGGTATAAAGGTACTTGCTATTAAATTAGGAATAAATGGGGAATGTTGGGTTTACGGTTGGGAGGGAATGAGTTTACGGTTGGATCATATGAGTTTATGAAGATTTGAATGCACTTAAAGATTTGAAGATGGATATGAATGTTCTTAAAGGAAATCATGAAGATTTGAAGGAATATGGACATAAACACTTGAAGATTGAGAGGATTTGGGGATGTTCAGTTTGAAGTTTGAGAGAATTTTTGGAGATGTTTACGGTTGGAAATGAGTAAAATTAAATTAATTTAGGGTGTAAACACATATATAGGGGGTGTTTACGGATTGAAATGGCATTGGGTCTAAGTTTTTTATGGTTGATTAATGGACTTGAAATGGGATTTCAGCCCATTAAGAGGATGTTCATGGTCAAGCTTGACCATAAACCACATGTTTCTTTTGACTTTGGACCGTGAACTCCATTAAGTAGTTGCTTTTGGCCGTAAACCCCATTAAGGATTTAATCATTGGCTGTAAACTACTTTGGTATTGATTATATGGGTCGTGAACTATCCCTCTTGACTTCATTTAGCCGTAAACACTCCTACGGAGTTGTTTAGATGGATTTAACTTTGAATTAACTCAAGTAGCCCCCGTAGCTTTGAACTAGTGCAAGTTTAGCCTAATCAGATGTGATTTTATGTGAAGTGTTTAGTCTGTAACACCTTACTTTACCATGATTTTCCACACGTGTTTGTATATATATATATATATATATATATATATATATATATATATAGATATATATATATATATATATATATATATATATATATATATGTATATATATATATATATGTATATATATATATATATGTATATATATATATATTAGATAAACACACTTGTAGTTTAGAGTTTGATTAATATGAATTAACGGGTTGTCACATCATCCCCCCATTAGAGTGAATTTCGTCCCGAAATTCTTTCTATAGAGTACAATCATGCACTAGGAAAAATATACAGGTACTTTTGTTGCATCTGATCTTCTCGCTCCCAAGTGAACTCAGGTCCCCGCTTGGTGTTCCAGTGAACCTTCACTATCAGTATGCGACTTTGTTTCATTCATTTGAATTCCCTATCCATGATCTCTACTGGTTCTTCCACGAAGTTAAGACTCTTATTATCTCGATTTCATCGAGCGGAATCACAAGAGTCTCGTTAGATAAACACTTCTTTAGATTTGACACGTGGAAGACGGGATTGAGCTTTCCATGTTTCCATGTTAGATAGACACTTCATTAGATTTGACACGTGGAAGACGGGACCGATGCTAGCGAGGATCTCGAATGACACAATGTATCTTGGATTGTGCTTTCCATGTTTACCGAAGCATATCATGCCCTTCCAGGGTGAGACCTTCAACAGAACGCGGTCACCAACCTGGAATTCCAAAGGTTTTTGTCTTCTGTTTGCGTAGCTCTTTTGTCTATCTCTTGAAGCTTTCAACTGTTCTCAGATTTGTACTATCTTTTCCTTGGTTTCTCGAATGATTTATGTGCCACTGAGAGTGTTATCATGAACCTGCCCTTTAGCTAGCTATGTGTCACCCACCTCAACCCAGCACAGATGGGGATCTGCACTTACGACCATAGAGGGCTTCGAATGGAGCAACCTTGATGCTAGTGTGATAGTTGTTGTTATATGAAAACTCGATCAGTGGTAAATAGGTGTCCCATGCCTTACCAAAGCCGATCACACAAGCTCTTAGCATGTCTTCTAGCATTTGAATGGTTCTCTCACTTTGCCCGTCAGTTTGAAGATGATAAGTTATGCTCATGTCCAGCTTAGTTCCAAAAGCCTTCTATAGAGACTGCCAGAATCGTGAGGTGAATCTACTATCTTCGTCTGAAATAATAAATATAGGTACACCATGCAGTCGTACTACCTCTCGGATGTAAGTTCTAGTTAACTTCTCCATTTTTTTCTGTCTCTTTGTGAAACATCCCAAAAACACGGTCCAAAACTTTCGTTTTCAAAGCCATTAATAATACCATAAATCATCCATGGTCATAAATAAAATCAAGTATTATGTATCTCAAAACATCATGAAAAGTACTATATCAAAGTCATATAACAAAAATATCAGAGTCTCAACATCCCAGGCTGGAACTGTGGTGGGTGCCATGAGATCACCCCGAGCCCTTCCCCTTGCTACCAAAAGTACCTGAAACCCAAACTGAAAACTATAAGCATGAAGCTTAGTGAGTCTCCCCAAACTACCACATACCATAAAAATATCATGAAACTAGGAGATATGGGCCCCAACCACTCTCATGGAGATTCGGGCCCCGCCCACACTCTGCTGTCTAGGAGATTCGGGCCCCGCCCACACTCCGCTGTCTAGGAGATTCAGGCCCCGCCCACACTCCACTGTCTAGAAGATTCGGTCCCCACCCACACTCCACTGTTTAAGAGATTTGGGCCCCACCCACACTCCGCTACTAACATGCATACTAGTATCACACAGACAACAAGTATATCTATCAAACAATCACATCTACGCTCAAATAATACTAAGAGAATCGGGCCCCGCCCACACTAGACTGCTATGAGCTTCGGGCCCCGACCACACTCAGCTACTAACATATCACATAGACGGGACGGCCTTGGTCCCTTCAACCCGTCCCTACTGAAAGGAAACTCACCTCGTATGACTGACTACTAAAAATCTGAGTGAGGAATCCCTGTCTGCTACTTCGATGACTCTCCGGTTGCAAATTCCATAATAACACTTAATCAAAAACTAATAACTCTTCATAGGGTAAAATGACCATTTTACCCCTTGTCAAAGTCGATACTCTGGTTAAAGTCAACATTCTGGGTTGACCAACTCGCCGAGTCAACCTTTCGACTTGCCGAGTTCTATCGATTTGTTCAGCCGCGACTTGGTTCATCCACTCATCGATTCTCTCTCCGACTCGTCAAGTTCTACTACTGAAATCGGGACAACACGACACGACTCATCGAGTTTCCTTATGGACTCGTCGAGTCCTTCTGTCTATTTGGCTAACTTAACGGATTAAGCCCCTATCTTCTAGGTCCAAGGTTCTTAGTTCATTTGCCCACTGGAAAGGCCTTTCTAAGGGTAAAGTTTCCAACTTTACCCATCCATAACTCCTCTAAAAGGATTTAGACAAAACCCTAATTCCTATAAGACATGGATCTTGTCCAAAAAGGCCATAGAGTCTCAAATCCATGCATACAAACCTAGATCTAGGGTTTTAACATCTGTTGGACCCATAAAGTTTCGATATTTCCTTCCATGCATAGTCTTTTAGGGCAAAAAAAACCATAAACTTGTTCATATTCTTGCATGGGGCTTCCATGGTCATAAAGTTTGCACCTTTATGCCATGGAACCCTCCCTAGAGCCTAGATCTGAGATATGACCCACTTGGGACGTCCTAAATCCAAGGATCAAGGTTCTTGAACCAAAACTTTCATAAAATGGAAACAAATAGATCTAAGAGAAGAATGATCAAGTTGGAAACTTGATTACCATAAAATGTAGCAAATGGAGTGTAGTTCCTGGATCTACTCCTTCCCTAGTGAGTCTTCTATCTTCTACTTCTTCCACAAGCTTCAAAAGGAACAAAATAACACTCAAAATGGCAAGAAATAGCTCAAGATCACTTATGGTGGATTAGGGTGCAAACCCTAACGATTAGGGTTTCATCCAGCCTGTCCTACTCGTCGAGTCAGGGCTATGACTCGTCGAATAGCTCACTAAAACCCCCGCGTACAAACTGCCTTCTACAGGACGAGTCAGGCTACCAACACATCGAGTCCTTCTTTCAAAATAGATAGGTAAATACTTAAATAAACGTGTACCAGGGAACCGGGCGTTACACTTTGATTGGCAGGAAGTGGGCGGACTTGTTCAGTCTGTCAACGATCACCCAAATAGTGTCGTGTTTACTCGAGGTCTTGGGTAATTTGGTGATGAAGTCCTATGTAATTCTTTCCCACTTCCACTCAGGTATTTCTGGCTGTTGAAGTAAACCTGAGGGATTTTGATATTCTACCTTGACTTTGGCGCAAGTTAGGCACTTGCCTACGTAGGTAACAATCTCTGCTTTCATGTTTGGACACCAATAGAGCTTTTTCACATCCAGATACATGTTATCTGAACCCTGGTGGATGGAGTATCAAGTTTTGTGCGCTTCATCCATGACAGCCTCCCTGTAACCGCCGAACTTTGGGGTCCAGATCTGGTTCATGAAATAATGAACTTCGTCTCCCTTGATCTCAAAGTTCTTCTCCATTCCTCTCAAGGCTTCACCTGCTAAATTTTCTGGCTTAAAGGCTTCCTGCTGAGCCTCTTTGATTTGGGTGGACAGGTGGGAATTGATTGTCATTGTTAGTGCCTTCACCCTACGACCAGAGTATTCCTTCCAGCTAAGGGCATCCGCTACCACGTTGGCTTTACCCGGATGATGGCGAATTTCGCACTCATAATCATTGAGTAGCTCTACCCATCGTCGTTGTCTCATGTTGAGTTCCTTCTGATCAAAGATGTACTGAAGGCTTTTATGGTCGGTGAAGATAGTGCGCTTGGTACCATAGAGGTAATGTCTCCAGATTTTTAAGGAAAAGACCATTGCTCCCAGTTCCAGATCGTGAGCAGTGTAATTGACTTCATGTGCTTTAAGCATTCTTGAGGCATAAGCAATGACTTTTCCCCGTTGCATGATTACAAAACCTAGTCCCTGGTTGGATGCATCACAATATATAACGATGTCTTATGTCCCTTCTGGAAGAGACAACATGGGCATGCTGCACAGGGCCTGTTTTAGTGTCTAGAACGCAGAGTCTTGCTTCTCTCCCCAACTAAAGGTTAATCCCTTCTGAGTTAGGTCAGTAAGAGACTTAGCAATCCTAGAGAAATTTTGTACGAATCTACGATAGTAGCCAGCAAGGCCGAAGAATTAACGGATTTCCGTCAGTGTTCTCGGTGCTGAAAAATTCTCAATTGCCTTTATTTTGGAATGTTCCACATGTATACCTTCTTTGTGAACCACATGACCCAAGAAGGTTACCTTCCTAATCGAAAACTCGCACTTAGAGAATTCTGCGTAAAGCTTATCTGCCCTTGGAGTTTCAGGAACTTGTCTCAAGTGTCGACTGTGTTCTTCCTTGCTTCGTGAATAGCTAAGTATGTCATCTATGAATACTATCACGAACTTGTCTAGGAAAGGGAGACACACCTGATTCATTAATTCCATGAATACGACAGGCGCGTTTTTTTGACCAAAGGGCATCACTACAAACTCATAGTGACCGTATCGAGTTCGGAAAAAATATCTTAGGAACATCACTCTCCTGGACTCGTATCTAATGGTACCCTGATCGCAGGTCTATCTTTGAAATTTAGCTCGCTCCCTATAGTTGGTCGAAGAGGTCTTCGATTCTGGGTAGAGGATAGCAATTCTTAATAGTGAGTTTGTTGAGCTCACAGTAATCTATGCACATCCGGGAAGATCCATCCTTCTTTTTCACGAACAAGACAGATGCTCTAGGAATTAAGTCGATTCAGAACTCGACTTGGCGCTCAGGAGGAACTCTTGGAAAATCCTCGGGGAAGATATCAGGGAAGTTACAGACTTCATGGATGCTCTCGAGAGCTTTAACTTCTTGATTTTCATTAACTATATGAGCTAGGAATGCGTGACACTCCTTTCACAGGTATTTTTGGGCTTTGATGCACGAGATGATGCGAAGATTCATGCTAAGTTTATCACCATAGATAACGAGAGTTTCGCCATTTGGCAGATTGAGGCGAATGGCTTTTTTGTAGCAAAGGATATCAGCTCGAATGGGGCTCAACCAATCCATGTCGATGATGGTGTCAAATCTTTTTATAGAGATCGGCACCAGGTCCATGGGAAAGGAATAGTCGTTAAGAGTGAGAGTTCATCCTATGAATACATCGTTAGTGATCTCTTTCTTTCCGTTAGCCATCTCGACAGTAAATGTTTCATCTAGTGGTTGGGATTGGTGTTTGAGTAAGTGTTTGAATTTGTGACTAACAAAACTCCTCTTTGCACCGCTATCAAAGAGAATGCATGCATAAGAGTTTGTCAAGGAGGAACGTACCCGTGACAACGGTGGGGTCTGCAACTGCTTCCTCCTGACCCATGTCTAGTACTTTCCCCATGTCACCGACATCTTTTGCCTTAGAGCAATTCCTTTTGTAATTCCCGGTTTCACCGCACCCATAACAGGCTTGGCCAATTCCAGCTCCGGAGGTCTGGGCATTTGGTTGTGTATGTGACTTGCAGAAGTGGGTTGTATGCCCCTTCTTGTTGCAACTAGTGCAATGCAGCTCCCGACAAGGCTCATGATGATGAAAGTTACACTTTTCACACTTAGGGAGGGTTCCAGCGTACTGGCTGGGAGGTTCTTGAGTAGTGGGGGCTACAGCAGGAATGGTAGCAGCAAGGAATGCCACTGTTTGTTGCTTCTTCGAGGGCTCCTGCAAAGATTGGCCCTTTCTTTTGTTCCAGAACTTTTTCTTTCCACTGTTGTTCTCCTTGGGCTGTTTTGGAATAAGTGTCACGACATCTTGGTGACCCCTATGATCTATCAGCGTCTGCTTCAGAAGCTTGGCGCTATCAAATGTGAGTGGTTTGGCAGCTAGAATATACCCTTGAATTAGGGGAGTCAGCCCCCAAATATATCTCTATACTTTCTTGGTCTTCGAGGTGACCATCCTGGGACAAAGTAGAGCCAGATCACTGAATCTAGCTGTAGATGCAGCAATGTCGGAACCCTTCATCTTCAGATTCCAAAGCTCTTGCTCCAACTTTTTCATTTTGCCCATAGGGCAGTATTCAGCTAGCATTAACTCCTTCAAATCATCCCAACTCATAGCATTGGCTACCGGAAGAGTTAGGGATTCGAATTGGTTGTTCCACCAAGTTAGCGCACTATCAGTGAGGGTGCATGCGGAAAATTTCACCTTTCTTGCCTCGGGACACGCACAAATCTCGATGTTTGATTCGATTTTCTCGAACCAACGAGTTAAAGCAATGACACCTCCAGTACCATCGAAGTAGTTGGGCTTCATATTCATGAAATCCTTGTAGGAACACTCCTTCGGGTTTCCTTGGTTGTCTCCCTGATTGGAAGGGTTAGCGCCACTGCCCGCTACGCTTGTGCCGCTTGTGTTAATTTGTGACATAGCGGCAGCCACGGCGGCTGTAACTGCTTCTTGGAACATAGCAGGATTGAATTAAGGAGGTGGCGACAGTGGAGGATTGATGTTCTTTCGGTTGGACTTCTTCAGAGGCATCTTTCTCTAAAAGAATTTTAAGAGAAAAATGAAGATAAGTCTTCTATAGTGGTCAGAAGTCAGGTGATATTGAACAGTGTATATCTTATCCTGACAGTTATAGTGTTATATCAAGCGATTTATAGTAGAAGTCTACTTAACACAAGTAAATAATCGCCATGAAATTTATAGCAACACTTGGAATGAAATATGTACATTGGGTTTGGCTCTAGTATCGTAGTGCCACAAAATACTCCTATAGCATTTTAGTTTGTATACTTTGTTCTATTGTTCCCTTTAGTATGGAGTTGGGTAAGTTTTAGACTTGCTGCAACACCACTATCACTCCCAAACACATGTTGATCGTATCTCAAATAAATATAGTTAATCAGACTATATTTATTCCAGATATGATTACATAACTACCCAGGTTTGACCGTAGTGCCCAACATCTAAATACTTTTGTTTTGTTCTTCTTGTGATAATGTTTCTGGTATGCATGTAGTGATAGTATACTTCTTATAAAATACTTAGATTTTAAAAGTAAACTTTTAGTTCAGAGTTCCTCGGCCCCTTAGTGTTTACAGTTGTATACCATGTAAGGTTTGGTATACTTAGTTCACTATAAAAAATGCTCTGATACCAATCTGTCACACCCCCGAACCTGAATGGCGTAAACGTTTTGGGGCGGAGGACATCATGTATAGTATCACAACAATTGTATAATAGGAATTAAAGCAACACAACCATTACATTGATAAGTTAAAGTATTTACATATGTTCAATGCGTAGTTTGTATGACATCAAAATGTATAGCAAAAGTACATAAGACGCGACTCTAAAGCTCCGTCTTCTCAAAAACCCTGTGGGTGTACCTGTCTTATCTGTTTCCTGAGAATACAATTGGTTTTGAAAGTGTATCAGCATTTAAGTTGGTGAGTTCATAAGTATGTTTTAGTGATGGAAAACTTGTCTTTGAACTTTGAAAATAGTAGTGTTGATTCTCTAGAAAATCCAATATTTTCTATAGTGAATGTAATGTAGTTATGTATGTTCCTATTATTAGTATACTGTATTACTGTACACAGTATTAGATACCAGTTTAGTGAAAGTAGTGTACTGTAGTAGTAGTAGTATATTGTTGAATTATTTGTATGAAAACCTGTGTATGTATACCTGGTCACCACCAGTTGTAGTGAAAGTAGTGTACCATAGTTTTATTAATGAAAATAAAACCATTGAAGTAGTGTTAATGCCATAAACAAATGTTTTAGTTTTACTGTTGTGAGTTTCATATAACCTTGCTAATTTGACCTAGTGGTCTCTACGACGTTCTTCAAGCGTCGCTATTTATGACATTTGTCACCCCCAGGCATGCCTACCTAACTGTAGCTAGAAATTTTGGTGTGGGATTGTCAGTCCGTATAGATCTATACACAAACCTCACACTCTCCATCCGGGAGACTTTGGTTATAATTTATAGGACTTGAACCTGTACCCCGGTGGGTAATCGAAGTAGTGGTTCACAACCTTATATTAACTACTTTGCGTATAGTGTTATAGTGTTCTCTTGAAATTGAAATTGTATCTATTATCTTATAGTGTAAAATAATTATATTTAATAATTATTTTAGTAGTATATCGTTGTAGTAGTGAAATAGAATAGTGTGCCCCAAACTATACATATTATAGTTTGAATTAATGTTTTGTTTATGTGTATTGTTCTTAGCAAAGTAACGTAGAAATTTCAAAACTATACTAATTATAGTTTATTTGTAATGTTCTATAATGCCCTGAAATCATAATGTAATGTACTGAAAACGATTGCAATTTAATTGTATAAAAGTAGAATACCCTTATTCTCGACATATCACAAAAGGGTTAAAATATATAAAATATTTTTAGAAAGTTTAGTGAATACTCGTTATGAAACAATTGCAAAGGTTTTTGAAATATTTAAAATATTTGAATAACACAATAGACATTGTGTTTTACTTGTATCCCCCCCCCCCCCCCCAAAAAAAAAAAATTATTAGAAACATTTAAAAACGTAAGGGTATAAACTCACCTTGGATGTGCGTTAACTGGAATTTGCGAGTTGTAGAGACGATCCCCCAGGTAAGCGTACGCGCTAATATCATTGCCCTAAAATAATTATATTTAACATCGCATTTAAACTAATAATATATTAATTTAAATAAATGTTAGATAATAATTTAACTTATTATAAAGGGACTTACTATTAAATTGGGAATAAAAGGGGAATGTTGGGTTTACGGTTGGGAGGGAATGACTTTACGATTAGATCATATGATTTTATGAAGATTTGAATGTCACTTGAAGATTTGAAGATGTATATGAATGTTCTTGAAGGAAATCATGATGATTTGAAGGAATAGGGACATAAACACTTGAAGATTGAGAGGATTTGGGGTTGTTCAGTTTGAAGTTTGAGAGAGTTTTTGGAGATGTTTACAGTTGGAAATGAGTGAAATGAATTAATTTGGGGTGTAAACACATATATAGGGGTGTTTACGGATTGAAATGGCATTGGGCCTAAGGTACGATTGATTAATGGACTTGAAATGGGATTTTAGCCCATTAAGAGGATGTTCACGGTCAAGCTTAACCGTAAACCACATGTTTCTTTTGACTTTGGACCATGAACTCCTTTAAGGAGTTGCTTTTGGCCGTAAACCCCATTAAGGATTTAATCCTTCGCCGTAAACTACTTTGGTATTGATTATATGGGATATGAACTATCCCTCTTGACATCATTAGCCGTAAACACTCCTTAGGAGTTGTTTTGATGGATTTAACTTTGAATTTACTCAAGTAGCCTCCTTAGCTTTGAACTAGTGCAAGTTTAGCCTAATCAGATATGATTTTATGTTAAGTCTTTAGTCTTTAACACCTTACTTTACCATGATTTTCCACACGCGTTTGTATATATATTAGATAAACACACTTGTAGTTTAGAGTTTAATTAACAGGAATTAACAAGTTGTCACAGGTAAAACGTGGGTAGATGAAATTGTTGATGTGTGATGAAATAAAATGATGAGAGGCCTTGACGTTGACGATGTTCTAGCATCTCGTGGATTATAGATGACGACCATAGACTTTTCTAGACAGTCCAATGGAATGCTAGCAGGCTCGCAACCTGTAAGTGTTTGTGAACGATGTGTTCACTGGTGTACTCCATCCCCCTCATGGTTGCCTTACGGATATTTATGACCAAGGAATCCCTAAGCAGTAGAGTCCACCCCGATGGTGATCCTTATGCTAGGTCCCTTTTATTAGACGCTTTAGGGGCGTACAGTGAGGATAACGGGAACATGTAACCATGGTTTGTTTTGGTTTGATAAAATTAATAAACTTATTTATTGTGGGTTGGAAACCTATATGCTCACCAGGCTCCTTAGCCTGAACCACTCAGTTTCTTGTATTACAGGTAGTGGGAAGGGCATAATTGGATGATTTGGCGAGAGATTATAGATTTTAGGCCAATAGAAAATATATAGAATGTTGTAAAGACCAATATTGTATTCAAGGCCAATTTTTTCTTACGGCTTATGATGTTTTGTTTATGCATTTGATTATTAACGATGACATCCCGAGTTTTGTAATATAATGAAAATACATTTATTTAAGAAACGTTTTGATAAATTTTTATCATATTTTGTTTTGGGAATAAATTCCGCAACACTTTTATTTGAAAGATTACTCTGATTTTATTATAAAAGCATAAACAAAATCGGTCCTTTCTGGCCATGAAATTTGGGGATGTCACACTTGGTATCAGAGCATTAGCTTAAGCGAACTAGGAATTTGTAGGATTTCTAGACTTAAACTTAGAATGCTAAGTGATGATCGTGAGATGAGTGTTTACCATATTTTAGACACGAGCACTAGTGTTGCCGACCGGATCTGGAAACCTTATGTGTTCAGGATTCTAAGCGTATGACTATGATATTAGAACTAGCATGTAACGTTTCAGAGTGATAAGGAGGATTTAAACTTCTATCATGAATAAATATCTAAATTAGCCTAATTTGTTGTATAGATCAAAATGGAAAGAACCAGAAGCGGAGCCGGAAATGCAAATGAAAACAGGAATCAACAGCCTCATCCCCAAGTAATGAGAAGGTGCCAATGGTAGAAGCTGCACCAGAACCAATCACTATGGCAGGAGTACAAGCCATGATTTGGGAAATGATGGCTGAACAAAGGGAAGAGATGAGACAACTATTGTTGAATAATAGGGATGAACCTTCGATGCATGTTGAACAACCTGAACTAAATGACAGACAGTCAGAGGAAGGAAATTATAGTCGCACTGTCAGTCAAGTGGAACCCCCAGTGGCAGAAAGGAATGACCCGGAGAGGGGAATCAACAGAGATAAACGTATGTATAAGAATTTCTTGGGTGCTAAACAGCCAAGTCTTTCCGGAAGCGCAAAGGTTGTAGAGATTATGGAATGGATCTTCAAAATGGAGATGGTATTTGAAAGTTGTAATTGTAGTGACAAGCAGAAAACCGCCTTTACGGTCAGACAACTAAAGACCGGAGTTTTAAGCTAGTGGAAGTTATTAGCGGATACGATGTTACGAGGAGAAGCTATGAAGATGTCTTGGGGAGATTTCATAGAGCAGATGAAAATGCAATACTGCTCCGAAATAGATCTGATAAATCATAGATCTAAACAATGAGTTCCAGAACTTGAAGAAGGGGAAAATGAGCATTGATGACTATGCTACTGCATTCATCGAGAAGATGAAGTTATTTCCTTATCTGGTGTCGACTGAACTCGCCAAGACAGAGAAATTTGCTAATGGATTGCCATCAGACTTTGGCCCAACAGTCAAAATGGCAAGCATATTGAAGGCAGTCGTTAGAGTAGCCAAGAATCTTGAGACCCAGTTAAAAGAAAGGGGTCTGGAGAGAACTGAGGTTTGTGAGAAAAGAAAGTTTGATGGATCTTTGAGATCCAACAAGAAAAGTAACTTGTCAAAGTCTGGTTCGAGAGGAGGAGGAGGCGAAGCAAAATGGTGTGAAAAGTGCAAAAAGAAGCAGCATGGAAAATGTGACGGGGAAGTCACTTGTTTTAAGTGTGGAAAGCCTTGCCACTATACCAATGAGTGCACCTTCAACAAGAAAGTATGTTATGGGTGTAATTAAGAAGGGAATATCTCGAGGGACTGCCCGAAGAAGAAGGAGGCTACAAGGCCCAATATCCCACCGAAGCCAAAGGCGAGAGATTTCCAGATGACCCTGGAGGCCGCGAAGGATGCTGCGGGCATCGCTTTAGGTAACTTTCTTGGAAATGGATTGCCTGCCAATATATTGTTTGATTCTGGAGCAAATTACTCCTTTATATCACATAAATTTGGTGGAAGACTAGCATTGCCTATAGAAAAACTTGATAATTCCCTAGCTGTAGAAGTTGCCAGTGGAAAATTCATATCTGTTAGCAATTGCATTAAGAATATCATCATCGACTTAAACTGAAACAAATTCCATGAGGATATGTTACCCATTGAGTTGAATGGTTTTGACATCGTACTAGGAATGGATTGGCTTAGCGCTAATGATGTCGAGATACTGTGCAAGAAGAAGATAGTAAGGGTAAACCCTCCAGGAAAAGAGTCATTTATGGTGTATGGGGACAAACATAGAGTAAATTCTAGAATCATTTCCCTAATGAAGGCCAGAAAATGTTTATCTAAAGGATGCACATCATACTTGGCATTTGTGATCGATGCTAAGAAAGAGAAGAAGGAAATGCAAAGTATACCAGTGGTGTGTGACTATCCGAAAGTCTTTCCTAACGATCTTCCTGGATTACCCCCTGATACACAAGTAGAATTTTGAATAGACTTGTTACCAGGAACAACGCCAATAGCAAAAAACACCATACCGATTAGCACCAACAGAGATGAAGGAGCTTATGACTCAACTTCAGTAATTGTTGGATAACGATTTCATTAGACCAAGTTCATCATCCTGGGGAGCTCCGGTGTTATTTGTAAAGAAGAAAGATGGAAGCATGAGGATGTGCATAAACTACAGAGAGTTAAACAAGGCAACATTAAAGAACAAGTATCCATTGCCAATGATTGATGACCTGTTTGATCAGCTGCAAGGTTCGAGCTATTTCTCAAAGATCGATCTTAGGTCAGGATATCATCAACTGAAGGTGAGGGAGCAAGATATTGAGAAAACTGCATTCATAAAAAGATACTGACACAATGAGTTCTTGGTTATGTCGTTTGGACTAACCAATGCTCCAGCAGCATTCATGGATTTGATGAACAGGGTTTGTAAACCATTCCTCGATAAATCCATGATAGTGTTCATAGATGACATTCTGGTTTACTCAAATATCTAGCAGGAGCATGGCAAACACCTGTGAGAAGTGTTAGAAGTTTTGAAGAAGGAGAATCTGTATGCAAAGTTCTTCAAATGCAGTTTCTGGATTTGAGAAGTCCAATTTTTGAGTCATGTGGTTAACCAAGAAGGGATCATGGTTAACCCAGCAAAGATTGAAGTTGTGATGAAGTGGGAATGACCGAAAAGTACCACGGAGATTCGAAGCTTTCTGGGATTAGCCGGATATTACTAAAGGTTTATCCAAGGCTTTTCTTCGGTAGCTGCTCCATTGACAGCTTGGACCCATAAAGGAGTTACTTATACTTAGAGTGAGAAACACGAGGAACCATTCGAGAAGCTAAAGAAGATGTTATGTGAAGCACCAATTATTTCTTTACCTGACGAAGTTGAAGACTTTGCAATTTATAGTGATGCATCTAGAGTTGGGTTAGGTTGTGTTCCGACCCAAATGGATAAGGTGATAGCATATGCATCGAGACAATTGAAAGAACACGAAAATAACTACCCCACTCATGATTTGGAGTTGGCAGCGGTAGTATTCACACTAAAAAAATATGGAGGCATTATCTTTACGACACAAAATGCAAAATTTTCACTGATCAAAAAAGTCTTCAGCATCTCTTTGATCAAAAAGAATTGAATATGAGGCAACGACGCTGGCTTGAGTTGCTTAAGGATTACGACTGTGAGATACTTTACCACCCTGGTAAAGCAAATGTTGTAGCTGATGTTCTAAGCCAAAAAGTGAGCCTTGAAAGGAGAAGGACAAAAGTGTTAAGCATTGAAGTTGTCTCAATGATTATGGAAAGCATCAAGAAATCTCAGGAAGAAGCTTCAGAGAAAAATGACTAACAGGAAGAATGTTTGGGCAAAATGTTAGTGTTCGGTACAAACAGTCAAGGATTGAAGGATTCCAAGATAGTATTTGGGTAACTAAGACGAGAGGAATGAGAGATCTTTTGATGGAAGAAGCTCACAAGACCATGTACTCGATTCATCCCGGTAGCACCAAAATGTATAGGGATCTGAACCCTACTACTGGTGGCCGACGATGAAGCTCGATATTGCAAAGTATGTGGCCGAGTGTGTAACCTGTGCAAGAGTTAAGGCATAACATCAAAAACTGTATGGGAGCTTAGAAACTTCACATGTACCCACGGGTCAATGGGAAGACATCACCATGGATTTTGTGACTAAACTGCCCAAAACGAAGGACAGTCACGACATGATTTGGGTGGTCGTTGATCGGTTCACTAAAAGTGCACTTTATAGCAGCCAATGAAAGATGGTAAATGGACAAGCTTGTAAATGCTTACATGAAGGAGGTAGTAAGACTTCACGGTGTTCCTTTAACGATTGTCTCAGATCGTGATAGTCGTTTCACGTCAAGGTTTTGGAGGAGTCTACAAGAGGAATTGGGTATGAAGTTGTGTTTAAGTACAACTTATCATCTGCAAAATGATGGTCAGAGCGAAAGAACGATTCAAACACTAGAGGATATGCTAAGAGCGCGTATCCTGGAATTCCAAGGTAATTGGGATGAACATTTACCTCTGGTAGAGTTTTCCTACAACAATAGTTACCATTTAAGCATCAAGATGGCACCTTACCAAGCTTTGTATGGACAGAAGTTTTGTACGCCGTCATGTTGGCTTGAAGCTGGAGAAAAGCAGTTTATAGGCCTTGGGATAGTCCATCAGACTGCTGATAAAGATGAAGGTGATTAGGGAAAGGATGTTAGCAGCTCAAGATCGCCAAAAGAGCTATGTTGACAAGAGAAAACGATAGGTGACATTAAAAGTTGGAGAATTTGTTTTGCTTAAAGTCTCACCATGGATGGGACTTATAAGATTCGGGAAAAGAGGAATGTTGCGTCCAAGATTCATCGGACCGTTCAAAGTTCTTTAGAGGATTGGGAACCAAGCTTACAAGCTAGAACTACCAGAAGAACTAGATGGTATTCATAACACTTTCCACGTATGTTATTTGAGGAAGTTCACGGTAGAAGTTCCCGACATAATTCTAATTCCTGAGTTAACGATGGTTGAAAATAAGAGGCTAATTGAAGAACCAGAGGCGATTGTTGACCGTAAGACGAAGAAGTTACGACAAAAGATGGTCAACTTAGTGCTTCTAAGCATTGATGTGATGATGTAACATTCTAGGTCAACCATTGTAACCTATTTTAAAGTAATAAAGACAAATTACTTGAATATTATGTGAATTATGTGATTTTATGTGGTTATATACTTGTTTGTAAAGATATAATAAAAATAAGCATAAAAAATAAAACATTATATAAGCCTGATATCCATGAATAAAGTTGTAGTGGTCATGAAAACGATTTCGGAGATATAAAGAATGTCGAAATCCGAGTTATAACGAAGAAGTAATGACCTGTTGAAGTTTCGCGACAGAACCGGCACACCGTCGCATGACATAAAAAGTGAGTTTACAATAAATTGACTTTTAGCATTAGCAATCTAAACTTAAGTCGTAGTGTTCGATAAACCGAGAGCGTTCATAAAAAGAATGTCCAAATCTGACTTTGTATGAGGAAGTTATGAATTTTCTAAGATTTGGCATAGCTGTGTGCAGCCTGGAATTCGAATTATAGATCGAGCGATTTTTAGCTGACACAACCTAAATAAGAATCAAAAATCTTGTCAATAGTAGATCAACGGTAAAAAAACAGATAAAAAAGGACGTTGTATGAAGAAGTTAAGAATTTTTAACGGACTTTTCCTGTCCCGACCTGTTAAAAATATAACTTTAAAAATAAATTCAAAATTAGCCAACAGAGTCTAAACGAAAGTTGTAGATTACGGTCTCACCTATGTGTGGACATAAAGAACGTCGAAAACAGAGCTCATATGCAAAAGTTATGAATTTTTGAAGTAAGAGTTACGCATTTCAAAGCTATCCGAAGGGGAACGCCTCGCGTGTGAGGGTATGCCCTGCGTACGAAGTTGGTAAGTCTTGCGGTCCTTTTACTCATGTGGTCTAAAGCATTCCATGATGACCCATCTGAATTATGGCACGCGCCTCATTACGCCCCACGTAGTGCGAGGCCTCTGGCCTATAAAAGAGCTGCGAGGGCAGCTCATTTCCTCACCACATTCTTCACTTCTCTCTCTCTCTCTACTCTCTCTCTCTCTCTCTAGCCACCTTAAACCACCCCGAAGCCTAGGGAACCTCCCTAGCACTAGAAGAAAGCCTCAGAACACCAGAAGGCTCAGAGAAAAAGAGTTTTTCGGTTTAGAAACTCTGCCCCCGCAGAGCCCGGTTTTCAAGAAAACCTCCCGGTTTCATCAAAAAGATTATTTTAAGAAGCGAAGTGTTGTCTGAATCACCACCTTATCAAGTGAGTGTAAAGTCACTTTCATATTACACATAGATATGAAGTATTTTATATAAATCACATGATATGTGTATATATATTGTTTGTTTATTTGAGATTTATGTTGTATGAAAGTTTTAAACTTCATTTTTCAGATCTGAACTGTATATGTATTTTATATCTATAAATATATTGGGTAAAACATGGGTAGATGAAATAGTTGATGTGTGATGAAATAAAATGATGAGAGGCCTCGACGTTGAAGATGTTCTAGTCATCTAGTGTAGTATAGATGACGACCACGGACTTTTGTAGACAGTCCTGTGGAATGCTAGCAAACTCACAACCTGTAGGTGTTTGTGAATGATGTGTTCACCAGTGTACTCCATCCCCCTCATGGTTGCTTTACAGACATTTATGGCCGAGGAATCCCCTCAGTAGTTGAGTCCACCCCGATGATGATCCTTAGGCTATGTCCCTTTTATTAGACGTTTTAGGGACGTAAAGTGAGGATAACGGGAACATGTAATCATGATTTGTTTAGTTTGATGAAGTTAATAAACTTATTTATTATGGGTTGAAAATCCTATATGCTCACCAGGCTCCCTATCCTGACCCACTCAGTTTCTTATATTACAGGTAGTGGGAAGGGCATAGTTGGATGATCTGACAAGAGATTATGGATTTTAGGCAAGTAGAAAATATATAGAATATTGTAAAGGCCTATATTGTATTCAAGTCCAATTTTGTCTTATGGATTATAATGTTTTGTTTATGCCATTGATCTGTATTGACGATGACATCCCAAGTTTTGTAATATAATCAAAATACATTTCTTTAAGAAATGTTTTGATAACTTTTTATCATATTTTGTTTTAGGAACAAATTCCGCAATACTTTTCTTTGAAAGATTATTCTAATTTTATTATAAAAGCATAAACGAAATCTATTTTTTCTGGCCGTGAAATTTGGGGATGTCACATGACACGCTGGGCGTTCCTATGCATGCACAGGGCGTACGTGAGCTAGGGGCAAACCCTAGTTTTTAGGGTTTGCACCCTATTTAAGCACATTAAGTCCTTCACCTCTTTCACCTTATCAACCTCATTTTCCTCTTGAGCCATATATTGAAACCCTAATCCATTTTCCATAGAGTTTCAGTTTGTGTGTTTGTTTGGTGTGTGTGGTGCTTAGTGAAGAAGAAGAAGATTTGTGGAGAAGCATTGGATAAGAAAGAGCTTGTAGATCCAGAGGTTATTCACCATTTATAGCTTATTGGAGGTAAAAATCTCCTACCCTGATGATTCCATGTGTTGGTTTTATTTTAGGGTTTATGTTCTTCATATTATGGTCCTTAAGGTGGTTCTTAAGAGTGTAAGCTACTCCAGAAGAAAATAATGTTAGATCCTAGTGTTTTTGATGTTCCTTTAGCATAAAAATGGTGTCTTGATGGATTAAGTTCAACCATGCAAAGGTTGAAGGTTGTTTCATGAAGTTAGAGTGATACAGTCTAATATTTGACCTTTTTAGGCTTTGCAAAAGCATAAAGTTGGCAACTTTATGGCTTAATACACTTTAAGGAGCCTAGATCTGAAGTTGGACGTTAGGTCTTAACTGCTTAAGACCTCAAAATGGGAAATTGGCTATCTGGGGTGTATGCATATGTACACCGAGCGTACGCGCTTGGGGATCCGTCGATGCGAAGCTTTTGAGTCCGTCGGGCATACTGATGGTACGCTTAGCATACTCATCATAGGGGACTTTGGGCTCTATTTCAGGCCAATTTTGGGACTTAAGGACTTTGGGCCCTGATGAATCAATGAATCGAGTTTAAATACAAATCAGAGTATGAATTCAGAAAAGAAAGTAAGTTTGAACAATGATGTAAATAAGATTTTTCTCTTCAGCTTTATTACGCTTTGTAAGTTTTACAGAGAGTAGATAAAGTGTTCTATCTTCTAACTCTAGTAAATGGTCCTATTTATAGGATACTACAAGCGTACAAAAAATATACTAAGGACAAAACATTTTAAGCTTCGAATAAAACTGCCTTAGTAAAATACATTATAAACCATACGAAGAGTACAAAAGGCTTCGACTCATTACAACCCAAAATACCCTTACATTCTCCCCCTTTGTAAACAGAGTTGAAGACTTCAATTTGTAAGAAGTTGGATTGAGTACAACATGACTCTTCGTATTTCTGTGTTCCAGTTGATTATCTTTTTAAGCTCCTTTTTGTCTCCTTCATTATTCTTCTTGCAATGGTTCATACGAACAATTAAGTTCGTATATTGCAAAGTCGAATATCTTTCCACTTCAGCAGCTTGAAACAAAAATTTCTTCGATCTACCAGACTTGTCCTTCCCAGAAAATACTAAACCAAAAGGTTTCAAGAATATTTCCCCATCAGCATATTTCTTTAGCTCTGCTTGTGTCTTCGAAGGATTCATCAGAGTAGATATTTCTAGACCCTTCGCTGTAGCTAACTCCACATCTGTCATTGCCAGACATTCATAATAGTTTTCTATGAAAATTTTGATGTGAGCCACTCCCAGCTTGAACTCATCTGGCTCAGTGTTTTGTAGATAAGAAAAAGATCTTTCCTTCAGAATTAATGCAACTTGTATAAGATCATACAAGTTCATCAATGGAAAGTATGCAATTGTAAATTCATACACACTGCCATTTGCCCTTACCACTGTGTACTTCAAATTTTGGACCGTGTCTTCGAAGACCACATCGTTCTTTATACTTATCACTTTCTTGATCTTCGTGAAAGACCACACCTCCTCAGCAGGCTTTCCAAGTAAAACATGAAATCTGATCTTCATGTGTGTTCCTTCATCCTTCTCCTTGAATTTGCTTTCAGCTTTGAATTGTGGCATGATAAACATCATCTCATTTATAGGGAAATCCAGCTGGCCTGCATCTGTATTTGTGACAATGTAACTCTGCTTGGGCTTTTTCTTAAATGCATACATGTGATTGAACGCAACCTTGGCTTCTATCGTTTCATAATTGTAATGCTTCGTAGGATCACCCTTGTTCAATCCATGAGGGTCACTCGCCCTTTGAGTCATAATACTCTGTATCATTCTCATCTTCTCGACTTCAGCCTCTACTTCTGCTTTCTTTTCCTCCTTGGATTTTTCGATCATAATTTCTTTACCTTTTGATTTTGAACCATACTCGGAAACATCAACTCTTGGCTTTGAAGCACTTCCTCCAACGTCAGCAGTTTTACCAATCACAATTCCTTTCAGTTTCGTGATTAGAATAGTTGTTACAACTGTTGAGGTGATTGGACCAGTTGTTGCCATGACTGGTTTTGTTATTGGGATTTTCAACGAAAATACTTTCCCCACAACTTTCGAATCTTCTCCAGCCTTCGCACCTGCAGATAGCTTTTTTCCCCCTTGCACCCCTGTGCTAGCAGGTGGGGCATAAGATGTTGGAAGAATGCTGGATATGCGTGACAAAGGGGCTAGTTGTTGAACAAGTAAGTCTTCAAAGTGAGAGAATTTCTTGATCGGATCTTCCAAAGATAGCAAAGACGAAGCAGGTTTGGAAGATAGACTTTTAAGCTCCTTCAAGAGTTCGTACACCTCCAAGAAATTTTTGTTGTCATTGGTTGAAAGCTGAGTAATCTGAGGGCTCAGGCTTTCGTACAATTTTGAAAATTTCGTAACCGCCTCACAAATAATATCCACCTTCTTGTTGATGGAATCAAACACAGTTCGAACAACATAAATTTCTTTCTCCATGTCCTCTCGTAGTTCCTGAAGTTTGAAGTTTACATCTTCTCTCACCTTCTTGACATCCTGAACAAATAACACATGCCTCTCTTTTGCAACTATCTTCAAATCTTTCAAGTCAGATGCAAATCCAGACTTCTGAGAATTCACTCTTAATACATTATTTTGATCAAATTGATCAATCTTCTCCAACAAACAAGACTCTTAGTCTCTCAACATTCCAGAGACATTTGATGTCAACCTTCCCTCAAGTAATGACAGCATTCCATCCACTTCAAGACTGGATACTGAATGACCTCCCCCAAGATCAGCTTGAGATTGAATAATTGAATTGAGCTTCGTATTCAAGATTTTAAATTGTTTCGTCGTCATGAGTATATGATCCGGGAATTCAGTTTCCTCCTCATCAAACTCCAGATTCTCAAAGGTTCCCCCAAAACCTTCAGACTCATTTTCCGTATCCATGAATGAATCTTTTATCGGAGAAGTAGTAGTTGGTGGATCAGTTGATTGTGAAGGAAAAAGAGTTGTAAATGGTTGTGAAATAATGTTTTCAAAGGTTAGAGAATCAGTTGTGGATGTGATAGGAACAATGGGGGTAATCTGTGGAGGTAAAGAAATGAAAGAATCCGAAACAACCTTCGAAGGTGTACCTTGTGATGCAACATTCGAATTATCCTCACCCATGATGACATTTGTATCCATATTAGATACGTTTACAGGGATGTCTGAAGTCCGTGCCTCCACAGTAACTATCTTGGCAATCGAAGCTTCGGGTGGTTTACTAAAAGAAGTATCAACTTAAGAAGAATCTTTGATCAGAACTGCCTCGGGTGTCTCGGGAATAATCACACCCTCATCTGCAGTAGATCCTGAGGAAAGAATCACCCTACGCTGCTTCTTCTGTGGGATTTGTTTTGCCATGTCGCAGCCATTCGCTTTTTCGAAGATGGAGAAGCAGGGGCAGGAATATCATGGAAAATCACCCCTTGATGCGATACTTGGGGTTTACGAACAACATTCTTAAGAGATGATCGAGTCTTATGTTTTGACCTCGACTTCATCTTAGTTCTTAGAAATGCACCAGTATTCAAAGGCATGACTTCCTTTTCAGTTAACTGAATATCAGAAATAACAGGCTTCGGTTGGATTGGCTCAGCTTCAATAACGGGAACCTGCTTCAAGCTTTTCGATGAACAGATTGGCTTAACCTTGGTACTCGAAGACCCAGCATCAGTTTTCTTCAATTTCTTTGACTTCTTTTCGTCTGTTCGTGGCCAAATAACACCAGTTTCCACAGAAAGATCTATGGATTTCAAATAAGTAATCAACACAGGATTTTTAGAATCAACTCTTTTCAACATAGCGTCAGGAATACGAGCAACAAGGGGAAAAACATCCAAGTCATCTGTAGCCTCCTTCGGACACCCATAAGTGTGAAACACATCCTTTTCCTCTTCTGTTGGAACTAAATTCCTTCCTTCTCATAGAAATATTGTAGAATTAAACTCCAATATTGAGCACACGAAATTCCATGAATAGCATTCGTGTTTTCGATACTCTTCTGGAACTCCCTCCAAAGTTGTGTTGAGTAATCGACTTGAAGATCATAGTACAACCCTGCAACCATGGCATACACCTCCATTCTCCCTTTATCAAGCCCAACCGTTCTGCCAGTTAAACACCGAAGAAAATTCCAAAAAAAAAATCCATACACTTGGTAGCCCTGACTTCTTGAAGTCACTGATCTTTGTCAATTGGCGTTGATGACCCATTTCATTGAACATGTGTACGATTTGTGGGAAGGTGAAAGTAACATACGGTGGAGAATTAGGGATGGCAAGAATTTGGCAAAAAATCTTCTTTGTCAATCTAACCTTTTTATCATTGACGAGGTTGAATGTAACAGCTTCCAAAGCTTTTGAATATGTCGCGGTTGATCTTGCTTGAGATAACCAAGAAAGAGGAACAGAGAATGAGTTGAACATGGCTTTTGATAAGACCGAGTTTTGCATAGCAACCACCAACATTTTTAGTTCTTCAGGATACATAGAGTTATTTGATTCAACCTGGTAATTAGTACCCTGAATCTTCATGATCGGCAAAGAAGTAACATCATCGGTTGTGTGAGAAAGATGATTATCAGAGAAACTTTGGTAAGATGAAAGCGTAAACTGATAATGAACCCTTGAATCCTCTTTTATATGTAACTCTTAAATTTGAAATCAAAGCGGGATATGCATTTAATGCTTGCTGACGTGTCACCGAGAAAAGCGCATCATGATGATGATAAAGTAACCATGCGTCAAAAAGTAACTGTCACATCGCCTTGAAAACTGGAAGGAATACAAAACGTCTCCTCAAACAGCCTGTATTTATTGACCCATTGGAATTGTAACCGTCGAAACCCTTCGGATGGAGGTTACGCTCTTTTACTTTGGGGTTTCGAAGTAAATTCATTTGCCAGATTTTCGAAATCATTAGTCTGAGTTGGTGTTACTCAGAACCTCAAGGATTTCGTGTGTGCAGTGTGTCAAAGAATAAAGATAAGAAGCGAAGTAAAACAATAATTTTGGATATGTATTGATGTCAAACATACAATTTGACACGAAAGCGGATAAAATCCCAGGCAAAGATTGCTTCATTAATTATCAAGAGAGATAATCAACAGCTTGTGTAGTTTCCCATGAATTACAATCGAATACTTGCTAATAAGTCTCGAAGGGCTTCCTTTTCAAGGTTTCAATGGGTGGCATACGAATTTTGTTACATATCATCCTTCACATAAGGTGATCAATTGTAAACGAAATTACTTGTGTGACCATTGTAGTCAATGACAAGTTGATTTTGAAAAACTTTTTAAGAAACCAAAATTTCTGAAAAAACTCACACTGAAATCATATTAAAAAAAATTCATACTAGATCCTGTTGGGTAACAAACATCATGGGTTTCGAATGTTTGATCAAGACCACTCAAAAGAATTGAATATGATTTGGAGTTTCGAATGTAAGTACAGAAACAAATGTTTTGTTACAGTCTGGAACATAGTTCCCCATCAATTCCTTAAAGTTTGAATAATTTGGGTTTCACTTTCATCACGGTTTCATGATGTCTGATCATAAACACAGATTTGTGATATATCTAGATTTCGATTGGTTTTGATTAGAAATCTCTTGGATATATGTCTTCGTATGTGCAATTGTAAGAATTTTAAGATGAAAAAGATTGGTTTATGAAGAGCATTGTACCTCTGTTATTTCGGACCAAAAAGTAAACTCTTAACTCATGTGAGAAGAGTAAGGTAGCTCATTGGACTAATGTGAATGTAAGCCTTATTGGGAAGAAATCTTCGTAAGAAAATTTCATTAAGGCTTTCAAAAATTGAGTCATTTCGAGGCTTCGGACAACATGCAACAGCATGCTTCTAGGGACATCTTAACTAGTTAAAGAATTTGAACTTCAACGTTTAAAAAAATATATACTTGGCCCTAGAATCTGCAAACTATTGCGTCTTCATATCTTCAATAATAGCTGCAACAAAATACTTAAAAAGAAAGAAAAATTAAATCTTTTTGTTGTTTTCGGTTTTTTGAAAATAAAGAACAAAACAAAACAAAAATCTTTTTGATGTTTTTGATTTTTCGAAAATAAAGAACAAAATAAAACAAAAATCTTTTTGATGTTTTTGATTTTTCAAAAATAAAGAACAGGAACAGAACAAACGAAAGTACTTGTTGCAAACCTACGAAGTTTTAAGATGTGAAGAAAAATACCAATCATGCGAATTCGAAGCATTCGAAGAGTTAATTATGAACAGTAACCTTATCTTTTGATGACGTGTCTTTGAATTATTGCTATTGAACCTTCATGCCCCTTTTTCAAATGGAATTGAATTACCATCAATCATTCCAAGACCTTCTAAAATTCTCACAAATGATTTTTCATCCAATGCTTTCGTGAAAATATTAGCCAACTGATCGGTTGTTTTCACAAGATGTACTTCAATATTCCCATCTTCTACATGATCTTTGATGAAATGATAACGAAGAGCAATGTGTTTGGTCTTTGAATGTTGCACAGGATTATGACAAATTCTTATTGCACTTTGTGAATCACAATATAATGGAATCTTTTTCATATTAATTGCATAATCACGTAATTGACTTTGAATCCATATTATCTGTGATGTGCAAGCAGCAGCAGCAGCAACATATTCAGCTTTGGCCATTGAGATTGAAACACATGTCTGCTTTTTCGATTGCCAGCTTACCAACTTACCACCAAGCAATTGACAACCACCACTTGTGCTCTTCCTATCAAGATTACATCCTCCCAAATCTGCATCCAAATATGCTTGAATAAAGAACCCAGTATTCGAAGGATACAACAATCCAATCGAAGATGTTCCTTTGAGATAACGAAAGATATTCTTTACAACAGTGAGATGTGGTTCTCGTGGATTTGATTGATACCTAGCACAATTACATACAGAAAACATGATATTAGGTCTACTCGCAGTTAAATAAAGTAAAGATCCAATCATGCTTCTGTATAAAGTAAGATCAACGGCATGTTTATCTAACGAAGGAGTTAGTTTGATGCCAGTTGCCATTGGAACACGTAATTTTGTACTATTTGTTAATCCAAACTTTTCGATCAAATTCTTCGTATATTTTTCTTGATTTATGAAGATTCCTTCTCTGTTTTGACAAATGTTTCAACCAAGAAAATTATTAATTTTTCCCATCATGCTCATTTCGAACTTATTCTTCATCAAATCTTCGAATTCTTTAGACAAAACAGGTCAGTTGAGCCAAAAATAATATCATGTACATAAATTTGAACAAGCATTAGATGATTCCCAACTTTCTTACGAAATAATGTGGAATCAATTGATCCTTGTTTAAATTTAGATTGCTTCAAAAATGAAATAAGAGTTGCATACCAGGCTCGTGGTGCTTGTTTCAAACCATAAACCGCTTTATCTAAAATATAAACATAATCAGGATGTTCTTCGTTTACAAAACCTGGAGGTTGTTCCATATAAACTGTTTCTTCGAGTTCTCCATTCAGAAATGCACACTTCACATCCATTTGATATACATCAAAATCTTTGTGAGCTGCATAAGCCAAAAATATACGAACCGCCTCGAGTCTTGCAACAGGGGAAAAAGTTTCTTCGTAATTAATTCCGTCTTGTTGAGAGTAACCTTTTACAACAAGTCTGGCTTTGTTTCGTACAATATTTCCATCTATGTCGGTTTTATTTTTGAAAATTCATTTTAATCCGACAATCGAAACATCATTTGGCTTAGGAATTAATCTCCAAACTTTATTTCTTTCAAATTTAGATAATTCAGATTGCATTGCAACAACCCAATCTGAATGTTCCATTGCAATCTTAACTGTTTTTGGTTCAATTTTAGAGATAAAAACATTAAACTTGCAAAATTCTTGATTAACATTTAATACCTCATTCTTTGCACGAATTTGAGCTCTTGTTAAAACTCCTTCTTGTGGATTACCAATTATTCGCTCCTTCGGATGATCTTTTGTCCATTTGTCCATTGGTGGATAAGCTGGATCAAAGTCCAAAGGTGCATCTTCGTACAATTCATCATTTTCAGATCCTGCAATCGAACAAACATCATTACTATCATGAAAAGTTTCATTGTTTTGATTTAACTCCCCCTCAATATTGTCATTTAATTGCTCCCCCTCAATATTGTCATTTAATTGCTCATTCTCCCCCTCGAAAGAATGCCCCCCTCCATTAGAGTGTTCGAATCCAAGTGCTTCCCCTCCACTGGATCATTATGCATACTTCCGCCCAATTCTTGAGGAGATGATGTTGAATCATCACTTAGTTTTGAAACTTCAGTGATATGATTATCAGGAGCATTGATTTCAGCATTTGCAGCATAATCTGAATTGCCAAAAATCAAATCATAATCAATATCCAATGATTGTATAGATTCAGATTCAGTATGATTTTCTTGTAGAATTGGATGATTTTCAAAATGTTTATCAGATTGTTTGATATAATAATCATCAAAAGTAAGATTAAATGCTGCTTCTCATCATCACTACTATCAGTCTGACTGTCTCGTACTTCCACATCATCAAAGTCAAAAAATTTCGAAGTAGACGGTTTTCCAATGTCATCCTTAACAATCAAATCATTAACAATTTCCTTATCTTTGATCTTATATGTGATATTAATGATAGATAACTGAGAACAATCAATACTTTCTTCTTCTTCAATTTCACTGATTTCGCTAAGAATATCTGAATTCTCATCGATATCAACAAAATTGTTTTGAAAATCAAGTTTCGAATGTTCAGTTCTTTTCAAATTTTTCACTTGTTCATCTTTTGTTAAACTTTCATTAACAATATTAACCAATTCGTTTGCATTTAGAAACTCATCTATCTTAACAATGCCATATGCAAACCTATCATCTGGTACTTTGTCAAAATCAGCTATTGTATGCTCATAATCGTATGTCATTACATCAACTTTTTCCCTTTCAAATGCAAGAAAAGGTAGCAATTTATGATGTTGCTCTTTGCTAATGTCAGAAGAATGATGTAAAGCAGTTAATTTTACATATAAACGCTTGGCAGAATTACAATAAATGTTTCGTTGTTTCAACAACAACTTAACATCCTTGTCTAAAACTTCCCTAGCCTTATTGACATTTTGTAACTGCAATTCTAGATATTCTACCCTGCTATTTTTCGTGTCTAACAACTTTCGTGTCTCTAGCAATTGGTTATTTAGTTCTTGGCTTCGTTACTAGAAGACACAACAATAGCATCAAAGTAAGCAACAATATCATCGAATGCAATTATTTTAGAATCATATGCATGTAACGGAATATTAAAAGATTCAAGAATTGAACGTACCTTGGTTGTCATTGGGGATTTGTCACTTGTCTTTGTAACAAAGCAACATCCAGTAATCTCTTCCTCATCTTCTTCTTCAAAGCTTGCAAACATGGCACCATGAGTTGGATGCCTCATCTCTTCATCATCAGAACCGGATGACCGGATCTAATAAGTGCCACTTTCTTCATCATCAATCTCCCTTCTTGCCACTAGAGACAAACTCTTCGCATTCTCACGAATTTCTTCCAACTTCTCCACATAATACGCTTCGTCCTTGTTTTTGATCAACTTCTCTTCTTTCTTATGAAGCATACAGTCAGCAGCAAGATGATTCGAACCGTTGCAGTAATGATAATCAATGCCAGAATCTCCTTTCAACTTCTTTTCACCTTTAAACTCCTTTATCTTTTCATCCTTCTTCTCAAATTTTTCAATCTTCTTCTTCTCTTCTTCACCAATCTTCGAAGAGTTTCCCTTCTGCTCAATATTTCTCCCTTTCGGATTGAAAGGCTTTTTAAAAAACTTCTTCACTCGATTCTTCAAGTAAAAAGCTATAGCTTCATCATCAGAATTTAACAACAAACCTTCCTCATCCAAACTCTCTTTCTCAGCAGATTCCACTTCAGACACCTTCGAAACTAATGCCAATGGTCCTCCAAGACTCATCTTCGACTCTTCAGCTATTTCAGAAACTTCACTTTCATGTGTCTTTAGCTGATTGTAAACATCATTCAAAGATGAACTATCGAAGCTCTGCGGATTTTTATCATCATACTTACACTTCGCCACTCCTTCCTTAATCCCATAATAAAGTGAGATTATACTCCATTAAGGAGCTTGTAATTCAATAGCGATTACATCTATAGATCAACTCATTCAACCGATCGTAATAGACTTCAATTGTTTCTGTATCCTTTTGTCTGAACTCTTTAAGTTCAACCAGACACTGCTTCACAGAATTGATCTTTTTCTTTTCACTTCCTTGATACTTTTCTTTAAGAGTATTCCAGATTTCCTTTGCTGTTTTACAACCACGAATATAGTTGTAAACAACAGGTGGCAAAGCACCTCTCAACTCTCTCATGCATCTCTTTTCCTTTTTTTTAAGTCTTGTTTGTTGATCTTCAACATCAGTACTAGTTACAGACGAACCGATATTTTAAACATTTGCAGGTGGTTGAATTGATCCATTAATGCAAGTCCATAACTCTTCATCAATCCCGTTGAGATAATCCTGCATACGATCAGCCCACTGATCATAATATTCAGGAATTAACATAGGTATTTTGGTTGATGATCCAAGAAGATGAGAAAAAGAAGTCATTGAATTGATATTGAAATTCGCCATTGATGATCATATGAAGTTTTTCGAGAATTTTGAATTAACAACAGGAATTTGAAAAATGACAATTGGAAATGATTCAGAAACTTCAGAAAATCACTCGATTCAATAATCCAAAAGCAGAATCTAATCACAATCTTAGATCTGAGAGAATTTTTCAATTTCAAAAAGCGCGGAAATTTTTGAATCAAAAAGTTGATTCAAAAACTTTTTGAACAAACTGAAAATCAGATCACAAAAATTGATTCCTACTCTAATACCAATTGATGAATCAATGAATCGAGTTTGAATACAAATCAGAGTATGAATTCAGAAAAGAAAATAAGTTTGAACACTGATGTAAATAAGATTTTTCTCTTCAGCTTTATTAGGCTTTGTAAGTTTTACAGAGAGTAGATAAAGTGTTCTATCTTCTAACTCTAGTAAATGATCCTATTTATAGGATACTACAAGCGTACAAAAAATATACTAAGGAAAAAACATTTTAAGCTTCGAATAAAACTGCCTTAGTAAAATACATTATAAACCATACGAAGAGTACAAAAGGCTTTGACTCATTACAACCCAAAATACCCTTACAAGCCCTTGTTGGGTCGTGAGCTTTTCTGTGATGGGCCTTTAGACTTAGACCCATTTTAGACATGGTATATCTTTTGGGCTTTAGGACTAATTGTATTTAGGACTTGGTGGGTTAGGCCCAATAAGGCAAGGATTAAGTGGCCTTTTCCCTTAAAGCTAGGATTTATGGTTTTGGACTCTCCAGGTGGGTTATTGACCTAATTTCTAATTAGGGTTTTATTACTTGTGATTAAGAGTAAGAGGATTTCGTGAGTCAGCAACTCGAGTTTGATTTGATATCTTCAGTCTGAGGTGACTTTCCTTCACTGTAGTCGTAGGTCGAAGGCACCAATGTTGGACCACTAGATTATATTTGTAATATGATAATTATCTTTGTGATAATTACATGTTGTGTCTGTATCTTCTTGATGTCTATGTGACTCTTATTGTTATGATTATATGTATAGTGGTAGGGTTGAAATAGACCAGATACCAGTTGAAAGATACCAGAGTTGATGAAATAGACCAAGTACCGGTTGAAAGATAAAGAGGGGGTGAAATGGACCCAATATGTTGTTTACTGTTATATATATATATATATATATATATATATATATATATATATATATATATATATATATGTAGTGTGGAATATTTTGGGGGAACTCACTAAGCTTTGTGCTTATGGTTTTCATTCTATGTTTCAGGTACTTCCAGCTTGAAACGGAAGGGCCCGACCTGATCACACCGCATACACCTATGTTTTTCCACATCGCATGATTTTGAGATTTTGTACTATGAGAATATTTTACTATGATATACTCTCTACTGTTTTGATATGATTGTCGTCTGATTGGAATGAATTTAAAAATTAAAATTTTCTCTGGATTTTTGGGATCTTACACTCTCAAGAAATCACCATAATGAAGATTGATAGCAAAATGCAGGTTCCAGATCTAGAAAGAAAAGGACTTGGAACGAACCAATTTCATTTTCTTCTTGGCAAGATGAGCATAAAGAATCTTCATGCTTCATCTTTAGAGGGAGTATAGGATAATGATAGTTTATGATAATATTATGTTGTATGTTTATCGTCTCATATTGTTTAGCTTAGTTTGTTTTATCTTATAGTATTTATTCTCCATTGTATTCCGTTTCCTTATTTTTTTAGATTAATCAATAAAAAGTTTGTTCCTGATACCATTCTAGAAAAATTGTTATACACATGATAAAAGGTCAACCTGTTAATACACATGTAGTTAAGAATCAATAACAAGCATGTCTACAATATTTCTATCAGCTAATCTATATCAAGTTAAGGTTTTAGAGAGTGACCTAGTTGTACAATATGCTTATATGGATTAAGCTCAAGCTTGAAATAAAAGGAACTAGATTATAGGTATTGTTAGTAAAATTAACCAAAATTTGGAAGCTTGAAACTTTTTTGTATAAACCAAAGTATTTTTAAGTTTTTGAAAAATACAAAATTACACTATAATGGCATTTGGCATTCGAACAGAATATTCGAATTGAAATATGAAAGCTAAAAACTAATAAGTTCACAAAAATTAGTTGAAACAGTTTTTAGATTATGAGTTTTTTGTTTTAAAATAAAAGTTTTAGATTGTGTTTTATGCAAGTAATCTAACTTATTTTTGGAAAGTATGAGTTTTTCTTTTAAAATAAAAGCTTTAGGTTGTATTTGACGCTTTGACCATAAAATAACTTATAAACTACATTTTATTAATAACTTAAGCTACTTTAAAAAAAACATATATATGTGATAGCTTATATGCTCATTTCAAATATACCGCCATTTTATATTTGTCCTTCATTATATGTCATTTTATATTTGTTATATATCCCTTAGGTTTTAACATACTATATTACTTTATCAAGTATCATTTAGTTTACAATGTAAAATATAGATTTTTAACTATCTAGCCAAATATAACCTTAAACATATATATATATATATATATATATATATATATATATATATATATATATATATATATATATATATATATAAGTACATTGCTATTACAGGTAAGGAATTCCAAGTACAATGCTATTATCAATAAAGAAACAAGTATGTGTACGTTGCTAATACAAGTAAAGACAAGAAATTACATTGTTGTGTTATATCATCCTACTCATACTTTTTTCTATTATAGCATTAGTCTTCAAAAATAAAAGCACATTGCTATTATGGGTTAGGAAATAACACTACATGTTGTGGTTTTGGACTTTTTCCGTTTAGCAAAGTGGGATCCTTCATTTTCTGTCTATCATGTAATTTTGATTTTATCTTTTTGTTTATGAAAATTAGTAGTAGTTCCTCCTCGTTTGTGTCTATTGCCTCATCCTCATGATTTGGTTCCCTTAGAAGCAGAGGTGTTGCAGATCCTGCAACTTCTACTCATGCAAATTAACAATCAAAATTTTAGGCCACAAAGATGATAAAAAACAAGGGTGGGACAAAAAATTTGCAATTCTTGTCCCATTGACACGAATGGGTACCAACCCTATCACTAATCGCAATTCAATAACTACACATGGACTAAACTTTATCACTAAAATGAGAATAAATAAGACCCATTTCGAGCTGCTGCTTTAGGACTACCTAGATTAATTCTCAGGTGATGTTAGATAAAATCAACTTAGTTGCCTAAAATTCCATTTCCCATGAAAATTTTGGCTTAGAATATAATACAACCTGAATTGAATTAAAAAACTTGAAATTTCGAGTAGAGTAACTTTGGCCACAAAACACCTTTTATTGGGTTGAATGCTTGTTAATGCAATGATGTGTCACCTTTTTCCAAATTTATGTAATTTTTTTTCTAGTAAAGTATGCAATTATATTGATTCTAGATGCCAAATGGGTGATAAGCCATTTTTGCTCGCGCAACTACCTGATAAGATGCATAGTAAAGGATATTAGTTAGACTACATAGTTCACAAAGATAACAAGTGCAGACAAGGGTTTATAATCACGACGTTCAAACTATGTTCAATCAAGCCGAAAACATGTATTAGATTAGAAGAAGTAATGTTCATCTTAAAGTCACCATAACCAACATCATTTAATATATTCGATGACCAATTTGTTATAATTAGATGGGTTTTAATCTCACACATTAACCATATGAAAATAAAATATAATTGACATCGTTAAAGAACCATGGACAAAGTATTTCATGATCAGCCTTAATATATATTTCACCAATCTAAGAATAAATTGTAAAGAGAGCAAAAAAATGACCATTTTATTCCAAAAGTTACACGGACCTTCAACTTTCTATACCCAATTTGCAAAGTTGACATGCCTATGTATAATATCAGGGATCTATGGGCGGCTTAACTTAAAGAGTTGAATGAAATGCTAAAATGAGTTGATTGATCATGAATGATTGATAGATTATTTATCAACTTATGTAAAATACCACTCCATAATAACTACACAGTTGAATTTTCAACACCAAAGTCAAAATTTATGACTTTTTTTATAAAGATAACATTTCAAATTTTCTAAAACAACCGAATTACCTTTGGAATTTGAATATCTACAAAACAACCGAATTACCTTTGGAAATATCAGAAGTCTTATCATCATTCTTCAAAGCACAAGCTTCTTGGACATGTGGCGATATGTTAAGGTTCCTAAGTTACGTATCTTGATACATCATCAGAATTTACAAAAATAAAAGTAGATTCCATTGTGTATTGGGTAATTTTTTCCAACAAGTAAATAATTCGTGAATGATAGGGCATCATTTCTTCATTTGGCTCTTCTGAAATGAAGCTCACAAAGTGTAACTTACATGACACAACAATAAGTCAATGAGATATGCAATTCTTTCTCAATTCCATGATTACTACATTTAAATCGTCTTCATTTTAAATTTAAAACCTCTTCCTTTTAATTATTTAGAAATTCATTTTGCATATTCCTCATGTTTCCAGTTTTTCTTCTTATGATAAAAGATATATGATAAGTTCCTGTGACCATCATTGTTTCATATTGCTCCTAAAAACCAACAAAATTAAACCAAGAAGTGGACATCGGAATAAAATTTACTAACCATATATACAATATTTCAAGAAATCGACTTATGTTATTTAAATAGCACACCCACTGAAAAATTAATAAAGACATTAAAAAAAACATGAAATATAATCTCTCAGGTGCTTCTGTTTCAAAGGAATTAACATCAAGTGCGCCTTATTTACCCTTGAAAAAATTGCAATCACTTAGGTTTTTTTGATAATAATACAGCCCCTTTATATCATTGAATCTTAATGGTCTACAATTTGCCAGCAACCAATGAATAAAAACTCTAAACAATCTATTTTGTAGTGTTGCATTAGATTATCATATCTGGGATAGAGGAATTGTGTTTTTGGTAAAAAAAAAAAAAAGATATTGAAATTACAACCTGGAACAAACCTATGAAATAAAATCCAGTTTGCCAGATTGGCGAAAAAGGGACAATTTTGAATTGATTCAAGGCTTTATTCACTTGTTCCTTGGTTGTCTTTGATCTTTATTGCTATGCCCACTTTTTCACTATTTCTTCAATCAACTTGACCTAAAAAAGCATAAATTAGAATGATTTGGGACTTTAAAAACTTTTTTTTAGATGTTGCAATGATCAGAACATACAAAAACTCACAAAATAATTCGAGTGTACCTTTGAAGGAGGTTGGAATACGAAATTGGAAAGACTAGAAAAAGAAGATACGGTGTGATGACCGAGCACCGGGTGTTGAACCCACCAGGGTCAGATGATGTTGGATGAATTCCACTTTCACAATGAATAAGAAGCATTGATCGTAAGGGCAATTGGCTACAGGCTTAACGAGATGGTAAGAGAATTAAAACACACAAACTCTAATCATATGGAAAACGGAACCCAAAAGTAGAAAAAATCGCACAAAACAAAAACCAACCTTTATCGTAATGGACAGTTAACAACTATTGATGACGGATAATTAGGGTTCCAACGGATGCAAATTGCTGATGCAGGAGGAGGAGGAGAATGGAGATTAGGGTTCTGGAAATTATTGCGGTTAGGGAAAGGGAACCTGAATTCAGAGGGTCTCTGTGTTTGTTGGTCGATACAAGAGAGTCTGGCATAAGGCGGTGTGGTTTTATAAAAAGCGGTACCCATAGATCAAATAAATTGATTCACATCAGACCCGACCAAATGTAATCTTCCAAGACCCCTTCACGCTTTAAGAAAACTAAGAATGGTCGGATTTCTTGGTGTGGATAAAGTCGGATGTGCTGTAGGAAGAAAGCATTAAGGTGTATATGTCGATGTTCAGAAACAAGGCGTTGAAGGAGAAGCCTGTTGGATTAGTGTCTAAGCCCGTAACCATATTTGTCAAGTACTTGACCTGATTGTGCATGGTCCTTTTGGGTTGCCTTCACCAGAGCAACTTGACTGGAGAAATAATAGAGAAAGAGGTTATTATGATTTATTAATATGTTATAAGAATAATATATTAAAGGAGAAATCATATTTATTTAATTGATATTGGTCAATAATTAATTAAGAATTAATTTTGTGATCAAGTGTAATTAATTAAACTAGAGGGGCTGAATTGTAATTATGTGATAGTTACAAATTAATGTAAGGATTATCCTAGATATGGGTTGGACGAATTCAAGGGGATAAGGATCCTTGAAATCGTCCAAAGGGTAAGGATAGGGGTTTTCAAGGCTTATCTTATGGTTACTTGGTGGGCAAGCAACTAGATAAGGATAAGGGCTGAAACCCTAATCCCTACACCTATATAAACACCCCTAAGGCCATAAGAATTCGTCCATGCCTTCCTAAAGGGTTCTTAGGGCCGATTTCATACCTCCTCCCTCTCTCTCTTGTCTCTCCATTTGCTCTTGGTGTTTGTGAGCCATTAGAGGTACTACACTTGTGGTACTTGCTTTCAAGACTTAGGGTTTGAAGATTTGAGTTTTTATTGCAATATAACAACAAGAGGTATGTGATCTAAACCTACTATATGAATTTCGAAAATACTAGTGCATATTAGGGTTTCTTCATGTGTTCATAATGTTGTGTATCTAATAGTGAAAACATAGATCCAATTCTAGGGTTGCATCCACACATAGGATTGTTTGTACATAACCCATCAGTGGTATCAGAGCCTTTGGTTAACTTGTTTTCAATTAGTATTATACAATTGTATGAACTTGACATACTAGGGTTTATAGCCAATAAACCCTGGAAGGCTTGAAATTTCGAGATTAGGGTTTCTATACCCTAATTTGCGAAATTTTGAAAGGGTTTTCAAATCCTTTCCTTAAGCCTCAAGATTTCGAAATCCAGGGTTTGAAAAATCCCATGATTTTCGAAATTAGCCTCCTCCCCGAGATAAGATCCTAAATTTTAGGGATTTGGATTATCTCATAGCTTGTAATTATCCTTTAATGGTCATATATGGTAATTAGAGATTTTGAATTATCCTATCCCATGATTTTCGAAATTTAAAGGGATTAGGATAAAATAATTGTTTATTTGGTAATTATCCTTTATGATTTAGATAATCCCTTATGATTTAATAATTTAAATTTATAGTTTAATTCAAGATAATTATTAAATCAAAAGTTTTAATATTTAAAATTTTAATTTAAATAGTCTTAAATTTCGAAAATTTTAAAGTGAGATTAAAACCTAATTGTTTTGAAAAGTTTCAAAACCTGCCCTCAAGTTTTGGAATTTAAATTGTTTGATTAAAATTTTAATTTTGAAAATGTTAAATTCTAAAACCCTAGTTTTGAAAAGTTCAAATTTCACCCTTATGGTTTTATTAAATTAATTAAGTGTATAATTAAAAGAGAGTTAATAAATCCATAATGATAAGGTTTATATTTTAAGTGTAATTTATAAAATTTAAACCACCTAGTATTTTAAAAGTGTAAAATACACCCTTATACTATGTATAACATTAAAAGTCTAATATTATATAGGGAAAATGACTCTTGAGGGTAATTAACTTTTGCGTTTGTACTCATTTGGTCCCTTTTCTTTTTTTTGTATTCAATATACCATCGAACTTGTTGTTGGTGTTTACCATAGCCCTTTTGACCGGCTTTTGACCTGTGATAGCCGGTCAAAGGGTTATGGTGAACACAAACAACAAGTTCGATGGTATATTGAGTACAAAAAAAGGAAAGGGACCAAATGAGAACAAACGCAACAGTTGGTTACCCTCCTAATTCATTTTCTCTTTACTCGTTTACAATAAATCTCACATCATCTCCTACTGATATTAATGACTTTATGAGATTCATTCTTGCTTCTCTTCAAAACATAACCTACGAAAGGACATTATTCATACATGTACAACTTTGTAATGACTTGAATATTTATTAGGGGAATCTTGACTAAGCAAGCGCATTTCATGACTACATTTACATTTGCAATCAAATGATTTATCGTATCATGGATTCTAGACAAGTCTACAAACGAGTGGAATCATAAGTGCTGTGATTTTTGAGTTTACTTAGCTTTAAGATCGAACTCATGGGATAAGATACAACATCAATATGTACAATATCATGCTGCTTTTGTAGACACATCACCATCATATTGTACATATTGATGTTATATCTTATCCCATGAGTTCGATCTTAAAGCTAAGTAAACTCAAAAATCATAGCACTTGTGATTCCACTCGTTTGTAGACTTTGTCTATAATCCATGATACGATAAATCATTTTATTGGAAATGTAAATGTAGTCATGAAATGCGCCTGCTTAGTCAAGATTCTCATAATAAATATTCAAGTGCATTACAAAGTTTTACATGTATGAATAATGTCCTTTCGTAGGTTATGTTTTGAAGAGAAGCAAGAATGAATCTCATAAAGTCATTAATATCAGTAGGAGATGATGTGGGATTTATTGTAAATGAGTAAAGAGAAAATGAATCAGGAGGGTAACCAACTGTTGCGTTTGTTCTCATTTGGTCCCTTTCCTTTTTTTTGTACTCAATATACCATCGAACTTGTTGTTTGTGCTCACCATAACCCTTTGACCGGCTATCACAGGTCAAAAGCCGGTCAAAAGGGCTATGGTAAACACCAACAACAAGTTCGATGGTATATTGAATACAAAAAAAAAAAAGGGACCAAATGAGTACAAACGCAAAAGTTAATTACCCTCAAGAGTCATTTTCCCTATTATATATGTATAACTAAAATGCAAGTCTTACCGTTAGTAGGCCTCATTCACGAAGCCGATCTATAAGGGGGTATAAGGTTATGGCCTATAAAATGGCCGTTTAATGGGTATCCACTCTTACCCACCGCTTCCTTGATTGGTGGAGGGTCGTTAGCCGAACGAGTAGGATAGGAAAATCCTTTCTTCACTAATAAGTATAATGAATCTATGTATAGTAACTAAATGCTTTTACAAATTCCCAATCCTAGTTACTTTAGGCAAAAGTGAAATTGATGCAATCCCATGAAATTACACTTTGTACCCTTGCTAAGACGTTAGTGGAGCACGTGTGATTAACTGGCACACTAATTGAGTTCTAAGCAAAGGTGGCAAAGGGTGACTCAATGTTTGCCATAGTTCGATGGAGTGTGTGTGGTTTACTGGCACATCGAATAGGTGATTGTAACAATTAGGGAACCATGTACATTTGCATGGTTATTCACACCCACTGTGTGATCCTCGGCATCCCAGTCACAAACGAGAGGGGCATATCGAGATTTAAACATGCCATTGAAAAGTTCAATGAATCTCAAAGGAAATCTAGGAATTCTTAATACATTTAAAACTTAAGCCTTTATGTTTTTCATGGTGAAGAATTAGTGAATCGTCATTCACTTACCTCCAAATTATTTGCATGTTGGATTACGACATCCCTCTTCTAATGTGTAAATAATGTTGTTGGATCCTATCCTTAATGTCTCATTTGGGTGTTTCATTAAGGATTCAATCAACTAACTTGAAATTCCACCCATTTTGTGGATGTCTGATTCTAACCGTGGTCCTCCCGAATCCCAAGGAAAAAGTGTTCCTGTTGAAAGTAAAAGCTTGTTCCAAAGTGAAGGATCAATGTGGACTAGCTTGATTTCACTTCTTCCTCCTCCTCCCGTTGTTCTCCCTGGCCCACAAGAACGAAGATTTGAAAGGTTCAAAATCACTGAAGCCCTATTGGCAATGGAACATGAAGATGGTAAACCATGTGTGCTCACGTCCTAGGGATGAAATCACATATTGATAGGTTGATTATGTTGGTTGCGTCTTTCCCCAATAAGTTGGCTATGGACTGGGTTCTTCAGTCACTCCCTAAATCATATGATAAGTTCATAAGAGAGTATTATATGATGGATCTTGACGCGACCCTCATTGACTTAACTTACATGCTTATTGATGTTGAATCAGAAATGATTTGGCGAAGTAATGGAGCATATTTGTATGATAATTCAACCAACCATGCTTCCGTGGACATTCTAGGAGAACCCACATGTTTCTGCTGCCAAGAGAAGGGGCAATGGATACGAAGCTGCCCAAAGGACCTGAAGAGTCTAAGAGATGGGAGAGTCAAGAAGTATGGCTCTACTTCAGGTATAAAATCCACTATCTAACTCCATTAAATTCCTATTCTTTATACATAATGTGATAAGATTACATTTGCATGTTTTGCAGGATTAGAGAAAAGAGAGGAAGTTTGATGGAAGAGCAAGATGAGTCTGACCACGAAGATATGGATTACGATCGCATGGATTCGAAGATCGGATTTTGAGCTTAGGAAGTCATGATAGATTTGTTAGGAGTATTTGATTACATAGTTTTTCAGTTGAATTTTGCATTGTAAGGACATGTTTTCCGCTGCTTTTATGAATAAAATAAATTTTGGTTTTATCTTATTTGTTTATCCTTACAATGGCATATATGAAAAATTGATGTTTGTGTACTTCTATTATTAGCAAAATGGATTTGATTCTTAATTAGGTTATTTATGGAAGTGTCAAGAGTTTACTAAATAGGGAGAGTTTCTCATCGCCCAAGTTTCAAGTGGATAGGAACTTGGAATCGTGCAACAAGTATTGTATGACGAATGAGAACTTTCACATTTGGGAAATTTAGACTAATTCCTTGACAAAGTGTCAATTGAAGGACTAGGAGATCAAATACACTAGTTCGTACGTTGATCAAGTCTACCACAAGAGTGACAAAGATATTCGTCATGATTTACTAAAGTTTAGTGAATATGATTATACTTATAAAGATTGAGTATAATTCTGGGTTGATTAAAAGAGTTTCAATCAATAGCAAGACGAATAAGAAGAATCAAGTAGGCAGAAAGATAAAAGTTTCTCTATTCTAAGAAGAAGGGAGAGTACATTTTATCATGTTTTATGATAAGTCTTAACGATTAAGAACCATATCTCAATTGATCCTCTAAGTGAGTCTTAGTACAATTTGTATGTCTAAAAAAAGGAATCGAGAATTGTGGAAATGGTTAAATCAACAAGACAATCATACTTCGTTCCAACATCAAGTCTTAGAGTTATACTCCAAGATTGTGAATTGAGTGACAAGTCTTAAGAAGGTTTATAACATTCATCAAATGTGGAATTTGGAAAAAGGATTTTCTTATTCTTGCACATTTGAAATTGGTAAGTTGTGATGTCTTGGATAAGACAGAGATCAACTAGGACCAATCATGTGAAATGTTTTGTATTGATAAAGCTACACTAACTCTTGAATATTTGTTTGTCAAGAAATGGTTCTTAACAAGAGAATCTTATATGTCAAGGAGTCAGTGGGAGTCTTAATGGTCTTGAAAGGTTTCAAGAACAAATCAAGAATAAACCTTATCAATCATCACTAGCACACGACTTGAGGTTTACGACCTATCATGTTGACACTATTTTGTTTCTGTGCCATTCCATTTGAGTTTTCTATGCATGTGAGTTCTACGAGTCCTCAATGGATTGCATAGGAGCAAGACACCTTGCTCAATGGAAAGTACATTAAAATGAAGGGGTGGGCTGCTCAATAACTTGGAAGTAATGGTGGGACCCTTGATGGCAAGAAATTAAGAAGAACAAGTTCTATCCATAAGAAGTTTGAATTTTGTCACTAACATTATCTTGTCACTAACATTATCTTGTGATTATGGTTATGACGAATTCACATGGATGGGAACATATACACCACAAAATCTAAGTGTCATAAGGTTTCTTTCATTCATGAGAATGACTGTGAGGAAACGCTTCCACTAAGAGAGATTTTGAAGATAGCATTATGTAATTTGGGTTTCTCAAATTCAACTATGATTACGGCATACCTCTTCATAGTTCGAATTATGGGAAAATGGAAAATGGGTCTGAACATTTTAGACTTATTGATCTGAGTCCTAGAATCGTTTAGACATATACATATAAGTTGTCCAAGGAAAAGTGTATGAGTTTGAGAAGCTTAGATAAAGTCTTATCAAAGCATCTATTATTAGAAATATGAACTTAAGAAATTTTTTTCTACAAGTTCAGCTGATTTCTGAATACATGTCGAAGCTAGTGGGAGCATAAGTGTTATGCTGGTAAAGAAATAATCATCATGTAAGTGGGAGCATGATTATTATGGTAAGTATTGCAAGTTAGCAATATTAATTATAGAAAACAAGTGTTGTGCTTTGCAAAGTGGTAAGGGTTGAAAAGTTGTTTTGCTATAATTAAGGGAGAGAATATTGTACTTCGTTTCAAAATCTAAAGCTTAGATTGAGAAATTTTAATAAATTTAGTCAAATGATACATCGTGTATTCTTAAATTTCGATTATGATTACGGTATCCCTCTTCATAGTTCAAATTGTAAGAACATGACACATAAAATATTATGGCAGAAGATTGATAGAGTATCGTATCTTTATGTAAGCCATTATGCATCGTGTCCCATACGCTTCGGGTATAGGATCGATTGCCAGTGCTATACTATTTGACCATTCTAAAATTTTTCCAAATGTCTAGCGCATTAAGATGGAAAAAGGACAAAAATCGGTTTTGACTAAGATAATTAAACAACTATCAAAGGACGATCCAAAGTTCGCTGAGGATTGGTCGTTTGTGAGTAGTTGGAAGTATGGTATTGAATGGACCATATCGACATTATTATGAATAAATAAGATTTTATTAAGAATGAGTTGTCATATGGTAAATATGAAAATTTTTCCATAATTTGGAGTTGGAAATTAAGAATTTATGTCTAGATTAGAAAATTTTATGCAAAAGGATGTTCAAAGGAATGTACTTTGATTGAGAGACATCACATCTATAGAATTGTTCTGTAACAATTTTTGATAAAGTACCTTGTGATTTCGTTGGCCGGGTCTTTGTGATTGTTGTGTCATTACTTCACAAGAGGATCATTGCATAAAATATTAGAATTTGACATATTCTAAAAGGTGGCAAGAATTGGGTATTCTTACACTAATTATAAGGATTGGGGATTATGAAATGAGTTTCATTTGAAAAGTTTTTCAATTGATCTAATTCACAAAGTATGGACTATAGGAAATCAAAGTGTACATGCTTGGAGCATGGGACAATTGTGGTTATGATTCGAGTTATAAAGTTGATTATCTGAAACATTAAACAATGGATAATGAGTAATCAATATGGTGATTAAATAAAGGTGTTTTATTTATACTCACAAGTTTGGGGTCATATAAGATTAAGTATTATCATTGTGTTTCTCTTTGCATGTTTTGACTTCCAAAATAATTGAGTTTATTAAGAATAATCGAATTATTCAAACGGTCCACAGTCAGTCATACATTGGAAGTAGGTATGAATGAAGACTATCATGAATTGGTTTGTAGATTGTCTAAAGTGTATTAGACATAGCAAAGGTTTGCTGCAACGTTCATGAGTGCTTGTGAATATGATTTTGAGCATTGGAATAAACCCACGCTCACTTGGATCGCTTCATGGATTTTATCACGAGCAATTGGTGAGATGATAATATCTTGTATTCTTGAAACCAAGATGTGTGAGTTGTATCTTGCGAATCGGTTGCACATTGATAATATGTAAACGCGCCAGTAACTTGGTGTTATAAAACTTATTGTTGTGTGTGATTTGGTGAGTGAGTGCAAGCAAGCATTGAGTTGAAGTTTATCCATTCCTTTTACCCAAAGTGGGATAAAAGAGATATATGTGTGGCCCCTCGATGATTTAGTGATGACAAACGTAAATGCTCGACCGGGCTAGGGCTAATTTGATTTGTTTAATTAGTCAGTCGTCGTAAATCGGAAATCGGGAAACAACACATAGACTGAGAGAATGATTTCAGTCCATGTCTCACGTCTATACGATATCTATAATGGAGGAATATACGATCCCTTATCTAAAGGATAGGTTACTGATAAGATTAGAGTTCGACAGCGTCTTTGAGAGCTACGATTGCTAATCGGGTTGTACTTACTATTATAGTTACTAGACTTATCCAAGTGGGAGACTGTTGGATTAGTGTCTAAGCCCGTAACCATATTTGTCAAGTACTTGACCCGATTGTGCATGGTTCTTTTGGGTTGCCTTCACAGAGCAACTTGACTGGAGAAATAATAGAGAAAGAGGTTATTATGATTTATTAATATGCTATAAGAATAATATATTAAAGGAGAAATCATATTAGTTTAATTAATATTGGTCAATAATTAATTAAGAATTAATTTTGTAATCAAGTGTAATTAATTAAACTAGAGGGGCTGAATTGTAATTATGTGATAGTTACAAAGTAATGTAAGGATTATCCTAGATATGGGTTGGACGAATTCAAGGGGATAAGGATCCTTGAAATCGTCCAAAGGATAAGGATAGGGGTTTTCAAGGCTTATCTTATGGTTACTTGGTGGGCAAGCAACTAGATAAGGATAAGGACTGAAACCCTAATCTCTACACCTATATAAACACCCCTAAGGCCATAAGAATTCGTCCATGCCTTCCTAAAGGGTTCTTAGGGCCGATTTCACACCTCCTCCCTCTCTCTCTTTTGTCTCTCCATTTGCTCTTGGTGTTTGTGAGCCATTAGAGGTACTACATTTATGGTACTTGCTTTCAAGACTTAGGGTTTAAAGATTTGAGTTGTTATTGCAATATAACAACAAGAGGTATGTGATCTAAACCTACTATATGAATTTCGAAAATACTAGTGCATATTAGGGTTTCTTCATGTGTTCATAATGTTGTGTATCTAATAGTGAAAACATAGATCCAATTCTAGAGTTGCATGCACACATAGGATTGTTTGTACATAACCCATCAAAGCCGACATAAGAAGGATTCAGTCGACTTAGTGCAAAAACGTGTCCGCTAAATTGAGTCGATTGGGGTTGTTTACGTGGCGGTGCTGGAACTATGTAAATTTAATTTTGGCAGTACCACATAAATAGTGTCTTTATATATAGTAATGATATATATATATATATATATATATATATATATATATATATATATATATATATATATATATATATATATATATATATATATATAAGGTTATAATGTGGATGGATAACTATTATACGGATGTAAGAACAATGTTATTATATGAGAATTACTAAAACAATAAGTTGTTTAGTAATGTAAATACGTTCAACCTCACACAATTATTATCATTTTCATGTATTCTCACTAATTCTTATTCATTATTATTCTTAGGCATCATTTTTCACCTATTTTCATTCTTACAGAATACGATTCAATAAACATCCTGATATAATGAAAATAATAACAATAAAGTGTATAATAACCTTATAAACAGTTTAATTTGTGAGATTGCGTGATAATAACAATAGTTATGTAAGATTGAACGTATTTATATTATCAAACAACATATTTTCAATGTCATTTTTACAGAATTTGTCCACACGCCCGCATAATATGTCATATATATATATATATATATATATATATATATATATATATATATATATATATATATATATATATATATATATATATATATATATTGCTTTAATTCGAATTTCTTAAGTCAACATTTAAAAGCTTCCAACAATTTTGTTGACAAACATGCTTGTCTTTCAAACGATGTGTTTTATTGTTGAGGACATCTTGATATTCTAGCCTTATAGCCTTATAGGGTTGTTACATGTTTCTTGCTTTTTTATTTTAGTCAGAACCAGCTTAGTTTTTATTCAAACAAACTTAAACTAATTTTGAACTCGAATAATTTGATAAAGGTTGGAGACCATTAACAATTTAATGAAAGATAACTTGATTGAGACGATAAAATATTGAAAATATCGTGAGAAAACTAAAACTAAAAGGCGTGGCGTTCACCAAACTCTCCCCCTCTTTTTTGCCTTGGGAAGTGAGGATTCCACGTTCGTTGAGACTTCGAAACCGACCATTTCTTAACCAATCTTTTCATCTTATTTTTTTATTTTTTATTTTAATATTATATTCCGCATAGATTTAGTCCCAATTATAATATCTTAAAGTAACTTACCAAAATATTCCTAGACAAATTTTTTTTCTCAAAAACATCCTTAAATTTGAAGCCGATAATTTCGATTAAATTATTTAAAGTAAAATTGACTTGGTGATACTTTATATCTAATGAACTAATCAAGTAAAAGAAATTTTATCCAGAATTAAAATGAGTCAAATGCATAAAAAAATATAAAAAATATATTAAATTATTATTTTAATATTATTGATTTTAAATACATTTCTTTGCAAACAACTTTCTCATTGCTATATATATATATATATATATATATATATATATATATATATATATATATATATATATATATATATATATATATATATATTTGGTGATTTGTTGTCATCAATGTTATTTAAGTGTAATAGGATTACTTTGTTGACTAAAAATGATCTTGATAAATATTAAACAAGTAACGAAGGTGTGGAGTACACACTTGTTTAAGATTGATCAAGTATCAAAGTACACTGTCATTTAAGGGCAAAACCCCCGAACGAACGGGGGTCCGGGGGCAGCGCCCCTGGGAGCGGGGTCCAAGGGGCAGAGCCCCTGGGCGAAAATTTTTTATTTAGGTTATATTGCTATATTAAAAATGCATCAGAAAATCGAAATTTTGAATATTTGACCCGGTTTTGACTTTGCATTAATCCTTATACCAAACCCGGATTTATAACAGTTTTGACTGTTGAGAAAAACTGTTATATGACAGTTTTGACAGTTTTCAGACAAGGAATGTATATAACCAATTTTTAGTCAGTTTTCTGGTACTCACGAAAATTACACCATCTCATTCTCTCTTTCTTTCTCTTTGATTTTATCTGAGTCTTATCCAATTGAGGATTTGGGAGTACCACCCAAATACTTCGATTTGAAAGTGATTATCACGATTATCAGATTTCCAAGTGCCACTAAACCATATTTCTAACATATATAATTTATTTCTTTTTCTAGCTTATACCAAAATATAAAAATTAACGTTTTTGGCTTTTTGCTAATCGAATCTAAAGTTACTGTGTCTTGATTTCATTAAAATAGATCATACACCACATCATCATCTACTAGGATTCTTGTTAGATTTAATCATATCATAGTAATTATAAACAATGGTTTACCAAAAGCTTTGAAGAGCCAAACGGTATCATGTGTATTGGAAAGATACATTTTCTCTAAATGATGAAAGATTCAAGTATCATGACGAACAAAATATATATAATCAAGAGTATGATTAGTGACTGTATGATTGTTCTTGTAATTGTTTTTTTTAAGAATAATTTAACTGTTTAATTTAGAAAATTATATATGTACTCTTGTAATACATTGGCATATAATTTTACTTTTTAAAGTATTATATATATATATATATATATATATATATATATATATATATATATATATATATATATATATATATATATATATATATATATGATTAGGGGAAAATAATCTACATAAATTACTCTTTAACAACACAAATATCGTGAATAATTATGATCGCTACATGGAAAAATATAAGTTTGCTTTGAGATGGCCAAACATTTATCTTTTAATATGTCAATGATTGCTTATAGATTTGTTTACAATATGATGATGAACTTTGTGGTCCGATTTTCACACTTTCAGAAAGAGAGGGGACCCTATAGAAAAGTGTGCCTAAAAAGAATCCAAAGATTATATATATATATATATATATATATATATATATATATATATATATATATATATATATATATATATATATATATATATATATATATATATATATATATATATATATATATATATAGGGAGTAGTTCAAATGAAAACCACAAAAGATTAAAAATCCTAAGAACCCACATTTAATTAGTAATATGTATTGTAAATATTACTAGACATGTTAAAATCTTAATTTTTGTCTTTTTGTTAAGAAAATGGTAAAATTATATTTTTTTTAGTGAAATATTATCATTCATATAATCATTCTATATTTTTAACACCAAAATTATGTAAAATGCAATTTTATATAATTCATTTACAGTTTAATACATAAAATTCACAACTTAATACAATTTATTTTACACTAATTCACAAATTTAAAGAACTCAAACCCAAAGTCTACCATCACCACCAGCACCACACGCTGCCACCAATCTCGTAGGTCAACGTTGCAACCATCTTTTCTTGCAAATCATATATGTATATAAAGTCATGTAATGAGAGAGTAAATACTACATTCCTAATTTAATAAACCTATTAATTCAGTTATTTTGAATTTAACACTAATCAATTAAAAAAACTAATGCATTCTTACGTACTTATACAACACAAAAAATAAATATATATTCACAAGAACATTAATACAAAATTTATGAAAAAAATCACAGTAAATTGCGGTCAGTTCACAACTTAATATAGTCAGTTATCGTTTAATACATAAAATTCACAGCTTAATATAATAAATTAACAATTTAATACACTGAAATGTCATATTCTTAATTTAAAACTTACATTTATATTTCAGATATGAAGGTTAGTGTTTTTTTCAAAGTTTAATTTAAATAATATTCTTAGTTTAAATTTTTGTATAATTTATTTAAATTTAGAAAACATCATATATGTGTATAATGATTATTCTCTCTTATATTTCAGAAGCAAGCACAAAATTTATAACGAAATCACAGCATAATACAGTCAATTCACAACTTAATATAGTCAATTCAATGTTTAATACGATAAAATTATTTAGTCACATCAATATTATCAACTTAAAAATAATATTTATACGTTCATATATGCTGACCTCTCTATGTATTAAATTTTGAATTTATTATATTAAGTTCTAAATAAAATTTACACCTTAGTACATAAATTCACAGTTTAATACAATACATTTATATCTAATTTACAAGTATAATATGTTACTGTATTAAGAAATCATTCACAGTTTAATACATACATAAATTATCTCTTATTTCAGAACTAATCATTAAAAAAACATATACAATTTAGCGAATAAAAAAAATCAAATCTGGATAAAAAATCAGAATTCACAGTTTAATTCAACATTTGAGACACTAACTCACAGCTTAATTCAATATTTCAAACACTAACTCACAATTTAGTGAATATAAAAATTCATATTCACAATTTAATAACTTACATATTCACAAAGTAATATATATAAAACAAATATTCACAGCTTAATAACTTAATGAATTTCGTTCAAGCATTTCATCAAACATGTTGTGTGCACCATATATATCAGAACCATAATCATAATAAAACAGACGATCTTAACAAATATACAAATAGACGTTATATTAACAATTCATTCACTCTTTAAACTCTAAAAAACTTCATCAGTATCATTCACAACTAAATTTACAACTTAATAACTTACCTAATTTCATTGAGGCATTTCATCAAGCACATTGTGTGCATCTTTATTTGTAGAACATTTTTATGTAAACACAATCATCGGAGACCAGATCTGATGTGGTGGTGGAACCGTCATTGGCCACCATGAGATACACCACAGATATAAACACCAAATCTAACCTGAAATAACACAAATACTTCAAATTTGATCACGATCTGATGGTGTTTGACTAGAGATCAGAGAAAATACATAGAGACGAGTTAGAGAGAAGGAAGAGTTGGTCGCGAATCAAATCTAGTCAAGATCCAACTGAGATTTCGTCGGAGTTTTAACTATCATGTAACGACCGTAGATTCGGGCTAGTCAATTTAGAGACAATAAGCGTCAAAAATGACTTTTTAATAGAATATTATTTAGAATAAATAATCTTAACCAAGTTATAGTATATGTCACAAAGGTTCCGTACATATAAAGAACGCCGAAATCTGAGTTATAACGAAGAAGTTATGACCCGTCGAAGTTTTACGGCAAAACCGACACAGCACCGGAAATCGTAAAAATTGAATTTATGATAAAATACTTTCTAGCCTTAATAATATAAACAAAAGTCGTAGAAAATGCTAAAGTGATAGCGTCCATAAAAAGAACGTCCAAATCTGACTTCGTATGAGGAAGTTATGATTTTTCTAAGATTTAGCATAACAGTACACAGGCCGAAATTCGAATTTTAGATCGGTTGATTTTTAGCCAAAATAATCTAAACGAGAAATGAAGATATCTTTAATAGGAGTTAAACGATAAAAAGACAGTCGAAAACGGAGCTCATATGCGAAAGATATGGACGAAGCTTAGTCTCTACTTTTCAAGGGCGGCGAATTCGATGCAAATTTATAAATCTGAGATAGAATAAGAATTAGCCGACGAGGTCTAAATAAAAGTTGTAGTAATCATAAATACCAACGCGTGAATATCAAGAACGTCGAGAATAGAGCTCGTATGAGAAAGATATGGACGAAACTTAGTCTCTACTCTTCAAGCGCGGCGAATTCGATACAGTTTTGTAAATCTGATCTACAATGAGAATTAGCGGGCAGGCTCTAAATGAAAGTTGTAGTACTTGTAAATACTAACGCATAGATATAAAGAATGTAAAAATTGAAGCTCGTATGTGGAAGATACGGACGAAACTTAGAAACTACTCTACGATAAAACCCATATAAATAAAGGGTGAATCCTTCATATTTCTCACACCTTTCACCCTCTCTTTTTCTCTCTAACTTCTCTCTAGCCTCCTTAAACCCCTACCAAGTCTAGGGAACCTCCCTAGGATGAGAAGGAATCCCTAGAGCACCCGACGGCTCAGAGAAGAAAAGTTTTCGGCTCGGAAACGTTGCTCCAGCGTTGCCCAGTTTTTTAATAAAAACTCGTTGTAAGTGAGCTACGCCTACACTATTTCTAATAGAACTTTTATTTAAATATAGTAATGTTATTAGGACCTTATAATAATTATTTGGGTTATTATTATGTGTTATATAAGTGTCGTTATTATATCTTTTTAACCACTCGCGGTACAGGGAATCTGGTTTAAAAAAACACATAGGGTTGTTGGATTTCAGAAGTGCTATATGCCAAAATGGTCCTGCCCTCTGGTGTTTTATGTCTTGCCCCTGTCTATACATAGTGGGTGAAGAGTACTGTTTAACGCTTATATAATAGTAATAATAGCTAGACTATTAATTAGTCTCGGTAAATATTAGACTAAAACCTAGTGGTAATGATACTAGGTTTTGTCGAAGGATATTGTTTTAAGAGTAACGAAGCGCTGTCTGAGTTCGGAATCACCACCTTACTAGGTGAGTGCATAGTCCCTTTCATATTACACACAAATATGAAGTATTTTAATATAAATTACATGCTATGTATGCATATTGTCTGAATACTTGTTGTCTATGCTGGGTGAAAGATTTTTATACATGTTTTAAATTATTTAAACTGTATATGGATTTTAAATCTACAAAATGTGTTGGGTAAAACATGGGTAGATGAAATAGTTGTTGTGTGATAACACGATGAAAGACATCAATGTTGACAGTGATCCAGTCATCTAGTGGAGTATAGATGACGATCACAGACTATACTAGACAGTCCAGTGGAATGCTAGCAGACTCGTACCCTGTAGGTGTTTTTGAACTAGGTGCTCATTAGGTATTTTGAACTGAGTGTGTTCACTAGGTATTTTTGAACTGAGTGTGTTCACTATGTATTTTTGAACTGAGTGTGTTCACTATGTATTTTTGAACTGAGTGTGTTCACTAGATATTTTTGAACTGAGTGTGTTCACTAGGTATTTTTGAACTGAGTGTGTTCACTATGTATTTTTGAACTGAGTGTGTTCACTAGATATTTTTGAACTGAGTGTGTTCACTAGATATTTTTGAACTGAGTGTGTTCACTAGGTATTTTTGAACTGAGTGTGTTCACTAGTTATTTTTGAACTGAGTGTGTTTACTATGTATTTTTGAACTAAGTGTGTTGACTAGATATTTTTGAACTGAGTGTGTTCACTAGGTATTTTTGAACTGAGTGTGTTTACTAGGTATTTTGAACTGAGTGTGTTCACTAGGTATTTTTGAACTAAGTGTTTACCAGATGTTTTGGGCTACGTGTTCACCAATTGTAATCTATAAACCTTGATAATTATGGACTTTGTGTCAATTCCTTAGGATGATCCCTAAGAATAAATGAACGAGGAATATTTGACTCTTAGGGTAGATCCTTAAGAGTAAAGAAGATAATGAGGATGGGTAATTGGGAATTGTTTGAAGATTAAACATAATAATTATATTATTGTGGGTTGAAAACCCTATGTACTCACCAGGTTTCCCAACCTGACCCACTCAGTTTAGTTATATCATAGGTGTTGATATGAAGTCACATTACACTGAGAGAATAAGGAGATATAAATCACTAGTGATAATGAATGTAAGTAATGTTTATGCTTATGTTTCAGTATTGACGATGACATCCCAAATGTTTTAAAATGAATAAAAATACTTTTCTTCGGAAATGCTTTGATAACGTATTTATCATGTTTAACTAGGAACAAATTCCGCAATAATTTTTATTAAAAGAGGTACTCTGATTTTTATAAAGCATAAACAAAATCGGTCTTTTCTGGCCGTGAAAATGGGGATGTCACAGTTGGTATCAGAGCATTAGTTTAAGCGAACTAGGAATAAGGATTTATTTCTAGACTTAAACTTAGAATGCTAAGTGATGATCGTGAGGAGTGTGTCTAATATATTTAGGAAGTACACCTGAATAGACACAAGCAGTAGCTTATTTAGGGAAGATGCCTAACATGCTTTTATGTGCTTAATAATTTGTGATGCTTTATGCTATCGTTTGATCGGATAACTGGTATGTTGCCGACCGGATCTGGAAATTTTATGTGTTAAGATTTCTAAATGTATAAGTACGATATTAGAACTGTCATATAATTTTTCGAGGCATTAAGGAGGAATACATGTCTAAACCTTCTTCTATCTTTATTCACGTCTCTATACACTAAACGACTGCTCTGGTGTGCAGAACATCATGGTGAGGACTCGTAGTGAATTGAGTAAATGGAGGAAATGAGAAGGCTTACGATACTGAATAGAGTCTATCAGAAGATATCGTAAGAGTGATATATTGGCTTTAGAATGCGACTAATAAATAATACGTCTAGTACGGGAGAAGTACACTTTCGATTAGCGGAAAGAAAGATTTTTGTCACACCCCCGAACCAGACGGCGGAAATGTCCGAGGGCTCGCGTGACTCAAATTGAATATCATCACAATGAATATCCATGAAACATAACATAAACTTCACCATGCATTAATACATTACAACTGGCATTGTTCACATCAAGTACATTAAACATTACATATCCATAGCATAAATTGTCTAAAAGTTTTCAAAACAGAATGTCCTAACACACTTGGTATTGTTGTTCAGCTTATCTGTTACCTGAGAATACAAGTTATTTGAAAACGTCAACATATACAATGTTGGTGAGTTCATAAGCAGGTTTGATATGAAAATGGTTTGTGTAGTTTGTAAAACCCAGAAAATCCGATATTTTCTGAAACAGCAATTGTTTATATAAAATTGTGAAGATCCATAAATATATGCATGATGATTTCAAAACGTGTATAAATGAGAAGCTTTGTATTGAAAGTACAAGTGAATAATGTTGATCTTCCCCGGAAAACCCGATGTTTTCCGATAACATAATATTATATAATTTTTTCAAATTGTTATACCATCACAACGAATGATTTTGATTTGTCTTGATTACTCGAATAGTATTGGATTTATTTATGTGAGTCGTTATAACCATGCATGATAATGACTAGTTCGTCTGTCTTGGCATTCTGGCGAACGCCGGAATTGATCTTAAGATTTTTTCACCCTAGACTGGCCGAGTCTTACTGTAGAGAACAACTGAGGTGTGGGGGAGTCACCCCTGTATAGATCTATACACAAACTCTCGCTCTCCCTGCAGGAGACTTTGATTATAACTACAGACTACGACCGACACTCGTTCTTGCCGCCCGTTATTACTCACTTAATCCCAAATGAATATGATTACTATTGATTATTGACCTGTATTTGTTTACTTGAATTGATGGTGAGCCTAACAGACGAGAATAAGAGGACCACAAGATCCTACTAATCACGTTTGTTATTTAAGGTTGTCGAGTATGCGACGGACGCGTTGGTCTATTTCGCATATGATTTATTTGGACCTTACTAGCAATGCTAAGGGGCCACTGAGGCCCAATAGCACATAAAAGCCATTGAGGTTCCCTTAAGTATGTAATTGGGTCACAGGAGGCCCAATAAACATTTACTTTTATCGTTGGGACCAAAAGTTATGTTAATGGATCACGAAGGCCCAATAAGCATGATTAGAGACTTTCAATCCCAAAGATTTGAATATTTACTTGTTTTAGGTATAGTATAATTGTCGGAATTTTGATTGAACAATTGTTAAATTCGTAACGGTACGAGGCCGGTCGGTTGTTTATAACGATATTTGGAATTATATGTATATTCATCTTTCTATTTTCATAAGTTGTAGTTTTGTATTTTTGACCCAAATATCTTAATAAGAAAATAATTGACTCAAAATATTGGTTTGACCTTTTCAGGCCTTCTTTAATAAAAAAGACAATTTTAGTCCCTTATATAAAAAAGACATGTTAAGCCCTAAAACCATTTTCTTGTCATTTTTGACCCATAGACTTGTTTAAGTGATGATTTTAGCTCAAAATTTACTCTTTGGAAGTTTCAGCCCCTTCAGTAAAGAGTTTTTCAGTTAAAGTCCAATCTTTTCACAACTGTTAAAATTTTGGCCCAAAATCCAAAAACTTTACATTTTTGATCCTTTTTGGAAAAAAAATCATTTTAACCCCTGAAATAGTTTTTTTACCCTTTTACCCCTTTTTTTAGAAATATATCATTTCAATCCCTTGAAAACCATCTTTTTCTCAATTTTTGGGCCTATGGGCCGAAAAGCCCAAAAATTGGCCCATTAGGCTACAAATTACATTTCTATTCCTTTGAAGAGCATAATATTCATAAAAACATTTATTTTAACTGTTTTGACTCTTTTGGTCCTTAAGAAAACCGTAAATGAAAACCTTTAACCCCACTTTTGTTTAATTGACAATTATAGCCCAAAAATGAGTTTTGTGTTGAAATATGTTTAACATGACCTTAGATGATAGTTTTTATTAACTTGTTAAGTGTAATACATCTTAGATCACATATATTTCCTCCTTGAACTATAGATCTCGAAATATCATTTACTTTTGGCACATATTTACCCCATAACACAAGAAATCACACATAGCATACAAATACACATAGATCTACACATTTTACGTGTATTCTCCCTCATAAAACATATGAAAACCAAAAATAGAGGGGTATGAACTCATCTTTGCTTGTTGTTTTCAATTTGAAGAAGAAAGGGAAGAGTTTGATGTTATTTTTCGGCCCTAACAAGCTTTCTTGGGTTGATTTCGAAATTAAGAAGCTTCTAAGGAGTAGGTCATGAAAATTGTGTGAGTTAGGAAGAAGTTTTGATGAAGTAAAGAGTCTAGGTTATGGATCTAAATAATAACTTACCAATGATGATGATTATTATGGAATAACCTTCTTGAAAAGCCCTAACTCTCGAAAATTTTAAAGGAGAAGTGAAGAAGTTATTGTGAGTTCTTGAGAGATGCTTGAGTGAATTGTGTGTGTGTGTGTTTTTCCTTTGGCCGAGAATTAAGAAGAAGAAAGGAGAAGAGAGAGGGGTGATGTCACACCCCCAAACCTGAACGGCGGAAACGTTCGGGGGCGGATGACTTCATGTGGTAACGTAACAAATGAATACATAGTAAAGAAAGCAATACAACCATCATATATATAATTGAAAGTTTACATTTGTCTAAAGTTACATGTTCAAAACCAATTACAATATGATGTCAAAAATACGAGATTTAACTGGCGCCGCAGCATCCCTTCATCAAAAGCGTAATGAATACCTGAAATTACTGATTTCCTGGGACATACAAGTAATTTTGAAAGAGTAGATCAGCATTTAAGCTGGTGAGTTTCATAAGTATTTAAGTGACAATGTTTGTATGAAATGAAATGTTTTGTCTTTGTTTGTTTGTGTTTAGAAAATCCTATATTTTCTACTAGTATAAAAGTAGCCTTCACTCAAGACCAATGTTTGTTTCTAAAATGTATGTAAGTGTAAAATAACCAATGTGTTTGAAAAACCTAGTAAATCAATGCATTTTTAATACCCCATGTGAGTTTTATAACCATACTATTGACTCGGAATGCCTATACACAACGTTCTTCAGGCGTTGGAATGTTATGACGTTTGTCACCCCAAACGGTGGACTGTAGCTAACAATCAGGGTGCGGGTTGTCAAGCCCGTATAGATCTATACACAAACACCATGCTCCCCCTCCAAGGGATTCTGGTATATAATACAGGACTTGAAATGTGTACTCGAACATACATGAAGTTAGTGTCTCACAAAACCGTGGTATAAAAAACAGATCTACTTGTTAAAATGTTACGTTTGTTCTTGTACACAAAAGTGACTTCTTGAAATTCATGTTTCTAGTACATAAGAGTTAGAAATTTGTTCGTAAAACTATACCTATTATAGTTTTCTAAAAGTATCTCTCGTTTGTTTAGAAATACCTAGAAAAGAAATCATTTGCTATGAAAGCATAGATTTTTGGTGTAGAGTCTAAGATAGAAAAGTATACAAATAATCTAAGAAAAGTTTAGTTTATACATGCATTACAACAAATTTATATTTCAAAAGATAGAATGCTATTTTAACATATGTTATATATATGAAAGTTCCTTAAAAGTTTGTAAATCGCATGTGATTTGAATATATGAAAGCATATAAAGGAGTTCTTTATGTAACACACGATAATACTCGTGTGTTTTACTCGTAATCCCCCCCCCCCTTGAAAGCATATAAAAGAATTTATAGAATATTTAAAAGGTAAATTAAAGGGTATGAACTCACTTGAAAGTTTGGAGATAGCAAGATGGAAAGCCGGGCAGAGTTTCGTCTCGGGAAACGGATTTTTCTCGGGATTCTCGGGAATCTCGGGAGTAAAATCGACCCTCGGGACTTGAGCAAAAAGACCAGAGCTTCGGGTTTGAACGGGCACGGAAAACGAGGTAAGATTGTGAGAGAAAGGAGAGAAATGAGCATTTTTCTTGGAAGCCCTCGCATTCTATTTATAGGAGGGTCTGAGAAGCCTCGTACGCGGGACGTACGCTCGTACGCAGCGCGTACGCGTACGTCATGCATGACCGAAGCCTCGACTGCCTCGGCTTCGGATGGGACGGATCAGTCTGTCGGGTCGGATGGGACGGCTGGTCGGACGGGTCGGTCGGACGGGCGGGTCGGACGGGTCGGTAGCCTCGCATAGGGCGGCGTGGACGATCCGAGGCCAAGTCTCTCGGGTACGCAGCGCGTACCTCGGATGAGGACGGTGACTCCTCTTCGGATAATGCTTGAATTTTGAATTAAATAAATATATAATTTATTTAATAAACTTCAAAAATTCATATCTTCTTCATACGAACTCCGTTTCCGATGGTCTTTATATCCACGCGTAGGTGAGACTACGCTCTACAACTTTTGTTTAGACTCCGTTGGCAAATTCCGAAATTATTTTTATTATTTATTTTATAACTCATCGTGTTTAAGGAATTTCTTCAAAAATTCATAACTTCTTTATCTGACGTCGGTTTTTGCCAGACTTTTTACCGCTGAAATACCATTGTCAAGACCTTCGATTCTCGTTTAGGTCATTTCGGCCAAAAGTCGCTCGATCTCCGATTCGAGTTTTTAGGTGTCTGTTGCTAAGCTGAACTTGGAAAAATCATAACTTCAATATATGAAGTCGGATTTGGGCGTTCTTTTTACGTACGATCATGGTTTAAAGACATTTAAACAGAGAAGGAATTTAAATAGAACTATTTGTACATTTTATTATGAAAGTAAATTTTATTACTCAAAAGTGGTTACAATACTTGACCCTTTTAGGTCATTATAAAGAGTTGAAATATCGGGTTGTCACATCATCCCCCTGTTAGAGAGAATTTCGTCCCGAAATTTAAAGTAGTAAAGATACTAGTGAACATGAAAGAGATGAGGGTACTTTTGTTTCATCTGATCTTCGCGTTCCCATGTGAATTCAGGTCCCCGCTTGGCGTTGCAGCGAACCTTCACGATGGGTATGCGACTTTGTTTTGTTTGTTTGACCTCTCGGTCCATGATTTCTACTAGTTCTTCGACAAAGTTGAGGCTCTCGTTGATCTCGATCTCGTCGAGTGGAATAACAAGAGTCTCGTCGGACAGACACTTTTTCAAGTTTGAGACGTGGAAGGTTGGATGGATGTTACTAAGTTCGCGCGGTAGGTTAAGCTTGTAAGCCACAGGGCCGATTCTGGCAAGAATCTCGAAAGGCCCTATGTATCTTGGATTTAGTTTCCCACGCTTTCCAAAGCGTATTAAACCCTTCCACGGTGAGACCTTTAATAAGACGTGGTCTCCTACCTGGAATTCCAAAGGTTTCCTCCTTTGGTCAACGTAGCTTTTCTGTCGGTCTCTAGAGGCTTTCAATCGTTCACGAATCTGAACGATCTTCTCTGTCGTTTCTCGTATGATTTCCGGACCGGTGAGAGTGCTTTCAGGAACTCTTCCTCTAGCTAACTGGGTATCGCCAACTTCAGTCCAGCACAGAGGGGATCTGCACTTTCGACCATAGAGGGCTTCAAACAGAGCAGCCTTTATGCTTGTATGATAACTATTGTTGTATGAAAATTCGACAAGGGGTAAATGGATATCCCATGCCTTTCCAAAGTCAATCACACAGGCTCTCAGCATATCTTCTAAAGTTTGTATTGTTCTCTCACTTTGTCCGTCTGTTTGTGGGTGGTAGGCTGTACTCATGTCTAGCCTAGTTCCCAGGGAACTTTGTAGTGACTGCCAAAATCTTGAAGTGAATCTACTATCTCTATCGGAGATAATGGATATCGGAACACCATGCAGTCGCACTACTTCCCTTAAGTAAGTTCTTGTAAGCTTCTCCATTTTGTCAGTCTCCTTGATGGGTAGGAAATGCGCGGATTTGGTCAATCTGTCGATAATGACCCATATGGTATCGAGTCCACTTGTCGTCTTGGGTAACTTGGTTATGAAATCCATAGTAATCCGCTCCCACTTCCATTCTGGTATCTCTGGTTGTTGTAGTAATCCTGACGGTTTCTGATACTCGACCTTAACCTTAGCGCAAGTAAGACATTTACTCACGAAGGTAGCAATTTCTGCTTTCATGTTAGGCCACCAGTACAGTTTCTTAAGATCCAGATACATTTTATCTGAACGCGGCTGAACGGAATATCTTGAGTTATGAGCTTCGGTCATGACTACGTTTCTGAAACCACCATGTTTCGGGGTCCAGATTCGGTCCATGAGATAGTAGGCTCTGCCACCCTTGACATCAAGATTCTTTTCCATTCCTCGCAGGGATTCACCCGCCACATTTTCAGGTTGCAAAGCTCCTATTTGTGCCTCCTTAATTTGTGTGGATAAGTGGGAATGGATAGTCATAGTCAGAGATTTGACCCTACGACCAGTGTATTCTTTTCGACTGAGGGCGTCAGCTACTACGTTGGCCTTGCCAGGATGATAACGAATTTCGCATTCGTAGTCATTTAGTAACTCAACCCATCGTCGTTGTCGCATGTTGAGTTCCTTTTGATCGAAAATGTGTTGAAGGCTCTTGTGATCGGTGAAAATAGTACTCTTTGTTCCGTATAAGTAGTGCCTCCAGATCTTCAGAGCAAATACCACTGCTCCTAACTCGAGATCGTGTGTCGTATAGTTCACTTCGTGTGTCTTAAGCTGTCGGGAGGCATAAGCGATAACCTTCCCTCTCTGCATAAGAACACAACCAAGTCCTTGATTTGACGCATCGCAATACACTACGAAGTCTTCTATCCCTTCGGGGAGGGATAGTATCGGTGCGGTGCACAAGGCCTGCTTTAGTGTCTGGAATGCCTTCTCTTGTTTCGCTTCCCAGTCAAAGGCCACGCCTTTCTGGGTTAATGAAGTAAGAGGTTTCGCAATGCTCGAAAAGTTCTTTATGAATCTGCGATAGTAGCCAGCTAGACCTAGAAATTGACGAATTTCTGTAGGTGTCTTTGGTGCCGACCAGTTCTCAATGGCCTTAATTTTGGAGGGGTCCACGTGTATACCTTTCTCGCTAACAACGTGGCCTAAAAATTCGACTCTTCGAATCCAAAATTCGCATTTAGAGAACTTCGCATAGAGTTTCTCCGTTCGCAGTGTTTCTAGGACTTTTCGTAGGTGCTGACTATGCTCTTCCTCACTTCGAGAGTAGATAAGTATATCATCGATAAAGACGATGACGAACTGATCCAAGTAAGGGCGGCATACCCTATTCATTAGGTCCATAAATACTGCTGGTGCATTGGTTAATCCGAACGGCATCACTAAAAATTCGTAGTGTCCATAACGAGTTCGGAAAGCTGTCTTTGGAATGTCCCCCTCTAGAACTCGTAATTGGTGATATCCGGATCGTAGGTCTATTTTTGAGAAGTAGTTCGCCCCTTGAAGTTGATCGAATAGGTCGTCGATACGGGGTAGAGGATAGCGGTTCTTGACAGTAAGTTTGTTCAGTTCTCTGTAGTCGATGCACATACGGAACGATCCGTCTTTCTTCTTTACAAACAAGACCGGTGCTCCCCAAGGTGAGAAACTTGGTCTTACGAATCCTTTTTGAAGGAGTTCATTAAGTTGACTGGAAAGTTCCTGCATCTCTGCTGGTGCAAGACGATAAGGCGACTTCGCTACTGGCGTAGCTCCTGGAACTAAGTCGATTCTGAACTCGACTTGTCGTTGCGGTGGTAATCCTGGTAGTTCTTATGGAAATATATCGGGAAAGTCGCGTACTACCGAGATGCCCTTGATGTCCTTCAGTTCTTGACTTGTATCAACGATGTGCGCTAGGAATGCTCGACAATCCTTCCGCAAGAACTTGCGAGCTTGGATGCACAAAATGATGCGAAGATTTGTACTAGATTTGTCGCCGTAGATAACTAATGTTTCGTTGTTAGGGAGATTAAGACGGACTGCTTTCTCAAAGCACATGATGTCGGCGCGAAGAAGACTCAACCAATCCATGCCGACTATGACGTCGAAACTTTTAATTTGGACCGGCATGAGATTGATTGGGAAAGAATGGCCGTCTAAAGTTAACGTACAACCCATGTATATGCAGTTAGTGTTTTCGGTTTTTCCATTGGCCATCTCTACAGTGAATGATTTTTCTAACTTGCTAGGTTTAGGTTTAAGTAAATGAATAAAGTTTTGACTCACGAAGCTTCTCTCTGCTCCACTATCGAATAATATGCATGCATATGAATTATCGAGAAGGAACGTACCAGCAACTATAGTTGGGTCAGCTACAGCTTCGTCGTGGCCTATTGCCAAAACTCGTCCCACACCTCCGGTGCCTGCTGCCTTAGGACAGTTCCTCTTGTAGTGGCCCACCTCGCCACAACCGTAGCAAGTCTGTCCTACACCCGCACCGGGAACTTGAGTGATCGGCTTTGCGGGGTCCTTGCAGAAACAGGCTATGTGTCCCTTCCTGTTGCAGTTGGCGCACTGCATTTCCCGACAAGGTCCATGGTGGTGGTAATTGCATTTGGTGCACTTTGGGAGGTTACCTATATAAGGCTTTGTTGGGTAGGTATTTGTAGGAGCTGTAGTAGGTGCAGTGGCAGCATTCACTGAAACCAGTTGTTGCGGGCTCTTGGGAAGACCCACACTTCCTTTATTCCACACTCTCTTTCTGCTATTGTTGTTGTTGTTGTTGTTGTTTCCTTTCTGTGGTTCTGGTGCAGAAGTGGTTGAGTTCTGATGACCTCCGTAGTCAATCAGAGATTGTGCCAGTTCCTTAGCACTTTCAAAGGTGTCCGGTTTAGAAGCTAACACGCTTGATCGCATTTGGGGCGTCAGTCCCCAGATGTACCTTTCTATTTTCTTGCTCTCGGGAGCAATCATATCAGGACAAAGGATTGCCAGCTCGCAGAATCTGTTGGTATAAGTAGTGATGTCGGTACCAACCATTCCGAGAGTCCATAGCTCGTGTTCAAGCTTTTGAATCTCTCCCCGTGGGCAGTATTCTCTCATCATCATGGCTTTCAGGCTCTCCCAGCTTATGGAGTTTGCCACGATTAGGGTAAGTACTTTAACGTGGCCATTCCACCAAGTTAAAGCTTTATCAATAAGGGTGAAAGTTGCAAATTTGACTTTGTTGTGCTCGGGACAGGAGCAGATTTCAAAGACTGCCTCCGTCATTTCAATCCACTGCCTCAGGGCCATCACACCACCAGTTCCATAAAACATCCGGGGCTTGGCATTGGTGAAGTCCTTATATGTGACATCCCCAAAATCTCGGCTAGAAAAGACCGATTTCATTTATGCTTTTTAAAACATTTTCAGAGTAAATCCATTTGATTTTTAAAAGAGATGCGGAATTTGTTCCCAAAAACAAAACATGATAAGATAGATATTTATCAAAACATTTCATATAGAAATATGATTTCATTTCATAATCAAAAGTCGGGATGTCATGTTCCGATACAGATCACAAAGCATAAACGATTACATTACAAGTCATTCAACAAATATATACATATGCAGACTTGTAAACAAAAATGACTTGATGATTCGCCCATCTTAAGCTCTTGTGCCACTTCCTGTAATACAATTAAACTGAGTGGGTCAGGCTTGGGAGCCTGGTGAGCATATAGGGTTTTCAAACCCACAATAATTATATTTAATTTTCAACATTTAACAATAAACCCGATTACCCATTCCCGTTATCCTCACCTTACGTTCCAAAAAATAACGTCTATTATAAGGAACTTATTTCAGGATTTTCATCGGGACGGACATTACTGCAGAGGGGCTTCCTCAACAATAAGTGTCCTAAAGGCAACCATGTGGGGGATAGAGTACACCGGTGAACACGTCGTTCACAACACCTACAGGTAATGAGCCTGCTAGTGTTCCACAGGACAGTCTAGAATAGTCTGTGGTCGTCATCCATACTCTGCTGAATGACTAGAATAACACCAATAACACCGAGGCCTCTCATCTGTTTATTACACACCAATTATCTACCCATGTTCTACCCAACATATTAGTAGATAAAAATATACATTTTTATACACTGTTTAAAAACCTGTATAACATGCTTTAATCAATACATATTCCACATAACAGATGAGACATACACACATAACACGTATTTCATAGAGAATATACATTCACACATATAACCACAAAATATATACACGTAGCACGTATTTTATATTAAATACTTCATAATATTGCGTTGGAGAGAAAATAACTACACACTCACTTGATCAGAAGATGATCCGACAGTACTACGGCTTATAGAAGTAGCGTCTCTCCGTAGATCTGGAAGATCTTCACAAAAACTGGCTCCTCGTGGGCAGGGCTTCGGCTCGGGAATAACGCTCTTCGGGATTCTCGGGGCTTCGGATCTCGCTTCGGGGCTCGGGAATATTACCGGGGCTTCGGGGTAGAATCGGCACGCAAATCGAGGCAAAAGGGCTAGAGAGAATGAGGAATTTGTAAAAGAAAAGAAGCTGCTTCGGACCTCCTTTTATAGGCTGATCCTCGGGGTTACGCGGGGCGTAACTTCGGGGGTACGCGGGGCGTAATGCTTCGCAGATCGTCATCGCTTACGTCACCGGGCCCTCTACGTCATCGCTTACGACTTCGGACTACTTGAGTGCCCCTCGCTGTACGCGGGGCGTACAGCAGTACGCGCTGCGTACTTCGGATAGACCGCCTCGCTTCTCTTCGGATAATATCGGAGGTTAAATAAAAATAAATATTAAATATTTTATTAAACTTCAGAAATTCATATCTCCTTCATACGGACTCCGATTTCAACGTTCTTTATATCCACGCGAAGGTGAGACTACGCTCTACAACTTTCGTTTAGACTCCGTCGGCTAATTTTGACTTTTATTTTTATTAATTATTTTTAGAAGGCTCGGACAGGAAAACTTCGTTATAAAATCATAACTTCTTCGTCCGACGTCCGTTCTCGCCTATCTTTCCATCGTTTTGCTACTAACAACGAGATCTTCGATTCTCATTTAGATTGTTTCGGCTAGAAATCGCTCGATCTCAAATCGAGTATTCGGGCTGCATACTGCCACGTCGAAACTTCAGAAAATCATAACTTCTTCATACGAAGTCAGATTTGGGCGTTCCTTTTATGCACGCTCTCGGTTTAACGAAATCTACGACTTTCGTTTAGATCGCTAAGGCTAAATATCGCTCTATCTTAAATTCATGTTTTACGTCACTCGGCGTCGTGCCGGTTCCGTCGCGAAACTTCGACAGGTCATAATTTCTTCGTTATAACTCGGATTTTGGCATTCCTTATATCTCCAGAATCCTTGTTTCAACCACTACAGCTTTATGCAAAGATATCGGGCATATCTAATACTTTAATTTTGACGTTTATTTTGTTCTTAATTTAATTACATCACATAATTAAGCAAATAAACACATAACTCACATAATTCACAAATTCACAAATAATACATTTTATTATTTCAAATTGGGGTTACAATGGCTAACCTAGACTATTACATTGCTAAAAATGGCAAGCCTAGAAACACGGGCGTTACATTATAGGTGCATTCTCGAGGTGGTCCATGACTCTCGCCATGGTTGGATAGGTGTGTGCCAGATCCCGAGCCATTAGTACTCGAGTTATTGATCTGTGACATGGCAGCTGCCACCGCTGCGGTGACTGCTGCTTGAAACATAACAACATCAAATTGAGGTGGTGGAGGTGGTGGTGGTACTGGTGCTTCCCCACCGTTGTTTCGCCTTGAATTTCTACGCGGAGGCATCCTTCAACTATAGGTTGAAAAGACAAGGATAAGAATTTCATAGAATAGAAAATGTATGTGTCTCATGAACTAAATCGCTATAGTTCAACAACAGATGATAGTATGAGTCTTAAAATAGAAGAATGAAAGTTATTTGTAAGACTGAAGGTATGAAACAAGTATTTGGTTTCACAAAGACCATTCAAGGTTTGAACGAAATACTTAACATAGTAGTAATAGTGTCACTTATATTAATATAAAAGTTGTTACAACGATCATTAAAATTTGACCCCTATAAGGGTCTCCGATTACAAAGTTCGAGAAATTTAAAGACTTTTAGCCGAGGTCCTAAGCTATAACAAAATTTGAGTCCTTGACAAGCACTACTTGCGTCGTAGGTTGCGCTTGGAGCTTGACTCCGCATCTGATTGCTTCGACTCCATTAGACGCCTATCAAAAGCGGCTTGATGTTCCCTCAGTTCGGCGAGGGCTGCAATCATTTGCGCTTGAAATGCTTCGGTTTGGAGTTGAGCATTGTCTTGTATCTTGTCCAACCTACGGATGTCAGAAGTGTGAACCTGCACTTCCATGTTGACATCCCGGAGTCGACTAGCTTGAACTCCAGATTGATAGGACTGATTGGCTAACTTACCCACCATTACCGGGAGTGCTCGATCAGCCGAACCTCCACCGCGGACATCATAGAAGTCCCGGCACATGCCGTAGGGAGGGCGTAGGTTTTGCTGTTGGCTCCAATGGTGGAGGTGACTTACCCATACGGGAGTCGGTCTTTGAAAGTTCCTTACGAAGACGGGAGGTTGAATGGGTGGTGGATCGATAACTTCCGGCTCTGAGTCGGTACCGGAGTCATCACCCACTTCTATGGGTTCCTCGTCCTCTTCGGGATCATCTTCGATCCATCCTCCGTTGCCTTGGTTGGGAAAGTAGGGGTCGCCAGGGTGGTGAAATCCAGCCATTTGACTGTACGAGAAATAGGGTTATAAGAATTGAATAAAGTTGAAACATGCAAAACATGTAAGTTAAACTAGTTTAGATAGCAAATACTCCTATAGTTTTTAAATTCTTGTGTTTGATTCTAGTAATGGTTTGGTAAGTTTTGACTTGTTGCTTGCTACGATCATTCCTCGATATACGTTGGTCCAATCTCGGGCAAATATAGTTGATCACGCTATATTTGTCCAAAATCTGATTACATATATCGAGTCTCAATCGTAGTGTCAACTTGTCTAAATACTTGTATAGTTGGATAACATGAAAATAATTTGTGGTATGCATGTAATTGTACTTAAATGAACTATCAATTTAAGTTGAACGCAATGCTACTTAAGCGTAAAAAGAAAATTTGTTTTGTCAGAGAGTATTAGTCCCTTAAGCATTTATAGTTTGTATATCTTATGTGGTTCGATATACTTAGTTCACTATAAACATTGCTCTGATACCAATCTGTCACACCCCCAAACCTGAATGGCGGAAACGTTCGGGGGTGGATGACTTCATGTGGTAACGTAACAAATGAATACATAGTAAAGAAAGCAATACAACCATCATATATATAATTGAAAGTTTACATTTGTCTAAAGTTACATGTTCAAAACCAATTACAATATGATGTCAAAAATACGAGATTTAACTGGCGCCACAGCATCCCTTCATCAAAAGCGTAATGAATACCTGAAATTACTGATTTCCTGGGACATACAAGTAATTTTGAAAGGGTAGATCAGCATTTAAGCTGGTGAGTTTCATAAGTATTTAAGTGACAATGTTTGTATGAAATGAAATGTTTTGTCTTTGTTTGTTTGTGTTTAGAAAATCCTATATTTTCTACTAGTATAAAAGTAGCCTTCACTCAAGACCAATGTTTGTTTCTAAAATGTATGTAAGTGTAAAATAACCAATGTGTTTGAAAAACCTAGTAAATCAATGCATTTTTAATACCCCATGTGAGTTTTATAACCATAATATTGACTCGGAATGCCTATACACAACGTTCTTCAGGCGTTGGAATGTTATGACGTTTGTCACCCCAAACGGTGGACTGCAGCAAACAGTCAGGGTGCGGGTTGTCAAGCCCGTATAGATCTATACACAAACACCATGCTCCCCCTCCAAGGGATTCTGGTATATAATACAGGACTTGAAATGTGTACTCGAACGTACATGAAGTTAGTGTCTCACAAAACCGTGGTATAAAAACAGATCTACTTGTTAAAATGTTACGTTTGTTCTTGTACACAAAAGTGACTTCTTGAAATTCATGTTTCTAGTACATAAGAGTTAGAAATTTGTTCGTAAAACTATACCTATTATAGTTTTCTAAAAGTATGTCTCGTTTGTTTAGAAATATCTAGAAAAGAAATCATTTGCTATGAAAGCATAGATTTTTGGTGTAGAGTCTAAGATAGAAAAGTATACAAATAATCTAAGAAAAGTTTAGTTTATACATGCATTACAACAAATTTATATTTCAAAAGATAGAATGCTATTTTAACATATGTTATATATATGAAAGTTCCTTAAAAGTTTGTAAATCGCATGTGATTTGAATATATGAAAGCATATAAAAGAGTTCTTTATGTAACACACGATAATACTCGTGTCTTTTACTCGTAATCCCCCCCCCCCCCCCCCTTGAAAGCATATAAAAGAATTTATAGAATATTTAAAAGGTAAATTAAGGGGTATGAACTCACTTGAAAGTTTAGAGATAGCGAGATGGAAAACCGGGCAGAGTTTCGTCTCGGGAAACGGATTTTTCTCGGGATTCTCGGGAATCTCGGGAGTAAAATCGACCCTCGGGACTTGAGCAAAAAGACCAGAGCTTCGGGTTTGAACGGGCACGGAAAACGAGGCATGATTGTGAGAGAAAGGAGAGAAATGAGCATTTTTCTCGGAAGCCCTCGCATTCTATTTATAGGAGGGTCTGAAAAGCCTCGTACGTGGGGCGTACGCTCGTACGCAGCGCGTACGCGTACGTCATGCATGACCGAAGCCTCGACTGCCTCGGCTTCGGATGGGACGGATCAGTCTGTCGGGTCGGATGGGACGGCGGGTCGGACGGGTCGGTCGGACGGGCGGGTCGGACGGGTCGGTAGCCTCGCATAGGGCGACGTGGACGATCCGAGGCCAAGTCTCTCGGGTACGCAGGGCGTGCAGGGGTATGTAGCGCGTACCTTGGATGAGGACGGTGAGTCCTCTTCGGATAGTGCTTGAATTTTGAATTAAATAAATATATAATTTATTTAATAAACTTCAAAAATTCATATCTTCTTCATACGAACTCCGTTTTCGATGGTCTTTATATCCACGCGTAGGTGAGACTACGCTCTACAACTTTCGTTTAGACTCCGTTGGCAAATTCCGAAATTATTTTTATTATTTATTTTATAACTCATCGTGTTTAAGGAATTTCTTCAAAAATTCATAACTTCTTTATCTGACGTTGGTTTTTGCCAGACTTTTTACCGCTGAAATACCATTTTCGAGACCTTCGATTCTCGTTTAGGTTATTCCGGCCAAAAGTCGCTCGATCTCCGATTCGAGTTTTTAGCTGTCTGTTGCTAAGCTGAACTTGGAAAAATCATAACTTCAATATATGAAGTCGGATTTGGGCGTTCTTTTTACGTACGATCATGGTTTAAAGACATTTAAACATAGAAGGAATTTAAATAGAACTATTTGTACATTTTATTATGAAAGTAAATTTTATTACTCAAAAGTGGTTACAATACTTGACCCTTTTAGGTCATTACAAAGAGTTGAAATATCGGGTTGTCACAGGTGAAGGGATGGTGCATGGAGACATGTGAGGCCTTGCATGGAGATCCATAATGTAATAAGGAGGTGGCTAACGCTCCTTATCTCTTTGATTTTTTATTTATTTTTTTTGTTTTGCACTTGGGCCGAGAAGGAGGGAAGAAAGAAAATAATTTGGGCCTTTTGTGCTTAAGTCCATATTATGGGCCCATTTTGATGATTTTAGGCCCAATTTGTCTTTGGAGATGGTTCACGGCCCAACATAAGTAAAAGAATGAGTTTTATGGCTCATTAGGGCTAATTAGGTTTGTTATGGCACAATAAGGCCCACTAAAGATAACTAATCCATTCTAGGCTTATGAGGCCCAAAATATTAAGTTTCATGCAAATGCCAATTAGGGTCCATTTAAGAGTTCTAAGCCCAAAATAGTCAGATTGGAAGCTTATTGGTCTATTAGGCCCAATAAGGAAATCGTAGTCCAAAATGGACTAATACCGGGATTTTTAGGGTTTCCAACCTTTCGTTGACTATTTGAATGTTTATATGGAGTGTTTGATAGAATTCTTGTTTTCATTGAACAAACACCCTACATGTTTTCAAGTTTTAGTTACCTTGTCGTTCTTTGTTAAGTGCTTACAATGTATCAGAATTCCTAGTTGTGACATCATCCCCCCGTTAGAGGGAATTTCGTCTTGAAATTCTTTTTGAAGCTAGATTCAAGAATGCGAGAATAGGTGAGGGTACTTCTGCTTCATCTGGTCTTCGCGTTCCCATGTGAATTCTGGTCCACGCTTCGCGTTCCATCGAACTTTCACAATCGGAATGCGAATTTGCTTAGTACGCTTCACCTCCCTGTCCATGATTTCGACTGGTTCCTCGACGAATAGGAGATTCTCGTTGAATTCGATTTCTTCAAGTGGAATGACGAGGGTTTCGTCGGATAAACACTTTTTCAAATTGGAAACATGGAACACGAGGTGTACACTACTGAGCTCAGCGGGTAGCTGCAGTCTAAGCCACTAGACCGATTCGCGCAAGAATCTCGAAGGGTCCAATGTATTGTGGGTTCAGTTTTCCCCCGTTTTCCAAAACGAATCACCCATTTCCAGGGAGATACCTTTAATAACACCCCTCCCCGATTTGAAATTCCAAGGGCCTTCGCCGTTTATCAGCGTAGCTCTTTTGTCGGTCTCGTGATGCTTGCAGTCGGGCTCTGATCTGAATTATCTTCTCAGTCGTATCGCGTATGATTTCTGGTCCTGTTAACGTATTGCCTGGTGTCTGTCCTCTTGCTAGCTGGGTGTCACCTACTTCAGCCCAACATAACGGCGATCTACATTTACGCCCATACAACGCCTCGAAGGGAGAAACTTTGATGCTCGAGTGATAACTGTTGTTGTATGAGAATTCGATTAAGGGAAAGTACGTATCCCACGACCTTCCAAAGTCTATCACACATGCGCGAAGCATATCTTCGAGCGTTTGAATAGTTTGCTCACTTTGACCATCCGTTTGTGGGTGCTAGGCAGTGCTCATGTCGAGTTGTGTTCCCAGCGCCTTCTGAAGTGATTACCAAAAGCGTGAAGTAAACCTACTATATCTATCTAAGATGATAGATACTGGCACTCCATGGAGTCTCACGATTTCCTTGATGTAGGTTCTTGTCAATCATTCCATCTTGTATGACTCTTAGATTGGTAGGAAATGAATGGAGTTTGTCAACCTGTCGACTATTACCCATATGGTATCTAAACCATCTGTTGCCTTGGGTAGTTTGGTCACAAAGTCCATAGCAATCCTTTCCCATTTCCACTTGGGAATTACTGGTTGTTGTAGTAATCTCTAGGGCTTCTGATATTCCACCTTTACTTTAGCACACGTGAGGCATTTGCTAACATAAGTGGCAATTTCAGCCTTCTTGTTAGGCCACCAATAATGTTGCTTGATATCCAAATACATTTTATCTGAACCTCGATGGATGGAGTATCGTGTCTTGTGAGCTTCATTCATGACTACATCTATAAATCCCCCAAGTTTAGGGATCCAAATGCGGTTCATGAAATGATATGTTCCGTCCTCCTTCACTTCGAAATTCTTTTCCATTCCACGTAACGCTTCGCTTGTTTTGTTTTCTGTCTTCATGGCATCGGACTGAGCCTCTCTGATTTGCGAGGTCAGGTGGGATTGAATGGTTATGGAGAGAGTCTTCACACGACGATTAGAGTATTCTTTCCGACTCAAGGCATCAGCTACCACGCTAGCCTTGCCTGGGTGGTACTTGATTTCACACTCATAATTGTTTAGCAGCTCAATCCATCTCCGTTGCCTCATGTTCAACTCTTTTTGATTTAAAATGTTTTGGAGCCTCTTGTGGTCCGTGAAAATGGTGCACTTTCTACCGTAAAGGTAGTGTCTCCAAATTTTCAAGGTGAATACGACAGCTCCCAATTCGAGATCATGGGTGGTATAATTCACCTCATGTGTCTTTAGTTGTCAGGATGCATAAGCTATCACCTTCCCATGATGCATAAGTACACAGCCTAAACCTTGATTTGAAGCATCGCAGTAAATTACAAAGTCTTCTGTTCCCTCTGGTAGCGATAGTACCGGCGCACTGCAGAGTGTTCGCTTTAGAGTTCGGAATGCAGCTTCTTACTTATTTGTCCATTCAAAGAGTACACCCTTTTGTGTAAGCATGGAAAGTGGCTTGGCTGTTTTGGAGAAGTTCTGAATGAACCTACTGTAATAGCCTGCGAGGCCTAGAAATTGATGAATTTTTGTGGGTGTTATTGGGATCGCCCATCCTTTGATGGCTTTGAACTTAGAAGGATCTACATGTATTCCTTCTTGGCTAACAACGTGACCTAAAAAGCTCACACTATGGAGCCAGAACTCACACTTAGATAGTTTTGCGTATAGCCTTTCAGTTATTAGGGCTTCTAAGATTTGTCGGAGATGTCGGCCAAGCTCCTCTTCGATTCGAGAATAGACTAAGATATCGTCGATGAAGACAATGACAAAGTTGTCGAGGAATGGTCGACAGATTCAATTCATCAGGTCCATGAATACGGCAGGGGCATTCGTTAGACTGAAGGGCATTACAAAAAATTCGTAATGTCCATAACGAGTTCGAAAAGCGGTTTTGGGGATATCCTTTTCCTGGACTTTGAGTTGGTGGTATCCAGATCGCAGATCTATCTTAGAGAAATAGCTTGCGCCTTGGAGTTGGTCAAATAGATCGTCGATTCGTGGAAGTGGATACCGATTTTTGATAGTGAGCTTATTTAGTTCCCTGTAGTCAATACACATCCTAAAGGAGCCGTCTTTCTTCTTAACAAAGAGAACTGGAGCTCCCCAAGGTGAGAAACTGGGTCAGATGAATCTTTTTTTCAAAAGTTCGTTGAGTTGGCTGGACAACTCTTGCATCTCCGCAGGAGCCAATCTGTAAGGCGATTTGGCGATGGGTGTAGCTCCTGGCACAAGGTCAATTCGAAACTCGACTTGTGTTTCTGGGGGTTTCCTCGGAAGATCTTCAGGAAAGACATTCGGGAACTCGCAAGCTACTGGAATGTCTCGAATATTGACCTTTTCCTTGGACTTATCCATTATATGAGCCAGAAACATCAAGTCTTTCTTTCGTAGATACTTCTTTGCCTTAATGCATGAAATAAGACGAAGGTTCATGATGGGTTTGTCTCCGTATATAATTAGGGTTTCGCGATTTGGAAGGTGAAGGCGAACGGCCTTCTCGTGACACATCATTTCAACATGGTGGGGGCTTAACTAGTCCATGCCGATAATCACATCAAAACTCCTAATGGAAACAGGCATAAAGTTTATTTGAAAGACATGTTGGTTCAAGGTTAGGGTACATCCGATGTAGATTTCCCTAGTGGATTCTGTTTTCCCATTGACCATTTCCACCGTAAAGGTTTCATTGAGCTTCTGGGGTTGTTGTTTTAACAAGTGTTTGAATCTATTACTCACAAAGCGTCTCTCTACCCCGATATCAAATAAGATGCATGCATAAGTGTGGTTTTGGAGAAATGTACCGGTGACAACAGCGGGATCCTGAACCGCTTCTCCCAGACCCATGGTCAGCACTCTTCCTGTTCCTCCATTCCCAGGGTTGTTGTTGTTGGGGGAGTTTCGACGGAAATGCCCAGTCTTTCCACATCCATAGCAGGTGTGGCTTGGTCCCTCATTGTTGTCGCTGTTGTTGGTGTTTCTGTTTTTGTTGTTGTTGCGGTTGTTGTTTCCCTGCTGCTAGTTCTGGGGAGGATAGGTCCTGCAATAATTTTCCGTGTGACCCTTGCGATTGCAACTAGTGCCCTGCATTCGCCGTTATGATGAAGACTGCACTTGTTGCACTTTGGGAGATTCCCGAAATACTGCCTAGGGGCACTTGGAGCAGCTGAGACTGGAGCATGTGGTGTGGAGGGGACTTGGGTGGTTGCAGCATTCAATGTCAATGTTTGTTATTTCTTCGATGACTCTGCGCCTTGTCGTCCTTTCCTCTTGCTATTCTTTCCCTTTTTCTGTCACTCTCCATCTTGTTTTCGGTTTCCCCTGACTTCTCACCCTTTTTGTTGTTGTGGTCGTACAGTTTCTTGGTCAACCTCTTGGCATTGTTAAAGGTTTCAGGGTTTGCAGCTATCACATTTCCTTGGATTGGGGAGGTTAACCCCCAGATGAATCGTTTGATTTTTTTTCCTACGAAGTAATCATGCCAGGTCACAACAGAGACAGTTCGCTAAACCTTGATATGTATGCGTCAATGTCGGAATTTCGGATGGTGAGGTTCCACAACTCTTGTTCCATTTTCTGAATTTCACCTCGTGGGAAGTACTCGGACATCACCATTTCTTTCAATTCCATCCACGGCATGGCGTTGGCTATGGGGAGAGTCATGGCTTCTACGTGTCCATTCCACTAGGTGAGAGCTTGGTCAGTGAAGGTACATGCGGCAAACTTCACTTTCATCTCCTCAGGGCATTCACATATCTCGAACACCAATTCCACTTTCTCAATCCATCTTTTTAGGGTTATCATTCCCCCGGTGCCATTAAAGGTTTGTGGCTTGGGATTGGTGAAATCTTTGTAGAAGCATGTCTTGGTAGGTCCTTGATTTATTCCGTTGTTCGAACTTCCAGCCCTTTGCCCATTGCCTCCCCCATTGTTCCCATTGTGGATTTGTGCCATTGTCGCCGTGACTGCCGCAGATACAGCTGTTTAAAATGCAACTGAGTTGATTTATAGTGGTATTGGCTCAGGGTTTCCACGGGTTAGTCGTTGAGGCATCTTTCTATCATGAAACAGAAAGATGTTGAGTGCCTAACATTTTTGTGGGTTCGTGGACTTATGATTAGGTTTATATCATGTACTTAAGTAGTTTCGCATATCAACATACAATGATAGAGACATAACACATAACAGATAACAACATCACAACAAAACACATATATTTTCCAATAATAATATCTATACTTTGACACATGAAAATTTGCTCAAAAGAGCATACATATAGGATACAAGTTCGGCAGCATAACGACTCTACGAGTAGTGTAATCACTTAAACATAGAGTCGGTGGTACATAGCATAGATCATAGTATTAGTAGGGTAAGGATGGTCCTAACACTCTAAGGAGCGTCCGACGACGGCAGCGAGGTCATATACCGAAGTGTTGTGCCAACAACTGGGCCATCTCAGTCATCTCTCCAACGACTTAACCTCTTTCCTGTTCAGCCTGCACCGCTCGTGCTTCCATGGTGAATAGCTGTTGTCGCAGAGCGGCAATCTTAGCTTCCGGAGAACGATTCTCTCTCGCGGGATTCTTGGGTGGGGCAGGGTGGTTCTGCTACGTCTCGCTGGTAGGCGGTGTGACGGAATCCTTGTCTGAGTCTTGTTCTTCCTCCATGTCGTCATTGGTCTCATCAAACTCGTAGTCTGTGACCGTGTACTCATCAGGACCAACGTCGTGTGCTTCCCCCTGATCTCCCTCGGGCTCGTCCTCAATCATCCCATGGGCCACTAATACCTAATGAAACTGAATGCCCTAGTGCTCTCCTTCCATGGTGACTGAGAGGAGGTATATGAATAAACTATCACTACTCCTAAAACGTTTTAAATTGTTATATAAATTGAGTTGATGTTCTCTTCTTGAAATTAAAGGGGGTATGTTTTTAGGTTTACCAACCATTGCGATTTCCTCGGGGCATGTCATAGTTGTACCTCGGAGGAGATGTAGTTGATCAGGGTACATTCACCCCCTTAATACAACCATGAACAGTCTCGACTTAACCGAGATGCTAGTATCATCTTTTTTGATTTGGTATTATGTTCTTTTCCATATATCGCACAAATAAAGGACGTTTTATTGTTATATTTTTGTTTGTTTTGTTCAAAGTTGTTTAGTCCCTCTTTGTTTTATAGTTGCATATCAATGTGTGGCTAGATATGCCAGTTCACTATAAACAGTGCTCTGATACCAACCTGTCACACCCTCGAACCAGACGGCGGAAATGTCCGAGGGCTCGTGTGACTCAAATTGAATATCATCACAATGAATATCCATGAAACATAACATAAACTTCACCATGCATTAATACATTACAACTGGCATTGTTCACATCAAGTACATTAAACATTACATATCCATAGCATAAATTGTCTAAAAGTTTTCAAAACAGAATGTCCTAACACACTTGGTATTGTTGTTCAGCTTATCTGTTACCTGAGAATACAAGTTATTTGAAAACGTCAACATAGAGAATGTTGGTGAGTTCATAAGCAGGTTTGATATGAAAATGTTTTGTGTAGTTTGTAAAACCCAGAAAATCCGATATTTTCTGAAACAGCAATTGTTTATATAAAAGTGTGAAGATCCATAAATATATGCATGATGATTTCAAAACGTGTATAAATGAGAAACATTGTATTGAAAATACAAGTGAATAATGTTGATCTCCCCCGGAAAACCCGATGATTTCCGATAACATAATATTATATAATTGTTATACCATCACAACGAGTGATTTTGATTTGTCTTTATTACTCGACTAGTATTGGATTTATTTATGTGAGTCGTTATAACCATGCATGATAATGACTAGTTCGTCTGTCTTGGCACTATGGCGAACGCCGGAATTGACCTTAAGATTTTGTCACCCTAGACTAGCCGAGTCTAACTGTAGCGAACAACTGAGGTATGGGGGGAGTCACCCCCGTATAAATCTATTCAAAAACTCTCGCTCTCCCTCCAGGAGACTTTGATTATAACTATAGACTACGACCGACACTCATTGGTGCCGCCCATTATTACTCACTTAATCCCAAATGAATTTGATTAATATTGATTATCGACCTGTATTTGTTTACTTGAATTGCTGGTGAGCGTAACAGACGAGAATAAGAGGACCACGAGATCCTTCTAATCACGTTTGTTATGTAAGGTTGTCGAGTATGCGACGGACGCGTTGGTTTATTTCGCATATGATTTATTTGGACTTTACTAGCAATGCTAATGGGCCATTGAGGCCCAATAGCACATAAAAGCCATTGAGGGTCCCTTAAGTATGTAATTGGGTCATAGGAGGCCCAATAAGCATTTACTTTTATCGTTGGGCCCAAAAGTTATGTTAATGGATCACGAAGGCCCAATAAGCATGATTAGAGACTTTGAATCCCAAAGATTTGAATATTTACTTGTTTTAGGTATAGTATAATTTTCGGAATTTTGATTGAACAATTGTTAAATTCGTAACGGTAGGAGGCCGGTCGGTTGTTTATAACGATATTTGGAATTATATGTATATTCATCTTTCTATTTTCATAAGTTGTAGTTTGGTAATTTTGACCCAAATATCTTAATAATAAAATAATTGACTCAAAACATTGGTTTGACCTTTTTAGCCCTACTTTAATAAAAATGACAATTTTAGTCCCTTTTATAAAAATAGACATTTTAGGCCCTAAAACCATTTTCTTGTCATTTTTTACCCATAGACTTGTTTAAGTGATAATTTTAGCTCAAAATTTACTCTTTGGCAGTTTCAGCCCCTCCAGTAAAGAGTTTTTCAGTTAAAGTCCAATCTTTTCACAACTTTTACAATTTTGGCCCAAAATCCAAAAACTTTACATTTTTGATCCTTTTTGGAAAAAAAATCATTTTAACCCCTGAAATAGTTTTTTTTACCCTTTTACCCCCTGTTTTGAGAAATATACCATTTCAATCCCTTGAAAACCATCTTTTTGGCAATTTGTGGGCCTATGGGCCGAAAAGCCCAAAAATTGGCTCATTAGGCTACAAATTACATTTCTAGTCCTTTGAAGAGCATAATATTCATAAAAACATTTATTTTAACTGTTTTGAATCTTTTGGTCCTTAAGAAAACCGTAAATGAAAACCTTTAACCCCACTTTTGTTTAATTGACAATTATAGCCCAAAAATGAGTTTTGTGTTGAAATATGTTTAACATGGCCTTAGATGATAGTTTTTCTTAACTTGTTTAGTGTAATACATCTTAGATCACATATTTTTCCTCCTTGAACTATAGATCTCGAAATATCATTTTTTTGGGCACACATTTACCCCATAACACAAGAATTCACACATAGCATACAAATACACCTAGATCTACACATTTTTCGGCCCTAGCAAGCTTTCTTGGGTTGATTTCGAACTTAAGAAGCTTCTAAGGAGTAGGTCATGAAAATTGTGTGAGTTAGGAAGAAGTTTTGATGAAGTAAAGAGTCTAGGTTATAGATCTAAACAATAACTTACCAATAATGATGATTATTATGGAATAACCTTCTTGAAAAGCCCTAATTCTCGAAAACTTTGAAGGAGAAGTAAAGAAGTTGTTGTGAGTTCTTGAGAGATGCTTAAGTGAATTGTGTGAGTGTGTTTTTCCTTTGGCAGAGAATTAAGAAGAAAAAAGGAGAAGAGAGAGAGGTGAAGAGATGGTGCATGGAGACATGTGAGGCCTTGCATGGAGATCCATAATGTAATAAGGATGTGGCTAACCCTCCTTATCTCTTTGATTTTTTTTGCACTTGGGCCGAGGAGGAGGCAAGAAAGAAGAGAATTTGGGCCTTTTGTGCTTAAGTCCATATTATGAGCCCATTTTGATGATTTTAGGCACAATTGGTCTTTGGAGATGGTTCACGGCCCAATATAAATGAAAGAATGAGTTTTATGGCTCATTAGGGATAATTAGGTTTGTTGTGGCCCAATAAGGCCCATTAAAGATAACTAATCCATTTTAGGCTTATGAGGCCCAAAATGTTAAGTTTTATGCAAATGGGTCCAATTAGGGTCCATTTAAGAGTTTTAAGCCCAAAATAGTCAGATTGGAAGCTTATTGGTCTATTAGGCCCAATAAGGAAATCCTAGTCCAAAATAGACTTAAACCAGGATTTTTAGTGTTTCCAACCTTTCGTTGACTATTTGAATGTTTGTATGGAGTGTTTGATAGAATTTTTGTTGTCATTGGACAAACACCCTACATGTTTTCAAGTTTTAGTTACCCTGTCGTTCTTTGTTAATTGCTTACAATGTATCAGAATTCCTAGTTGTGGCAATTTTTGGTATAATCCATGAATTTATCCCATCGTCTGATATTTCCAACACCAACCGAGTTGAAGTAGAATTGATGATTAAAGATACGCATGGAAGAAGTACTAGTAGAATCTAGGGAAAATTCTATGATTTTTTGGACACATTTGTATGTGTTAACATTGTTTTTGTGATAATAACTTGGAGAAATGAGAGACAATACTTGAGACAAGTATGAGTAGGTGTGAATGGTAGTAGAGGCCTATACTACTGGAAGCACAGGACTCACGCTTGGATCGGGGAAAGTCACAAGGTTACCAAGAAGCTAGTAATTGATTCCATTTTGTTCAAGTATGTCATTATAATCGTTTCGGTAATGACTAAGAAGAAGATTTTTATTCCGACCCAACTGGTCATACCAAATTGAGTCCGACTACGACGAGTATGTTACGTGGTTCCAAGAACCAAGTTCAATGTAGCACCTGACTTAAGACGGAAGAACTAATCAAAGCGATCAGTAGAGGTATCACGACGGTTGCTTGTAGCTAGAAATGCTACCTTTTAAGATGAGATTAGAACATGAAGGAAAGCATAGTCTGTTCTGGAAGACTCTAATGCGTCTAAGCGTTGCAACATACGATGATAGGTCATTAGAATATGACACCTCGTTCCATTGTAGTAATAAAAGAACTTATCTTAAGTTCGTATCCAGTGAGGATCGAGATTTTGACTTTGAAGGGTCATAATTTTGAGTCTAACTTGAGATAGGGAGCAAGTGCAAGATCGAGCACCGCCTGCATTCAAGGAGTCCAAGAGTTAGATACTCATTCAAAGGAACAAAGAAGTTACGATTATTACCTAGGATGAAGAGATAACGTATGGAGTCATTATACTACCCTGTTTTGTTGATGATTCCGGGACGTAACATCCTAAGGGGAGATAATTGTAACTCCCGCAGATTCAAGCTAGTAAATTCAGAGACATTAAGCGTCAAAAATGACTTTTTAATAGAAGACTATTTAGAATAAATAATCTTAACCAAGTTATATTATATGTCACAAGGGTTCTGTACATATAAAGAACGCCGAAATCTGAGTTATAACGAAGAAGTTATGACCCGTCGAAGTTTTACGGCAAAACCGACACGACACCAGAAATCGTAAAAAGTGAATTTATGATAAAATACTTTCTAGCCTTAATGATCTAAACAAAAGTTGTAGAATATGTTAAACTAAGAGCGTCCATAAAAAGAACGTCCAAATCTGACTTCGTATGAGGAAGTTAAGATTTTTCTAAGATTTAGCATAGCAATGCACAACCCAAAATTCGAATTTTAGATTGGTTGATTTTTAGCCAAAATAATCTAAAAGATAAATGAAGATATCATTAATAGGAGTTAAAAGATAAAAAGACAGTCGAAAACAGAGCTCATATGCGAAAGATATGGACGAGGCTTAGTCTCTACTTTTCAAGGGCGGCGAATTCGATGTAGATTTATAAATCTGAGATAGAATAAGAATTAGCTAACAAGGTCTAAATGAAAGTTATAGTACTCGTAAATACCAACGCGTGAATAAAAAGAACGTCGAGAATAGAGCTCGTATGAGAAAGATATGGACGAAACTTAGTCTCTACTCTTCAAGCGCGGCGAATTCGATACAGTTTTGTAAATCTGATCTACAATGAGAATTAGCCGACGGGCTCTTGATGAAAGTTGTAGTACCTGTAACTACCAACGCGTGGATATAAGGAATGTAAAAAACGGAGCTCGTACACGGAAGATACTGACGAAGCTTAGAAACTAGTCTACGATAAAACCCATATAAATAAAAGGTGTATCCTTCATATTTCTCACATCTTTCACCCTAACTTTCTCTCTAGCCTCCTTACAACCATACCATGTCTAGGGAACCTCCCTAGCACAAGAAGGAAGCCCCAGAGCACCCGACGGCTCCGATAAGAAAATCTTTCGGCTCGGAAATGATGCTCCAGCGAAGCCCGGTAAAACATGGGTAGATGAAATGTTTATGCTGGGTGAAATGTCTATAATGAGAATCACCCTCTCTTGCTGTCTATGCTGGGTGAAAGATTTTTATACATGTTTTAAATGATTTAAACTGTATATGGATTTTATATCTACAAAATGTGTTGGGTAAAACATGGGTAGATGAAATAGTTGTTGTGTGATAACACAATGAAAGACATCAATGTTGACAGTGATCCAGTCGTCTAATGGAGTATAGATGACGACCACAGACTATACTAGACAGTCCAGTGGAACGCTAGCAGAATCGTAACATGTATGTGTTTTTGAACTAGGTGCTCATTAGGTATTTTTGAACTGATTGTGTTCACTAGGTATTTTTGAACTGAGTGTGTTCACTATTATTTTTGAACCGAGTGTGTTCACTAGATATTTTTGAATTGAGTGTGTTCACTTGGTATTTTTGAACTGAGTGTGTTCACTGTGTATTTTTGAACTGAGTGTGTTCACTAGGTCTTTTTGAACTAAGTGTGTTCACAAGTTATTTTTGAACTAAGTGTTTACCAGGTGTTTTGGATTACGTGTTCACCAGTTGTAATCTATAAACCTTGGTAACGATGGACTTCGTGCCAATTACTTAGGATGATCCCTAGGAATAAATGAACGAGGAATAGTTGACTCTTAGGATAGATCCTTAAGAGTAAAGAAGTTAATGGGGATAGGTAATTGGGTTGATTAATTGTTTAAAGATTAAACATAATAATTATATTATTGTGGGTTGAAAACCCTATGTACTCACTAGGTTTCCCAACCTGACCCACTCACTTTATTTATATCACAGGTGTTGATATGAAGTCGCATTACACTGAGAGATTAAGGAGATATAAATCACTAGTGATAATGAGTGTAAGTTCTGTTTATGCTTTTGTATCTGTATTGCCGATGCCATCCCAAATGTTTTAAAATGAATATAAATACTTTTCTTTGGAAATGCTTTGATAACGTATTTATCATGTTTTACTGGGAACAAATTCCGCACATTTTTATTAAAAGAGGTATTCTATTTTTTATAAAGCATAAACAAAAATTGGTCTTTTCTGGACGTGAAAATGAGGATGTCACATATTAGAGAAAAAAAACGAGTTCAAGAGTTCTAGAACAAAACAAGTAGATTAGCACATGTAGGTTGCGATGATGGCTACGATTTGTGATTTGTGATGCTCCAACAACGACAACAACGATAGGAGAATAGATTTGATGTGAATCCAACGATGAAATGGTGAAATAAGAACAAAAAAACTTTCTGAAAGAACACCAAATACTCAGATATGCATCAGATATGGCCAGATCCGGTGTGAGAGAAAATAGTGGCGGTCGTCAGTGGTTTTGTAGTCATTAACGGTGGTGGCAATCACCGGAGGAGGTGACACTCCCTTTATTTTTTCAGATCTGGAACCACCACAGAGAAGGGAGGTAGCGATAGTTGTGTAGTGACAACTGAGGGATGATACATGTGTTAGGCCGGCATCAACGATGGTGGTAGCGGAAGCGATGATGGTGGCTCTGGCGGTGACGGTAGGTGTCGGCGATGGTGGTGGTGGTCGACAGCAGTAGCAGGTAAGAGAGAGAGAGAGAGAGAGAGAGAGAGAGAGAGGGAGATGAGAGAAAAGTTGTCATGAGATAAGATTGATCAAATATGTCTGATGATTTAAGTTATAAGGTAAAAAGACTGGTCCTTATGGTTCTTAGTTTTTTATGGCTCTCATTTGAACCTTTATATATATATATATATATATATATATATATATATATATATATATATATATATATAAAATGAGAACTCTTAAAATGTTGAGCACACGAGAAAGACCAATCAATATATTAGGGTATATTAGTAATTGTATATTTTAATTAAATTGAAATAAAATAAAATTCAATAAAATTCCCTTAAATTTAGGATTAGTTACCAAAAACAAGAAATATTCCATTTTTTTCTTAAAAAAATCAACTTTTTTCTCCTATTTCATGTATTTTTTTTAAAAAAAATGAATATAAATCCAATCCCAAATCAATACACTTGTATTCACAAATGGAAAAGTTCTTCAAAAAATCTAGTACTACTCCAATTACAAATGAATAACATCAATTTACAAATAATCAAATGCCTTTTTTTCATCAAAAAATAAAAATAGTGTAAAAATTATCATTTCTTTATAAAATTAATACCTTTAATCATAAATAAATATACTCATTCACACATAAACACACTGTTATTCATAAATAAATAATCATTCACACACGAATACATTGATATTCACAAACGAGTAAACTGCTATTCGTAAATAAATACAAAATAAAATTAATGTAAAAATTATCATTTCTTCTTTTTATGAATACTCCTAATCATAAATAAATACACTCATTGATCACACATAAATACATTGTTATTCATAAATAAATACAGTCATTCACACATTAATGCATTGCTATTCAAAGGTTAGTTTTCTATCCCAATAAACCCAAAAAATCACCATATTGGAGATTCATCTGAATTCTCAAAAATCCAAATCAATACCTCTTGCCGATTCCGATGAGGGATCATTCCGACCAATTCCAGTAAACGTTTGCGACATAATGAAGAAGATGATTTCACACAAATTGAAAACCTCCATTTTCAATCACTCTATCATCATCCTCACTCTATCAATTTCCCTTTTTCGCTTCAGCAAACCTCATCAGAACAAAACCCTAACCCCCGAAATATCACCAAAATTACAAGAACAAAAAGATACACTATCTCGAAGAAGCTACATAGTAAGATTTATCGAGTATAAGAAAGCAGAACATCACAAGGAGTATCTCGAGCAAAGAACAAAGGAGAAATTAAATGGCTCTTCATCTTGGGAATGGATTAACAGAAATAAACCTGCTTTAAAATTCCCTATTGACTTCCAAGTCGTGGCGATCGGCGATGAAGCAGCAAGTTCGATCATCGGAGAGTTTGAGAGGCTGCAAATGGTGAAGATGTTACGGTTGATTCAAGCTATCAGTTAAGGAACTTGCTTGGTGAAGATAAGACCGAAAAGAAAGAGAAAGTCAGAGCGTTTTCGGATGGTAGAAAGAGGCCTGGGAAGATCTTCACTTCCATGTCATTTGGTGATGGCAGTGATAATGTGGTTGCTGAGGCATCCCCTAGGTGTGTGTGTGTATATATATATATATATATATATATATATATATATATATATATATATATATATATATATATATATATATATATATATATATATATATATATAGAGAGAGAGAGAGAGAGAGAGAGAGAGGAAAAATTGAAAGGAAAAGGTGTGAGAAGTTATAGGAATTAAATAAACAATCAATTACTATTATGCCATTTTCACTGTTTTAAAGTTACACTTTAATACCAATAAATTTCATAATTTATATAAATGGTCTGTCTGATAATAACTTTAGATTTGAATATTTAGATGGTCTAGATCTGTTCTCGCGTTCTCAACCTTTTATGTGTTCTCATTTGATCCTACTATATATATATATATATATATATATATATATATATATATATATATATATATATACATACAGAGAGAGAGAGAGAGAGAGATGGAACTTTGTTGACAGAAACATGTACTCGCAAGTATACGAAGACATACAAGTAATCTAGTCGTAAGACTATATATCATATCCACAAGGACTGTTTATTTCAAGGAAGACTGATCATGTAGCCATCGGTTAAAAATGATTTGGTTTGATTAGCTAATGCAAACTATTTTTTTTAAATTAAAATAAAATAAAATTAACCAACAACTAATATTTCTAAAAGAAACTAAAATGAAATTGGTAACGCATTACTAAGGACCAAAGTGACTAAGAAAACAAACACATAATTTTTGATTTAACATACAAGAAGAAAATATGGTTTAGTTGACATTACGGGTTCAATGATTCATTTAATATATTAATCAATTAGCACAAATATAATGGTAATAAATTTGTTAAAACCATTTAAAATCATATATTACCTCTTGCTTTCATATCTCTATGTAGTTTATAAAATTAAAAAAAAAAAAAACATTAAATTCAATGGTTTTGCTAAAAATACACGAACGCACGATTATGCTGATTTTAAATGGGATCTCAAAACGAAACACAACTAAAGCTTGTCTTGAAGTCATTAGTTGCAACCGAACAAAAAAAATAATCAAATTAACATTAACATCTACAATTGGCCAAATAATAAAAATTTAGTTAATTAGTTTTAATCCATCAAGCAATTTGAAAAAATAAACACATATTTGTACATCAAATAATTACCACACATTTTGTATCAATTAACTAAGCACATTAAAATTTAAAAAAAAAACCCAAGTCAATTAAACTGACAAAAGGAAATTAGACAATGAAATTAATTAAACAAAAATAAATCTAATAAAATTAAGGGTTTCATATTTGGTCACTTAACTTTTGGCTTTATGTTCATTTAGTCACTTAACTCATTTTAAGTTTTAAAAAATTAATTGACTTTTAAATTTTTTGCCAAAATGATCATGACCGAAAATAATAGGTTATATATATATATATATATATATATATATATATATATATATATATATATATATATATATATATATATATATATATATATATATATATATATATATATATATATATATATATATATATATATATATATAGTTGTTTAAGGTCAGGGAACTTACTTTTTTTAGGTCAACTTTTTGGAGCTATAATTCGTGACTGAATTTTGAAATTGTGCTTATTCGGTTTTATCTTTTTTTTCCAACGATTTGTTTTTATAACTTAACTAGTTTATAATCCATGTGAACCTCGATTAGACAATTAATTAAACTTGCATAGTACAAACTCAAAATTTTTAATCAATTATTTTAAATAAATTATTAATTAAGAGATTTTTTTAGTTATATAAAATTATAATTGTTGATTTAAAGAAATACGTGAAATTATATCACCTTATAATTTGTATTAATGTTATTTTAATTTTTATTCTAATGCTATTAATTTAATATAATTAGAGTACAAAATTTGAAATTTGAAATTTGAAATTGAAAATAAATTGATTAACAAGTGGTATGACATTAATTCTAATGTCAAATAGGATGGAATATAACAAAATGAGAATAAAACTATTCTTTTATTAGAATATATGATTTTTGTTTCCATTTACATGTTTTTCATGATTTGTTTTTATAACTTTATTTTTTTACTTTCATTTTTATATGTTTTTTTTTCATAATTTGTTTTTATAACTTTATTTTTACCATGTTTTTCATTTTTTTTTCTTTTTTCATAATCTGTTTTTACAAAATTATTAACCCAACTAATAATCCTGGGATTATCATCCAATAACATTGTATAATTAACATCTTTTTTTAAAGAGCTTAATAATTAACTGCTCTCTCATCTAACGGTTTACCTATTACACTAGTAACACTATCTTACATATGTTTCTCACACCAAACATTATCATTACATAAGTTACGACATACATAGTTTTTGTTATCGAGTTGGATACTAACTAACTGAAGAGAATCATATTTTGGATCCATAATGTCAGTAATTCCAACAAAAAATATCATTTAATACCAGAGAAAAACCAACAACAAATATGAGAAAAGAATGATGATTTTTTTGTTTGAGAAACATATGTAGGGTGTTGTTACTGTTGTAATAGATAAACTTCCATATAAGAAAGTTGTTAATTATCTAATGTTACTGGATGTGTGAGAAAATAAATAAGGGCTAATGGCACAAAGGCCATTAAGTTTTTCGAAAATGTTTGGATTTACCCTTTGAGTGGTTTTAGGTTCAATAATGCCTTAAGTTTTGTTTAATTTGTTTGTTTATGCCTTTTTAGCAAGTCCAGCCGGTGATATGTATGAGTGGGTGTGCCACTTGGCGCTGATTGGACAGGGACATCTGATGTGGCGCCACATCGACGCTGACTTGAGAATGGCCATTTATATTAAAAACTACAAATGTGGAACGAATAGATATCTCATTTGAAAAAAAATACGTGTATATATATATATATATATATATATATATATATATATATATATAAATACTCTCTTATAAAAATACGTATATATATCTCTTTTAAAAATAATAATAATAACTATTGAACAGGTATATTTTTGTAACACCCCGAGTTCAGGAGTGCAAGTTCAGGGTTCTTAGTGTAAATAAGAAGGTCGACTCAGCGAGTCGATGGATAGACTTGGCGAGTCGATTCGCGATTGTGGTCATGAGTTAAGTGACCAACTCGGCGAGTCGGAAGCTGGACTCGACGAGTTGGTGCTGAAGGGAGAAAACCCTAATCCCAGGGGTTGTGCCTTAAATAAAGCACATTATAACCCACCCTCAGCCTCTTTGCTACCCTTTTTAGATCCAGAAGCCCTAATTTCGTTGTGAGAAGACTTGGCAGCAAAATGGTGTAATTTGTGGAGGGATCTTGAAGATCGAGAAGCTTGGATTAAGGAGACTTGAAGAGATCCGAATTATACTTCAGTGGGAGGTCATTTTGGAGGTAAGGAATCGTTATCCTTGGCCTTCTCCCTTCTAGTTCCATTTTCATGGAGTTTTAGGGTTTGGTTGGAGAAATATGGATGAGATCTTGAAACATGAGTTACATCTAGAGTTGGAACTCCAGATCTGAGTTCTATATGGATCATTGATGCAGAAAGCCTTTCTAGTTGTTATGCAAAAGCCCTTCCCCAAGAGTTAAGTCCCTTTCTAGCCTTGTTTTTGGTATTATGGGGCAAGAAACACGTAAAAGTAGCAACTTTATGTTGCTAATGAACTCTAGAGACCCAGATCTATGGATTTGAGTCCCTGCATGGCTTGAAAAGCCTCTGTATGGAATGAGAACTGAAGAGACTCGACGAGTCACATGGGTGTGCTCAACGAGTTGTATGAATATGTTCATGGACTCGGTGAGTTAGAAGAACAAGTCGGCGAGTCTTTTGAAGATTGCCTTGCACTCGGCGAGTCTGTGCTTGGACTCGGCGAGTCTGGTCGTGGAATCCTAACCTTTTCTGGTTAAGCTGTGAAATCGGTGAGTCGAGGGATGACTCTGTGAGTTGAGCAAGAAGGGACTCAGAGCTTGTTGGACTCGACGAGTCACGGGGCGACTCGGCGAGTTGAGTCGTGGGATAGGAGTTCTGAGCATAGGAACGCGACGAGTCAACGGGTTGACTCGACGAGTAGGGTCAACCAGGAAGGTTGACTTTGACTTGGACCAAGTGTTGACCAGTTGTCTTCCAAGGGTATTTTGGTAATTATAGTTGTTTATTGGATTTGGTTGATTGGTAATGTTCAGTGGTGGAGTTCGTGCTGGTGGTCGGAGCAGCGTGAACTTATTTCTTCAAGTCGGCAGTTGCAGGTGAGTTATCCTTACTATATCAACAAGGTCGAAGGCGCCAAGGCCGGCCCTTTATCGGATTGAAATTCGAGTATTGTTTGTTATGTTATTGCTTTGCTATGTTGGTATCCTGGTATGTAGGATGATGCTATGTTAGAGACCTGGTTAAGGTCGGTATCCCGGTATATAGGATGATGGTATGTTAGAGACCTGGTTAAGGTCGGTATCCTGGTATATAGGATGATGCTATGTTAGAGACCTGGTTAAGGTCGGTATCCTGCTATATAGAATGATGTTATGTTAGAGAACTGGTTAAGGTCGGTATCCTGGTATATAGGATGATGCTATGTTAGAGACCTGGTTAAGGTCGGTATCCTGGTATATAGGATGATGTTATGTTACAGACCTGGTTAAGGTCGGTATCCTGGTATATAGGATGGTGCTATGTTAGAGACCTGGTTAAGGTCGGTATCCAGGTATATAGGATGATGTTATGTTAGAGACCTGGTTATGGTCGGTATCATGCTATGTAGGATGATGTTATGTTAGAGACCTGGTTATGGTCGGTATCCTGGTATATAGGATGTTGTTTGTTAGAGACCTGGTTAAGGTCAGTATCCTGGTATATAGGATGATGCTATGTTAGAGACCTGGTTAAGGTCGGTATCCTGGTATATAGGATGAGGTTGTGCTAGTGACCGGTTACGTCAGTATCCTGGTTAGGACGTAGCTATGTTGTGTGATATGTTGGATCGATTTGAGGAGTTGTGAGATGTTATATGATTATATGTTTATGTGCACATGGTTGTTGGACTGGGATTAGGTTGAGTCGGGTCCTGCTTTGTGCTGTAGGCCAACATACCCACGGTGGACCGGTTAGAATGAAGGCCCGGCGAGCGGTCCGGATAGACTGAAGGCCCCACGAGGGCGGACTAGACGTGCCGAGGCTCGGAGAGTGGACCAGACAGACTGAAGGCCCGGTGCGGGCGGACCAGTCGTACTGTAGACTCAATATGCATGGTTGTTCTATTTATGATATGATATGACATGTGTATGGTATTGTGGTTGGTATTTTGGGGGTAACTCACTAAGATTTCGGGCTTACAGTTTCAGTGTATTGTTTCAGGTACTTCAGGAGACCGTGGCAAGGCGAAGGCGTGATCGTACCGCTCCTCATGTTTTTATGATATGGTTCTGGGAGATACTCTGATGTTTAAACTATTTTGAAAACAAGTGTATGAACTTAATGGTTTTGAATGAATTAAAATGTTTAAATTGCTCAAATTTTATGAGTGTTACAATTTGGTATCAGAGCCTTGGTTTGAGTGAATTGGGGGAAACATTCGTATGAATCCAGTCTCAAATCAAGGAAAGTTTTCAAAAGAGAATTAAAATGGTTTTCAAAATAAGCAAAGGAGGATGCGAGGGTACAATCAGCCGAAGCCAGTAAGTAGACCCCAAAATACCATACAAGTTATTTGATTATGTAATATGTTAGAACAGCATGCTAGTACTAGGCTAGGGATCTTTAGGAATTGCATTATAGAATTGCCTGCTTATATGATGCCTGCTAGCCTAGGGTTTCCTTTGTATGAAATTGACATCATTACTATAGTTATTTAGTGTATGCATCACGGTTATACATAATTAAGATCTTATAGCCTGAGAATGTTTGATTTGGCCTTATGTTCTTTTCTTGTATGATTGGGAGCTTAGGGTAGGATTGGATATTCGAAAGTCTAGAGGGTCCAGTGTTATGTATGACTAGCATACACTAGTGCTACAGGGTTGGTGGAAGTTTCATGGATGGGAGGGTTGTGTGAGACCGGTAGGTCGGTTATGGGATAGTGGTGCTCCTCTAGGAGTGGGGATCGATTGTCCGTTATGTATATGCTTTTGTTAGGGTGTTGTGGTGATGCTTGATAAAAATATGGATAGGTGTGGAAGGTAGTATGGGCCCGTACTACTGAAAGCACAGGACCCATACGCGTATCAAGGAAGTCACGACCCCTAGATTTTGTTGGGAGCTAGTCCTCGGGGTTATCATGTGGAATGCCTAATATCTTGTGGCGTATTTTTTTTGTATGGCGATTACGAGACGTCTCGGGGCAGGATCTGGTTCGGGATCGGGATCGGGATCAGGAGAGGGTGGTCAGGAGGGATCAGTACCACCCGAGGTCATGGGTCAGATGAGTACGGATGAGTTGGATGCCATGATTCGTGAGATCCTGAATGATGAGGTTGTTGCTGTGTTCCGGGTTGAGTTGCCAGAGATGTTCGGGTCGATCAATACCGCCATGGTTGAGTACTTTGATGAGTTCTATTCAGCTCTTGCTGAGGCGGCTGTCACGGCAGCTACATCGGCTGTATCAGTGGCAGGGGAGGAGCCGGTCGAGGTTTTCAGTATCGGGACTTCGATAATACGAAGCCCCCTACTTTCGATGGAGTTTAGGATCCGATTGTTGCTATGAGATGGTTGTCGAACGTGGAGGGGTGTTTCTTCACGTGTTCATGCCCTGCGGATCAGAGAGTGACGTGTGCTCTGAACCTTTTGAGGCTTGGGGCAAAGGATTGGTGGAGGTTGACTAAGGGCTCTTATTCGGATGCGCAGTGGGTTGAGAGGGAGAGATTGGCTCAGGAGTTCTTGGAACTGAAGCAGGATTCGGAGTCGGTGACGGAGATCACCAGGATGTTCACTGAGAGGGCGATGTTTTGCCCTGAGTTTGCTTTGGAGCAGGCTCAGATGTCCCGATATCTGAGTATGCTCAAGAGGGATATCAGGCATTTAGTGTCCACACAGAGGTGCGAGACCTTGGTGGAGTTGCAGGAGGCCGCTCGACGGCGTGAGTGGAGATTGTGTTGCAGTTGAGAGAGCAGAGGCAGGCCTCGGCGCAGTCGCAGCCGGCGCCAAAACGGTCCAAGACCGTTAATTCCAGGTTGGGAAGTTGGAGCAGCCGCACTTGCGTGAAGTGCGGGAAGGGTTATACCGGAGTTTGTAGGTCTGCTGGTGCATGCCACAAGTGTGGGAGAGAGGGGCATTATGCGAGGGATTGTCGGCAGTCAGCCCCGGTTCAGGATTTGAGGATTTGTTATCATTGCCATCAGATTGGTCACTTGAGGGCCAACTGTCCATAGCTCGTTTCCAGACCAGTGTAGGTTCCAGCACCGACCACTTTAAGGACTACTGGTGGGGGCCAGGGTGGAGCGGAACCTCCGAGGGCTCAGGGTCGAGCTTTTCAGCTTACTGTCGATGAGGTCAGGGCAGAGCCGGATGCAGCTGCGGGTATATTTCCATTTTTGCTATCTTGTTACCTTGTAGTTATTATGGAGTATTGTATATCTGCTAGTCTCGGTCGCATGATTCATGGTATTGTATTCGTTCGTCCTTTCGCTGGGTTATCGTATGATTGAGGGTTTTGGTATTGGGAGTCTTAGTTGGTTATCATCCATGGGGATTGTTGGTGGGGAATTAGGCTTTTTGGTCTGGATGTCGGGTATAGCAATTGCAATTTGAGGAGTGTTCAACTGAGGGTCGAACTCCCTTAGAGTTCGAGATGTGCGATGTCGGGAGGTGATTTCGCGAAGGTTGCTCATTTTAGAGGAAATCAGTTCATGGATAAGGGGAATATGTTGAGTAAGGTTGTTAAAGTAATATCGGTTGGGTCACTGGTGGTTGGAAGTCAGTGATCTAAGTGGGGAGAATTGGAAAATTCTCAGGAGGATCGACAAGTATTTGAGATTGATTAGTTGTTTGGGATTTAGCAGTGTTTCAGTCAGCCAAGAGTGTGGGCTAGTATTAGTAAGTGGCAGTCAAATGGGGCGGGGCACAGACCAAGGTTTTCAGAAAAGGTGATTAGTTGTGTGAGGCCTAGGATTAGGCCGGGATTTGAGTATATAGAATGGAGTTAGAGTTCAAAACCCCTAGGGGCTAGAACAGTATGTACAGGAGAGATTCCCAGGAAGGATAGTTTGGGGTGATGTATGATAGTTTGAGCGGTCTGGGAAGACTAAAGGCCGGTGGGCGTACCAGTCGGGCCGAAGGCTCGGAGAACGATCCAGATAGGCTGAAGGCCCTGGAGGGCGGTCCAGATATGCTGAAGGTTCTGAGAGTGGTCTAGATTGGCTGAAGGCCTGGTAAGGTGGTCCAGTCATGCTGAAGACTCTTTAAGTGTTGATAGATCTGTATGCGAAAAGTGATTCAAGTATGCTGATATGCAGTAGAAAGTAGTGGGTCTGGCCCCGGGTATTGATCATGTTAGTGGAAGACAGTTCATGGACCCGAGAGTCCTTGCGAGCAGATTCAGAGCACATGCTATGCATGGAGTAGCGGTTACTCTACAAGGGATAGTGTAGAGTGGGGTGTGAGCATCGTGGCACTTGTCTGAAGTGGGAAGGTTGGCAAGTAGATTTCCTTGGACAAGGAAAGGGAAAGGTATGTAACTCCGGGAAGGAGTGTTGGTTCACGGAAGTGAAAGCAGCAGTGAGAATGAATGATTGAGAGTACTTTAATTACAGTTGTTGAGCAATGTGATCGTGCTAGTGGTATGGAAGCACATCCGGATTGGGTGTCTGTTGAGGTTGCGGAATAATTTCCGGTGGTATAGAACCAAAGGAGTTCGGAAGGGATGCAAGGGTGGAACCTTGGATTTCCGGTATGGTTGTGATCAATAGGTTATGTATGTAGCAGTAATTCATCCTAGGGATGTTTGGAGGAATCGTCAGTGTGTCGGGTTTTTCCAGCCCGAGGATATTAGAGCAGGTTCAGCATGTGTATGTGATTGCAGAGGAGAGCTCATGGGAGTTGCTCAGGAGCTGAAGGATGTGTCATCCTGTCAACACGGAAAGAAAAGAATTGGATTCGGGAAGAAAGTGGGATAAGTCCCAGCAGTAAATTCGATAAGTTATGACAAGCGAGGAAAGGGATAGCAGTTGGTACCGGGCCAGGACCCGGTGGTTCAGGGTGATATTTAGTTGGTAAGAGACAAGTGATTATGTGAGCTGGAATGATAGAAGTACCATCGAGTGATCATTGGTCGATAAGTGTTGTTATCAGAGAAAAAAGTTGGTGGTCGGCTTGAAGCAGTTGTCGTGACTCTGTGAGAAATAGTTGGAATTTATAGGGGTTTGATAGCTGTGTTTGGAGGAACCTGGATCGGTTGAGACTAGGAGCTGTATTGTGGGAGTATCATCTGGGATGTGTTGCTGCAGGCTTCGAGGACGAAGCCTAATTTAAATGGGGGGAGAATTGTAACACTCCAAGTTCAGGAGTGCAAGTTCAGGGTTCTTAGTGTAAATAAGGAAGGTCGACTCGGCGAGTCGATGGATAGACTCGGCGAGTCGAGTGGCGATTCTGGTCATGAGTTAAGTGACCAACTCGGCGAGTTGGTGCTGAAGGGAGAAAACCCTAATCCCAGGGGTTGTGCCCTATATAAAGCACATTATAACCCACCCTCAGCCTCTTTGCTACCCTTTCTAGATCCAGAAGCCCTAATTTCATTGTGAGAAGACTTGGAAACAAAATGGTGTGATTTTTGGAGTGATCTTGAAGATCGAGAAGCTTAGATCAAGGAGACTTGAAGAGATCCAAATTATACTTCATTGGGAGGTCATTTTGGAGGTAAGGAATTGTTATCCTTGGCCTTCTCCCTTCTAGTTCCATTTTCATGGAGTTTTAGGGTTTGGTTGGAGAAATATGGATGAGATCTTGAAACATGAGTTAGATCTGGAGTTGAAACCCCAGATCTGAGTTCTATATGGATCATTGATGCAGAAAGCCTTTCTAGTTGTTATGCACAAGCCCTTCCCCAAGAGTTAAGTCCCTTTCTAGCCTTGTTTTTGGTGAGATGGGGCAAGAACCACGTAAAGGTAGCAACTTTATGTTGCTAATGGACTCTAGAGACCCAGATCTATGGATTGGAGTCCCTGCATGGCTTGAAAAGCCTCTGTATGGAATGAGAACTAAAGAGACTCGACGAGTCACATGGGTGTGCTCGACGAGTTGTATGAATATGTTCATGGACTCGGTGAGTTAGAAGAACAAGTCAGCGAGTCTGTTGAAGATTGCCTTGGACTCGGCGAGTCTGTGCTTGGACTCGGCGAGTCTGGTCGTGGAATCCTAACCTTTTCTGGTTGAGTTGTGAAATCGGTGAGTCGAGGGATGACTGGTGAGTTGAGAAAGAAGGGACTCGGAGCTTGTTGGAGTCGACGAGTCTCGGGGCGACTCGGCGAGTTGAGTCGTGGCATGGGAGTTCTAAGCATAGGAACTCGACGAGTCAACGGGTTGACTCGGCGAGTAGGGTCAACCAGGAAGGTTAACTTTGACTGAGGACTTTGACTTGGACCAAGGGTTGACCAGTTGTCTTCCTAGGATATTTTGGTAATTATTGGTGTTTATTGGAATTGGTTGATTGGTAATGTTCAGTGGTAGAGTTCGTGCTGGTGGTCGGAGCAGCGTGATCTTATTTCTTCAAGTCGGCAGTTGTAGGTGAGTTATCCTCACTATATCAACAGGGTCTAAGGCACCAAGGCCGGCCCTTTATCGGATTGAAATTCAGGTATTGTTTGTTATGTTATTGCTTTGCTATGTTGGTATCCTGGTATGTAGGATGATGCTATGTTAGAGACCTGGTTAAGGTCGGTATCCTGGTATATAGGATGATGCTATGTTAGAGACCTGGTTAAGGTCGGTATCCTGGTATATAGGATGATGCTATGTTAGAGACCTGGTTAAGGTCGGTATCCTGGTATATAGGATGATGCTATGTTAGAGAACTGGATAAGGTCGATATCCTGGTATATAGGATGATGTTATGTTAGAGACTAGGTTAAGGGCGGTATCCTGGTATATAGGATGATGTTATGTTAGAGACCTGGTTAAGGTCGGTATCCTGGTATATAGGACGATGCTATGTTAGAGACCTGGTTAAGGTCGGTATCCTGGTATATAGGATGATGTTATGTTAGAGACCTGGTTATGGTCGGTGTCCTGGTATGTAGGATGATGTTATGTTAGAGACCTGGTTATGGTCGGTATCCTAGTATATATGATGATGTTATGTTAGCGACCTTGTTAAGGTTGGTATCCTGGTATATAGGATGATGCTATGTGAGAGACCTTGTTAAGGTCGGTATCTTGGTATATAAGATGAGGCTGTGCTAGTGACTGGTTATGTCAGTATCCCGGTTAGGACATAGCTATGTTGTGTGATATGCTGGATCGGTTTGATTAGTTGTGAGATGTTATATGATTATATGTTTATGTGCACATGATTGTTGGAATCGGGTTGGGTTGAGGCGGGTCCTGCTTTCTGCTGTAGGCCAACATACCTAGGGCGGACTGGTTAGATCGAAGGTCTGGCGAGCGGTCCGGATAGGCTGAAGGCCCCACGAGGGCGGACTAGACATGTCGAGGCTCGAAGAGTGGACCAGACAGACTGAAGGCCCGGTGCGGGCGGACCAGTCGTACTGTAGACTCAATATGCATGGCTGTTCTGTTTATGATATGATATAACATGTATGTGGTATTGTGGTTGGTATTTTGGGGGTAACTCACTAAGCTTTCGGGCTTACAGTTTCAGTGTATTGTTTCAGGTACTTCAGGAGACCGTGGCAAGGCGAAGGCATGATCGTACCGCTCCTCAATTTTTTAGGATTTTTATGATATGGTTTAGGGAGATACTCTGATGTTTAAACTATTTTGAAAACAAGTGTATGGACTTAATGGTTTTGAATGAATTAAAATGTTTTAATTCGGCTCGAATTTTATGGGTGTTACAATTTTATATTAAATAACATAGGAGAAAAACCCCAAGTGTGACAACTAGGAATTCTATACTTTGTAACAACAACAATGATCACATTTGTGAATCAAAAATGTGAAAACATGTATCATGCTTTTTCAATAACAACAAAATTTCCATCAAATACCCTATACAAACTTTCAAATAGTCAACATAAGTTGGAAACCCTAAAAATCCCGGTTTAAGTCCATTTTGGACTAGGATTTTCTTGTTGGGCCTAATGGGCCAAAAAGCTTCCAATTTGACTATTTTGGGCTTAGAACTCTTAAATGGGCTCTAATTGGACCCACTTTCATTTATTTTAACATTTTAGGCTATAATGGGCCTAGAATGAGATAAATACCCTTATTGGGCCATAACAAATTCAATTAGATTTAATGGACTCAAATTCCATTCTTTTATGCAAGATTTGGGCCGTGAACTACTTTAAAGACCCAATGGGCCGAAAACCATCAAATTGGGCCTCACATTATGGTAGTCAAGCACAAAAGGCCCAAGCCATTCTTTTCCTTTTCCTCTCTCGGCCCAAGTTAAAAAAAACAAGGGGAATTATGGAGGATTAAGAAAAGTGTGACACCTCAATGTTGTTTAGAGGATAATGAGACTATTATACCACATATATCCATACATTCTCATACTTCCATGCAAGTGACTTCTCTCTTCCCTCCCCTTCCTTCTTCTTCTCGGTTGAGAGCACCCAACACCCACACTAAATTCATTTTTCAAACACTCACTATTCTCTCAAGAACACCTCTCATTTCTCCATCAAAATTCTCGAGATCTAGGGCATTTCAAGGAGGTTCTTCCACAAAAATCATCATTCTAGGTAAGTTAATGCTTAGATCCATGGTTTAGCTTCTTGAAATTTGTTATAAATCTCCTTCTAACTCATGAAAGCTCATAATCATGCTTCTTAGAACCCATCTAAGCCAAAGTCTTCTCAAGAAGCTTTCTAGGGCCGAAAATAGCATTAAACTTCTTCCATTTCTTCTTCAAATAAAAAACAACAAGCAAAGGTGAGTTCATACCCCTCTATTTTTGGTTTTCATATGTTTTATGTGGGTGAATATAAGTAAAATGTGTAGATCTATGTGTATGTGTATGTTATGTGTGATTTCATGTGTTTATGTGGTAAATATGTAACAAAAAGAATAGAAATCTCGAGATATATGGATCTAAGAGGAAGATAAACCTGATCTAAGATATACTACACTAAAACAAGACTTGAAAAATTACCCTTTAAGATTAAAATAAACATATTGCAACATAAAACTCATTTTTCGGCTATATTTGTCAAATAAACAAAAGTTGGGTTGAAAGTTGTCATTCATCGTTTTATTAAGGACTAAAGGAGTCAAAAAAGTTAAAATAAAGGTTTTTATGAATATCTTACTCTTTAAAGGGCTATAAATGTAATTTGTAGCTTAATGGGCTAATTTTTGGGCTTTTCGGCCCATTAAGCCAAAATTGCGAAAAATGGGATTTTCAAGGGATTGAAATGGTATATTTCTCAAAACAGGGGAAAAAGTGTAAAAAAAACTATTTCAGGGGTTTAAATGATTTTTTTTGCAAACAAGGATCAAAAATGTAAACTTTTTGGATTTTGGGCCAAAATTGTAAAAGATTCGAAAAGTTTAGGCTTAAACTGAAAAACTCTTTACTGGAGGGGCTGAAACTGCCAAACAGTAAACTTTGAGCTAAAATCATCACTTAAACAAGTCTATGGGTCAAAAATGACAAGAAAATGGTTTTAGGGCCTAAAATGTCTTTTTTTTATATAAGGGACTAAAATTGTCATTTTTATTAAAGAAGGGCTGAAAAGGGGCAAACCAATATTTTGTGTCAATTATTTTATTATTAAGATATTTGGGTTAAAAATTCCAAACTACAACTTATGAAAATAGAAAGATGAATGTACATATAATTCCAAATATCGTTATAAACAACCGACCGGTCTCGTACCGATTTAAATTTAACAATTGTTCAATCAAACATTTCAACAATTATATTATACCTAAAACAAGTAAATATTCAAATCTTTGGACTTGAAAGTCTCTAATCATGCTTATTGGGCCTTCGTGACCCATTAACATAACTTTTGGGCCCAACGATAAAAGTAAATGTTTATTGGGCCGCCTGTTACCCAATTACATATTTAAGGGATCCTCAATGGATTTTGTGTGCTATTGGGCCTCAGTGACCCATTAGCATTGCTAGTAAGGTCCAAATAAATCATATGCAAAATAGACCAACGCGTCCGTCGCATACTCGACAGCCTTAAATAACAAACGTGATTAGTAGGATCCCGTGGTCCTCTTCTTCTCGTCTGTTAGCCTCACCATCAATTCAAGTAAAAAAATACAGGTTGATAATCAATAGTAATCAAATTCATTTGGGATAAAGTGAGTAATCGGCACCAACGAGTGCCGGTCGTAGTCTATAGTTATTATCAAAGTCTCCTAGAGGGAGAGCGAGAGTTTGTGTATAGATCTATACGGGGGTGACTCTCCCACACCTCAACTGTTCGCTACAGTTAGACTCGACTAGTCTAGGGTTACAAAATCTTAAGATCAATTCTGACATTCACCAGAGTGCCATGACAGATGAACTAGTCATTATCATGCATGGTTATAACGACTCACATAAATAAATCCAATACTATCCGAGTAATCAAGACAAATCAAAATCATTCGTTGTGATGGAAAACAATTCGAACAGTTATATGATATTTCTTTATCGGAAAACATCGGGTTTTCCGGGAGAGATCAACCTTATTCACTTGTACTTTTAATACAAAGCTTCTTATTTATACATGTTTTGAAAGTATTCATGCATAAACCTATGGATCTTCACACTTTGGTATAAACAATTGTCTTTTTCAGAAAATATCGGATTTTCTGGGTCTTTACAAATTACACAAAACATTTTCATATCCAAACTGCTTATGAACTCACCAACATTCCATATGTTGACTGTTTTTCAAAATAACTTGTATTATCTGGTAACAGGTAAGCTGGTGAGTAATACCAAGTATGTTAGGGTGTTATGCTTTTGAAAATTATCAAACAATTTATGTTATGGACATGTAATGTTTAAACAATGTACTTGATGTGAACAATGTCAGTTGTGATGTATTGATGCATGGTGATGTTTATGTTATGATTCATGTATATCCATTGTGATGATATTCAATTTAAGTCATGCGAGCCCTTGGACGTTTCCGCCGTTTGGTTCGGGGGTGTGACAGGTTGGTATCAGAGCACTGTTTATAGTGAACTAGCATATCTAGCCACACATCGATATGCAACTATAAACCAAAGAGGGACAAAACAAATCTAAACAAAACAAACAAATAACAATAAAACCTCTTTTATTTGTGCGGTATAGAAAAGCCAACATAATACCAAATCAAACAAGATGATGCTAGCATGTCGGTTAAGCCGGGATTGTTCATAGTTGTATTAAGGGGTGAATGTATCCTGATCAACTACATTTCCTCTGAGGTACAACTATCACATGCCCCGAGGAAATCGCAATGGTTGGTAAACCTAGTAATATACCCCTTTATTACAAAGAAGAGAACATCAACTCAAATTATGTAGTAATAATTAAAAAGATCGTAAGAATAATATTAGTATATTTATACACTCTCGCAAACAGTATGGCCGGCTTCCATCACCCCGGAGATCTGTTTTTCCCTAATCAGGGGAATAACGGATGGTTGGAGGAGGAACCTGAAGAAGACCCTGAGGAGGAGTCTAAAGAAGAACCTGAGGTAGAAGCCGAGGGCGGACCTGCTAAGCCAGTGGTGAACCCGGAAGAAGAGGAAGTCAAAGAAGACCTCGAGGAGGAACCAAGCGATGATGATGATGGTGATTCGGACGCAGAGTTCGAAGTCATCAACCCCCTTACCCGACTAGGGTTCCCGCTCATCGGATGGGCCCAACTGGTCTTACACCACCCTAGGGTATCGACCTTTGAAAGTGGAGCAGACAGCAGGGATAATGACCCCCGTACGGCATGTCACACGAGTTCTACGACTTGAGGGAGGGAGGACCGGCCGATCGCGCGCTTCCGGTCTTGTGAGACGATTGCAGAACACAGGCGATCTAGCTCAGAGCACCACCGATCAGATACACCAGATGCGGACTAGGGCTGAACGTGCAGAGCAGGAGACGCGAGAGGTTATCCGAGAGTTCCACATGAGGCAGGTGAGGTGGGAGGCTCGGCTCCGAGACGCAGAACGACAGGTGGTTCGCCTTCATGGAGCATCCATTTCCTCAGCACCACCCCTGGCACATCCCACCATGACTAGGACTAGTCGTACCCGTCTTTAGTATTATGCTGCTATGATCTATGCTATGTACCACCGACTCTATGTTTAAGTGATTACACTACTCGTAGAGTCGTTATGCTACCGAACTTGTATCCTATATGTATGCTCTCTCGAGCAAATTTTCATGTATCAAAGTACAAATATTATTAATGGAAAAATATATGTGTTATGTAGTGATGTTGTTATCTGTTATGTGCTATGTCTCTATGATTATATGTTGATATGCAAAACTAAGTAAGTACATGATATAAACCTAGTAATAAGTCCACGAACCCACAAAAATTTAGGCACTCAACATCTTTCCGTTCGATGACAGAAAGATGCCTCAACGACCAACCCGTGGAAACCCTGGGCCAACCCCACCTGAGGTCAAATCAGTTGCATTCCAAGTAGTCGTATCTGTTGCGGTCACCGCAGCCATGGTACAAATTCCCCAAGGGAACAATGGAGGAGGCAATGGACAAGGGGCTGGGAGTTCGAACAATGGAATAAATCAAGGACCTACCAGGACATGCTCCTACAAATATTTCACCAATGCCAAGCCACAAACCTTTAATGGTACCGGCGGAATGATAACCCTAAAAAGATGGATCGAGAAGGTGGAATCAGTGTTCGAGATATGTGAATGCCCTGAGGAGATGAAGGTGAAGTTTGCCGCATGCACGTTCGTTGATCAAGCTCTCACCTGGTGGAACGGACATGTAAAAGCCATGACTCTCCCCGTAGCCAACGCCATACCCTAGGCGGAATTGAAAGAAATGCTAATGGCCGAGTACTGCCCACGAGGTGAAATTCAGAAAATGGAGCAAGAGTTGTGGAATCTCACCCTCCGAAATTCCGACATTAACACATACATATCAAGGTTAAGCAAATCGTATATGTTGTGCCCTGGCATGATTACTTCGGAGGGAAAGAAAATAGAACGATTCATCTGGGGGTTGACCTCCCCAATCCAAGAAAATGTGATAGCTGCAAATCCTGAAACCTTCGACAGTGCCAAAAGATTGGCCAAGAAGCTGTACGACCACAACAACAAAAAGGGTGAGAAGTCAGCGGAAACTGAAAACAAGAAGGAGAGTGACAACAAGAATGGAAAGAATAACAATAGGAAAGGACGACAAGGCTCAGAGTCATCGAAGAAACAACAAGTAGTGACAGTCAATGTTGCAACCACCCAAGTTCCCTCCACACCACATGCTCCAGTTTCAGCTACTCCAAGTGCTCTTATACAGTATTCCAGGAATCTCCCAAAGTGCAACAAGTGCAGTCTCCATCATAATGGCGAACACAGGGAGATGCATTTGTGACAACTCGAAATTTCCATTCTGTACAAACCATATCAAATCAATAGAAGTTAGAACAGTTACTAAGAATTTCCAGACTTTTAGGTATAAGTTTGAGTATTTCAGGATTTACACTTAAGGAGATATCAAGAGAGTGGATGCACTAGAGTTTTGTGAAACACTGTTATTCCAAAACCCTATCATATTAGAGTTCATTGGATGAATAAAAATATTTTCTACCAAAAATCCCAGGACTATATATAGGATTCTGAACCATATTTATTCATTAGTTACATTTCCAACTAGAGAAAAGCCGAATTCTCTCTCAAGGATCTTCGGACTTTCGTTTCGGAAAGTGAGTACTTCTATCTAGTGTTGTTTTAAAGCTTCTTATATGCTTAATACACTAGAAATCGTAGGAAAACACTAAGATCTGAGAGTTTACCGCCCAAGAACACCTTGGGGAGTAAACTCTTTTATAAGGGCCATTATGTGCCCAATGTCCCTCCAAGCCTTGGAACTCAACCTAGAAGCTACCATGACATGTTTAGACCACAAAATCATTAAGAAACAAAGGCTAGAAGTGAGTTCACGGCCAAGGATGTTCTTGGGCCGTGAACTCCATTTTTAGGTGCCAAAACACCCTAAAAGCCTTCCTTAAGCAAAGAGACTAGTTTAGACATGTACCCTAATGAGTTTAGGACTAGCAAACACCATTAGAACACCAAGAGTAAGGTATTCATGGCCCAAGAAGTTGCAGGGCCATGAACTCCAAACAATAGGGTCAATTGATGCTATAACCTCTTCTAAAGCCTTGTACAATAGCCTAGTTTAGTTCCTAGTTAAATTAGGGACTTGAAAACACCACAAACACCCATCCAAAGGAGATTACGGCCGTAATCTCCATGGGATTTGGTCCCAGGCCCGTAAACTCCTAAAAGGAGTTATATAATGTCGTAAACTCTTCCATAGACCAAGCCATTAAGTAGAAATGCTTCTTAGGGTCTTGTAGAGCATCAAACACAAATTGGTCACCTAAGTATGAGATTACGGTCGTAAACTCATGAGTTCACGACCGTAAACTCATGATTTTACGACCGTAAACTCATTTAGTAGTGTCATTAGGGCCGTGAACTTCATGGTGGAGTTTTCCTTGAGCCCTACACACAATAGCTTCCCCTACAAACACTTAGATGCAATCCTAGAGGCTAATAACACTTGATAAAGGTGTTTAGCATGTCCTAGGGTGTCTTGAATTGTTTATTAGGTTTTTATAGACTAATTTGTTACATATATGTGATATTATATGTTGACTAGGATCATAGAGTGTGCTCAAGACTTCACTTGACACCTAGCAGTCCTACCTCTTCAGTTCATCCGCATCACCCACAACAGGTGAGTTCATACCCCTTAATCAATGTTTTAACTGTTTTTTAATGTTTTATGGGGGGGTGATACAAGTATAATCATGGTAGTTATTATATCAATCACATGTGATTGATAAGCAGCATTCAAATGATTGGCTAGTCATTAGCCGTTTTACCAAACAGTTTCCTTCAAATGATTTTTATAAACACTTCATATGTTTAAAATTCCTTATTAAACTATACATTTTACTCTGTATGTTCCATTTCAAACTCATTTACAATTGTGTTTCAAATAAATGTTTATTTATACTTAAACTGTTTTATCAAACCCATGCTTTCAAACCGTTTTATAGATTGACATCAAGTCGATCTTTTCTTAGATAATAAATACGATCAAAGGTTTTACAAAACTTATTTTATGCTTTTATATTATCAATTGCATGCCTCTATATGTATAGTTATATAAGAAATGTTTAAAAGACTTAGGAAGGCTATCCACCCTATTTCCTTTTCGCGCTTGAGATGTGGTCTGGTGGGACATCGGGTATCCCTCCGAAGGTTGTTTAAATATTAGTTATATATCTTATGTACATATATAGTCATAAAGGTCCTTCCAGTTCATCCAATGCCCTTGGGTAGCAAGGGTATACATCCATGTTCATACGTACCAGTTAAATTACTAGTGAGCTACCATATGGGTAGTTTAGGAAGATACTAGAACTATTACTAGAACGCGATATCATACAATGAGTCGGTTCATTCATGAGTCAATACTTGCTAGATAGAGAGAACATACATTACAGATAGTACACACAGTAGATTACTATACATGCTAGATAGAGAGAGAACACACATTACAACTAGCACTCGTAGAACATTACAATACATTACTATACATGCTAGATAGAGAGAGAACACACATTACAGCTAGCACACGTAGAACATTATTGTACATTACTATACTATTACATAGATATGTTTACATGATTACACTTACGTGAGTACATTTACATGATCACACTTACATGAGTACGCTTACATATATGATGATAGGACATACATCACTAGGTGCTATAGTATGGAACGAGTTCAGGATCTAACTATACCGATGAATCACAACGCAATTGTGATAGTTATATCGAGTATACATGATCATAGTAATGTGGATGTGTCACGGCGTGCATATATGCATGGGCGTGTAAAGGTCTCAAAATCCCTTTGTCTGGGGAGCGTCTAGCCTGGGATCTAGCCATCATATTATGCCTTATCCCTCAAATAAGGCAATAGGAGTACAAAAGTAGTCACTTATTACAAATACTACAGTGCTCACAAAATTACCCTAGACTTAAGGTAATTAGTACGGTTGTAGTTCGACACTACACCATAGTACTATATCATTTTCCCATTACATTCACTTCGTGAATTTTCACACGACGCACGGTAATGTAGAAACTATATTTTTGGTTAATGATAGTCAGATTTGGGAAAATACACTCTCTTACAAGAGCCACATACACAGACACTAGATGCCTTCATAGAAGGATACGATTAGTAGGAAACATAGGGCTTCCTAGGATCATACAAATCATTGTCATACTTACAGTTCATATACATTTTCAATACTTACAGTTCATATACATACAAATACTTACATACAAATTTAGACACTAAAATACTTATGATCTCACCAGCTTTAAAGCTGATACTCGCTTTCAAAATACTTGTATCCTCAGGTCAACGATAGACAGGTACCAATGAATGGTTTAGAGAAGATGGAGCTCGTTCAAGACTTATCTTTCATTTTTTTTTACTTTAGTGTCTATTATAATTTGACATAACACTTGTATTAATATTCTATTATTAATGCAATGGATGACGTTGTTGCTTGTTTACTACTTTTCATTGTTGTGATACTGTACATGACGTCCTCCGCCCCAGAATGTTTCCGCTGTTCTTGGTTTTGGGGTGTGACAGATTGGTATCAGAGCATTGTTTATAGTGAATTAAGTATATCAACCCATAAAAGATATACTAACTATAAATACATAGGGATTAAAAATACTCTGACCAAGAGTTTATACTTTAAATACTAAAATATTTAATTAAGTATACGTGCATGCATTCATACTAAAATCAGTGTCACTAGGACAGTACAAAAGAATTACGATTGTTGGGCAACACAGATGGACTTAGAGACATATAGTCAAAATTGGGAAGATATAGCTTGATCAACTATATTATCCGAGGGTTGACTAGCATGTGCCTAAGTGTAGTTGTGTGGTTGCAACAAGTCTAAAATCTTACCAACCCTACCACAATGAGAACAGTAGAACATAACATTAAACTTAAAATACTATAGGAGTATTTGTTGTACTATAAGTACTTTATACTTGAGAACTAAAACGGGATATTCATTACTAAGTTGATAGTTGCTAAGTGGATACACTAAGGCTATATGTAATTAGGATGTTATAGACTTAGAATCTGTGAAAATTTTGCCTTACCCCTATTCTGTGTGAATTTGGAGGTAAGGTCACTTATTCGAAGGCCTATCCTGTTTAGATTACATATAACTGGTATGCACTTCACAAATAGTGATGTAAATAATGAAGATTTTATAAATAATTATCTAGATAGTTCGTCTAATAATTATTTTCTTACCCTAATTATCGCGTAGATAACATGGCTGGACTCCATCCCCATGACAAACAGTATCTTCCGAACAAGGTTATTGCTGTATGTTTTGAAGAAGAGCCAGAGAATGATCATCCTATCTCTGTGAATGATCTCCATGATGAAGACCTTTCGGACGGTGCTAACTCTGAACCCAAGGTTGAGAACCTACCCCAGGCAGCTCCCGTTCCAATTCCTAACCCTCGTCCGGCTTTTCAAGGCCCGGCGCCTGAGTTGGCGGAATGCTTGGAAACATGGAGCCAAGGACAAGATCAGCTCATGCCATTTAATGGCGACCGAAACTTTTATGACCTGAGCGATGGGGGATCAACAGACAAAATCTTGCCAATCTTGGTCCGCAGAGTGGCCCGAAATGAGATTCAAGGAAGGACAGCCCTACATCAGATCATCGAAGTTGTCGCCGATGCGAGAATGCATACCCTCCGCACCATTCGTCTAGAAGATACTCGCGAGAGATCAGAGATAAACCATGAAACCCTGCTACAAGAACTGGCTAAATCACGAGCCGAAGTCATAGAGCTCCGCGTACGCCAGAAGGTGTACGAAAGACACCTACTTGATGAGGAACGTCAACTGGCTGAACTGAGAGTTCACCAGAGGGATGACCGTCGCCAGTAGTAGATGTTTTACTTTATTTTCCTTGTTAAAAAGGGAATTGTTTTTCTGTCTATGCCCGATGAGGCATTTTCTATGAAATTATCTTGTATCGTAAGTACTTTTGGTTAGGTCTTTATGCTGTCAAGGACTATCTTCGCGTTATATGATGTAAGACCTTTTTGAAAGGTCATTTTCCCGAACTTGTACGTCATGAGTATCAAAGATATTGACAGTCGGCTAACTGCTGTGTCATTCCTTATTCAAGTACTCTTATCATACTTTCATTAGAGTTTATCTGAAACATGCTTTAGTCAAGTCATTGGACTATAGTAATTTAACTCCGGATACATTTCCAAGTCTCTTTTAGTGGTTGTATCATGTTATTCACCAACCATCGATACCTCGGCTTGAACGGCAAACGTTTTGAGACCATTCTATGAACTTACGTCCACTCAGTACTAGGACTGCATCATAGGGATGTAGGTCAACCTTTCAAGAACATAGTCTTACTCTTTACTTGAACAATTGAAGTACATCTAGGGTCAACCAGAATCGCTCACAAAATCCTTATCTTTCATGTTACAGAATCATGTCGTCATCCGGAAACAATCAGCCGAGCAATGAAACCCCTGCCTTTACTGTGGACGTCGTTACCTTTCAAACCGCAGTTACAACTGCCGTGATGGCTGCCGTGACAGCTGTCCTTGCGCACCGTAGCGCTATCAGCGCAAGCAATGCTGATGTTGGGGTTGAAGATTCCAATCATAGTATCAATCCAGGAAGCCATCAAACAGTAACAGTCGCAGGCTCACAAAGCGGAAAAACAGAGAACAAGAAACGAAAGCGTCAAGCCCAAAAAGAACGCAAGAAATCCCAAAGGCTGGCCATGCAACAGCAGCAAGTGGAAGCCCCTGCCATCCCCGTACCGAGTAGGCCATACGAGGGAGAGCTCCCGAAGTGTAATAAGTGTAGTTTCCATCATCATGGTACTTGCCATGAGATGCAATGTTGCAATTGCCTAAAAATAGGGCACCATGCTCGTAGCTGTGGAGCACCGGCACGACCCATCACTCAAGTCCCTAACATCAGAGTCAACCAGGCTTACGATGGTGGTGTTAAAACTAGACCCTATGAAAGGAAAATTTCAAAGTGGATAAACAAGGAGAACACTCGTGTCTACATAACGCTGGCTAAACAGCGCACTCTCGCCACCAAAACTAGTACTAGCCAGTCATGCCACCAGTGCGGTGAGATAGGGCACTTCAAGAAGGATTTCCCTATAGCAAAGAACTCCGGCACATATGGGAAGATTCTCAGGATCATAGCTACAGGAGAACCTGCTCCGGAACCACGTTAATGTAATTTAGGCGTGTTGTTGTAACAGACTTATAAACTATCCAGAACTAGTGCAACTAGAGTCTTACCTTTTTGTGAGATCATGTCGGTATAAGGATGCTCGTGCTGCATGTACTTGTCTTTTGTAGTATACCTCATTCTCAGCAATAGTCTTGTAGTAAATCTAAAGTACTATAACTCTGTTGATGGTTGCACGATTGTGTTTTGTCTGTAAACGCCTTATGTTCAAATCTAATGTCTTTAAGTTTTCGTATGATTCCGACATTATCATAGAACTCGATTCAATTTGATCCTCACAATAATAGCTTCATACGTACATCTCTTTCTTCAAAATCACCTTTCCAGCGAAGCCATCATTTCAGAACACCGAAGTACCAATGCGTGGAGTACCTCATAGTTCTTTTCCTTTCCGAAGAAATCACCGAAGTACCACTCGTGCAGTACGTCAAGTTTAATCCAAGGATTCATGCGGTTGATCTATCACTGAGGAATGTATACATAAGAGTGACATATAATCAAGGTTCTACAGGTTTAGAATTGATGATTCCACTTTAACTTCTTTTTCCTCGATGGTATGTGAGCTTAAAGAAGAATCAGTTATTCGACTACCTTTTCAGTCTTAATTATATACCACTCATATACACGAGATTGTGATTTTGAAACCATGTATGAATTCTAATATGAACTTCAGGACGGAGAACTGCCCAAGCCTACGAGTAATCGCATCATCATGTGAAGAAACCTAGAACCCAGTATGACTCCTGTAAACAGATCGCCCTATAGTCTAAACACCTACGGAGATAACAAGAATAGCTCGGACAACTTAACGAACTACTCAGCAATAGAATCGGAAGACCATACTTCTCACCCTGGAGAGCTCCAGTCTTATTCTTTCAGAGATCGACGGATTGCATCATGTGTACCTCGGCTATCGAGGACTTCGTCAAGATTTTCCATTAGAAATCGTTGTCTCTTCCTCGCATAGATGAAGCGGTTGAGCAAACACAAGGAAAGAATTACTTTCAGAAATGGACCTGAGATCCGAATATCACCAGTTTGAGTGTGAGGGAAGGATATCCGAAAGACTACCTTCCCAACTCGATGCGGACACTTCGAGTACATTGTGATACCCTTTGGATAGGACCAATACGCCTGAAGCATTCACGAGTTTAATGAATAGAGTCCGTCTTTCTTACTTGGATCAGTTCGTCATTCTCCATGTAACGACTTACTTATCTGCCCTCGTAGTAAGAAGGAATCCGTGGAAACATTACCCTCGGAGATACTTTTCGCAAAGTTCTCTGAACACGAGTTTTGGAATTGAGGAGTCAAAATTTCCTAAGACACATTATTAGGGATGTGGAAATTCTTGAGTACTCTGTCAATTTATTAAAACCGTTGAGAATTTGTCGACACCAGAGCCGCCGACAGAAATTTGCCAAATTCTAGGTCTTACAAACCTACTGTCATAGATCATCCAGAACTCCTCGCAAATCATAGAAACCCTTTCGACTTTGACCCAGCAAGGGGTGGCCCCTGACTGGGAAGTTTAGCAAGAGAAAGAACCTTTGGAATTCCAAGTGAGAGACCAAATTCTTTAGGAAGTCTCTGTCACACCCCAAAACCGAGAACGGCGGATACGTTCTGGGGCGGAGGACGTCATGTAATGTATCACAACAAATGTAAAGTAGTAAACATGCAACAACATCGTCCATTGCATTAATAGTAATAGTTTAATACATGTGTGTTCTTTCATAGTACTAAGATATTACAACAAGTAATCAAAAATAAAAGACGAGTCTTGACTGCTCCGTCTTTGCAAAACCTGGTCATCGTACCTGTCTACTGGTGACCTGAGAATACAAGTTATTTTGAAAATGTAGATCAACATTTAAGCTGGTGAGTTCATAAGTATTTAATGTCATTGTTCGTATAGATTTGATGATAACATTTGAAACCGTTCAATGTAATTGTTTGTATAAGTTTGATGATAACGTTTGAAATCGTTCAATGTAATTGTTTGTATATGTTTTGAAAACTCCTAGAAAATCCCATATTTTCTACTAGTATAAAAAGTCGTCTTCTACCAAGACCAAAATGTTTTGAAAGTAGTCTTTAACCAAAACCTGACTATTTTGAAAGTAGTCTTTAACTAAAACCTAACTGTTTTGAAAGTAGTCTTTAACCAAAACCTAACTGTTTTGAAAGTAGTCTTTAACCAAAACTTGTATGTTTTGCTGTGACAAAAATGATTTTTCCCCTTTATGACTACTATTAACGATATGTATAGTCTACTTCATCGTTTACGTGAATGTATCACAAAATAAAAGTAATAGGGAAAATATAGCCATATAAGTATTATCCTTTTGTATTAGGATAAACACGACATCGCGACTGCCTAAACGTTCTCACCGTGAATATCCGTAGATGTTCATTTTCCTCTGTAGCTACCAGCAGGTGGAAGGAATGGTTAGTCCCTTAACTGTCTTCCTAGTATAAGTATTAACCGTAGACATCCGTAGATGTCCATTTACCTCTATTGCTAACAGCCGGGTTTAGGAATGGTTAGTCCCTTATTGTTTCTTACCACATAGTATCTATGTAAAAGTATCCCTATAAGTGTATCCATGTAAGAGGAATCTTTATAAGAGTATCCATATAAATGTATCCATGTAAGAGGAATCTCTGTAAGAGTATCCGTATAAATGTATCCATGTAAGAGGAATCTCTGTGAGAGTATCCCTTCATATAGCATGTAGTCTAGACTCATGAATGAACTAACTCTGGTGTAATTTCTTGTAATAGGGATAATGTTTTGTATCCCCTAAACTATTCCTATAATAGTTTACTAGCATGTAATTGATGAGTGTCCAAGTAGGTTTATACACCCTTGCTACCCAAGAGTGTCAGAACTGAATTAACTGATGGATCATTTAGGACTATATATGTACACATGATATATAACTAATATTTAAACGACCTTCGGAAGAGTACCCGATATCCCACCAGACCACATCCAAATCGAGGAAAAGGGAACAGGGTGGATAGCCTTCTTAAGTATAACATTTCTTATATAACTATACATATAGAGGCATGCGATTTATAATATAAAAGCATAAAAGAAGTTTTGTAAAACCTTTGAGAAGGTTGGAAATATAAGAATTTATGACTTGATGTCAGTTTATAAATCGGATCAAAAGACCATTTGACAAGACAGTTTAAGTGTGAGAAAACCTTTGTTTGAAGCACAACTATAATAGATTCAAAAAGGAAACTTACAGTTTGTAAGACAGTTTCTAAAAGTGTTTTCAACATGTAAAAACGTTTGTGAAAACTATTTGAAGTACATATGAAAATGTTCGTTTGTTCTTGTATATGAATGTATCTCCTTGAAATAGTATTTCTAGTATGTAAAAGTTCGTGATGTTCTCGTAAAACTATACCTATTATAGTTTTCTAAAAGTGTGTCTCGTTTGTATAGTAATCCCTAGTGAAATGCTCACTTGTTATGAAAAGTATAATTTTTGTAATGCCTAAGATGGACACATATACATACAATATAATCAGAGTGTTTGATTTATACATATATAACAACACTTTTCATTTCAAAAGATATGATGTTATCGTGATACATTTTGCATATGAAAGTTTCCTTATAATAGTTATAAATCACATATGATTTCGTTCATAAAAAGTGTATAATGAAACTTTATATAACACACGATAGTTATCGTGTGTTTTACTTGTATTCCCCCCCCCCCCCCCCCTTAAAAGCATATAAAAACATTTATAAAACATTTAAAAGTGTGGATTATAGGGGTATGAACTCACATGATAGATTGAAGAAAGGCGAGACAAAAACCGAGCAGAACTTCTACTCAAGCAAGCGGATTTCTCGGGATTCTCAGGAATCTCGGGAGCGTAAAACTTCCTTCCAAACTTGGATATGAAAACCGGGCCTTTGGGATGACTCCGAGAGTTGAAACGCAGAGCTTCGGCGCGAGAAAGGAAAGAATTTAGCAAAAATGGCCGGCATCCTCGCATCCCTTTTATAGGGTCTGAATCCCTCGCGTACGCAACGTCATGCATGAGCACATCCTTGGTCAAAGCATCGGAGCGACGTGGATGAGCCGGAGCCTAGCATCCGAGTACGCAGGGCGTAACCTGGATTGGTCCGATGACTCCTCCTTCGGATAATACCGGGTTTTGAATATAATTAATATTTTAATTATTTAGTAAACTTCAAAAATTCATATCTTTCTCATACGAACTCCGTTTTCGACGTTCTTTATATCCACGCGAAGGTGACACTACGATCTACAACTTTCGTTTAGACTCCGTCGGCAAATCTTGATTTATTTTTAATATTATATTTTAATAGGTCGGGACAGGAAAAGTCCGTTAAAGTTCCATAACTTCTTCATCCGACGTCCGTTTCCGTAAGAATTTTTACCGTTGCGCTTCTATTGTTGAGACCTTTGATTCTCATTTAGTTTGTGTCGGCTAAAAGTCTCCCGATCTCTATTTCGAGTTTTTAGCTGTCTTTTGCTATATCCGTAACTTAGAAAAATCATAACTTCCTCATACGAAGTCAGATTTGGATGTTCTTTTCATGTACGCTTACGGATTAATGATATCTAAAACTTTCATTTAGATACCTAAGGCTAAAAATTATTGTATTGAAACTTCGCGTTTTATGTCTATCAGTGTTGTCGGTTTTGCCGAGAATCTTCGGTTGGTCATAACTTCTTCGTTATAATTCGGATTCTAGGGTTCTTTACATGTACGAAAACCTTGATACGATTCCTAATACTTTATTTAACCCAATTAAGATTTTAGGAAAGTTAATTTTTGACGTAAATTTGACTTGTGATCCATCATATTGTCTCGAAATATCGGGTTGTCACAGTCTCACTCTGGGAATGACTTAATACGCTTCGCATAGCGTGAAAAGCTAAATCCAAGATAGTCAGGACCTCCAAGATTCTTACCAGAATCGGTCCTGTACCTCGCACAAACTAGACCTACTCCGCGAACTCAGTAACGTACATTTACTCTTCACGTCTCGATCGTGAAACCGTACCTTTCCGTTAGGACTCTTGTAAGTCCACTCGTCGAGATCCTCGCCTTCGTGAAAGAACTGTAGAGACCCTCGCCCGAGAGGTCAAGCGGACGAAGCAACATCATCGCCAGTTAGTGAACGTTCATTGGGAGACCAACCGAGGACCCGATTTCACTTAGGAGCACGTGTAACATCCAGATTTCCAGGTATATTATTTTATTTAATTATTTTGGTGTTTGTGGAGGAACTCGGCGAGTTGGAGCCAAGACTCGCCGAGTAGGGTCGCGGATGTTCATCCGGGTTCACGTCCGGACTCGGCGAGTCCATTTATGGACTCGACGAGTCCACGTTATTTAATGAAACCCTAATCCCCCGGGTTTGGAGCCTATTTAAGGGCACTTATAGCCTCCCATTGCGGCTACCAGTCCCTTGAGAGAACCCTAAGTGAGCCAAATCGTTGTGAGGAAGAAGAAGTCACTTTTGATCCTTGTACCTTTGGTTTAGCAAGAAGGAGGTGACGAAGAGCAAAGAGAAGGTGCGATTCCAGCAGTTCCAGAGTTCAAAGACTTCATTTTGAGGTAATAGTTCGAACCTCCTTCAGTTTTGGTGTTGATCATTAGAGTTAGGGTTTTCTAACCCCATTGGAGAGTGATTATGTGGAGCAAATGGTCCCTCTTCGAGTTTGTGCCTTGGATCTGGACTCAAAGAGGTCCAGAGACCTTAACCCTTGGAGCTTTATGGATCGATTTGGGGTTATTGGACTTAGGTTTCCATTTTTGGGACTAAATCTCCTTTTGATGCCTTGTTGTTGTTATACAAGCATCAAGTTCCGGACTTTACATGACATTCATGCTTGGGAAGGCCAGATCTATGGTTTAGGGAAACAGATCTGACCTCAGGAGGCCAGGAGAGTTTGTGCATGGCATGAACTCGCCGAGGTGTTCTTGGGACTCAGCGAGTAGGGTTAGGGTTTCACGTAAATTGCTCAGTGAGTAGACTTGCCGAGTTGGGGGATGACTCAGTGAGTCAGAAGGGGGTTAGAGGACTGGAGTTCAAGGCGGTACTCGCCGAGTTGTTCTTGATACTCGGCGAGTTGAGTCGGGGTGGCCTCGCGATTCATGCCTGGTATGACTCGTCGAGCATAGGGAGGGACTCGGCGTGCCAAGTGGGAAAAAGTGTTAGAGAACATGTGTAAACTCGCCGAGTCACCAGGGTGCACTCGGCGAGTAGGGTCAAAGTGTAACGACCGGTCTCCGGTATGATAATTCCATGGTTTTTATTTTGAAATTTGCAAGAGGGACTCGGCGAGTTCATAGCATGACTCGCCGAGTAGGGACGGGATTTCGAGCACGTGTTAGCCGGCGACTCGGCGAGTCCATATTCGGGACTCGGTGAGTCTGCCTGTCTGGAAGAAACCCTAAATCCCCGGGTTGCTCACTATTTAAGCCACCTTATAGCCTCCATTCTCGCCTCCTTCACCCTCAGAGAGCTGTGAGAAAACCCTAATCCATTCTTGAGTGATCTAAGTGCTCTTGTGTTAAATTTTTGAAGGCTTGAAGAAGGAAAAGAAGAAAGGAACAAGGAGAAGAGTTGTAGAGCAAAGATTCAAGGGCAAACCAGAGTTCTTTGAGCTATTCTTCGGATTTCCTTCCCTTTTATGCTTTAAAACCCCATTAGAACTCTTCTAGATCTAGTTGATGCTTTTCTCAAGCCTTATGATGATATGGAAGCCCTATTATGTCGAGATATCCTTAGATCTGTTCATTTAGGAGATGTAGAGCCCAGATCTATTGCCTTTATGGAGCTATTTTGCATAATAACCCTAGATCTACCCTTTTAAGTGCCTTTTTAGCCTTTATCCCCTTTTTCATGTGTTTGTACACGTAAAGTTGGAAACTTTATGTGGTAAATCAGCTTATTGGACTCAGATCTATCATTTGTATGTAATAGATTCAAGCAGAATTGAGTTTAGATTAGTTGCATGGTTGTGACTCGGCGAGTCGAGTCGTGAGTCCCCGATTTCTTCCTTTTTGAGCGATGCCGAGTGGGACCAGTGAGTAGTGGAGTGGACTCAGCGATTTCGAGGTCAGACTCAGTAATGGAGGGACTCGGCGAGTTGTTCATACAACTCGGCGAGTCCAAGGCAATCTTCTTAAGCTCAAGAACAACTCGTCGAGTTGTTCATATGACTCGGCGAGTCGGATGAAGATTGTCTGAGTTCTTGGATCGAGAGGGTACTCGTTGAGTCGATGTCATACTCGACGAGTAGCCACGAGTAGGGTTGAGAAGTGAGACTAGAGACTCGGCGAGTTGGCGGCCCAACTCGGCGAGTCAGGTCAACTGTGGGTTGACTTTGACCGAGAGTTGACTTTGACCAAGGGTAAAAGAGTCATTTTACCCCAGTGCAGTGTTTAGTATTTGATTGAGTGTGTTTATGGACTTGTAGCCGGGGAGATACCGGAGCAGCAGCAGTTAGCTTTCAGAGCCATTCACACAGCAGCCAGTTCACGAGGTGAGTTTCCTTCCAGTAGGATCAGGGTCTAAGGCCATAATGCCGGCCCGTTCAGTTAGTAGTGGTTTCGGGACTTCGGTCCAATGCAGTAGTTAGTATGTTTGACGCCTTCGTGGCTCAAACAGGATATATGTGTTTATGCTCGTTGACATGTTATGCTATGTTTAGTCAGTTAGCTTCGGACTTCAGTCCGATGGAGGGGACAAGGTCCCAGTCAGTCAGCTTCGGACATCGGTCCGATGGAGGGGACAAGGTCCCGGTTAGTCAGCTTCAGACTTCGGTCCGATGGAGGGGACAAGGTCCCAGTCAGTCAGCTTCGGACATCGGTCCGATGGAGGGGACAAGGTCCCAGTCAGTCAGCTTCGGACTTCGGTCCGATGGAGGGGGCAAGGCCCCAGTATGTGCTTTATATGTTCTTGTATGGTATGCGGTAGTTTGGGGGAGCTCACTAAGCTTCGTGCTTACAGTTTCAGTTTTGGTTTCAGGTACTTCTGCAAGCAAAGGGAAGAGCTCGGGATGATGGCACTGCACACACCACAACTTCAGTTTTTATCCTGGGAGTTGATTCAGTTTTTGATTTTGATATGATATAGATATGATACAGTTTTCCTCACAGTGTTTTTAATATGTTTGAGATACATCACGTATGGTTTTATGATATGACACTCAGATTATGGTTTTTGGTTATATTGAAAAATGAAATTTTTGGGTCGTATTTTTGGGTCGTTTCAAGTTGGTATCAGAGCCTTGGTTTGAGGGATTCGGATACACTTCCGGGTGTATCTGAACTCAAACTATGGGGAAGATAGAAAGATTTTTAAAAGGAAAATGTTTTCTAAAGAATTTTGAAAGCACTTAGAAAGAAAGAAATTTTTAAACGAGATAAGGGTGTGGTGCATGCGATCAGCCGAGCTCAAGTAAGTGCTCCCAAATTATCCATACAAGTTATTTGTTCAGTTTCAGTTCCAGTAGAACAGCATGCTAGTATAGGACTAAGGATCTAGGAGGATGCCTTATGTGCCTGCTTTATGTGTTACAGCTTTATGAGTATTGCATGCTAGTATTGAGTAGACAACAGTAGGATAGCCTGTTTAGGTTATGCCTGATAGTATGAGCTTAGCATTGTATGCTAGTACAGTTTCCCTATTATGAGGATAGGATTGCTTGAGTGGTTCTTGTGTTTGAATGCTGCTTGCTTCGTGCTTTGTGGGATTCTAAGTGATGGGAGTTAGCCATTAGGTGAACACGTCACACCACATGTGATCAGGGTTGAATAATCCCAGAGTGCTGGAATTGGCTCTATTGCGCAGCTCTTGTTTGAGTCCAACCGTTATAGGGACGAGTCTTTTACTTGAAGGATTATATGGGCCTCGTCACATGTGATGGTGTTCAGGTGGTGGCTAATTAGCATTATAAGGAGGCCTTCAGCAACTGAGGACTAGTTGAGTTGAGTCTGAGGTTTCCCTAGGGCAAGCCTAGGATGAGAGTAGCAGAGATCAGTAGTAGTAGAAGTGACTTGGTGGAGTCAAGGCAGTTCTTGAAGAAAGTACGGATAGATGTGGAAGGTAGTATGGGCCCGTACTACTGAAAGCAGAGGATCCGTACTCGAATCAAGAAAGGCTGAGACAAGACCAGGAAGCTAGTTGTAGTATCAATGATCCCTTGAGATATTTCAGTTTTCTGATGTAGTTGTGATGTGTTTCAGAATGGTGGTTTTGCATTCGAGACCAGCAGCCGGCAGTGGAGGTGCCGGGGAGGGATCAGGTTCAGGCTCGGGGGACGAGCGCATGGATGAGCAGACCCGAGAGTTTCTTTCTTTGGAGATTACGCGCATCATTATAGAGCAGACTCCTGTGATCTTCGGTTCGATCAAGGAGGGAATTCTAGAGCTGATGGATGAGAGATTGGGCACCTTCCGTGCCGAGGTGGCGGCCATGATGGGTTCGCGCACCCTTACATTCAGGGAGTTCAGGGCATGTGGAGCTCCGGACTATCATGGGGCGCGGGACCCCATAGCGAGTACTAGATGGTTGGCGGATGTGGCCAACGCTTTCCGCACTAGCAGGTGTCCCAAGGGGGACAAGGTCAGATTGGCATCCTGTCTTCTGAATGACAGGGCACAGAATTGGTGGGAGGAGGTCGGACATACCATTGGAGATGAAGCAGCATTGGACGCCATGACCTGGGCTGACTTCTCTACCAGGTTCAGGGCGGAGTTTGCACCGGTTATTGAGGTGCAGCAATTAGCTAGGGAGTTTCAGGACCTCACCCAGACTATAGAGACAGTGGCGGAGATCACCGCCAAGTTCAGGGAGAGGGCTCTTCTCGTTCCTTAGTACGTAGCCGATGAGGAGATGAAGAAGGCCCGTTATCATGAGATGTTGCGGAGCGATATCTGCCAGTCTGTGAGCCGATCCAGCTATAAAACGCTGGATGACATGATTGCTAGGGCTCGGGAGAGGGAGATTGATCTCGAGATGGAGAAGAAGAGGAAACCGGAGGCGGTTTCGGGTACAGGTAGTTCGGGCAAAAAGCCCAAGGTTTCAGATCACAGGTCCAGGAGTCAGCCGAGCCACAGTCGATGTGGCAGGTGTGGGAAGATGCGCGATGGGGTGTGCAAGGCAGGGAGTTCTGGCTGCTTCAAGTGCGGCCGGATTGGGCATTTGAGTAGGGATTGTACGGCCCCTGCTACTGCCGTTGCAGCATCAGATCTGATTTGCTTTCAGTGCAATCAGAGGGGACATAAAAAGTCCCAGTGTCCGAGTTTAGTCGCAGCAGGGAAGGTGGCTGCACCTGCCCCTGCTACCTTGAGGATTACAGATGGCCGGCAGGGCCGAGCCGAGACGCCAGTGGTGAAGAGCAGGGCGTTTCAGATGACAGCAAAGGAGGCGCGAGCGACTCCTGATGTGGTGACGGGTATGTATCTTCCCTTCATCTCTTTATTATTATTGATTGAATATTGCTTATGATTGTATGTTTTATTTAGGGTCGTTCTCTGTGAACGACATTTCTGCTATGGTATTATTCGATTCGGGGGCTACTCGATCATTTGTATCGCTTGCGCTTAGCAAGAGATTTAGTAGAGCTCCAGGGGAGCTGGATTGTCCATTAGAGGTTGAGATAGCAGATGATAGGACCGTGAGGGTCGGCAGAGTACATAGAGGGTGTTCTCTTCAGTTGTTTGATGAGCAGTTTTCAGTGGACCTGGTACCTATTCCCCTACGAGGGAATAAGGTTATTGTGGGCATGGATTGGCTAAGCCCCAATGGGGCGGTGATTGATTGTGAGCTTCAGCTAGTGAGGATTCGCACTCCCAGTGGGGGAGAGTTAGTGATTCAGGGCGAGAGGCCACAGCGTGGACCGACCTTTTGTTCCGCCGCAAGGGCGAGGCGCTATGTTCAGCAGGGTTGCGCCGGTTTTGTAGCTTACGTCTTGGATGCCCGGGAGAAGGGCAAGACGACGGTTGATGATGTTCCTGTAGTGCGAGACTACCCGGATGTGTTTCCCGAGGATTTGCCGGGGATACCTCCTGAGAGGCAGGTCGAGTTCAGGATCGACCTAATTCCTGGTGCGGCTCCGATAGCCAAGGCACCGTATCGACTAGCTCCCCCTGAGATGCAGGAGTTGTCTACGCAGCTGCAGGAGCTGTTAGACAAGGGTTTCATTCGGCCGAGCAGTTCGCCTTGGGGAGCGTCGATCCTGTTTGTGAGGAAGAAGGATGGGTCGCATCGTATGTGTATAGATTATCGGGAGTTAAATAAGGTGACGGTGAAGAACCGTTACCCACTTCCGAGGATAGATGATTTGTTTGATCAGCTTCAGGCAGCGTCTTGGTTCTCCAAGATCGATCTACGCTCCGGTTATCATCAGATGCGGGTTAGAGATGAGGATGTACAGAAGACTGCTTTCAGGACCAGGTATGGTCATTATGAGTTTGTGGTGATGCCATTTGGGCTCACCAATGCTCCAGCCGCGTTCATGGATCTCATGAATCGCGTGTATAGGCCGATGCTGGATCGGTCAGTGATAGCATTTATAGATGATATCTTGGTGTATTCCAAGACGCAGGAGCAGCACGAGGAGCACCTGTGGGAGGTGCTGGAGGTTTTGAGGAGGGAGAGACTTTTCGCAAAGTTCTCCAAATGTGAGTTCTGGTTGCACGAGGTGCAGTTCCTTGGTCACCTCGTCAACCAGAAGGGTATTTTGGTAGATCCGGCCAAGATAGAGGTCGTGATGCAGTGGGAGGTCCCGAAGTCTCCATCTGAGATTCGGAGCTTCCTAGGGTTGGCAGGGTATTACCAGAGATTCATTTAGGATTTCTCCAAGATAGCTGTGCCGCTCACCCGACTGACCAAGAAGTCGGTGGTATTTCGTTAGGGGCCTGAGCAGCAGGCAGCATTCGAGACCCTCAGACAGAGATTGTGCGAGGCTCCGATCCTTACCCTACCAGAGGGAGTAGAGGACTTCGTAGTCTACTGTGATGCCTCGATCACAGGTATGGGAGCAGTGTTGATGCAGCGAGGCCATGTGATAGCTTACGCCTCGAGACAGTTGAAGCCTAACGAGTCTAATTATCCTACCCATGATTTAGAGCTGGGGGCGGTTGTGTTTGCCCTCAAGATTTGGATGCATTATCTTTATGGGGTCCGTTGTACTATCTACACTGATCACAAAAGTTAGAGGTACCTTATGGATCAGCCGAGTCTGAACATGAGGCAGAGGAGATGGTTGGATGTGCTAAAGGATTATGATTGTGAGATCCTTTACCATCCAGGGAAGGCCAACGTGGTGGCCGACGCCCTAAGCCGCAAAGTGTCGGCAGCCCCTATCAGGGATCTGTGTTTGAGGATGACAGTGATCACTCCATTGTTGGAGCGGATCAAGGAGGCTCAGGTGGAGGGCCTCAAGGAGGAGAGGCAGAGGTGTGAGAGGATAGTGGGCCGAGTAGCCTCGTTTGATTATGACAGTCGGGGATTGCTGACGCTTCACGAGAGGGTGTGGGTACCGTACTAGGGTGGAGTACGGCAGGTGTTGATGGACGAGGCTCATAAGTCTCGATTTTCTATCCACCCAGGGGCGACGAAGATGTATCGAGATCTTCGACCCGATTATTGGTGGCCCTGCATGAAGCGGGACGTCGCCTGGTATGTTGAGAGGTGTCTGACCTGCAGGAAGGTCAAGGCGGAGCACCAGAGGCCTCACGGCAAGATGCAGCCGTTAGACATTCCAGTGTGGAAATGGGAGGACATCACAATGGATTTTGTCACCAAGCTTCCCAGGACCGCACGAGGAGTGGATTCGATATGGGTAGTAGTGGATCGGTTGACGAAGAGTGCTCATTTTATCCCGATTCAGGAGAGTATATCAGCAGAGAAGTTAGCCGATATCTATGTGCGAGAGATTGTGGCACGTCATGGAGTGCCGGTATCGGTGGTGTCAGACCGAGATGTCCGTTTTATATCCAGATTCTGGAAGCGGTTCCACGACAAGATGGGTACTCGTCTCCATTTCAGCACCGCTTTCCACCCTCAGACGGACAGGCAGAGCGAGAGGACGATTCAGACTCTCGAGGACATGCTTAGGGCATGTGTTTTAGATTTCGGCGGCAGTTGGGATACATATCTTCCGTTAGCGGAATTTTTGTATAACAACAGTTATCATGCGAGCATTGATCGACCTCCCTTTGAGATGCTTTATGGGAGGAAGTGTAGGACCCCGATTTGTTGGGGCGAGGTCGGTCAGCGAGTCATCGGGAGCACAGAGGTGGTGCTCAAGACGACCGAGTTGATCCAGCAGGTCCGTAGTAGGCTGCAGACTGGGCAGAGTCGGCAGAAGAGCTACGCCGACAGGAGGCGTTCAGACTTGGAGTTCCGGGTGGGAGATATGGTCCTTCTGAAAGTCTCACCTTGGAAGGGTGTCATCAGGTTCTGGAAGAGGGGCAAGTTGGGTCCCAGGTTTATTAGTCCTTTCAGGGTTTTGGCCCGGGTGGGTCGGGTTGCTTATCGGTTGGATCTTCCTGAGGAGCTTAGTCATATCCACAACACTTTCCATGTGTCTCAGTTGAGGAAGTGCTTGGTGGATGAGTCAGCAGTCGTTCCCCTAGAGGATATTCAGGTTGATAGCAGCCTGAACTATATAGAGAGGCCGGTCGCGATTCTGGACCGGAAGACCAAGACCTTGAGGAACAAGGAAATTCAGTTAGTGAAGGTGCAGTGGCAGCACCGGAAGGGGTCTGAGTGGACGTGGGAGGCTGAGGAGGAGATGAGAGAGCACTACCCAGAGATATTTGCAGATTCAGCCATAGCAGACTTTGAGGACTAAGTCTGAGATAAGTGGGGGAGAGTTGTAACGACCCGTCTCCGGTATGATAATTCCATGGTTTTTATTTTGAAATTTGCAAGAGGGACTCGGCGAGTTCATAGCCTGACTCGCCGAGTAGGGACGGGATTTCGAGCACGTGTTAGCCGGCGACTCGGCGAGTCCATATTCGGGACTCGGCGAGTCTGCCTGTCTGGAAGAAACCCTAAATCCCCGGGTTGCTCACTATTTAAGCCACCTTATAGCCTCCATTCTCGCCTCCTTCACCCTCAGAGAGCTGTGAGAAAACCCTAATCCATTCTTGAGTGATCTAAGTGCTCTTGTGTTAAATTTTTGAAGGCTTGAAGAAGGAAAAGAAGAAAGGAACAAGGAGAAGAGTTGTAGAGCAAAGATTCAAGGGCAAACCAGAGTTCTTTGAGCTATTCTTCGGATTTCCTTCCCTTTTATGCTTTAAAACCCCATTAGAACTCTTCTAGATCTAGTTGATGCTTTTCTCAAGCCTTATGATGATATGGAAGCCCTATTATGTCGAGATATCCTTAGATCTGTTCATTTAGGGGTTGTAGAGCCCAGATCTATTGCCTTTATGGAGCTATTTTGCATAATAACCCTAGATCTACCCTTTTAAGTGCCTTTTTAGCCTTTATCCCCTTTTTCATGTGTTTGTACACGTAAAGTTGGAAACTTTACGTGGTAAATCAGCTTATTGGACTCAGATCTATCATTTGTATGTAATAGATTCAAGCAGAATCGAGTTTAGATTAGTTGCATGGTTGTGACTCGGCGAGTCGGAAGAACGACTCGGCGAGTCGAGTCGCGAGTCCCCGATTTCTTCCTTTTTGAGCGATGTCGAGTGGGACCAGTGAGTAGTGGAGTGGACTCAGCGATTTCGAGGTCAGACTCAGTAATGGAGGGACTCGGCGAGTTGTTCATACAACTCGGCGAGTCCAAGGCAATCTTCTTAAGCTCAAGAACAACTCGTCGAGTTGTTCATATGACTCGGCGAGTCGGATGAAGATTGTCTGAGTTCTTGGATCGAGAGGGTACTCGTCGAGTCGATGTCATACTCGACGAGTAGCCACGAGTAGGGTTGAGAAGTGAGACTAGAGACTCGGCGAGTTGGCGGCCCAACTCGGCGAGTCAGGTCAACTGTGGGTTGACTTTGACCGAGAGTTGACTTTGACCAAGGGTAAAAGAGTCATTTTACCCCAGTGCAGCGTTTAGTATTTGATTGAGTGTGTTTATGGACTTGTAGCCGGGGAGATACCGGAGCAGCAGCAGTTAGCTTTCAGAGCCATTCACACAGCAGCGAGTTCACGAGGTGAGTTTCCTTCCAGTAGGATCAGGGTCTAAGGCCACAATGTCGGCCCGTTCAGTTAGTAGTAGTTTCGGGACTTCGGTCCAATGCAGTAGTTAGTATGTTTGACGCCTTCGTAGCTCAAACAGGATATATGTGTTTATGCTCGTTGACATGTTATGCTATGTTTAGTCAGTTAGCTTCAGACTTCAGTCCGATGGAAGGGACAAGGTCCCAGTCAGTCAGCTTCGGACTTCGGTCCGATGGAGGGGGTAAGGTCCTGGTCAGTCAGCTTCGGACTTCGGTCCGATGAAGGGGACAAGGTCCTAGTCAGTCAGCTTCGGACATCGGTCCGATGGAGGGGACAAGGTCCCAGTCAGTCAGCTTCGGACTTCGGTCCGATGGAGGGGGCAAGGCCCCAGTATGTGCTTTATATGTTCTTGTATGGTATGCGGTAGTTTGGGGGAGCTCACTAAGCTTCGTGCTTACAGTTTCAGTTTTGGTTTCAGGTACTTCCGCAAGCAAAGGGAAGAGCTCGGGATGATGGCACCGCACACACCACAGCTTCAGTTTTTATCCTGGGAGTTGATTCAGTTTTTGATTTTGATATGATATAGATATGATACAGTTTTCCTCACAGTGTTTTTATTATGTTTGAGATACATCACGTATGGTTTTATGATATGACACTCAGATTATGGTTTTTGGTTATATTGAAAAATGAAATTTTTGGGTCGTATTTTTGGGTCGTTTCACAAAGTGTGACCGTTGGCTTTTATTGACTTTTAGGGTTTGGTCAACAATGGAGTACTTGTGTCGAGAGGGGGGTAAAATAGTCTTTTACCCTTCTGAGGGTGCCAATGGCAGGTTGAGTCTAGTCTCGAGAGTTATATTTATAAGAGTATTTACTTTATGTGAATAGGCGGAGACTAGGCAATATTTCTACCGAGTCAGAGATTTACTGAGACGCCTGAGGTGAGTCTTCTCACTATACTTTACCTAGTGTGGTAACAGAGTTATGTGACAGTGTATTTTAGAGTTATGTGCCAGTGTATTTGCATGTTATTTATGTGTTGTGATTTATTGTATGTGATATGCATGATTCAGAGATTACAGAGTAGGACTAGTGGGTCCATAGAGTTAGGACCTTCGGGTCCATAGAGTTAGGGCCAGAGGGCCCACAAAGAGTTAGGGCTGGAGGGTCCCACTGAGACACATTGACCTGAGGGTCAACAGAGTTATAGCCTCGAGTGGCTAATATATGTTAGAGTGGTATTTTGGGGAACTCACTAAGCTTATGCTTACAGTGTTACGTGTTATGTATTTCAGGTACCAGTGATGACCGCGGGAAGGCGCCGGCTTGATTCATACACACACATGGGATTTTATGTAATTCGATCTTGGGAGGTGTTTTGTGAAACAAAGACATGATACTATGCCATTTTATGAATGAATGAGTTGTAAAAATGTGTTTGAAAAATGCGAAAATTTGTTTTAAATTTTTACGGTGTTACAAGTTGGTATCAGAGCCTTGGTTTGAGGGATTCGGGTGCACCTTCGGGCGTACCTGAACTCAAACTGAGGATTTGAGGAAAATTCGATAATAAAATAAGTTTTCAAAAGAAGAACCTTTGAGAGAAACAGAGCAGAGTCGTGTGTACGAACAGCCAGCGCCCGAACGGTGATTTCCCAAAATACCATTACAATAAGTGTTATGAGATATGATATGATATGTTATATGATGAGCTATGCTATGCATGCTAGAGTAGACTAGGTATTCTTATTAGGACTAGAGTCGCCTGATATGTGATGCCTGAGTCTAGGAGTCTTGCTGCTAGGGATACTTCAGAGTGTTTAGGTAGCAGCGAGGAGATTATGAGAGATCTGCTAGCGAGTATCATATGATTAGAGAGAATAGAGTACTTGGGATTTGGGACTCTGGGATGAGGACTAGGGGTGAATGCTGATGCGGTGTGAACGGTAGTATTGGGCCCGTACTACCGAAGACACCGGGTTAGTGCACAACTCGAGTAAGAATCCTTGGAGTACCAAGGGACAAGTAGGGTGGAGTATTCAAGTGTGAGCATACTCGAGCGAGTCCCTGATATTTATTCTTGTGTTGTATTTCAGAGAGAGGGAGATCATGGTTGGGACGCGCCACACACCCGGGACCAGCGGTACGAGTGATGGGGAGATCCGTAGGATCATCAAGGAGGAGGTGGCTACGGCCATCAGGGCAGAGATACCAGAGATGTTCGGGTCTATCAAGACTACACTGATAGAGACATTTGATGAGAAGTACGCTGCTCTTTCTGAGGCTGCTGTTGCTGCGGCCACTGCAGCTATAGCTGCGACTAGGCCGCAGGGTGGTGATGCGTTGCTATTCTGAGAGTTCAGTAACACAAAACCACCGGAGTTTGACGGGACCTAGGATCCGATTGCGGCGATGAGGTGGATATAAGACATAGAGGGGTGTTTCTTTACTTAGTCATCTCCAGAGCATTTGAGAGTTCGGTTCGCACTGAACCAGCTTCGCTTGGGAGCGAAGGATTGGTGGAAGTTTGTGACGGCACACTATACGCCTGCTGAGCTTGCTGCAGTGACCTGGGAGAGGTTCACTGCTATGTTCTGAGATGAGTATGTTCCCCAGGTGGAGAGGGAGCGTTTGGCCCAGGAGTTTCTGACCCTCAAGCAGGGTACTGAGTCTGTTATAGTGATTACGAAGATGTTTCATGAGCGGGCGATGTTCTGCCCAGAGCACGTGTCCTCCGAGCAGGCACGTATGAGCCGATATCTGAGCATTTTGAGGAGGGATATACGAGAGTTCGTGGCGAAATCGACGTACCGGGCATTTTCCGAGCTTCAGGCAAATGCCCGGAAGAGGGAGATAGAGTTGGAGACCCAGGCTAGGGAAGAGGCTGAGTCTCAGAGGAGGGATCAGCGACCGGTACAGTCTCAGCCGGTAGCCAAGCAGGCCAAGCCCGCTGATTCGAGATCAGGGAACCAAAGGGGCCACACTTATGGAAAGTGCGGCAAGAGCCACGATGGGGTGTGCAGAGTAGGGTCTTGCTACAAATGTGGCAAGAAGGGGCATATAGCCAAGGATTGCCCCAAGGGGTTTGCAGTATGTTTTCACTGCAACCAGACCGGACACTGGAAGACAGAGTGTCCACAGCCGCGGGGATCAGCACAGGGAGCATCTCAGGGATTTGCCCCTGCTCTTATCAGAGCTACTGAGAGCCGGCCAGTGAAGGCCGAGGCACTGAAGGCACGAGGGAGAGCCTTTCAGTTAACCGCAGAGGAGGTCCACGCAGCGCCCGATGTCGTGGCTGGTATGTATTCTTTCGTGTATTTATTTTGATTTTGATATATTTTGCTTATATTATGTTATGCGTAGGTACTTTTCTTGTGTGTTATGTACCTGCCTTGGTGTTATTTGACTCGGGTGCGAGTCGGTCTTTTGTATCTTTGGCTTTTAGTCAGCACATCAGTGTTAGTCGTGAGGCGTTGAGTCGACCTCTAAGAGTTTCCATAGCTGACGAGAGGGCAGTGTATGCCACAGAGGTGATCCGAGGGTGTGTACTCGAGATTTTTGGTGTTGAATTCCCGATTGATTTAGTTCCTATTGCGATGGGGGATGTCTGTGTCATCATGGAAATGGACTGGTTGAGCAGATTCGGAGCGGTTATCGACTGCAAGCGACAGCTGGTGACCAGACGAGACCCTAGTGGGGGAGTTCTTATGGTGTACGGCGAGGGTACACGTTCTGGGTCAGCATTTTGTTCGGCCGCTAGAGCGAGACTGTGTATACAGCAGGGCTGTAGGGGCTTTGTAGCATATGTGATGGATACGAGGGTTGACTCAGAGAGACCGAGGTCAGTTGATGAGGTTCCGATAGTGCATGATTTCCCAGACGTATTCCCGGAGGAGTTGTCAGGTGTGCCTCCCGTGAGGCAGGTGGAGTTAAGTATCGATTTGGTTCCGGGGGCCACGCCTATCGCCAAGGTGCCATATCGCCTTGCGCCTCCAGAGATGCAGGAGTTATCCTCACAACTTCAGGAGTTGCTGGGGAAGGGGTTTACTCGGCCGAGTAGCTCGCCGTGGGGAGCGCCTATCCTTTTTGTCAAGAAAAAGGATGGTTCACACCGGATGTGCATTGATTACCGGGAGTTGAACCAGCTGACGGTCAAGAACCAATACCCGTTGCCGAGGATCGAAGATTTGTTCGATCAGTTGCAGGGAGCATCTTGGTTCTCCAAGATCGATTTGAGGTCTGGGTATCATCAGGTGAGAGTGCGAGATGAGAACATCCAGAAGACAACATTCAGGACTCGTTATGGGCATTACGAGTTTGTGGTGATGCCTTTCGGACTCACCAATTCACCGGCGGTGTTCATGGATCTCATGAATAGAGTGTGCAGGCCGATGTTGGATCGCTCGGTGATCGTGTTCATCGATGATATTTTGGTGTATTCGAGATCCAGAGAGCAGCATGAGAAGCATTTGAGGGAGATCCTCGAAGTTTTGAGATCGGAGAGGCTTTATGCCAAATTCTCCAAGTGTGATTTCTGGTTGCGAGAGGTCCAGTTCCTAGGGCACCTCGTTAACCAGAAGGGGATATTGGTCGACCTGGCCAAGATTGAGGCAGTGATGAGTTGGGAGGTGCCGAGGTCACCCACCGAGATCAGGAGTTTCTTAGGGCTGGCCGGCTATTATCGGAGATTTATCAGGTATTTCTCCAAGATTGTCGTGCCACTCACCAGGTTGACCTGGAAGGGTGTTGCTTTTTTGTGGGGCTCAGAGCAGCAGGCCTCCTTCGAGGCACTTCGCCAGAGACTATGCGAAGCCCCAGTTTTAGCCCTCCCAGAGGGGGTGGAGGACTTTGTAGTGTATTGTGACGCGTCGATCTCGGGGTTAGGAGCAGTGCTGATGCAGAGAGGACATGTGATAGCATACACATCGAGACAGCTAAAGCCTCATGAGACGACATATCTCACCCACGATCTAGAGTTAGGGGCAATGGTGTTCGCCCTCAGGATCTGGCGTCACTATCTGTATAGGGTTCGGTGTACCATATACACGGACCACAAGAGCTTGAAGTACTTGATGGATCAGCCCAACCTGAATATGCGCTGGAGGAGATCGTTGGATGTGGTAAAAGATTACGATTGCGAGATCCTTTACCACCCGGGTAAGGCTAATGTTGTAGCTGATGCACTGAGTCGAAGGAAGGAGAGCACCCCGATGCGAGATGTTTGTTTGAGATTGACCGTGATGGCTCCGGTGTTGGATACCACTCGTGGGGCCCAGGCTGAGGTCGTGAGATCAGAAAACCAGAAGAGAGAACGATTTGTCGGGTTGGTATCGGAGTTCGTTACCGATAGCCGGGGGCTTATGACATTCCAGGGTTATATTTGGGTACCGTTTGTGGGCGGGACGCGTACCATTTTGATGGAAGAGGCTCATCGATCGAAGTTCTTGATCCATCCTGGGCCACTAAGATGTATTTGGACCTAAAGAGAGAGTATTGGTGGCCTGTATGAAGAGGGATGTCGCGTGGTTTGTTGAGAGGTGCTTAACCTATCATAAGGTTTAAGGCCGAGAACCAGAGACCGCATGGTAAGTTGCAGCCATTGGAAGTTCCTGAGTGGAAGTGGGAACAGATTACCATGGATTTTATCACCAAATTGTCGAGGACTACTAGGGGAGTCGATGCAATTTGGGTGATTGTGGACAGGTTGACAAAGAGCGCCCACTTCCTTGCTATTAGTGAGAGCTCTTCCGCTGAGAGGTTGGCAGAGTTGTACGTGAGAGAGGTGATATCGCGGCATGGAGTACCAATCTCTATCGTCTCAGATCGAGATGTGCGTTTCACTTTCAGATTCTGGAAGAAATTTCATGAGGAATTGGGTACGAGGCTGCATTTTAGTACTGCATACCACCCACAGACTGACGGGCAGAGCAAGCGGATGATTCAGACGCTCGAGGACATGCTTCGGGCATGTGTATTGGACTTCGGAGGGAGTCGGTACACGTACCTACCTTTGGCAGAATTTTAATATAACAACAGCCATCATTCGAGCGTCGGTATGCCGCCTTTTGAGCTATTGTATGGGAGGAGGTGTCGGACTCCCATCTGCTGTGGAGAGGTAGGACAACGTGTGATGGGTAGTACAGAGATAGTACTTCAGACGACGGAGCAGATTCAACAGGTCAGACAGAGGTTGTTGACCGCTCAGAGTCGCCAGAAGAGTTATGCGGATAGGCGTCGGTCCGAGCTTGAGTTTCAGGTCGGAGATTTTGTGCTCCTGAAGGTATCTCCTTGGAAAGGAGTGATCCGGTTTAGGAAGAGGGGCAAGCTAGGGGCCCGGTATATTGGTCTGTTTAGAGTGATCGTGAGGGTGGGCAGGGTAGCATATCGTTTGGAGCTACCTGAGGAGTTGGGGCAGATTCATGACACTTTCCACGTGTCACAGTTGCAGAAATGTATAGCCGATGAGTCGGCAGTGGTGCCATTAGGGGATATTCAAGTGGATGCGAGCCTGAATTATGCTGAGAGACCGGTGGCGATCAGGGATCGGAAGATCAAGGTTTTGAGGAACAAGGAAGTGCCTCTGGTTTTGGTTCAGTGGCAACATCGGAAGGGGTCCGAGATGACTTGGGAGTCAGAGTCGGAGATGCGTGAGCAGCATCCGGAATTGTTTCCAAAATGAGAATTCGAGGGCGAAGTCTGATTCAAGTGGGGGAGAATTGAAACATCCGGATTTCCAGGTATATTATTTTATTTAATTATTTTGGAGTTTGTGGAGGAACTCGGCGAGTTGGAGCCAAGACTCGCCGAGTAGGGTCGCGGATGTTCATCCGGGTTCACGTCCGGACTCGGCGAGTCCACGCTGTTTAATGAAACCCTAATCCCCCAGGTTTGGAGCCTATTTAAGGGCACTTATAGCCTCCTATTGCGGCTACCAGTCCCTTGAGAGAACCCTAAGTGAGCCAAATCATTGTGAGGAAGAAGAAGTCACTTTTGATCCTTGTACCTTTGGTTTAGCAAGAAGGAGGTGACCAAGAGCAAAGAGGAGGTGCGATTCCAGCAGTTCCAGAGTTCAAAGACTTCATTTTGAGGTAATAGTTCGAACCTCCTTCAGTTTTGGTGTTGATCATTAGAGTTAGGGTTTTCTAACCCCTTTGGAGAGTGATTATGTGAAGCAAATGGTCCCTCTTCGAGTTTGTGCCTTGGATCTGGACTCAAAGAGGTCCAAAGACCTTAACCCTTGGAGCTTTATGGATCGATTTGGGGTTATTGGACTTAGGTTTCCATTTTTGGGACTAAATCTCCTTTTGATGCCTTGTTGTTGTTATACAAGCATCAAGTTCCGGACTTTACATGATATTCATGCTTGGGAAGGCCAGATCTATGGTTTAGGGAAACAGATCGGACCTCAGGAGGCCAGGAGAGTTTGTGCATGGCATGAACTCGTCGAGGTGTTCTTGGGACTCGGCGAGTAGGGTTAGGGTTTCACGTAAATTGCTCAGTGAGTAGACTTGCCGAGTTGGGGGATGACTCAGTGAGTCAGAAGGGGGTTAGAGGACTGGAGCTCAAGGCGGTACTCGCCGAGTTGTTCTTGATACTCGACAAGTTGAGTCGGGGTGGCCCCGCGATTCATGCCTGGTATGACTCGTCGAGCATAGGGAGGGACTCGGCGTGCTAAGCGGGAAAAAGTGTTAGAGAACATGTGTGAACTCGCCGAGTCACCAGGGTGCACTCAGCGAGTAGGGTCAAAGTGTGACCGTTGGCTTTTATTGACTTTTAGGGTTTGGTCAACAATGGAGTACTTGTGTCGAGAGGGGGTAAAATAGTCTTTTACCCTTCTGAGGGTGCCAATGGCAGGTTGAGTCTAGTCTCGAGAGTTATATTTATAAGAGTATTTACTTTATGTGAATAGGCGGAGACTAGGTAATATTTCTACCGAGTCAGAGATTTACTGAGACGCCTGAGGTGAGTCTTCTCTCTATACTTTACCTAGTGTGGTAACAGAGTTATGTGACAGTGTATTTTAGAGTTATGTGCCAGTGTATTTGCATGTTATTTATGTGTTGTGATTTATTGTATGTGATATGCATGATTTAGAGATTACAGAGTAGGACCAGTGGGTCAATAGAGTTAGGACCTTCGGGTCCATAGAGTTAGGGCTAGAGGGCCCACAGAGACACATTGACCTGAGGGTCAACAGAGTTATAGCCTCAAGTGGCTAATATATGTTAGAGTGGTATTTTGGGGAACTCACTAAGCTTATGCTTACAGTGTTACGTGTTATGTATTTCAGGTACCAGTGATGACCGCGAGAAGGCGCCGGCTTGATTCATACACACACATGGGATTTTATGTAATTCGATCTTGGGAGGTGTTTTGTGAAACAAAGACATGATACTATGCCATTTTATGAATGAATGAGTTGTAAAAATGTGTTTGAAAAATGCGAAAAATTGTTTTAAATTTTTACGGTGTTACAGCGCGAGAACTGATCGATTAGGAAGTTCCCACCTCATGACTCGATCATTCGTACCTACTTCCTTACCTAAATTCTAAATTCGGGACGAAATTCCCTTTAACAGAGGAATGATGTGACAACCCGAAGTTTCCATTCTGTACAAACCATATCAAATTAATAGAAGTTAGAACAGTTACAAGGAATTTCCAGACTTTTAGGTATAAGTTTGAGTATTTCAGGATTTACACTTAAGGAGATATCAAGAGAGTGGATGCACTAGGGTTTTGTGCAACACTGTTATGAAAACCCTATGATATTAGAGTTCATTGGATGAATAAAAATATTTTCTGAAAAAAATCCCTGGACTATATATAGGATTCTGAACCATATTTATTCATTAGTTACATTTCCAACTAGACAAAATCCGAATTCTCTCTCAAGGATCTTCAAACTTTCGTTTCGGAAAGTGAGTACTTCTATCTAGTGTTGTTTGAAAGCTTCTTATATGCTTAATACACTAGAAATCATAGGAAAACACTAAGATCTGAGAGTTTACCGCCCAAGAACACCTTGGGGAGTAAACTCTTTTATAAGGGCCATAGTGTGCCTAATGTCCCTCCAAGCCTTGGAACTCAACCTAGAAGCTACCATGACATGTTTAGACCACAAAATCATTAAGAAACAAAGGCTAGAAGTGAGTTCACGGCCAAGGCTGTTCTTGGGCCGTGAACTCCATTTTTAGGTGCCAAAACACCCTAAAAGCCTTCCTTAAGCCAAGAGACTAGTTTAGACATGTACCCTAATGAGTTTAGGACTAGAAAACACCATTAGAACACCAAGAGTAAGGTGTTCACGGCCCAAGACGTTGCAGGGCCGTGAACTCCAAACAATAGGGCGAATTGATGCTATAACCTCTTCTAAAGCCTTGTACAATAGCCTAGTTTAGTTCCTAGTTAAATTAGGGACTTGAAAACACCACAAACACCCTTCCAAAGGAGATTACGGCCGTAATCTCCATGGGATTTGGTCCCAGAGCCATAAACTCCTAAAAGGAGTTATATAATGTCCTAAACTCTTCCATAGACCAAGCCATTAAGTAGAAATGCTTCTTAGGGTCTTGTAGAGCATCAAACACAAATTGGTCACATAAGTATGAGCTTATGGCCGTAAACTCATGAGTTTACGACCGTAAACTCATTTAGTAGGGTTATTAGGGCCGTGAACTTCATGGTGGAGTTTTCCTTGAGCCCTACACACAATAGCTTCCCCTACAAACACTTAGATGCAATCCTAGAGGCTAATAACATTTGATAAAGGTGTTTAGCATGTCCTAGGGTGTATTGACTTGTTTATTAGTTGTTTATAGACTAATTTGTTACATATATGTGATATTATATGTTGACTAGGATCATAGAGTGTGTTCAATACTTCACTTGACACCTAGCAGTCCTACCTCTTCAGTTCATGCGTATCACCCACAACAGGTGAGTTCATACCCCTTAATCAATGTTTTAACTTTCTTTAAATGTTTTATGGGGGGATACAAGTAGAATCATGCTAGTTATTATAGCAATCACATGTGATTGATAAGCAGCATTCAAATGATTGGCTACTTATTAGTCGTTTTACCAAACAGTTTCCTTTAAATGATTTTTATAAACACTTCATATGTTTAAAACTCCTTATTAAACTGTACATTTTACTCTGTATGTTCCATTTCAAACTAATTTACAATTGTGTTTCAAATAAATGTTTATTTATACTTAAATTGTTTTATCAAACCCATGCTTTCAAACCGTTTTATAGATTGACATCAAGTCGGTCTTTTCTTAGATAATAATTATGATCAAAGGTTTTACAAAACTTATTTTATGCTTTTATATTATCAATTGCATGCCTCTATATGTATAGTTATATAATAAATGTTTAAAAGACTTAGGTAGGCTATCCACGCTATTTCCTTTTCGCGCTTGAGATGTGGTCTGGTGGGACATCGGGTATCCGTCCGAAGGTTGTTTAAATATTAGTTATATATCTTATGTACATATATAGTCATAAAGGTCCTTCCAGTTCATCCAATGCCCTTGGGTAGCAAGGGTATACATCCATGTTCATACGTACCAGTTAAATTACTAGTGAGCTACCATATGGGTAGTTTAGGAAGATACTAGAACTATTACTAGAACGCGATATCATACAATGAGTCAGTTCATTCATGAGTCAATACTTGCTAGATAGAGAGAACATACATTACAGATAGTACACACAGTACATTACTATACATGCTAGATAGAGAGAGAACACACATTACAGCTAGCACACGTAGAACATTACAGTACATTACTATACATGCTAGAGAGAGAGAGAGAACACACATTATAGCTAGCACACGTAGAACATTACAGTACATTACTATACTATTACATAGATATGTTTACATGATTACACTTACATGAGTACATTTACATGATCACACTTACATGAGTACGCTTACATATACGATGAAGGACATACATCACTAGGTGCTATAGCATGGAACGAGTTCAGGATCTAACTATACCGGTGAATCACAACGCAATTGTGATAGTTATATCGAGTATACATGATCATAGTAATGTGGATGTGTCACGGCGTGCATATATGCATGGGCGTGTAAAGGTCTCAAAATCCCTTTGACAGGGGAGCGTCTAGCCTGGGATCTAGCCATCACATTATGCCTTATCCCTCAAATAAGGCAATAGGAGTACAGAAGTAGTCACTTATTACAAATACTACAGTGCTCACAAAATTACCCTAGACTTAAGGTAATTAGTACGGTTGTAGTTCGACACTACACCATAGTACTATTTCATTTTCCCATTACATTCACTTCGTGAATTTTCACACGACGCACGGTAATGTAGAAACTATATTTTTGGTTAATGATAGTCAGATTTGGGAAAATACACTCTCTTACAAGAGCCACATACACAGACACTAGATGCCTTGGTAGAAGGATACGATTAGTAGGAAACATAGGGCTTCCTAGGATCATACAAATCATTGTCATACTTACAGTTCATATACATTTTCAATACTTACAGTTCATATACATACAAATACTTACATACAAATTTAGACACTAAAATACTTATGATCTCACCAGCTTTAAAGCTGATACTCGCTTTCAAAATACTTGTATCCTCAGGTCAACGATAGACAGGTACCGATGCAAGGTTTAGAGAAGATGGAGTTCGTTCAAGACTTATCTTTCATTTTGTTTATACTTTAGTGTCTATTATAATTTGACAGAACACTTGTATTAATATTATATTATTAATGCAATGGATGATGTTGTTTCTTGTTTACTACTTTTCATTGTTGTGATAATGTACATGACGTCCTCCGCCCCAGAACGTTTCTACCGTTCTTGGTTTTGGGGTGTGACAGCATTGCACTAGTTGCAATCGCAAAGGTCACACGGCAAAATATTGAAGGACCTATCCTCCCTAGAACCAACAGCGAGGAAACAACAATAGCAACAACCGCAACACCAACAACAACAACGGCAACAATGCAGGACCAATCCACACCTGCTATGGATGTGGAAAGACTGGGCATTTCCGTCGAAACTGCCCCAACAACAACAACCATGGGAATGGAGGAACACGAAGAGTGCTGACCATGGGGCAGTGTGACAATCCAAAAACTTCCGTTAGTTTTAACGTCGAAGTTAACGTCAATAATTAACGTCGAAATAAGTAACGTCAAAAATTAGCCAAATTTATCCCAAAAATATTTTTGACCGGAATTAAACCCGTTGGAATATTTTAAATAATATTCGTCTAGCGAACCAAAATTTAGGCGGTATAATTTTAAAATTAGTCGTGATTAAGATAGTGGTGAAAAACCCCATTCGTAGTTGGTGTCAGGAGAACCCCAGCCAGGCCATAAGCCCCACCCTATATAAGGGTTGAGTGGGTTTCACTCCCACCCTTTTTCCCCACCTTAGATTCTCTCTCTCTCTCTCTCTCTCTCTCTCTCTCTCTCTCTCTCTCTCTCTCTCTCTCTCTCTCTCTACTTTCTCTCTCTACAAACGGGTTTTTGTCAAAAATCGCCCCTCTGAGCCTCAAATCGGTAAGTAAACCTTCCTAGCTTGTTATCTAACTTATCTATCTTTCAAATTCGTGGATTAGTCATCCAAAAACCCCAAGAACATGAGTTTACGGCCCATGAACACCTTCATGGACCGTAAACACTCGTAAAGGGGTTTTAATGCTCAAAAACCCTTCCAAAACCCTTATGGAGCTTAGCAATGACTTAGAGGCTTACCCGAAAGGACTTAGAACGCCAAAATCGGACCAAATGAGGAGTAAACATGAGTTTACGGTCTAAGGATGTTCTTAGACCGTAAACCAATATTCATGGGCCATAAAAACATGTCTAAGTGTTAAACTACCCCTCAAACTCCTCCAAGGGCTTCCATGAACTTCCTTGAGTGCATAGAACCTTATTTTCCTTCAAGATATGCAACAAAGCATACAAAATCATGTCACACTTGAGTTTACGGTCCAAGAAGGTTCTTAGACCGTAAACACCTATTCTTAGACCATAAACACCCCCAAAGGGTGTTAAAGTGCCCTTAACACTTTGTATGGCTTGGAATTGGACCTAGAACTTCGTATGCTTAACCTACAACCGCCAAAACATAGGATTCATGGACAAAATGAGTTTACTACTGTAAACGCATGTGTTTAAGGTAGTAAACTCCCCAAGAACATCTTCTTAGACCGTAAACACCTTTCCAAGGTGTTTAAGTGCCCTAAACACCTTCCTATGCTCCTAAAAGTGACTAGAACCTTGCATGCTTGAGTTAGAACCACCAAACAACCAAAGAAATGGACCAACATGAGTTTACTACCGTAAACTCATGTGTTTACGGTCGTAAACTCCTCAAAGAGTATCCATAGGCCGTAAACTCCTTAAATGGCCCATTTTGAAGCCTTAAACCCTTCATAAGCCCTAGAATTGAACCTAGCCTAATACCACAAGTGTTATAAGACCTTAATGCATCAAAGAACACACCATCCATGAGTTTACGGCCTTAAACTCATGGGGACAAGGTCTTAGGGCCGTAAAATCTATAAAGAGTTTACTCTTGAAGAGTAAACTCCCTATCTAGGCCATACACACCCTTAGATGTCACCCGGGACACTTCTAGCACTTGTAGCAAAGTGTTTTTATGTCGTAAGACATCCTTACTTGCTTAATTAGTTAGTAAATGACTAATTAGATACTTAAATGTATCATTACATGTTAAATAGGATTCGCGTGTGTGGTCAAGTCCTCACTTGACACTTAGCATCCTACACCGGCACCTTCACCCGATCCACTTACAACAGGTGAGTTCATACCCCTGAATTAACCTTTTAAATGTTTTTACATGTTTTTATGGTGGGGAATACAAGTTAAACATGTCAGTTATCATATCAATCACATGTGATTGATAACCCGCATGCACAAGGATTTATTACACTGTTAACTGTTTTACCAAGTATGATACTGTAAATGGTTTTCTTTAACGTCGCTACTTGTTCAAAGCTTTCCTTAAATTGACTCCCGTGCTGAATGTTTTATTAAAGTTTCATTTAAAACTCGTTTACGAAATGTTTTCAAAAGGTTTTCAAACTTATTTTACAAAAGAATACCAAGCCGTGATTTTCTTAAGTATAAAGGTTTTCCAAAGTTTTCATCAAAGTTTTCTTACATGTTTTTATACTCCTACTTGGTTAAGATACTACTGCTTCACTTATACTTAGTTAATGCTCCCACTTCATGATATGATTTTACTTTGTGAAACACTTCTACTTAGTGATACCCTCCTACTTCATGATACGCTTATACTTCACGATACGCTTATACTTCACAATACGCTTATACTTCACGATACGCTTCCACTTAGTTAAATGTATGCCTGTACTTGTATAGTTATATAAATAATGATTAAAGGACTTAGGAAGGCTAGTTCGCCTTATTTCCTTTTCTTCATTGAGATGTGGTCTGGTGGGATCGGATATCCATCCGAAGGTCATTTGATCATTAATTATATATGATGTATACATGTATAGACATGTAGGTTTACATCGATCAGTTCAGTTATGAGTCTCTACTACTAGTCCAACACTTACATCAGAATTCACAGTTTGACATACATCTTTAGGACACGGCCTTCCCCGTTGTCTAGTTGGTAACCAGAGTCTCTTGTAGGGAGAGCGGACATTTTGTGTATAGATCTATATGAGATTGACACCCCCGCACCCTGACTGCTAGCTACAGTCCACGGCCTACCAAGCCAAGGGGTGACAAATGTCATATTCACACCGACGCTTACAGTGCGTCAAGTACTCTAGTGTTGATTAGTATGGTTACGAGTGTCTCTATGTTACCTTATAATTCATGGCCTTAAGGTAATGACGTTTAACACTATTTTCTGGAAATACACACCTCGAATATCCACACCTAGAATTCCATTATTTTAGACCTTGCCAGACGTATCATTCATTTGATCCTGTCTGGAGTCTGTGTCTCCCTGTTTTAGACCTTACTAGACGTATCATTCATTTGATATCGTCTGGGGTTTGTATCTCCTCTTGTTAGACTGAGCCAGGCATGTCGTTCGTTTGATACTCTCCTGGAGTCTATGATCTCTTTCGCCTTAGTCAGCAGTCCTCACTGCTGAGGCATATGTTATTTTCCCTGATTTTCTCCTACTTTCTTTAAAATCAAATGTGGTATTTTGATAATGATAGTGTTTAAGGGAAAATCACTTTTACAAACATAACTCTGTCAAGTCCTGGTAGAAGACTACTTTTAATTAAGAAAATATAGGATTTTCTGGAAAGGACTCTAATACACTGTAGACTCTAAAACTACCACTTTTATAAAGTTATTTTGAACTTACACAAATGACACTAAATACTTATGGACTCACCAACATTTTTAAAAATGCTGATGCTCGCTTTCAAAATAACTTCTATTCTCAGGTCAGCAATAGACAGGTACATCTCAGGCGCTTTTGGTGAAGACAGTTTAGTACCAAGCTGCACCTATATTATTACTTGTATTACTTTAATATCTCTATGTAATGTAAACCATGTAAAACTATTACTATTAATGCAATGGTTGTTGTACTTTGATTACTATACTACATATGTTGTGATACTTAACATGACGTCATCCACCCCAGAACGTTTCCGCCATTCCGGTTTTGGGGTGTGACAGTCAAGGAGAAGCGATTCAGGAACCCGTTGTTGTCACCGGTACGTTTCTCTTAAACCACACTTATGCATGCATCCCATTTGATACCAGAGCAGAACGAAGCTTTATGAGCAATAGATTTAAACACTTGTCAAAACAACAACCCCAGAAGCTTAATGAAACCTTTACGGTGGAAATGGCCAATGGGAAAACAGAATCCACTGGGGAAATCTACATCGGATGTACCCTAACCTTGAACCAACATGTCTTTCAAATAAACTTAATGCCTATTTCCATTAGGAGGTTTGATGTGATTATCAGCATGGACTGGTTAAGCCCCCACCATGCTGAAATTATGTGTCACGAGAAGGCCGTTCGCCTTCACTTTCCAAATCGCGAAACCCTAATTATATACGGAGACAAACCCAACATGAACCTTTGTCTTATCTCGTGCATTAAGGCACAGAAGTATCTACGAAAGAAAGACTTGACGTTTCTGGCTCATATAGTGGATTAGTCCAAGGAAGAGGTCAATATTCGATACATTCCAGTAGCCTGCGAGTTCCCGGATGTCTTTCCTGAATATCTTCTAGGGATACCCCTAGAAAGACAAGTCGAGTTTCGAATTGACCTTGTTCCAGGAGCTACACCCATCGCCAAATCGCCCTATAGATTGGCTCCTGCGGAGATGCAAGAGTTGTCCAGCCAACTCAGCGAACTTCTGGACAAAGGATTCATCCGACCTAGCTTCTCACCTTGGGGAGCTCCGATTCTCTTTGTCAAGAAGAAAGACGGTTCCTTTAGGATGTGTATTAACTACATGGAACTAAACAAGCTCACCATCAAAAATCGCTATCCACTTCCGCGAATCGATGATCTCTTTGACCAACTCCATGGCGTAAGCTACTTCTCTAAGATAGATCTGCGATTCGGATATCACCAACTCAAGGTCCAGGAAGAGGATATCCCTAAAACCGCTTTCCGAACTCGTTATGGACATTATGAATTTGTCGTAATGCCCTTCGGTCTAACGAATACCCCTGCCGCATTCATGGACCTAATGAATCGAATCTGCCAACCATTCCTCGACAACTTTGTCATTGTTTTCATTGACGACATTCTAGTTTATTCTCGAAGCGAAGAGGAGCATGGCTGTAACATCCCAAAATTCAAGGCCAAAAATTTCATTTTTAATTAGGTTATTACATATAACCAAAGTGTGAATAATCAAAATATAATATTATGAAACCATATCAGAGAATAATCCCAAGGATCTCGTGTGCGGAAAACATAGTGTGATGCGCTGCAACCATGCCAGCTCCTTTCCTTTGAAACAAAGTACCTGAAACCAAAACTATAAACCGTAAGTACGAAGCTTAGTGAGTTTCCCCCATCATACCACATACCACATACCACATAACACCATCGGTATCTCTCAACCGGTAACTGCCATCGGTATCTTTTAACCCGTAACCGGGGACTATTTCACCCTTACCACTATCACATAATAATATGTCATAAACATACTAATTACGTACTAACATCATAAACATGCTGATCACATACTAACATATCATAAACATACTGATCACATACTAACATATCATAAACATACAGATCACATACTAACATATCATAAACATACAGATAAGCATTGCATGGAATCTGTATACCCCTTCGGTATCTTTCAACCGTTAACTGCCATCGGTATCTTTCAACCGATATCTACCATCGGTATCTTTCAAACGGTATCCGCCATCGATATCTTTCAACCGGTATCCGCCATCGGTATCTTTCAACCAGTAACCGGGGACTATTTCACCCCTACCACTATCATATAATATCTTCATATAATCATACAGTCAAGCATTTCTGGGGTACTAACCTACCCTTGGATCCTAACAACCGAGTCAGGGAAAAACTATTCACTGCTACTACCACTAACACTTATAGCATATCACATAAGCATATCACATAAACATTGTTGGAATAGTGTCTAAGGCTGCAACTATATTAGGCAAGTATTTGACCCGGTTGTGCATGGTCCTTTTGGGTTGCCTTCACCATAGCAATTTGATAGGATGATTTATTAAGAGAGAGTAAATATTATTAGTATACTATGAGAATAATATAAAGAATAATATATTGTTATTTGATTAATATAAGTCATAGAATTAATTGGAATTAATTTGGTGACTTAAAGAGATTAATTAAATAAGAGGGTATAAACTGTCAATTGTTTGATAGTTAAACTTTAGACTGTAAATCCATATAGATATGGATTGGACGGATTATAGAAGCTAAGGATTGCTTCAAATCATCCAAGAGTTATCTAAGGAATGGATTTGGATAGCCTTAAGAGAAGATTATCCAATTAGGGTTTAGGTTATAACCCTTAAGGAGTCTACAAGTATAAATAGACCCTATGGCAAAGGGAAATCGGAACTTCATCAAAAGTAAGAAAACCCTAGCCGATTTCCGCCCCTCTCCTCTCTCCCAAATCATCCTCCTTGCTATTTGGTGTTTGTAAGCCATTAGAGGAGTGACAATTGTGACTCTAGAAGCTCCAAGACAACAAGATCAACAAGGAATTCAAAGGTATGATTCTAGATCTATTTCAATATTGTTATTACACCTAAAAAGTCATTAGAAGTCTTGGATTCAAAGCATGTTTGATTAGAAAGCCTAGATCCAAGCATTAGGGTTTTGCATGCGCACATAGGAAAGTTCTTATGGCTAAAACCCATCAAACATATCTCATAAGAACATCACATAAGCATATCTCATGAGCATATCACATAAACATACCATGATAATCATCACAAAGACAATTATCTACCAACTAACCCTATTGGTGGGCTGGCATTGTGGCCTTAAACCCACCCCTACTGGAAGGTAACTCACCTCATACTGCTGAAGTCCCGTAGACACAATCCCACACTGTTGTAGTCCCGCAGACTCAACCCCAGCTGTTAGATGACAGGTTCTCGAACTGTCAATTCCAAAATAACATCCAATTAATAATTGGGTCCCAACACATAACCATAATACATACTTGGATAATTGCTTCATTACCCCAAGCTTGGCTTATTCAAGCCCAAGGCCCAAAGTCCATTAAGAATTAAAACCCCACACATGGCCCAATTTTCCAAATTGGTCCTAGGCCTACACATGGTCTTATTCTAAGGCCCAACCTCATATAATTATTAAGGCCCAAACTATGGCCCAATTTTCTAAACTGGGCCCAACTCCTGATAATGGCCTTACCCTAAAGCCCAACTAATTACTCTAGTCCATTTGATTATTCTTGGATGGCCCATTAATAATCCAATTATCCAGACCCAATAGAAAATCCAACTCAAGGTCTAAGTGAAATTAGGGTTTCACATAAAATGATGATTAGGGTTAAGTTTTCGCACTTAACCCATTAAGGACTTAATCCATTAAGTCCAATATTACTAAGATTAATTTCTTGCCAATGATTATTATTTAATATCTCCAGTTATTAAATAATTCTCGTCTGTCCCGATTAATTCCCCAAATTAGGGTTTTCCAATCCAATTGCTAGCCCATTTATCAACTTGTTGGGCTTTTAGGTCGATTAGGACTTTATTGGGCCTATCAAGCCCACTAGAATATTATTAAGTCCATTAGGATTTGTTGTTGGATTAGATGTCTAAGCCCATAACTATTATTAGTATGTACTTGACCCGAGAGTAGCATGGTCCATTTAGGTTCCATATCATCAGGACAATTTGTTAGGATGGACTTTTGAGAGAAGGTTATTTATGGTTTATTAATATATTATAAGTTATAATATATTAATATGAAATCATATGTTTTAATTAGTATCGATCAAGAATTAATTTGGAATTAATTTAGTGATCAAAAGAGACTAATTAAATCTATGGGGACTAATTATGATAATTAGTTATATTTATATGTGTTGGGCTTATGACCCGGTTGGACCAAGTTTATGTATAGATACATAAAGAGTTTGGCCACATGAAACATGGATCATAAAACCCATGGGTATGGATAATGGGTTATACCCATGACCCTTGGAATCCTACATATAAATAGGTTACTCCATAGCCAAAATCACCACTTCTTTTCTTAGAGAAATATGGAGGTGTTTTGGTGCATGGAATTCTCTCTCAAGAGCCACCTTTGTCCTAGGTGTGTTGTGATTCCATTTGAGCCATTTCATACTATTGGTGCTAAGCTCTTAAGGCCAAATACATCAAGACTTCAAACCACATAAAAGGTATGTTTCCCTAACTAGTATGTTATATGGTTTATGTCAAATGCATGCTAGTTATAGGTTTAATGCCTTGGAAACCTTTTGCATGTATAATTAGTGAAAACATAGATCCAAGGTATTTAGGGTTGTATGTGCACCATAGGATGTTGTATTATACCAAAACACAACAGTGGTATCAGAGCCATGGGTTCTTTTCTACTATATTTGATGCAAATGTATTTTTCTTCAAGTTGATGAAAAAAAACGAAAAAAAAATGAAGTTTGTCAAATTTTATGATAATTACTTGATTTTATGAAAAACTAATTATTTGTAAAATTTGAGTCACTTTACTAAAGAGTTGAATTAGGTCAATTTATTAAAAGATAGAATGATATGATTATTTTATTTGTTTTAAAAGTTTGATCTAAGTGGTTTTAAGGAGTTACAAATTTTGTCATAAAATTTTGGAACTCAAAAGTTTTTTTTTAAGTTATGATCTTAAGAGTTTTGAAACTTCCATAAGTTATGGATGTGAAATGTCTCGTTTATTAACTCTTTACGTTATGAAGTCCAAGAGTCTTCAAAGGATAATTGTCAAAGTTTCAAGATTTGTATTAGTTTATATGATTATCTAATTTCTTAAAAATTGTTGATGTGAATTATCTTTACTTATGAGTTTAATCTAGATCATAGAAAAATTATTTGATTATTGTGTTAATTGGAATATTTGATCTTAATGGTTTTTATGAACTCTATAACTTGTCCTCAAGTTATGGAAAGTGAAGAGTTTTTCTTTTTAAAGTGTCATTAAGTCTCATAGGTTATGAAAATAGAAGAGTCTCTATTTTTAATGTCATCATTAAATGATTTAATGTCTTCCATAACTTGTCCTCAAGTTATGGAACTTGAATTTTTTTTCATTAAACGTTAATTAAACTCATAAGTTATGAAAAAACCAAGAGTTTTGAAAGGTTTCAAAACTTGTCCTCAAGTTTTGGAATTTGTAAAGTTACCCCCCATGTATACTTTAATTCCAAACTAGACCTTAGAATTTTAAAATTTAAAATTCAACCCTTATACTTTATAATATAATAAGTTAATAATATTTATATATATATATATATATATATATATATATATATGTATAAGAGTAAAGTCAGTCTTACCGTTAGTAGGCCTCATTCACGAAGCCGGTCTATAAGGGGGGGTATAAGGTTACTGCCTATAAAATGGCAGTTTAATGGGTGTCCACTCTCACCCACCGCTTCTTTGACCGGTGGAGGGTCGTTAGCCGAACGGGTAGGACAAGGACTATAATTCTCCCTTCATTAAAAGTATTAATGATAAATACTAAGTAACGAAACCTTTTATAAATACCCAATCTTAGTTACTTAGGAAAATATGAATAAGGTGCTAATCCATGAAATTACACTTTGCACTTTGTTTAAGTCGGTTAGTGGAGCGTGTGTGGTTAACCGACACACTAACTCGTATTTAACAAGGTAGGAAAAGGGTAACTTAATGTTTATCATAGTATCGATGGAGCGTGTGTGGTTAACCGGCACATCGATTGAGGGGTAAACACTTAAGGTTGCCAAGTAGTTTGCATGGTTACTTTACACCTTGTTTTGTGATCCTCGGCATCCCAGTCACAAAAACTAAAGGGCACACTTGAGATTGAAACATGCCATTGAAAAGTTCAATGAATCTCAAAAGATCTAGGAGTTTCATTTCCAATTAAAACCTAATAAATTATTTCGTTTTTCATGGTGGAAATTGGTGAATCGTCATTCACCTACCTTCAAATATTCTATAGCTTGGATTACGGCATCCCTCTTCCAAGTTATAAAATAGTTTGTTGGGTCCTAGCCTTAATATTTCATATTGGGTGTTATATTAAGGACTTTAAATCAACTATATTGAATATCTCCCAAAATATGTCTAGTTCAGACATCTATGATCTTACCAAATATCTTGGAACTTCACTTCCTCCACCTCCTCCAATTATTCTCCCTAACCCATAAGTTCAAGGTCACTCAAGCCCTATTGGCAAGGCAAGGTCTAGGTGTGATCACATCTTGGAGATGAAGTCACATACTAACAAGACGGGAGAGTTGGGTGTCAAAGTCTTAAGAAAGTTAGTGATTCAATCACTTTCTAAGTCACATAGTGAGTTCCTTGGGACTCCTATGAAACAGACTATGACAAGACCCTTAATGATCTTATCTATTTGCTTGGTGCTGCTAAATCATAAATGATTTAGTGTACTAGTAAAGCAAATTTGATTAAGAGATCAACTTCCCAAAACTTTATGGACAGGGACAATAGTGACACATGAAATCCAGAAAAGCATTCTCTTCCCAATGGAAAGGGATCGGCCATAGTCAACTCGGTTGACCAAATGATAAAGAGAAAGGCTAAGTCTGAGATAGTCCCATGTCCTATTACCTAAGGGTCCATATGGTCCTATTGCCAAAAGGAAAGGGCATTGGTTGCGAAGCTGTCAATTTTACCTGAAAGATCATAAGGCTAGTAAATTCAATAAGTTTGACTCTATTTCAGGTAAGGTCCACTAACTAACTCGGTTAAGTTTCTATTCTGAGATTCTTATTACAAGATGTGACTGGGTCACATGTTGATGTTTAAGAATTAAAGGAAAAGTTAAGGAAACTTAAAGAAAGAGTATGTTGAATCTGATCGCGAAGATGGATTTCTATCGCTTGATTGAAGATTGGATTCTTGAGCTACTCTTAGGAGTTATAATAGATTGCTAGGAAACAAGTAATAACATAGTTTTCATTTCAATTTACATTGTAAGGAAAAAGTTTTTTCCACATTTTAAAATAAATAAAAGTTTGTTTTACTTTATTTTTATCTCCTTACAATGGCATTCATGAAAACTTGATGTTTGTATGTTTATAGCAATATTGGAAATATGAATTTGATTCGTTCATTTGTGGTAGTGTCTAAATTTACCAAATAAGGAAAGATTCTCATCACCCAAGTTTCAATTGGACCAAAACTTGGAATCATGCAAGCTGTATAGTATGATGAATGAGAACTTTCGAGCATTGGAAAAATTAAGACTAACTACTTGTTCACATGGATGTGTGAGTCAAGAGAAGGACTAAGGGATCAAGTACAGTTTCTTGTTCACTTGTCAAAGTCCACCACAAAAGATGGATAAGACTATTCGTCATGATTTACTAAGGTTTAGTAAATATGATTATACTTACAAGCTTAAGTATAATTCTGAAACATTGGAAAATTTTCAATGTATGACAGAATGAATAAGAAGAATCAAATTAGGCAGAAGGATAAAATTTCTCAAATATGAAAAGATGGGAGAGTACTTTAGTATCATGTTTTAAGGTCATCTTAATGATTTTGAGACCTTATCACAATTCATCCTCTAAGTACATTCTGATAGTTAAGAAAAGGAGTTATGAATTGTTGAAGTGGTTAAATCAAGAAGATGATTCATACTTCATTCCAAAACAATTCATAGAGTTATACTCTAAGATTGTAACTTGAGTGACATGTCTTAAAGAAGGTTTAAAACACTTGTCAAATGTAAGAGTAAAAGTTTTCTACTCTTGTACATTTGAAATTGGTAAGTTGTGATGTTTTGGATAAAACAAAGACCAACTAAGGCTAATTGTGTTAAGTGTCTGTCTAGATTAGAATCCACACTATCTCTTGAATATTTGGCAAGAAATTCGTATAGGTCAAGGAGACAGTGGGAGTCTAAAAGATTCTGAAAAAGGTTTCAAGAAGTAATCAAGAATAAAACCTGTATTTCATCGCTAGCACACAAGTAGAGGTTTATAACCTATCATGCTGACATTTTTGTGTCCATTCCAATTAAGTTGGCTATACATTTTAGTTCTACATGTTCTCAATTGTTTGCATAACTACTTGGAAGCAATGGCAGGCCCTTGAGCTGCTAGGTGGCAAGAAGTTAAGATTGCACAAGTTCAATCCATATGAGTTTGGATTTGTCATTATCCTTGTCTTGTGACTATGGTTTTAAAAATTCACATGGATAAGAACACATACACCATTAAATCTAAGTGTCATAAGGTTTCTCTTCGATTCATGAAAATGATGGTAATGAAACTCTTTCACTAAGTAGATTTTGAGTAGATAGAAATTGTGGGAATGACAAAAGGTCTAAACATTATGATTACGGCATCCTTTTTCATAATTGTTTAGACACACATGTGAGCTATCTAAGAGAGGTGTATGATAATGATAAAGTCTTATCAAGGCAATCTAGTATCAGAAATCTGAACTTTGGTAAGAAAGTCAATAAAGTATTGATTTCTAGAAGTTCAGTTGATTTCTGGGTACATGTCAAAGCTAGTGGGAGCATAAGTGTTATGCTAATAATCATCATGTTAGTGGGAGCATGATAAGTATGATAAGTATTGAAAGTTAGCAATGTTAATTATAGAAAACAAAAGTTTCAATTTGTGAGGTTGCAGGGGTTGAAAAAGTTGTTTTGTTATAATTACGGGACAGGAAATTATACTTCATCTCAAATCTAAAAGCTTAGATTGAGGTCTTAATCGTATTTAGTCAAGAATATATAAGAATTTCATGTTGGGATGGCTCAACATAAGGAAATTCTATATATAGGTTCATTATTTGCGGTCTAAAATCCGATTATGATTACGGCATCCCTTTTCATAATCTGAATTATGAGAACTTGGCAAATAGAAATAAAAATATTATAGAAAAAGAATGGTTTAGTCTTTATGTGAGACATCATGAATCGTGTCCCATATGCTTCGGATATAGGATCGATTACAGGTGCTATATTCACTCTTTCTAAGTTTTTCCAAATGCCTGGGGCATGAAGAAGGGAAAAAGGTCTAGAAATTGATATGACTAAAATGATTAAGCAATTGTTGAGGACAATCTAAGGTTTACCAAAGATTGGTTGCTCAAGGATAGTTGGAAGTATAGTTATAATTTTGGAAGGACCATATTGACATAATCTGTTAGGAGGCAACTCTTGTTCAGAAGTGATAGTCAAAATGGAATATGGAAATGCTTCAAAGTTAGAAAGTATTCAATCTATATGATTAGGAAATTTAATGCAAGAAGGATGTTTCCAAGGAGTTGATCTCCTTTGGAATACTCTGTAAAATGATTGTTGCCAAGTCTTTGTGAATTTGTGCATAATCATTACAAGAGGATCAATGCATATAAGTTTAGAATCTACCATATTTCAGTAAATGGCATGAATTTGGAATTCTTACATTTGAAGTAAGATTCGGGACTGTGAAATGAGAATCATTAGAGTTATGTTCAATTGATCTATTTCACAAAGTAAAGATCATAGACAAACATAGTATGCATACTTGGTGTATGGTATGACTAGTGTTTAGAAAAACATAGTGTACATGCTTGGAGCATGGGACAAATATTGTTTTAATTCAAGAATAAAGTTGATAGCTGAAATAGTATACAATGAATAATGTGTAATCATATGGTGATAAATAAAAGGTGTTTTATTTATATTCATAAGTTTTGAGACCATATTGGATTCGATTATTATTGTGTTTCACTTTGCATGTTTTGACTTCCAGAATAACTAGGTCATTGTTCTGATTGACTAAGTTATTCAAACCATCCACAGTCGGTCATATGTTGGAAGTAGATATGAATCAAGACTGTCATGGGTTGGGTTTGTAGAGGTCTAAGATGTTGGACAAGGTGGTGCTACAACACTCATGAGTGCTCATAAGTTCTGAGTATTGGATTCAACCCGCGCTCATTGGAATCACTTCATGGATTTTATCACGAGTGATCATGAGACGATAATATCTTATATTCTTCAAACCTAGAGATATGAGTTGTTACTATGAGTTGGCTATACATTGATTGCATGAAAACGCATTGGTAACTCGATGTTATAAAATGTGCCTTTGTGTATGATTCAACAAGTAGTAGAACAAGCCATATGAGTCGAAGTTTATACATTCATTTTACCTTCGGGATAAAAGCGATATCTGTGGGCCCCTCGATGATTTGATGATGACAAATGGAAGTGCTCGGCCGGGCCAGGACTAATTTGATTTGTTCAATTAGTCAGTCGTCATAAATCGGAAATCGGGAAACAACAAATAGACAGAGAGAATGATTATAATCCATGTCTCAGTCCATATGATATCTAGAATGGAGGAATATATGATCCCTTATCTAATGGACACGTCATTGATTTGTTCAGAGTTCGACAGCGGCTTTAAGAGCTACGATTGCTAGTCGGGTTATGAATTCGTACTTGAAATAATAGTTTTAGACTTATCCAAGTGGGAGACTGTTGGATTAGATGTCTAAGCCCATAACTATTATTAGTATATACTTGACCCGAGAGTAGCATGGTCCATTTGGGTTGCATATCATCAGGACAATTTGTTAGGATGGACTTTTGAGAGAAGGTTATTTATGGTTTATTAATATATTATAAGTTATAATATATTAATATGAAATCATATGTTTTAATTAGTATCGATCAAGAATTAATTTTCAATTAATTTAGTGATCAAAAGAGACTAATTAAATCTATGGGGACTAATTATGATAATTAGTTAAATTTATATGTGTTAGGCTTATGACCAATGTTGGACCAAGTTTATGTATGGATACATAAATAGTTGGGCCACATGAACCATGGATCATAAAAACCCATGGGTATGGATTATGGGTTATACCCATGACCCATGGAATCCTACATATAAATAGGTTACTCCATAGCCAAAATCACCACTTCTTTTCTTAGAGAAATATGGAGGTGTTTTGGTGCATGTAATTCTCTCTCAAGAGCCACCTTTGTCCTAGGTGTGTTGTGATTCCATTTGAGCCATTTCATACTATTGGTGCTAAGCTCTTAAGGCCAAATACATCAAGACATCAAGCCACATAAAAGGTATGTTTCCCTAACTAGGATATTATATGGTTTATGTCAAATGCATGCTAGTTATAGGTTTAATGCCTTGGAAACCATTTGCATGTATAATTAGTAAAAACATAGATCCAAGGTATTTAGGGTTGTATGTGCACCATAGGATGTTGTATTATACCAAAACCCAACATTTGCATTGGGTCAATTTGAGTCCATTAGACCCATTAGGGTTTTCACTAAGCCCATTAGGCTTCATTGGGCCCAATAGGGTTTCTAGCACCCCCAAGCGAATCAATCACGACGAGGCAAAGCACACCCCCACCCGACACGGCGGTCGATGGCAGCAGCCACCACCCTACGGTGGTGGTTTGAGTTTCTTTTCATTATTTTTCTTTCCGGTTACATTTTACAATGCTAAAACCCCAAATAATCACACATACACACTAATACAAGCGCATATACAACAACCTAATGGTGCCCAGCGGTGGCAAGTGGTGGCGGTTGGGGTCTTTCTTCGGATCTCCTGCCAAGAAATGCTCCTGCAGCCTCATAACATCCTAATATACGAACACAACACCATCACATGCCCACAGCCACCTTTCACGATGGCTAGTGGCGGAAGGAGAGCTTTCCCGACGACATCCACCATGGTTGGCTGCCATGGTGGTCTTCTATCGTTTTCCAGCCAAGCTTTCACCCACACACTCCCGCTATGATGACTGAAACATGCACAAACATCACATCATTGGCTGAAATACGAACATACACATGGAATACACACATCAACGCCACCCTTATGGTGATTTGCGTCGAACAGAAAGGATTTCATCAAAAGGTGATAGCCATCGGGGAAGAGATGGCGACAGACGTGAGAGAAATAGCAGAAGAACGGGAGAGAGAGAAGGGTTGTCATTACCGGAGAAGATAGGGGTACGGCGGCCCCGGCGTTCAGCATCAACGGACATTCGTAGCTTCATCGGTGGTCTTCAACGGCTCCTTCTCTGTGGGCCTCGTTGATGGCTCCGGGCTTCGTCATCGGCAGTGTAACAATGATATTCAGGTTCTCAACGGAGAGGTAGCGGCTGGAGATTGGCAAGGTGTCAGCTGAAGTTAGAGATAGGGTTAGGGTTTGGATTGCTTAAATATGGGCACTTGACATGAGGGTGACGGGAGAGAAGGATGGCACCGGGTCTAAACCCGTGTTCATCCAAACTATAGGTCATTTTTCCAATATCATTCCCTCCCCAAACTGTTGATTTCAATTTAAATACAAATCTTACACTTTAGCCCCTGCCTCTATAATATCTTCTCAGCTTTAATCCAATATTTACCATTCAGCCCCTTCCTTCAAGATTTTATTTCAATTTAAATCCAGAATTTTCCAAACCACCCTCAACCTCCAAAATTCTTTACAAACTAATCCGAGAATTACATTTTAACCCCCAAGAGTGACTCCTTGCAAGACCATTCCACATTTAGGGCTATTATTCATTTATTCATTTATCTATTTGTTTGTTAAATAACAGGGTGTTACAATGGCCAACATCTCCGACAAATCCTGGAAACCCTGCGAACCGAAAAGCTATATGCAAAACTCTCTAAGTGTGAGTTATGGCTCCGTAGTGTGAACTTTTTGGGTCATGTTGTTAGTCAAGAAGGGATACACGTGGATCCTTCTAAGGTCAAAGCCATCGAAGGATGGGCGATCCCAACTACACCCACAGAAATTCGTCAAGTTCTAGGTCTCGCAGGCTATTACAGGAGGTTCATTCAGAACTTCTCCAAAATAGCCAAGCCACTTACCATGCTTACACAAAAGGGTGTACCCTTTTAATGGTCGATAAGCAAGAAGCTTCATTCCGAACTCTAAAGCGAGCACTCTACAGTGCACCGGTACTATCGCTACCAGTAGGAACAGAAGACTTCGTAGTCTACTGCGACGCTTCAAATCAAGGTTTGCGTTGTGTACTTGTAACACCCCATTCTTGAATTATCTATTTATGGGTTCCCGAGATCAAGAGTAAGGGTGTTTCGGCCCTTAATGTGGATATAGAGTTGACGAGAACGGACTTATGATGGAGGAAATGTTCTAAATTAAAGTTATTGGCAGCAATGGTCCCTAAGGGGGAAGTTTAGCAAAGGGGTCCCATGCATGCCAAGCATGCATGCATATGTTTGGCTGGGTACGCCCAGCGTAAGCTGGACATACGCCCAGCGTAATGAAGGAAAGGAACGCGAGGGTCTCTCGACGTACGCCCAGCGTACTGGATGTACGCCCACCGTACGTCTATCATTCAGAAACCCTAAATTTAGGGCCAGCCACTATATAAGGAACATAATGGTTCTCACCATAGCCTCCATAAACACTCTCTCATCCTCAGAAGCCTTAGATAGTCGTTCCACCTCCATTTTTGGGTGTGTTTGACCTTGGAAAGCTTGTTTTGGCAAAGGAGAGCCAAGAAGAAGAAAGAGGAAGTTGTCAAAGAAGGAGTGGGGTGGCTGCAGCTCGTAGATCTGGAAAGGGATCATCTTCTAGAGCCCTTTTGAGGTAAAAAATATCTGGCTTGACAATCATATTGTGTAGATCTATGTGTTGTGAAGTTTTGACATCATTCTTGTCCCAAAAACCTCATCTGGATGCATGATTCGATTTGGCTGAGATTAGCTGTCCTTTTAGACCTTAGGAGAGGTCTTGAGTAAGAAAAATGAGGTCCCAAGGGCTTTGGTTGTCTCATATGTGATATAGATAGGTCTTAATGGATTAAGACATTGGATTAAGAGCTTTATGGACATCCCAAGTAATAAATTTTGGGACTTTATGAGTCCTAGACATATTTGGTCTATGGATCTGAAGTTTGGGCTTAAGAGCTTAAGCCATTAAGAACTTATGTGGATTTGTTGATCAGCGAGGTTACGCCCCGCGTATATGATAGTACGCCCGGCGTAGTGGGTATGTGTCCCGATTCCTATCCGCGAGCATGGATGTATGCCCAGCATACCAAGAGGGGTACGCCTAGCGTACTCCCTCTGTTGGGTTTTCAATTTTGGGCCTTACTTGATTGGGCTGTCTATGGACTAATAAAGCTTGGGCCTTGACGGAATAGTATGGATGGAGTATTTTAGGCCCAGTAATTATTATGGACCTTGGATCTAGGCCCGTTTGTAAAGGTGGGCCCAATTTAGTAAATTAGGCCAATATTGGGCTTTGTATGAGAATTGGTCTTTGGGCCTTGGCCCAATAAGAGGATGATGGACTGGATGAGTGTTGTGGGCCTTAGTCTTGGATCAGATTGAGTTAAGGGTAATTGGTCAATTTACCCTTGGAAGGATGTTGTGATTGATCTAATGGTTATTTCTGCTAAGTTGGCTAGTTCGGGATTTTTGGTGAGTCAGTGATTCGGGAGTCTGCTTTTCAGTTCAGAGTTTCGGCAGTTGCGAGATGAGTTATCCTCACTATATCGACAGGGTCTACGGCACCAAGGCTGGCCCTTTATCGGATTGTGATCCGGGTATCGTTGTTATGTTATTGCTTGCTATGTTTGCATCCTGGTAGTTAGGATGGTATATGTTAGTGACCGGTTAGGTCAGTATCCTGGTTAGGATGATGTTATGTTATGTGATCTGCTAGATCGGTTTGATTGGATGTGAATTGTTATATGATTGAATGTTTATGTGCACATGGTTGTTGGACTGGGGTTGGGTTGAGGCGGGTCCTGCTTTGTGTTGTAGGCCAACATACTCAGGGCGGACCGGTTATCCCAAAGGCCCAGCGAGCGGTCCGGATAGGTTGTAGGCCCCAAAAGGGCGGACTAGACGTGCCGAGGCTTGGAGAGTGGACCAGGCCGACTAAAGGCCCAGTGCGGGCGGACCAGTCATACTGTAGACTCAGAGAGTGGACCAGGTGGATTGAAGGCCCGTTGCGGGCGGACCAATCACACTGTAGACTCAATGTATATGGCTAGACTCAGAGGGTAGACCAGGTGGACTGAAGGCCCGGTATGGAAGACCAGTCACACAGTAGACCCGAAGTGCATGGTTGTTCTGTGTTCTGTTATGATATTGCATGTTATGTGTATGGTATATGTGGTTGGTATTTTGGGGGTATCTCACTAAGCTTTCGGGCTTACAGTTGTGGTTTAAATGTCCAGGTACTTCAGGAGACCGTGGCAAGGCAAAGGCGTGATCGTACCGCTCCTCATGATTATGTTTTGTGATATGGTTCTGGGAAGACTCTAATAATAACTGTACTAAAAACCTTTTTGTAATAACTTAATTAAACTGGGTTGTTTTTTTAAAAGTTTAAATTGGTTGGAATTTTTAGAGTGTTACAGTAGTCATGCAACGTGGGAAGGTGATAACTTATGCATCCCGGCAACTAAAGATACATGAGGTGAATTATACAACCCATGATCTAGAATTGGGAGTTGTGGTCTTCGCCTTGAAAATTTGGAGGCACTACCTTTATGGTACAAGGTGCACCATTTTCACAGACCACAAGAGTCTCCAACACATTTTAAATCAAAAAGAGTTTAGCATGAGGCAACGAAGATGGGTTGAGCTACTAAACGATTATGAGTGTGAAATCAAGTACCACCCAGGCAAGGCTAACGTGGTAGCTGATGCCTTGATTCGGAAAGAATACTCGAATCATCGTGTAAAGACTCTCTCCATAACCATTCAATCCCACCTGACCTCATAAATCAGAGCGGCCCAGTCCGATGCCATGAAGACAGAAAACAAAACAAGGGAAGCGTTACGTGGAATGGAAAAGAACTTAGAAGTGAAGGAGGACGGAGCATATTATTTCATGAACCGAATCTGGATCCCTAAACTTGGGGGATTCAGAGAAGTAGTCATGAATGAAGCCCACAAGACACGATACTCCATCCATCCGGGTTCAGATAAAATGTACTTGGATATTAAGCAACATTATTGGTGGCCCAACATGAAGGCAGAGATTGCCACCTATGTTAGCAAATGCCTTACTTGTGCAAAGGTAAAGGTGGAATATCAGAAGCCCTCGAGATTACTACAGCAACCAATAATTCCCGAGTAGAAATGGGAAAGGATTGCTATGGACTTTGTGACCAAACTACCCAAGACGACAGATGGTTTGGATACCATATGGGTAATAGTCGACAGGTTGACAAAATCCGCTTATTTCTTGCCAATCAAAGAGTCATACAAATGGAACAATTAACGAGAACCTACATCACGGAAATCGTGAAACTCCACGGAGTGCCAGTATCTATCATCTCAGATAGAGATAGTAGATTTACTTCACGTTTTTGGCAATCACTTCAGAAAGCGTTGGGAACACAACTCGACATGAGTACTGCCTACCACCCATAAACGGGTTGTCAAAACGAGCGAACCATTCAAACGTTCGAAGATATGCTACGCGCATCTGTGATAGATTTTGGAAGGTCGTGGGATACCCACTTGCCCTTAATTGAATTCTCGTACAACAACAGTTATCACTTGAGCATCAAAGTTGCTCCCTTCGAGGCGTTGTATGGGCGTAAATGTAGATCGTCGTTATGTTGGGCTGAATTATGTGACACCCAGCTAGCAAGAGGATAGACACCAGGCAATGCGTTAACGGGACCAGAAATCATACGCGAAACGACCGCGAAGATAATTTAGATCAGAGCCCGACTGCAAGCATCACGAGACCGACAGAAGAGCTACGCTGATAAACGGCAAAAGCCCTTGGAATTTCAAGTCAGGGATCAGGTGTTATTAAAGGTCTCTCCTGGAAAGGGCTATTCATTTTGGAAAACAGGGAAAACTGAACCCACGATACATTGGACCCTTCGAGATTCTTGCTCGAATCGGTCTAGTGGCTTATAGACTGCAACTACCCGCTGAGCTCAGCAGTGTACACCCTTTGTTCCATGTTTCCAATTTGAAAAAGTTTTTATCCGACGAAATCCTCGTCATCCCACTTGAAGAAATCGAAATCAACAAGAATCTCATGTTCGTCGAGGAACCAGTCGAAATCATGGACAGGGAGGTGAAGTGTACTAAGCAAAGTCGCATTCTGATTGTGAAAGTTCGGTGGAATGCGAAGTGTGGACCAGAATTCACATGGGAACGCGAAGACCAGATGAAGCAGAAGTACCCTCACCTATTCTCGCACTCTCAAATCTAGCTTTAAAAAGAATTTCGGGACGAAATTCCCTTTAACGGGGGGATGATGTCACAACTAAGAATTCTATACTTTGTAACAACAACAATGATAACATTTGTGAATCAAAAACGTGAAAGCATGTATGATGCTTATTCAATAACAACAAAATCTCCATCAAATACCCTATACAAACTTCCAAATAGTCAACAAAAGTTGGAAACCCTAAAAATCCCGGTTTAAGTCCATTTTGGACTAGGATTTTCTTGTTGGGCCTAATGGGCCAATAAGCTTCCAATTTGACTATTTTGGGCTTTCTAATTGTACCCACTTTCATTTACTTTAACATTTTGGGCCATAATGGGCCTAGAATGAGATAAATACCCTTATTGAGCCATAACAAATTCAATTAGCTTTAATGGGCTCAAATTCCATTCTTTTATGCAAAATTTGGGCCGTTGACTACTTTAAAGGCCCAATGGGCCGAAAACCATCAAATTAGGCCTCACATTATAGGACTCAATCATAAAAGGCCCAAGCCATTCTTTTCCTTTTCCTCTCTCAGCCCACGTTAAAAAAACAAGGGAAATTATGGAGGATTAAGAAAAGTGTGACACCTCAATGTTGTTTAGGGGATAATGAGACTGTTATACAACATATATCCACACATTCTCATACTTCCATGCAAGTAACTTCTCTCTTCCCTCCCCTTCCTTCTTCTTCTCGGCTGAGAACACCCAACACCCACACCAAATTCATTTTTCAAACACTCACTATTCTCTCAAGAACACCTCTCATTTCTCCATCAAAATTCTTGAGATCTAGGGCATTTCAAGGAGGTTCTTCTACAAAAATCATCATTCTAGGTAAGTTAATGCTTAGATCCATGGTTTAGCTTCTTGAAATTTGTTATAAACCTCCTTCTAACTCATGAAAGTTCATTATCTGCTTCTTAGAACCCATCTAAGCCAAAGTCTTCTCAAGAAGCTTTCTAGGGCCGGAAATAGCATCAAACTTCTTCCATTTCTTCTTCAAATCGAAAACAACAAGCAAAGGTGAGTTCATACCCCTCTATTTTCGGTTTTCATATGTTTTATGTGGGAGAATACAAGTAAAATGTGTAGATCTATGTGTATGTGAATGTTATGTGTGATTTCATGTGTTTATGTCGTAAATATGTAACAAAAAGAATAGAAATATTAAGATCTATGGATCTAAGAGGAAGATAAACATGATCTAAGATATACTACACTAAAACAAGTCTTGAAAAATTACCCTTTAAGATTAAAATAAACATATTGCAACATAAAACTCATTTTTGGGCTATATTTGTCAAATAAACAAAAGTTGGGTTGAAAGTTGTCATTCACGGTTTTATTTAGGACTAAAGGAGTCAAAACAGTAAAAATAAAGGTTTTTATGAATATCATACTCTTTAAAGAGCTAGAAATGTAATTTGTAGCTTAATGGGCCAATTTTTAGGCTTTTCGGCCCATTAAGCCAAAATTGCGAAAAATGGGATTTTCAAGGGATTGAAATGGTATATTTCTCAAAACGTGGGAAAAAGGGTAAAAAAACTATTTCAGGGGTTTAAATGTTTTTTTTTTGCAAACAAGGATAAAAAAAATGTAAACTTTTTGGATTTTGGGCCAAAATTGTAAAAGTTGCGAAAAGTTTGGGCTTAAACTGAAAAACTCTTTACTAGAGGGGCTGAAACTGCCAAAGAGTAAATTTTGAGCTAAAATCATCACTTAAACAAGTTTATGGGTCAAAAATGACAAGAAAATGGTTTTAGGGCCTAAAATGTCTTTTTTTTATATAAGGGACTAAAATTGTCATTTTTATTAAAGAAGGGCTGAAAAGGGGCAAACCAATATTTTGAGTCAATTATTTTATTATTAAGATATTTGGGTTAAAAATAAAAAACTACAACTTATGAAAATAGAAAGATGAATATTACATATAATTCCAAATATCGTTATAAACAACCGACCGGTCTCGTACCGATTCAAATTTAACAATTGTTCAATCAAACATTCCGACAGTTATATTATACCTAAAACAAGTAAATATTCAAATCTTTGGGCTTGAAAATCTCTAATCATGCTTATTGGGCCTTCGTGACCCATTAACATAACTTTTGGGCCCAACGATAAAAGTAAATGTTTATTGGGCCTCCTGTGACCCAATTACATATTTAAGGGACCCTCAATGGATTTTGTGTGCTATTGGGCCTCAGTGGCCCATTAGCATTGCTAGTAAGGTCCAAATAAATCATATGCGAAATAGACCAACACGTCCGTCGCATACTCGACAGCCTTAAATAACAAACGTGATTAGTAGGATCCCGTAGTCCTCTTCTTCTCGTCTGTTAGGCTCACCATCAATTCAAGTAAACAAATACAGGTCGATAATCAATAGTAATCAAATTTATTTGGGATTAAGTGAGTAATAACGGGCGACACCAACGAGTGTCGGTCGTAGTCTGTAGTTATAATCAAAGTCTCCTGGAGGGAGAGCGAGAGTTTGTGTATAGATCTATAAGGGGGTGACTCCCCCACACCTCAGCTGTTCACTACAGTTAGACTCAGTCAGTCTAGGGTGACAAAATCGTAAGATCAATTATGACGTTCACCAAAGTGCCAAGACAGACAAACTAGTCATTATCATGCATGGTTATAACGACTCACATAAATAAATCCAATACTATCCGAGTAATCAAGACAAATCAAAATCATTCGTTGTGATGGAAAACAATTCGAACAGTTATATGATATTTCTTTATCGGAAAACATCGGGTTTTCCGGGAGAGATCAACCTTATTCACTTGTACTTTTAATACAAAGCTTCTTATTTATACATGTTTTGAAATTATTCATGCATAAACCTATGGATCTTCACACTTTGGTATAAACAATTGTCTTTTTCAGAAAATATCGGATTTTCTGGGTCTTTACAAATTACACAAAACATTTTCATATCCAAACTGCTTATGAACTCACCAACATTCCATATGTTGACTGTTTTTCAAAATAACTTGTATTATCAGGTAACAGGTAAGCTGATGAGTAATACCAAGTATGTTAGGGTGTTATCTTTTGAAAATTATCAAACAATTTATGTTATGGACATGTAATGTTTAAACAATGTACTTGATGTGAACAATGTCAGTTGTGATGTATTGATGCATGGTGATGTTTATGTTATGATTCATGTATATCCATTGTGATGATATTCAATTTAAGTCACGCGAGCCCTCGGACGTTTCCGCCGTCTGGTTCGGGGGTATGACACCAAGTAACAGTGTAACCTAGTGGTAAGTCCTTTAGGATTTTGGTGGAGGTGACCTCAGATGTTGCATGTTTGTCGCCTAAGTGGCGTTGCATAGCCAATTCACTGTGCCACTTAGAAGGTAACCGGTTACCGGAGGGAAATGTGCAAATAGAAAAAAAGGATTTTGAAAAAAATGAGAATAAAATTAAAAAGCTCAGTTGTAAAAATAGATTATGAACAAAATACAAAAGCGCAATAAAATTAAAGTTATGAAAACGAAATATAAAAAACAACAAGAACAAAAGTAAAAAAAAAAAGTTATAAAAATAAATTATAGAATATATATATATATATATATATATATATATATATATATATATATATATATATATATATATATATATATATATATATATATATATATATATATATATATATATATATATATATATATATGTTCAGGTTTATTTGAGACCATTCTAATTTTGTGAGACCGTGAGACCAAATCTAAAAATAACTTTAAAATGCAAATAAATGGAAAAATCCAAAAATTCTTTTTTTAAATATTATTTTCGGAACTTGAATTAACTAAAAAAATAAAAATAAATAAATAAAATTCCGTTTTTTTTTAAAATACGTGAAATATTCTAATAGAATATTACACTGACATATTCTAAAAAATAATTTTAAAATGCAGAATAAATGGAAAAATCTAAAAATTCTTTTTTTAAATATTATTTTCGGAACTTGAATTAACTAAAAATAAATAAATAAATTCCATTTTTTTTTGAAAAATACGTGAAATATTCTAATAGAATATTACACTGTACATATTCTAAAAAATAATTTTAAAATGCAAAATAAATGGAAAAATCCAAAAATTCCTTTTTTAAATATTATTTTCGGAACTTGAATCAACTAAAAGAAATTTTAAAAAAATAAAAAAAATGCGTCTCACGGTCTCACAAATTAGGCCATCTCACATGAACCTAAGCCTATATATATATATATATATATATATATATATATATATATATATATATATATATATAAAAGTCTAAGTTATTCTATTCAAAGTAATTATTATGTTATTGTATGCATAATTGTGGGCCAATCAATTTTTACTTATTTTAATAAAGTGATTAATATATATATATATATATATATATATATATATATATATATATATATATATATATATATATATATTATTGAATTAAATGTAACTGAAAAATATCATCTAATTTAATTACAAGGGTATTTTAGTCAATTAATATAGATTTAATAAAGGAAAATTGCATATTTTAAGGGATCATAGATTCTATTAATTTTAAAAATCCGATTTTACGAATTATAACTATTTTAATTTGGACATTCTAACATAATATGTTTATTTATTTAATTATTTACTCAAAAATAAAAATATTCTTGAACAATAAATAATAAAAATATTCTTGAGCCTATTTCTTGATCATGACTTTAAGAACTTCTTGTAGAATAACAAATTCTTGAACAATCAATTGAAGAATAAAAACAAAAAATACATTATTTCTTATAGAATATGTGTAACAATTGTTAAGAATTATATTTATTGTTAAAGAATAAAACTAATAAAAACTTTCAAAACAGGAAAGAAAAATCAAAATCTAACAACAACTAATACATTTTAAAAGAATAATGCGGTCCGTTTCAATTTTGTGGTCCGTTCTTCAAGCATCAACTTCTATGATTCCAACAGAATTGGAACTCGTGATTCCATTCCAACAAAATTAGAATACGTGATTCCATTCGAATAGAATTGGAATTTCACTAATATCATCCTTTGAATCATCTACGTAAACATACTTGATACCTTTTTAGGATTGAACCTTGTGAAGATCCTGCATTGTCCACATAAATGAAGTCTCAAATCAGAAAAAAAAAATTGAAATATGAATCAGACAATTTGAATCAGTCCTTTTGTTGCATCAATCAAACCATTTGAAAGAAACACAGATGATCTCCATATCACTCAAAACCCCCAAATTCCACTTGAATTGGAATTATAAAGCTGAGTTATCGATTCCTGTAACAAACAAAAACGGAAGGAAAAAACGCTAAGTGAAAATTAACTCGAACAGAGCTTCATGTTACTTCATTATATCAAATATTGAATCTAACCAAACATCGATTCACTCGAATACGAAGCTCGAAAGAAAAATAATCCAATCAAACAAGTAAACCAATAAACCTCGTAACCAACATAGAAACTCGAACTGGACAAAAAATGGATCATCGGAAGAGAAAAAAACGTTGACTAAAGAGAAGAGAGTAAGCTAACCTGATTGGTAGAAGTTGGTTGATTGATTTGAACATAAATCGATGGATCAAAGGAAGTAAGAAGTGTAGATCGGAAGAGGGATTAGGGTTCGTAATCGAAATCTTTTCGTTGGAAGGATGGTGAAAGTCAGGGGCGATGGTGGAGTATTGGTATTGGAGTACGTTGTCGTTTCAAAAAAAAAAAAAGATATAAAACCTGGAGAAATTAGGGTTAAAAGTCAATACCATGATTATAGGGATTATTTTTGGAAGTTGTTAATCATATTAGTAAATTACCCTTATTTATTTATTTTTTTAATTTTGATTGGCCCACATTTATGCATACGATAATACAATAATTACTTTAAACACCTGAACCTATCTCTCTCTCTCTTTCTCTCTCTCTCTCTCTCTCTCTATATATATATATATATATATATATATATATATATATATATATATATATATATATATATATATATAGAGAGAGAGAGAGAGAGAGAGAAAGAGAGATAGGTTCAGGTGTTTAAAGTATTTATTGTGTTATTGTATGTATAAATGTGGGCCAATCAAAATTAAAAAAATAAATAAATAATCAAACAAATAAATAAGGGTAATTTAGTAATTTGATAAATAATTTCTACAAATACATTCCTATAATTATGGTAATTACTTTGACCTACATTTCTCCCTTTTTAAAACAATCAACAATCAGTGTATTCTATCCCATTCAATCCTCCCTAACCCTAGCTCCAAAACAGATAAATATACGTCGCCACCAGGTTAAATCCATCCCCCACAGAAGATCGTCACCACCATTTTGGCAGAGAAGAAATATCTGGGGATAAACCTCCACGTTTGAATGAGAAAATTAAGACGCAGGTCAATCACATTTTGGCAGAGAAGAAATATCTGGAATCGAAGAATCCTAAGGAGGGTGCGAAATACGTATTACGAGTTGGGTTCGAGATGTCATCAAATCTGGATGCCGTCTCCAGATCTCCACATTGTTCGCATCTCCGACCATGTCCCTCCAGGTCACCGCCATCGCCAACCCTTGAACCACATCCACCGAGTTCCTCCGTCAACCGTTATATCCATGGTTTTTGTCGTTGAACTGTCGCGTCTTGTCAATCGCCGCCCCAACATTTCACATTGCATCCGTACGTACTCTGTTCTCTCTTCTTGATCATCTCTATTTTCTGCTATGTCGATATTTTTTCTCTGTTTGCTGTTAAGTGATGTTTCTTTTAATGCTTGCTGTTGAATGGTGGATTTATGTTTCTCTTAGATATCGTTCTAACATAAGTTGTTTGATAATCTAGGGGGAATATGAGATGCTCAAATTGCTTAAAATTGGGGGTTAATTTAATTTTTTCGGGTATTAAAACTCGTTTACATTCTGATTACATTGTATGGGAAAGAATGAAACAATGCTTCGATGAAGGTTTTGTGAGATGCTCATATTGCAGTTTTATTTCTTCATTCTAACATCAGTTTAAGATGGAAGGGTAAAATAGTCAGATTCAGTTTAAGATGGAAGGTTTTGTGAGATGCTCAAATTGCAGTTTCACATTCTGATATGGAATTGCCTGGCTTCACTTGTGGTAATAGTGTGATGAAGATACAAAAGAGGAAGAAGGCGATGGCAAAGGAGGTCTCGGTGTGGCTGAAGGTTTTTATCAGACCCAGTGGATGCATGGACGAGGTATGGGGTCAACTGCCTCAATGGATCCATCGGCCGTAGGTGGGCTGCTTGTTTCCAACATAATGTATACCGTAACTGAATCTTGAATTCCAATTCTATCATAATGGAATCACGAATTCCAATTCTGTTGGAAGGGAATATTGATATTTTCTCACAGAAGCAGCTGATGCTGTAAGAATGGACCATGAAATTGATGTTAATTTTTGCAACATTATTCTTTTAGAATGTATTAGTGTCTTTGTTAGATTTTGATATTTTTTCCAGATTTGAAAGTTTTTTTAGTTTTATTCTTTAACAATAAATGTAATTCTTAGCAATTGTTACCCGTATTCTATAAGAATTAATGTAATATTTGCTTTTATTATTCAATTGATGGTTCAAGAATTTGTTATTCTCCAAGAAGTTTTTAAAGTTATGATCAAGAAATAGGTTCAAAAATATTTTTATTATTTTATGGTTCAAGAATATAATTATATTTGATAAATATATTCTGTCAGAATATCCGAGAATTATCATCACTACAATCAGATTTTTAAAATTAATAGAATTTATTATCCCTTAAAATATGCAATTTTCTTTTTTTAAATTTATGTTAATTGACTAAAATACCTTTAAAATGAAATTAGATGGTATTTTCTAATTATCTTTAATTTAATAATATGTATTATTCATTTTCTTAAAGTAAGTAAAATTGATTGGCCTACATTTATGCATACAATAACACAATAATTACTTTGAATAGAATAATCTAAGCCTATATATATATATATATATATATATATATATATATATATATATATATATTCAAAAGTTTAGGACTAATTATAACAAAATGAACATATTTTCAAAAGTTTAGGACTAATTATAACAAAAAGTAAAAAAAATAAAAAAAAAATAAAATAAAAATATAAAAAAATCTATGACCTTAGAAAGCAAAAAATAAAAAAATAAAAAAAAAAATAAAAAGATATGGAAACTTGTTATTGCCTTTTAATGTTTGAAACATGTTGTTCGATGAATAATTCAAGTTACTAAAAGTAGAGCAAAAGCACCATAGACACTGCCTTATTAGTGGCCTACCTTTGATGCGTAGCCCAAAAAGAAAACCTCATAAGCCCACAAAAAATGGGCGCGCCCGGTGTGTATATTCCGGTTCTTAGAATCCGACACTCCGGAGGTATAAGGTGATGGGCAAGGACGATCCAAGTTGATTTGGAGCCCCGAGTAAAAGTAAAAAATATGGCCCTTCAAAATTCAATAATCGTATACGATAATACAATGATGCATGAGGAGACGAGTACATAATCACATACAAAAACCAAAACAACCGAACAACCGAACCAATTTGAAAAACCACCGGTTTAATTTTTGCGTTTAAAAATATTGATTTATTTTAAGGTTTGGTTTGGTTTTTGTTATATAAAAACCCAAAAAATAAGACTGAACCGGAATAACCATGTGGCGCCCTTTCATATAAAAATTTAATTGATTAAGTATATTAGTAATTCAAGAAAATAATTTGTCTTGCATTATTCCTTGGCATTTACGATAATGAAAATATATTCACATCGTATATAAAAACTAATATATAGTTTTGTTTGAGTTAAAGATAATAAAATGTTGAATAAAATAATATTTGAATTTGTTGAGTAACTAATACATCTGAATTTTTTTAATTTATAAAAACTTTATATATCGTTTTATTGACAAATTTAGAAATACGAGCGATGTATTATTTTTAAAATGTTCACATGGACTCAAGCATAAATTTATTCATCGAAAGCCAAGCACAAATACCACTTCAACTACAACTTTTATGTAATTTATGATACTTTAGCATTATATACGTTTTTCAATTTTTGATTTGTGAGAAAAAAAAAAAAAAAGAGAAGAAGCAAGCTTGATGTTTTGAAACCAGGGCTCTCAAAAACATTACATGTGAAGTTAATACATAGCACCTCTTTATTACAAAACTATTGAATTTTTTTGTATGCTAATTAAAAAATGCTTATAGGAGGAATCGAACAAAGATCTATTACTAAGGAGCCACGCCTCCTGATCAACTTAATAAAAAGATTTTGTTTTTATGTTTTAACATGAATTATATATAGTTTTTTGATGCCCCAAAACTGTCGCCTAGCTTACCCCGTTGTTGGGTCGGGCCTGTTGATGGATTGTGGTCGTAGAAGGTGGGAACGGGGGAAATGGTAAGGGGTGTTTGGTTTAGTGAAGATGGGGAGGCTGCATCTTTAACCTAGGAAAAACCCCAAGAATAGCTCAAGTCAACAAAACTTTTCCTTCTTGAAATCAACATATCATCTAATTAAAAAGTTGCAACTTTTCCCTTGAGTTGATTCGTTTGATGCACATATTCTTGACTTCTTGAACAATCAATCTAAACTTTGTCTGCCCTTTGTATGAGTTTCTAGTATGACCATGCAAATTAATGGGACTTAAATGGACTTTGAATGAGCCTACAAAGAATGACTTGAATTTGATAATTGTTGGGCCTCTAAAGTTTTCAATTTGATGTGCTCCACTTAATCTTTTTTGTTTTTCACGTGTTATTGGAATGATTGTTAATATTTTTATCTCTTTTGATCGTTCTTCAATAAGATTTTCATAATTAAAACATCCATAACAAAACTTACGTACATGCAAACCATATCCGTCAATTTATTAAAAACATATTTGGACTTCATAAATTAAAGACTATCGTACCATCAATTCCTTAGAAACTTTGAGCTTCATAAAAAGAAGTACGACTCCCATGAAAACCCATTCTCATGAAGAAACAAACAGGTTTACACTTGCAATTAGACCTGACAAACATGTCGTGTCGTATCTGGTTCGTGTCGTGTCAATACATGAAATTTATAATAAATAATATATAATTAAACGGGTCGTATTCGAGTCATCTTCGAGTTGAAAGTATTGACCCTAACCTTATCCGTTTAATTATTGTGGCGTGTTGTGTCAACCCGTTTACATAAATGTGTCGAAATCTCTGACCCTAACCCGCTAATTTCGTGTCCGGTTTTCGTGTCATGTCATGTTTTGTCAGGTATACTTGCAATAATAAATGAGATAAAAATTTGTCAATTCAATTGCAAAAACACAAAATGCTATATTTTGATTTTCGTGAAAGAAAATTAACTCCCACCAACCCATTAAATAAGCGGAGGGGAACCCGTGGGATTCGGGTTGCACTTGTGATAACAAGTGGTGATAAAATAGTCAATTCATATCAAGTAGCTTGTAAACATCTATAATTGGATTTCGGGAGATGAAAACCAACTCACACCAATACTCGTCGAATAAGTAGTGAGGACCTAAAAAACTGAAGTGAACTTGAAAAAACAAGTTAATGAGCCGTCAATCCTTTAATAATTTTGGCATTCGTAGAAGGAAGCTCAATTCTCATCAACCTATCGAATAGGCGACGAAGAACCCGCCAAAGCAGGTCAATCCCAACAAAATAGAACAACAAACATCAACCAAGAGATTTGAAATTCATCACAAAACTTAATGTAAATTTGCCTTTTTAAACTCAAAAATCATATAAAAATTTTAAAATTAAGGGCAAAAATAAGATTTTTAACTCATTTAGTGATCATAAAATGAGCACTAAACAAACTTCAAAGGTGAACATGTTGAAAGCGCAATAATAGTTCTGAATTAATCAATATATAAAGATATAAATAAAATTTTACAATGTAATTAAATATTAATAAGTAATGGATAACTATTTGATGCCTGTACTCATGAGATGAGATGCAATCTTATTGATTGATTTTTTTCTTCACAAATATTTGGAATATTAGAATGTATAAATTTTATTTTTTAATTATATTAATAACTTGTTTAAAAGGGTTGTTGGTATTGAGAAAAAACATTCTTTTGGAAGGATGCTTGGTGTGGTACCATGGTTTTGAAGGACTTATGTCCAAATCTTTATGCCTTGGAGGAGAATAAAAATTGTTTGCTTATGGATATAATCAATTTTAATATTGATTTAGGATTAAGGTAGAACCGGAGATGGTCAATGCAAATTAGAAAAATGAGGGAGGAAAATCAATTCCCTGTTTTGAATAGGTATGTGGCTGACTTTCAATTTAATAAGGGCTGTGACAAATAAATTTAGAATGGAAAAGGTGATAATCATGTGTTCTTGATGAAGGCTTTTAAAAATCTTATTGATGATCCAGATGTTGGTAACGAGCATAAATTCACTTGGGTTAATTATATTCCAATTAAACTAAACTGCTTTGTTTGTCGTATGATGAAGAATTGTATTACTTTACAAATCTCGTGATGCATGAGATAGCTGCTACTATGTGTCCTTTCTGTCTAAGCTATGATGAAAATCTTTATCACATGTTTTTTACATGTTCTATTGCTTTTAAACTGTGGGAGTGGCTGATAAAATGATCTTCAATCCTCAATCACATCCCTGTTTTGTGTGCTGATCTTGTCGAGATGCTGGAGTTGAAGGATAGAAGCTAGAAGGTGACCAAGTTGAAGTTGTCGTTGTTGTATAACACTGTGGATGCTATAGAAAGAAAGGAATGAAATCATTTTCCAAAAAAGGCGATCAATTATGTTTATTACAGATGATATTAATACATGCACCTTTAATTATATCAAACATAGATCTAAGTTGAATTGCTTGATTGGTTTTGTTGGCATACGTCTCCTATCTCTAACATTATTTTGTAATCTACTAGAGCTTCTTGCTTTAACGTGTTTTGTTTTGTTCTAATATAATTGCTTGTCGTTTAAAAAAAATTATCAAAATTAATAAGATTATCATTTAACGTTATTCTCTCGAAAACATTTTTTTTTATTTTTTATGAATCAATTATCAAAGAAATTAAAAAAAAAACAATATTTTTAGAGTATTTATATTCTTATATGAATAAAATACACTTACTATATGAATATTGTTGTAATCTTAAACGAATAAAACAAAATCTATAATAGAAATACCTCATAATTACAAATAAATAATATATATATATATATATATATATATATATATATATATATATATATATATATATATATATATATATATATATATATATATAACAAAATAAAAATTACACTGTAGTAATAAATTATTTTACTATAATCATAAGTGAATACAAAATAAATAATCAAATATTCAACAATTTTTTTTTTATAATTATACATGAATTATCTATGATATTTTCCACTTTGTAGTGTTTGGATGTATATTAACATTCCAATATTGTATTTCAAAATAATCTTATTTTCAATGTACATTTTCAAATAAAAAATAAATATTAATTAGGTTAAGTAAATAATTTGTTTTTTTTTTTTTGGAAAAACTCATCGACTCCTTATCATAAATGAGTAAACATGAAAAAGATATTCAATACATCTAAATTCCTAAATTTATTATTATATTTATAAATAAATATACACCTCTAATTATAAATAAATACACCATTATTCATGAATAAATACAAAGAGTATAGATTATATTTGGTTCTAAAATACAAGATATATTTTCCAACCTTGATAAGTATAAATTTAATATGGTTTAATCTTAACAAATCAAGATGAGTTTTCAACGTATTATTAATGTGAAATTGCTAAAAATAACTTTCACAACATAAGAACTAACCCTCGATGCAATCATAATAATAATAGCTATAAAGATTGGCTCACGTCAACACCGCCTCTCTGTATTTTTTTCAATGATCCAGTTCTATGTGAGATTTTATTGGAAGTCATTTCATCCTCTTCAAATGCACTGAGAACGATCTGAATTAATTTAACCAAAAGTCATTACAGAAGAAAGACCATACAAAGACTAAATACTTGGACAATTATACATAAATGACAAAAAGAGTCCTTCAACTATATTTATAAATATATTAACACCCCCCTCAAACTCAAGATGGTTCATGAGGGACCAAATTGAGTTTGGAAAGTAGAATAGAGAAGCGTCTTGGATGATGAGCTTTAGTGAAGATATCAGCAGGTTGGTCGGTAGATGAGATTGGAGATAGAGTAATGGTATTGCGAATGACATGTTGTCGAACAAAATGGCAATCGATCTCAATGTGTTTGGTGCGCTCATGGAACACGTCATTGTAAGCAATCTGAATGGCACTTGTATTATCACACCATATGATGGTCGGTGAAGAAAGAGAAAGACCCATATCTGATAGAAGCCAACGCAACCATACAAGCTCTTGGGTGGTGTCAGCAAGAGCCCGATATTCAGCTTCGGTGCTAGATCTGGCGACTAATGATTGTTTCTTACTACGCCATGAAATTAGCGAATCACCAAGGAAGAAACAAAATCCGGTGGTAGATCGACGATCTGTGATATCCCCATCCCAATCTGCATCCGAGAAGGCACGAAGCTCTAAAGATGAGGTGGATGAGAAGTAGAGACCATGGAATATGGTACCTTTAATATACCGTAAGATACGCAACACTGCAGTATAATGAGTTGTTCGAGGAGAAGCCATGAATTGACTAACAATATGAACAGCAAACGCAAGATCGGGACGCGTAACGGTTAGGTAGACAAGTGAACCGACGAGCTAACGGTAAAGGGTAGGATCAGAGAGGAGAGAACCATCACCCGGTGATAGATGAAAGTTAGGGTCTAAGGGTGTATTAGCAACCTTACAATCGGTAATACCGGCACGTGAAATAAGATATGATGCATATTTTGCTTGAGATAAATAAATGCCAGTGTCATGAGGAAGCACTTCAAGACCAAGAAAATAGTGAAGTAAACCCAGATCCTTCATCTCAAAATAAGAACTAAGTGACTGTTTTAGATTAAGAATACCATGAGCATCGCTACCTGTATATGAGCTCGATTACATCATCAGAGGTAAAAGTGTTGAGGCTCTGAGCTGTTGAGGACCCCAAAGGCACATTGGAAGAATCTGGAGCACAAACTGTTGCAGTGATATTTTTGATGCGATCTGGATTCTTAAAACAGTTAGATGCAAAGTGCCTAGGATGTTTCTTTTGACAAAAAATACAAGAACGGTTTGGACAATCCAATAGTTGATGACCATTATCATGACAATATGAGCACTGAGATGATTTTATGTTGTGTGGAAACTGAGCTTTGTTGGATGTGAAGTTTCGAACGCCTTTGTGGAAAGGTACAGCAAGAACTCCATCAGTGGATAAACTAGTTGATGAAGTAGGAACTCCCAACCTGGTTTCTTCTGAGATAAGTTCAGCTATCGCAGCTTCAAGAGTAGGAAGAGGAGACCTATGTAGGAGAGAAGCTCGAACAGGTTCATAAAGATCTTGTAGCGCCATAAGAAAGATCATGAGATGTTGTTTTTGATGGGTAGTTGAAATCATAGCATCCTCTTGACATTTGAAAGTGGGTCCCGCAAGAGTCAGTTGATCCCATATAACTTGTACTTCAGATAGAAATGCACTGATGGTTTGACCTGGTTGTTGACGTTTGCTAAGAAGCCCAGACAAAAGGTGATACTGATGAGCCATATCAGTGGTGGTATACCTATCTTTAAGAAAATCCCATATTTCTTTACCAGTGACAAAAAGCCCAAATTGTTGATTGATTTCTGTTGTTGAAGTATTATACAGAATGGTGACAATTTCTCCATTCTTACACAACCAATTTTCTTCTCTAATGTCAAAGGCATCTTGATCTTCCCTTTCTTTTTGAACTGGTCTAGGTATAGCACCTGTAACAACCCTCCATAGTTTGCGAGATTGAAGATAGCTTGTCATATGTCGAGCCCATATAACATAATTAGATCCATCTAATGTAATTGAGATTGGGCGAGGTGTGACAAGAGGAGTTGTCATTGTTTAGGAAGGAAATACAAGAAAGGAATGAGAAACTTGTAGAATGTTGTGGAAACCTCGTGAACAGTATAGTGAGTTCAATTTTACCAGAAAATAGGGGAGATAATGGTTGCTCAGATGTTATTACGAGAGATAGCTGCTACAGGGGTGACGATGAGAGATTGAATCGACTATTGTTGTAGTGGTAATGAGACACACCACAAAAGTCGACCAGTCAACCGGAGATGGTGAGAGGAGACAAACTTGGTAGCCACTGGAAGCCCTAGCGATTTGGAGCCCTAAGCTCTGATACCATGAGAACGATCTGAATTAATTTAACCAAAAGTCATTACAGAAGAAAGACCATACAAAGACTAAATACTTGGACAATTATACATAAATGACAAAAAGAGTCCTTCAACTATATTTATAAATATATTAACATGCACAATGGATTTAATAAGAGCTTATCTCAAGCGTCGAAAGATATGGTTATTCAGGAGATCACTTTGGAAATTTCCACCAAACTTTGTTTCCGCTTCATCATTCACACATGTCTTTCCTCTCCGTTAATCTCAACTTCATTTTTTGCTACATCCATGATAGATAGATAACGAATAGGTATTTGGTATTTGGAATATATTTTAAGAAAGAAACCACTCCAATGTTTATATCGCATACATATTATAATGACAATATTTAACTATATATTTTTTATGAGAAATGAGCCCTATGAGGGAGATGGAGAGAGCGGCGGCGGGAGATAACATAGAAGGTTGGCAGGAAGTTCGTAACCGGAGAAGACGACGGGAGGAAGACCATCAACTCATTAGCAGGAATGCGATCACCTACTTTTTCCAGAACTTCCCAGAAGATTGGGACGAGAAAGCTCTATGGCATACTTTCCAGCAATATGGTATGATCGTTGACTTATACATAGCAAAGAAGAGAAGCAAATCGAATAATAGATTTGGTTTCGTGAGATTCATTAGAATCAGGGATCCTTCAGCTTTCGCCCAGAAGCTTAACGAAATCTGGATTGGTAGCTTCAAAATAAGGGCAAACATTGCACGGTTTCAAAGAAATCCCCACCTCTTCCATACTCCCATACCTATGAACCACCCACATCTCAACTAGAATTCCCAAAAAAGACCATCAGCTCGCAAACAACCGCACCAAAATTCCTTCCAATACCCACCACCTAGAACGACCTATCAAGAAAGTAATCCCCATATGAATAGAAACTTTTATCAAGTAAACAAAAGCTTTGCAGAGATAGTCTCAGGTAGAAAGGCACACCCCCAATCGCGTGATCAACAACCTCCCCCAACACCTTCATCCCCCAAGATAAAAATGACCTCCACTTTTGAAACTCTAGAGTTCATGCAAAGAGCGCTCGTTGGGGTAATGGAGAATTTTCAAGCGCTAATGAATGTAAAAGCCTTCTGTGAAGTAGAAGAATGCCCTACAATAATGATGAGGTACTTAGGGGGACTAAAGATGCTTGTGGAATTCGAAAGTAAGCAGGAGAATGAGAAATTCTTAGTTGAAGGAGAGCAAATTTGGAAACCATGGTTCAAGGAAATGTATCCCTGGGATCCAAAAGAAAACTTCACAGAGAGGATTGCGTCTATTTTAATTTATGGAGTGCCTCAACATGCATGGTGTGAAGAAGCATTTTCGGCCATAACGAAGACTTGGGGAAGGGTGATAATTCCAGACGAATGCTCAACGGATAACACGAATATGGCATTTGGCAGAGTGGGTATTATAACCTCTCAACCAGGATCCATCAGCCAAACTATCACTATTAAGGTTGATAATGATGTTTTCAACATAATCGTTATGGAAGATATACTAGAATCGAATAGACTCAATCCAATAATAGCAAGTAATGATTTTATCACTTCTCCTGTTTGGAAAGATTGGGGACGTAACTGTGATTACAGTGAAGAAGAAGAAGACGAAGATGATGGGGAAGAAATTCGTGAATGGGAGTACAATGGAAACAATCGATCGCCGGAGCAAGCTCCGACCAAATCCCGGTGGACGGAAAACTTCAAAGCTGGAATCGAAGAGTCGCTGCCTCATAATGATTGGGGAAGGGAAGATGCACATTCCAAAGCCTCGAAACCTGAAACACCGAACAAATCTCTAGATGATGCGTCGCCCACCTCTGATGCACATTCCAACCGTTGGTCAAAAATGACCAACCCACATAACCTTGACCATATAACCCAAAATACAGACAGCCCAATCCAAGAATCAGCAACCCAGGTGGCCCAAAATTCAAGCCCAGTCCCTGAAACCCAAATTAATTCGGAGAAATAGCCTTCCCCTAGCCCAAGAACCAACAATCCTCATGATGCTGGAAATAAGATCTCCAAAACCCAATGCCAGATCGCCAATACAAACCACCCTAAGCCCCAAAAGCTCATCGATCTCAACTCAATACCGGATACCTCAGGGAAAGCCTCCCATCACGATCAAAATGCGCAAACTTCACAGATTTCTTCAAACAGGTCACTTAACAAGGATGATGCCATCACAAACACAGACGAGAAAGTCTCATAGACAATTGCTATTGAGGAGGAAATTGGGTTCCGGATTAATGGCTTCGAAGACCAACTCAGGAATGTAATAAAGAAAAGGAGTGTTAAAATACAAGATCAATGAATATCATGTCATTAAACTGTTGTGGGATTAGGTGCGAGGTGAAAAGGGATTGGATTAAAAGCCTTAAAATAAAAAACCAATTATTTTTGCTAGGTTTACAGGAAACAAAAGTTGTTGGTTTCAAAGGCTGTCTGGATAAAACTGTTTGGGGAAGCAACATGTTTCAATGCGAAGCTAGAGAACCAACGGGTCTCTCCGGTGGTATAGCAACCATATGGAACCCAGACCAATTCAAGCTCTTGCAATCGATCATTGACCATGGATTTCTCATAATTATAGGAGAATGGAGTGCCTCAAAAGCATCATATGGATTTGCTAACGTGTACGCCCCCAACGATCCAGGAGAAGGAAGGAACTATGGAAAAAACTAGAAAGGATAATTAATGAAGATAATGACACGAGATGGATTGTATTTGGGGACTTCAATGAGGTCAGATTCCCGTCGGAGAGAATGGGTTCACAATTCTGCCAATCGGCGGCTACATTCCTCAATAATTTCATCTCAAAAGCAAGATTAATTGACATTCAGTTATGTGGTCGGCGTTTCACATACATGAGCTCGGACGGATCAAATCACAACAAATTAGATCGATTCATGGTAACTCACAATACTATCACGGATTGGCCCCACCTAAAAGCGAACACGTTGCCCAGACTTTACTCCGACCATTGTCCTATCCTTTTAACAACTTGTATGGCCGAATATGGCCCATTCCCATTCCGATTTTTTAACTCATGGCTCAACGATGAATCCTTGGAAGTAGTCGTAAAAGAGGGTTTGGCCGCTGATATGTGCAGTAGTTTCTTCCAGGCATATCTGGGTGCCCGACCTACCCCTTCGGTCCTTACAACCGGATACTGCCAGACATATCTGGGTGCCCGGATCTACCCCTTCGGTCCTTACGACCGGACACTGGGGACTATTTCACCCCCTACTACTACCACATAACACATAGCACATAATCATATCATACTAACACATAAACATGTTACAGATAGTAGCAACCTTAGATGAGCATCACGGAGACAATCATCTATCATACGACTCCTACTGGTGGGCCGGCATTGTGGCCGTAGACCCACCGCTACTGGAAGGTAACTCACCTCAGAGTAGTTGTTGATCTGCGCGGGCACTGACTGTCTGCTGATGCTGCTGCCCCGGAAATCCTCCGCTCCGGCTATAATTCCCACGAAACACTCAGTCAAATACTGCTAACCGACCCCAGGGTAAAATGACCATTTACCCCTAATCAACCAAGAGTCAAAGTCCAAGTCAACTGCCAGTTGACCTGACTCGCCGAGTTGGCTTGCCAACTCGCCGAGTCCCTGTCCCTTAGTCTGACCATAAGTGTGTCTCTACTCGTCGACTTAGGCATTGACTCGACGAGTTTTCCTTCTATACCCAAGGCCAATAATCCTTCATCCTACTCGCCGAGTTGTATGAACAACTCGCCGAGTTCATCTTCATCCGAAGAACACTCTAAGCTGTGACTCGCCGAGTTGTTCTTGAGGCAAGAAGATTGCCTTGAACTCGCCGAGTCATGGCATTGACTCGCCGAGTTACTTCACGAGTGAGTCTAGCTTCCGACCCGCTGATTCCTATCCCACGACTCACCACTCCACCCCGCAAGCACGAAAAGGGGGAAACTCGGGGACTCGCGACTCGACTCGCCGAGTCAGATGAACGACTCGCCGAGTCGGCCACATGCAAATACTATACACGCGATTCTGCTTGAATCCAGCTCATGGTATTCATAGATATGGGTTTCTAGGGCATGAATAACACGTAAAGTTTCCAACTTTACGTGTAAATATTCACCAATGAAGGTTTTAGGGCTCAAAATGCACCAAAAAGAGTAGATCTAGGGCTTTCATGCAATATGGCTCCATAAAGGCAGTAGATCTAAGCTCCTGGAGCTCAATCACACCTAGATCTAGAGGCTAACAACTTATTACAAACCATAAGGCACAAACAAGCTTGGGGAAAAACTCAAGAAGGACTTCCATGGAGCTAAAAGGGACTATAAGCATGAAAACAGAGGGAAATCGAGTTATACCTCAAGGAAAAAACTGAGAGCTCAAAGATGCCTGGCCTCCTCCTCTTCTTCTTGATCTACTCTTCTTCCCTCTCCAAAACTTCAAGAAAACACACCAAATGCTTCAAAATCACAAGGAACAAGACTTGAACGAAGTATAGAGCTCTGAGGGTGAAGGGGGCGAGCTTAGGGGCGGATAAGAGGGTTTAAATAGGGTGCAAACCCTTGAAATTTAGGGTTTCATCAGATAGCGGGGACTCGCCGAGTCCAGAATATGGACTCGCCGAGTCGCCAACTTAAACGTGTTCCGGATCCCGTCTCTACTCGGCGAGTCGAACCTACAACTCGCCGAGTCCAAGGCTAAAAATGAAAAACACTAAGATAAATTTTACGTACCAGGAACTAGGTGCTACAAATGTAATTATCCAAAGTAAGTGTTTATGGTTATGTAGTGGGACCCAATTATTAATTGGGTGATGTTTTGATATTGACAGATCGGGGATCTGTCATCCAACAGCTGGGGTTGAGTCCGCGGGACTTCAGCAGTGTGGGATTGTGTCTACGGGACTTCAGCAGTGTGAGGTGAGTTACCTTCCAGTAGCGGTGGGTCTACGACTATAATGTCGGCCCACCAGTAGGAGTTCTTGTTAGATGATTGTCTTTGTGATAATTTTCTATGTTTGCTACTACCTGTTATGTTTATGTGCTAGCATGATATGATGTTATGTGATAGTGGTAGTAGGGGGGTGAAATAGTCCCCGGTTACCGGTCGATAGGGCCGAAGGGGTAGATTGGTACCCAACTATGCTAGACAGATTATGATATATGTAATATGATATTATGTGGTAGTAGTAGGGGTGAAATAGTCCCCACTTACCGGTCGACATGACCGAAGGGGTAGGCCAGCACCCATATATGCTAGGCAGTATATGACTTATGTGTTTATGCTATGCTTTTATGTGGTAGTGTTAGGGGTGAAATAGTCCCCGGTTACCGGTTGAAAGATACCGAAGGGGAAGCCAGCACCCAGATATGCTAGGCAGTATCTGGTCGAGAGGACCGTAGGGGAGCCCAGCACCCAGGTATGCTAGGCAGTATCCGGTCGAGAGGACCAAAGGGGAGGCCAGCACCCAGATATGCTAGGCAGTATCCGGTCGAGAGGACCGAAGGGGTAGGTCGGGCACCCAGATATGCCTGACAGTATATGTATGTTATATGATCGTATGGTATGTGGTATGATGGGGGAACTCACTAAGCTTCGTGCTTACGGTTTTCAGTTTTGGTTTCAGGTACTTCGTGTTTAAAGGAAAGGAGTCGGCTTGATCGCAGCGCATCACACTATGGTTTTCCGCACATGAGATCTTTGGGATTACACTCTGATATTGTTTTATGATAACATGTTTGATTATTTCTACTTTGGTTTTGATTTGACATGATATTACAAATGTTTTATTACACTGTTGGTTTTATAATGACGTATTTAAAAATGAAATTGTTGGCCTGTATTTTTGGGATGTTACAGTTTGACTGTCTCTGATTTCCACGAAGTCCAGATCACAAACTTTCGAAGTTGAGGGTTGATTAGTATCAATCTTAACCAACAAATCATTAACTTTTTCTTTCCCTTTAGATGATGATGCAACATTAATAATAGACAACTGGAAACAATTGACATCCTCAAGTTCACTAATTTCACTGATATTGTCAGAATTATCCTCAATATCAGCAAAATTAGATTGAGAACTAGATGTTGAATTCTCAATCTTTTTCAAAATGTGAATTTGTTCAGACTTAGTCAAAGTATCATTTACAATATTAACTAATTCAGTTGTATCAAGACATTCATCTACTTTGACTATTCCATATCTATATCTATCATCAGGAACTTTGTCAAATTCAGCTATTTCTTTCTCACAATCATACGAAATATTATCTACCTTAGCTCTTTCGTAAGCTAAAAAAGGCAATAATTTTCTATGTTGTTCTTTGCTTATTTCGCAAGAATGATGTAATTCTGTTAATTTCCCATACAATCTCTTAGCCGAATTACATTAAATGTTTCTTTGAGCTAACAACAGTTTTATTTCACTCGACAAATTATTGCTATCAACCATAATGTTTGTAATCTGAAGTTCTAAACAATCTACTTTAGTATTTTTCGAATATAACTTCTTCTCTGTCTCTAACAACTGCATAGAAAGCTTCTTAGCCTCATTGCTAGCAGATACCACAATTAAATCAAAATAAGTAACAGTTTCATCGAAAGATACCAATTCAGAATTATAAGCATGTACTGGAATATTAAAAGATTCAAGAATATTATGTACCTTTGTTGTCATTGGAGATTTGTCTGCAGCCTTTGATACGAAGCATCTTCCTTTTACTTCGTATGCTTCTTCATCAGATTCCTCCTCCATCTTTGCAAACATTGCTCCATGTGTCGGATTTCGCATCTCCTCATCATCTGATCCAGATGACCAGACCTGATAAGTTCCATCGTCTTCTTGTTCACCCATGGCAACCAATGACAAGTTTTTCGCCTTCGCACGAACTTCCTCCAATCTTTCAGCATAATATGCTTCATCTTTTATCTTATTCTTCTTATCATCCTTCTTCCTCAACATGCAATCATTGGCTAGATGATTAGCCCTATTACAGTAGTGCCAGTCTACTCCAGCATCTCCCTTCAACTTCTTCTCACTCTTTCCCTCAACAAGCTTCGCATCCTTCTTCTCATCACTTGCAGTTATATTCACTAAACTTCCTTTTATCTCAGTTGACTTAATCTTCGGATTGAATGGCTTTTTGAAGAACTTTTTGACATGGTTGTTCGAATAAAATGCTATCGCTTCATCATAATAATTCATGATGAATCCCTCTTCTTCATCATAATCATTTTTCTCATGAATTTCTTTCTCAGTCATTTTTGAAACTCAAGCCAGTGGACCTCCCAAACTCACCTTCGTTTCATCAGCAATTTCGTTCACTTCATTTTCGTTTGTCACACCCCCAAACCAAGGATGGCGGAAACGTCCGGGGGTGGATGACTTCATGTATAGTATCACAACAACGAGTATATTAGTGCTCAAAGTAAATACAACCAATCATATATATATATATATATATATATATATATATATATATATATATATATATATATATATATATATATATTCGAAAGAGCTACATCATTGTATGAATTACATGTTCTAAATCAATTACAATATGTAGATAATAAGTATGAAATGTTTGTCGCCTTAACGTCCCATCCTCAAAAGCACTTGGTTACCTGTTTATTGTTTTCCTGAGATTACAAGTAGTTTTGAAAAAGTGTCAACACAAAGGTTGGTGAGTTCATAAGCTTTTGATGGTAAGAGTTTAAAATATCATCTTTGTAAAACGAGGTATGATACCCAGAAAATCCAATATTTTCCTTATAAAAGTTATGTAGTCCTAAGTACCGGGACCAGAAATGAACAAGTATTTGTCATACTTAAAGATGTAAAGTGGTTTTAAATTGGCGTAAAAACCCTTCTAAATTTGAGAAAGACACGTAATGAATGATGTGTAGTCTTAAAATACCAAGACCGAAAGTATACCATAATACCTGTAATTATTGATATAGAAAGTGATTTTAAATCGACATAAAATCCCTTTTTGATTTATACAAAAAAAGAAAAATCTCGTAAACTTTATGTGTTGTTAACTCCCTATGTGAGCGCTATAATCATACTATGACTAATGAACATGCCACGACGTTTCTCAGGCGTCGCAAAACTGATATGACATTTGTCACCCGTAGACCTGCAGGTTCCACTGTAGCTAGCAGCAAGGTGTGGGGTGTCAAACCCAATATAGATCTATACACAATTATCACGTTCTCCCTACAAGAGACTCTGATTATAACTACCAGGAATTCTAACTCGTACTCTAGGAGTACTGAGAAGGATAACTCACAATTTAAGCTAACAAGTTTATGTGTGGTGTGCGTGAGTGTAAAAACCCTTTTTCTATGGAAATAAAACCTTCCGAAATGTATTTGTTGTGTTAATGGAAAACATAAACCATACCTATTATAGTTTATCCGAAACGTTTGTAATGATGATGTACGTAAACTATATTCAATGTAGTTTATTCAATTGTTTAAGTAAAATGGATGTACCTTGATTTAAAACAAATGTGTTATCCTTTATATTCCGGATGTATTTTCAATATATCAAATCCATTTATTAACTGATGCATGTTTATAAACTAAGGCAAAATGTCATTTATTTGCAATAACACACATTCATATAAAGATATACACCTTGCTCAACATGTTACAAGGTGATAAGAAATTGTTAGCATTTTTCTGTTATTACTAGTTTCGATCGTTATTATTGGAACATTTATAAAAACTTCTTAACAGGTCCAAATCAGAATCCGTAAATTCCGGGAGTTTGGAAAATGAGTCTAGTTTATTCATAAATTTTTCCATGATTTTTAGTGACATTTAACTTGTGTGATCAGATCCATAATCACAGACTGGTCCGGTTTGATGTTTGAAATGATAGACAGTTTTGTAAAAATCACCATAAATTGTAGAAAATCGTATGGAGATGTGCAAGTAGTCATTTTAAAGCTAGAAACTTGAACTACATGCACCTAAAACAGTTTTAAAAACTAAAATGTTTAAGTTGACCAAAACAGTCCGTGAATGGAGTCCAACTTTTCTGATGAAAGCTGTTAGGAAATTTTAGTTATGTTCTTGGTGTTTTAACTTGTATTCTCCCCCTTAAAACTTAAGAAAACATGATAATGGAGGGGTATGAACTCACGTTGAGTGATTTCAGTAGATGGATGTTGAAGAATTGAAGTGTTCAACTCAAGAACACTTGAAGAATCACTTGAAGGTCCGAAGATCTAACAAGAATGTGATGATGTTTGTGTAAGAAATCAATGATTTGAGTAGAATGAAGTGTAATAATCACAAGGAGGATGAATTATACTTACCAAGAGAAGAATAAGGCTTGAAAATCAGCCTTGGAGACTTGAAATGGAGAGAAAAAGTTTGAGAGAAAAGTGGTGTTTGATTCTTGGTGAAATGAGAGCAAATGAGAGAAGTGAGGAGAGAGGATGAATATCCAGCTCTCAAAAACGTGGGAATAACTTTTTAGAGAGATAAAAAGGACAAGGAAGTGACAAGGTATGGTGGGGAGGAGTGTGGGTTAGTCATGGAGTGGGTATGGTGGTTGCTTGAGTCATAGAATAAAGGAAAGTCAACACTCCACCTCTTGTACTTCACCCACACTTTTTGGATAAGGTTTTATCCTTAAAAACGTGATAAATTAATAATTATGGGTCCTTATATGTTAAAATAAAGTTTTGGGTGAAAATACCGCGTTAAAATAATTAAAAACGGGCCTTAAACGCAAAACTACGCGAAAACCGGGAGAAAATGAGTTTCCAGCGAGACCTCTTGGTCCTAGGCCGAGGTTCGGTCCTTGCTGTGGCCGAATCCGAAATGAAGCGAAACAGAGGGAAGCGAAGGGAGGGCTCGGGTTCGCATGCCAGGCTCGGTCCGAAGGTAAGAGGCGAAGATGGTCAGACCCGAAATGTACCGAAGGTTCGGGTTCGGGTGATGTGCGAGGTTCGGTTCCAGGAGCCTTCGGGTTCGGTTCTTTGAGTGAGGTTCGGTTCAGCAGCCTTCGGCTCAGAAGGGTTCGGGTCCTAAGAGGACTTTCGGGTCCTAAGAGGGGTTTCGGCTCCTTAAGTCCGTTTTTCGCGTAGACTTCCGTTTTTGGGCTGTTTTCGCCAAATTCGAGGGTCAGAATGCCCCGAGTGATTATAGAAAGTTGAGAGAGATTTCGAGAGAGATTTGGGAGAGATTTCACATACTTAGAGAGATTTGGGAGAGATTTGACATTCTTGGAGAGATTTCTCATACAAAGAGATACTTGGGAGAGATTTCACATACTTAGAGGGATTTGGGAGAGATTTGACATTCTTGGAGAGATTTCTCATACAAGGAGATATTTGGAAGAGATTTCACATACTTAGAGAGATTTGGGAGAGATTTGACATTCTTGGAGAGATTTCTCATACAAAGAGATATCTAGGAGAGATTTCACATGCTTAGAGAGATTTGGGAGAGATTTGACATTCTTGGAGAGATTTCTCATACAAAGAGAGATTTAGGAGAGATTTCACATTCTTGGAGAGATTTGGGAGAGATTCTCGATAAGAAGAGATGGAGTGAAAACGATTGAGAGCGGTTTTGTGTGTGACGAATGTGAGTGTCCGGCTTCGCAATGCAAGGTCCGTAAACCCCGTTAAGCCTTGTTTAAGGATCTTGCATACTCCCGATGAGTATGCAACATTGTTTTATCGGTTTGGCTCGCCACGTACCATAGTTTTAGGTTAAGGAGATCTAGATGTACGCACTTTTCGATTTATGATCTCTCATTAGAATAGCGAGTTGTTTAGAAATTACATAACGTAAACTCTAGTACCTACGGGCAAATCGAGTTGACCGGTTTGACTTGTTGACTTTAGTTGACTTTGACTTGACTGAAAATTGACGGTTGTCACATCGTGTGATTTTAACTGATTGTACAAGTCATTCAAAGTTGACGTATCAAAGCTTTGTTGATTCTTAACCATCATGCTTGTACTTCGCCACTCCTTTCTAAGACCCATAACGAAGATAAGATTGAACTCCATGACTGATCTGGTGATTCCATATCGGTTGCATCGATAGATTAATTCATTCAAATTATCGTAGTATGCCTCAATAGTTTCACCGTCTTTCTGTCTGAAGTCTTTCAGTTCAACCAAGCATTGTTTCACTGAGTTAACTCTCGTCTTCTCGCTTCCTTGAAATTTCTCTTTTAGATTGTTCCAGATCTCCTTTGCAGTTGTACAACTCCTCACATAGTTGTACACAAATGGATGCAAAGCTCATCGCAGTTCTCTCATGCATCTCTTCTCCAGCTTTTTCAGACGATCAGATTAATTCTCTACCACAGAACTTCCAGAAGAAGCTCCAATTGGTTGAACATTCGATGGAGGATTGAGATTACCAGAAATACAAGTCCACAATTCTTCATCCAAACCATTCAGATAATCCTCCATACGATCAGCCCACTGATCGTAATACTCAGGGATTAGCATCGGAATTTTTGTTGATGATCCTAACAAATGAGAAAATGAAGTCATGGAATTAAGATTGAATAACGTCATTGTTGTACGGAAGAAAACTTTGAGAATTTTGAAGAAACTTTGACAATTTGAAAGCAAACTAGTTGATTTAAATTGAAATCACTAGATGAACACTCGATTCAACAATTCAAGTGCAGAATCGAATCACAGACTTAGATCCAATGAATTTTTCACTTTTTAAAAAGTGCGGAAACTTTTAAACCAAAAAAATTGATTTAAAAACTTTTGAAAAGATGAAAATCAGATCAGAGATATGATTCCTTCTCTAATACCAAATGAAGAATCAAATAATCGAGTATGAATTTTAATCAGAGTTTGAAATAAAAAAATGTATGTAAGATTGAACACCGATATAAATAAGATCTTGTTTCAGCTCAATATTACGCTTTTAGGTTTACAGAGTGCAAAATAGACAAGACTGTAAAAACCTTATCTAACTCTAGTAAAGACTCCTATTTATAGGAGAAGAAAAGCGTACAAAAAATATACTAAGGACTAGACCATTAAGCTTCGAATAATGTGCACTAGTAAAATAGATTACAGAGAATATGAAGACTGTACTATATACAAAGACCTATGACTCTTCGACTAATTACAACCAATTTAGCCCTTACAGCTTCCATTTTATGTAATAACCATTTTGAGAGATTAGTCAAGTGAGAGAATTATTACATAACCCACTTTGTAATAGCTTACTAGATCTAATGAGAGCTTAAACATGATTGTTTATATTGTGTGTCTTCGTTATTGTTTTAGATTCACTTGATCATTACAATTCAACATACGCCATCATAATCGGGTCACTACACTCATAAAAGAAATTGCATTATAACTTTCCATGAAAACAAAGTTATAAGAAATCAATAATTTTCCTACATAAATGGTTATTCTTCTTGCAGCTCTAGAGTTGGCCCACACCGGCCCATCCATGTTAAATGTAAAATTAGGTAAAAGATAATTTTTTTCCTTGAGAGATGCAAGTGCTTACAAAAGCTCAATATACATTGAAATTGAAACTCTCAACTATAGATTTTAAGACTTGGACCCTTGACCCTTTTTTAAATATACCTCCCAACCGACTTCAGTTAGGTGTGTAAACATGTAGTACATGCATAAATAAAAGCTTTGTGTACACGATGAACATATTTAAACTTTAGTACACTGGACATGCAAACACTTGAATTTATGACAGATATTTAGTACATTACAGATGCAACCACTTGAATCTAGGGATTTAAGACGCTACGAAGAAAGCATGAACGCATACAATAAGAACATGTTTATAGCAAAAACTCAAACCAATAGAATTTTTGACAAAATTATTAGAGTAATCTGCCTATTTTGACCAAAACGGACGAAGATGCCCGAACCCAATCTCTAGCTATGGCTTTGATGCTTGTGCTCTTTTGGTAGCCCAACCCCAACACTTGCTATGATGGCTCAATTGTTTGAATTTGACCACTAAATGCAATAAATTTTAAATAACACAAAATCCTTAGTTGTTTAAACACCCCAACATCCATGAATAAAGATATATATGTGGTCGGTTTTTTTTTTTTTTTTTTTTTTTTTTCTAAAATGTATATTTTTCTTTGACTATTAATTTTTTTAAGGTACAGGACATACAGTACCTCTAATTTATAAAAAAAAGCTAAGTATTTCTATCATTCATTTAATTTAGCTGTTTTACCAAATCTTCTTAGTGATTATTTTTTTTTCTTAGTGATTAAATGATTCTATCTTTTCTGATTGTTTGATGAGAAAAACATTTTTTCTGATACTGAAAAAGGGAAAAACAACACATGTATTCATTAATTTATAAATTTTGCCACTAAACTATTAGTTTTCATTGATTGTTAAGACTTCAATAACTAAATCAATAAAAAAACCGCTAGTTGAGAGTATATTAAGAAAAGGCTAACCTTTTTCTTGAGGTGCTTGGTTAATACCTACATGCATGGTTGTAATGCTACAAGGAACATCACAAAACCGACTCATGCATTCTCCAACCGTTTTACTGTTCTCCAATACTTTTCCATTACTAATTAATTTTACATCTTTTATCGTTCTTGGAGCATTTTCCTTCCCTGTAGAAAATAAACCATAGAATTCTTTCATTTAGTCAAGAAAGAATAACAATATGTTTTCTTAATGCAAAAATAAAAGTCTGTTTAAATTGATGGAATGGAATGACGAATAAAGAAAATATCGAAGAAATGGAATGACCAAGTTAGTAGAATAAGAAAGATAACGAAATGAGTCATATATATTTGTGATCATGTTGGGTTGCTTAGATTGAATGAAAATTATTTTCATAATTAAGAGTATTTAATATTTATGTAAATTCTAAGTCTTGTTTTAATACTAGTCTATATGTTATTCAGCTGTTATTATAGAAATTATAATTTACAATACAAAAAATAACAGTAATAATAAAAGCTATAGAAACCACATTAAAATAACAAAAATAAAAGTTCTGGTTATTTTTAGAAAATAAAACTACAATTTTATTAAAATCATGACTCTCAAAAGAATATGTGACATTGAAAGTTCTATAAAATTTTGGTTATATTACAATTTTCCATTCGACAAATAAAAAAAAAAAAACTTCACTGACACTCCCGCACGAGTCAGGAATGACATTTGACAAAATATGAGAAATCAGGTCCAATCCATTATATCTATTTGATTCCAATACAACGAATCATTTTTTTTTATTCAATCATACCAAACACTACCCCAAAAAATGCATCAAGAAAAAAAAAAATTCTAACCTTCAGGCCATTGAGAAATGATACTTTCTTTCAAAGAAGCCACACTTGTGGCTATTGGGAAGCTTGAAGGACCAATAACCGATCCGTCAATCAAAAGAAACTTGATCTCAAGTGAATCTGGCACCCCTGACACTAAAAACACGATAATCATGCAATCATTTTCTAAAGACACATCCAAAACACCCTTAGTTGTTATGTAATTATTTACAGAAAAAACAAGAACAATCGTAGCCAAAAAAAAACAATTATATTTACTCAATACAAATGCAAGAATCAAGGTGGCCAGAGTTTTTATGAGTATTTCAAGGAAGTTAATGAATCAAAACCAAGTAGGTTAACAAAATGTATCCCAAAAAAAGTCATGAAACCACCAAAGAATATTATTATAAAGGCATTATTAAATTAGTATTTAGTATATTATTGGAATTACTAAATTAGATTCTAAAAGTGTTGGTAGTATATTAGGAATCCATATGCTTTTGAATAAAATATAGATAAGCAATTGATTCAGAAACTTTTAAATATACCAACTATTCAACTTCCAGTAGGATTTAGCTTCAAATAAAGAAGCACACAACTTTTTAATATGAAATTTGCAAAATTAAATAATTAATCCCTTCAAAAAAAGTCAAGAATCGATCAACTACCTAAGAACATAGCTTATAGTAAAATTCTCAAGGGTGTTAAACTTAAACCTATAAATCAAGAAAAGAAGAACTACCCACAAATCTTTAGATATGTGTAGTGAAATCGTTAATTGGAGTGTTCGAATTATTATAAACAAAAGCCAATAATCACCAAAAAATTCTCATCTGCTAAAATTCTCAAATGGGTAACATCTATACCACAAGTCAAGTCAAAATTAAGAACAAAGTCAAGATCCAAATCTTCATTTTACATGTACAATGATCATAGAATAGAAACATATTACATGGATCAAAAGATGCTTACTTAGATCAAAGAAATCGATCTGGATTCTGGATTCAACTACAGTGATGAATTTCGTGAGAACAAAGACGATAGGTTTTCTTTGCTGATGAATTTGAAAGAAAAAACACAGAGGTTTATATAAATCGCGTGAAGAAAATAATAGGAAATGTGTAGGAAAGGAGACTGTAATTTCTATGAAATTTGAACTTTGTGGGGTCATATCAATCGTGTGAAAGAAATAATGAGAAAGGACTACTGAAGACTTGTTGATGCATTTACACTGGCTTTTCAAAGAACTTTCATACACTTTCAAATGACATGGAAAAGACGCTTCATCATATCTCTTGCAAATGTTACAATATCACGTGGAAGATGAATTCATTTAATTTTGATTAAGATAACAACTTCAAACAATGAGTGAGGATAATAATATTCATGACTTACCTGTTATCCGGTTAAATGTGGTTACTAAAATTTTGATTGATGATCTCTAGTTAGAAACTAGGGATGTTTAGCTATCTTTTTCTTGACTAGTAAGTGGAATCCAATCTCAATCTCAATCTCTTTTAAAAGTTAGGCATATCACTATAAACAAGTTAATATTTCCAGTGATGGTTTCATATTTTTAGTAAAACTATTAAGCATTATTTACTGTTAAATTAACATAAGTTTTATTTCTAGCTTCTACACTTACATTTTCTAAAAAAATGAAACATAAACCAACAATAGTGTATGGTCGAAAACCATAATCAATTTACAAGATATAGCAATTATTATCTTATAGTTAAGTAAAATATCCAACAACGTTAACCAATGAGTGTTTAATTAAATGTTGAGCGATATATGTCGTCCAATTCATTCATTCATGAGATGGTGTCTCTACTTACCTTGAAGTAGTTTTAGTTATGAAATATACCAAACAAAGTTAGTTGATTGTGTATAAGAATTTATATACAAAGTTTCCTTTGATGTTTTTTTCTATTTTTTTAGTAAAAAGAAGCAAAGCCTCTGGCACAAGGCACGAACATGGAAGTAATGAAAAAGAAAAAGTTTTGTAGTTAGACCATTCGTTCTATCCGTTCTAGTGTTTCCTTCTATAGAGAAGATGAGACGCTAAAAGTGAAAGTGTTCGCAACGCATACCGAAAGGGTATCAATGAAGCCGAGTAGGGCACAGAACAATGGATCAATTTATTCAACAAGATCCATTCGAATCAAACCAGACCAGGGTGAATGGGATTAGTTTGACCTCTCGCTCGGAATTCACCCACCGCCGACAGATGTCCCTTGCCATGTTTCGTGAACAGTTATGCCCGAGAATGAATGAATTGTGATATAGCGCCAAATAAGTCACAGCTCTGTAACTGACTTGAAATCCATAAAGGACTTTAAGTGAGAGAAAATAGGGGGCCCTAAAATGCCTCAGAACGACTGCACATTACATCATATCAGCACGACCAAATGGAGGCGGAAAGCCGATGGGCGCTAACGCTTTATATTATATCAATAAAATTTGAATTCAATTAAGTTAAGATTTTTTCCTTTATTAGTAAAGTTGCTCGAGGCCGGAAAATGAGAATACAATCTAGAAGATTTGGTCGAATGGTAGAAGAATCTATGGATTCGTTAGGAATTGATAGTCGTTGGCTAGACATACAAGTCGCAGCTGGCCGGGAATAGGAGGGATCAACGACGTTGCTACTAGCTACTAGTATCCACAAAAGGCCCAATCCACCACAACTTAACTAAAACTTTTTCACCCACTACAAAAAACTCAATCCACAATGAAACTAAAACTCTTACACTACAATAGCTAGTGAGATTTGGGCCCTTTCCTTTTGCCATAGGTATACCACCTCAAAACCATGTATGTTAGACCATGTAGGCAAAAACGATCAACTTCACTTAGGCACATTAGGCCTTCCGGTATACATGCAACGAGGTGTCTTGTGGTTGAGGTGGACTACGACCACGGCCGTGCACACCATCCCGACCGATCATAGTCGTTATGGTCCATATTCCCGACGACGAAATGAAATGGCCAATGAAAACGTTTTCCTTTCTTTTGACCGTTCAACAGTCATTTTTTAAGTTTTAATTTTTTTCTTTCAAAAACTCAATACATATATCTAATAAAACCATCACATTTTACTCTCGTTCTATAAACCAAAACACACATGGAGGATTTGGAATTGTTAAAATTTTTTGACTCGGATGATGATGGGGAATTCATCTCGACCTTCTTCGATTTTGTGCAACACATTCACGATGAAGAAAGTTCGAATGTTACTTGTACAAGGGTGGTCGTCAATCGTGATCGCCAAGCCGCACACAAATTATTGGTACATGATTACTTCGCCGATAATTGTATTTAGAATGATGACGCATTCGAATGTCGTTTCCGTCTAAATAAGGCTACGTATTAGTAATGATTTAGAAGTTCGTTATGATTTTTTCAAACAAAAACCCGATGCTAGATGAAGAATGGGTTTTAGTAGTATACAAAAGTGTGCGGCTGTGCTTAGGTATTTGGGATACGGTATAACATTTGATGCAGCTGACGAATACTTCAAAGTATCCTAAAGGACCGCAATTGATTGTGTAGATTGGTTTTGCGCATGTATGTATGAGGTTTTTCATCAGGAATATTTGTGTAAACCAAGTCCATGTGATATTGAGAGATTATATTTGGCTCATAAAGAGAGGCATGGATTTCCGAGTATGCTTGGCAGTCTAGATTGTACGTATGTGGCTTGGGAAAAATATCAAAATGCATGGCGTAGTCAATTCACTTGAGGAGATATATGTGAACCAAGTATAATCCTAGAAAGTTGTCGTATCTCAGGATTTATAGATATGGCATTCCTTTTTTGGAGTCTCGGAGTCTAACAACGACATTAAAGTTTTTGGTCAATCTCCACTTTTTAACGATCTTTGGATCAGCAAAGCACCAGATATGACGTTCACGGTGAACGGACATTTGTATAAATACGGTTACTACCTTTGTGATGGGATATACCCGGATTATTCAACACTTATGAAGGCATATTCAATTCCTCGAAGTGAAAATGCAAAGTTGTTCACAAAGAGACATGAATCAACGATGAAGGATATCGAGAGGGCATTTTGAGTCCTCAAACAGACGTGACATGTAGTGAAATACGCTACACGACTTTGGGATAAGGATTGAATTAAACGAATGGTCCTAGCATGTATTATAATGCATAATATGATCATTGAAGATCAAGGTCGAGTGATTTGCACGTACTATCCAAACGATGTCGTCATCCCGCTTGAAGTGTTTGTACCCAGAACTAATGAATTTTTATCACGAGTTGTTGAAATTCATAACAACTAAACGTGTTTCAATCTTCGAGAAGATGTCGCGGATCATTTGTACCAACTAAACACGAGCAAAGATTAGTTTTTTTTTTTTTTTACTTATGTTTGTTTGTTTGTTAATTTAGGTTATTTAAGTTAATGTGATGTTTTTTTATTCTAGGTTTGAAGTTGTATTTATTTTTATAATTAATGAAAAACTAGTTAAAAAAACTCAATGTTTTTTTTCTCAATAAAAAAAAATATAATTTTATTATATTTTAGAATTAAAAATAATAATAAAAAATGATGAGTGGAATAGTTAGTGGTGGGCATCTCATAAATTTAATGGTAGTTAATGATGATGACATGACACTCACGACTATAATGGTTAGTGGTAGGTATAACGGTAAGTCTTAACAAATAGAAAAGTTGCATACAAGATGAGCATTTTTAATACATTGAGGGATTTAAGACTTAATACGCAACAAAGAAAAGCATAAATACACACATTATAAACATGTAGATACCAAAAAGAATTTACTGCACATTTTAAAATGTTTCTCATGAATCGTACATATCACCAATACCGACAGATATAACCTAAAAATAATGTTCCCCCTCCTGTAAACAAACAAATTCGAACCCACCCTCTACATCCCTAAAATTTGACACAATTATATAAAAATAAACTTATATGGTAACAAAGAATCATATCTTTTTTTTCTGAAGCTAATCGAGCCAAAGTTTTAAATACGCATCTTCTCCATCAATCTCGGCCCAATACTTAATTTCTATTATTTCATCATCCTATTGATTTAACGTATACGCAATGCTCAATATATATTATCAGAATAAATTAAGGTCCAGGGTTTAGGGTTTAGGGTTTAGGGTTTGGGGTCCAGCCCTTTGAGCAGCATTGCATTGTGTTGACAAAATTCTTTGTTTTTTACTTTGATGTGGGCCATAGCTACTCCATGATGTGGCAGTTTTTGACAAAATCATTGGAGTAATTAACGTATTTTGACCAAAAAGGGCGAAGATGGTCAAACCCGATTTCTAGCCATGGTTTTGACTGACCATTGTAGTGGATTACAGCTGCTTTTTTTACACTTTGGATGCTTGTGTTCTTTTGGTAGCCCAAACCCAACATGTGCCATGATGGGTCAATCGGGTGGATTTGACCTCTAAATGCAATTAGGGCTGGTGGTAGGGTTCCAAGTTTCCATAGTGACAGATTTGAATTTAGATTCTGCAAACAAGAAAACAAAAAAACTTCATAAGAATGTTATAATGGTTAGGGTGAATTACGTTTTTGGTCATTTTTGGTCCTTGAGTATATCTGGTTTTTGCAATTTTGGTCCTGATAACGTTTTCACTTGCAAATTGTGTCCTTATTTTGAAATTTCCTAACTAGATTCGTTGCTTTGTCGTCTAAATTAACAACCTAGCTGTTCAAAGTTTTTTTTTAAATGACCATTTTGCCCTTGGACCAAAACTGATTTAAAAACCGTATGAATTAAAAAATGTTGCAAATTGAATATGTGGACATAAAATGTTTGTAAAACAAAAATGTGGGCACTAAAATATTAAACTTCTGAAGTACCAAAAAAAAACTAAGGATAAGGATCAGAAGAGTGTAGAGAATAAATAATAGAATAATATAGTTTAAAATGGCTAGTTATATTAGTATATAAATGATTTAAAATATTAACAAATAATTCAAATATTTAGAAAAGCCATATGCATATACATGTTATAGACCTTCAAGAGAGAGAGAGAGAGAGAGATAAGATTACAAACATGGTCCCTGTGGTATACTTTTTTTCAGTTTTGAGCCAAGGGCAAAATGGTCATTTTAACAACTTCGTGGGTTAAAAAACAATATATTAACAAAATGTTAAGACCTTCATTTATTTTTTAAAAATATAAAATTACAAACATGGTCCCTGTCTTTTTTTTTTCCCGAGTTTTGTTCCAAGGGCAAAATGGTAATTTTAACAAATTTGTGGGTCAAAAATAATATATTAACAAACTCTTATAAACCATAATTAAAAAAATAATAAGAGAAAATTACAAACTTGATCAGTGGTGAACCTTTTTTTCAGTTTTGGTCCAAGGACAAAATGGTCATTTCAACAAACTTGTGGGTCAAAAGCTAATATATTAACAAAATAAAATAGACCTTAGTCAATAGTCAAAAAAAAAATACAAACTTGGTCCCTGTGGTAAAATAGTCATTTTTAAAAAATGTGGGTCAAAATGAATATACTAACAAAATGTCACACAACTAAGACTGATCACTATTTGGATAAAACCGAATTGTCCAATTGGACAATTTGGATCGGACTATTTGGTTCGGATATTCAGATTTTTGGATTGGTTTTCAACAAAACCGAATTATTATTTTGGATTTTGGATTGGTTTTGGTTTATAAACTAAGGACCGAATAGTCCAAAAAAACCGAATAACAACTTATTATCTATTTTTCATATGTATCTTTAACAATTTATAAATTTACTAAATTATTATTTTTAGTTATTATAAATTTTCATCGAATATACTACTTTAAAATTACTTCTTATCAAAAGTTTTTTGTCAATGAAATATTAACTATAATATATTTTCTTAGTATTTGTTCATAAATTATAATTTATAAAAAAAATAGTTTCTTTATAGATTTTGCTAATATTCAAGTTATATAGTTTCAAAATGTCTTGCCTCTTGAAAACCGAATTGTAAAAACCGATCCAACCGAATTGTAATTTGGTTGGATCGGATCGGATTTAAATTTAGTTTGGACTATTTGGATCAATGTTTTGAAAACCGAAATCTATTCGGATTCACTTGATTGGATCGGATCAAACCGATCCATCCAAACGAACACCCTTACACACAACTTAATTAAAAAAAAAGATGTGATGAATATTTGTTTTGTTGGCTTACCTCTTTTAGCCACGAGTGATATGTTTCTCTGATATCAGTCTTTCTCCATGCACGCAAGTCAAAGATGTTCATCCCAAAAGCCCAAGCACATTCCTCAGGGTCCAAATTTTTAGCTACAAGCGGATGAGAAAAGTTGAAGTAGATTTTGAATCGCTTACCCATCACCCATGAATCTTCACCTTTACAAGTTTCAACTGCCCCGTTGACTTTTCCACCAAGGTCAATGTCCCAAAGTGGCAATAAATCACGTTGTATTACAATATCATCATCCAAGAAAACCACCTTATCAAGATTTGGGAAAAGCTGTTCACACAAAAGTTACCATTAAAATATCAGATAATAGCAATATAAGGAATGTACTTTGTTTTTTTAACCTATAATAGCAACATAATTACATTTCTTTATATATAATACCAATAATGTACTATGGAAGTTATAAAAATGACTTTCGTTATTGCTATTACAGGTAAAGAAATAAAATTATGTTAATATTTGAGCAAAGAAAAAAAAGATCTTACATTTTGGGTTTTTAGCCGGATTAAACCCCAAAATTTTATTTTATTTTCTTGAAAAAAACCTTGCATTTTTTCAATTTATTCCAATTTGGTCCTTTTAGACGTTTTTCAGCAATCTTCCGGTTTTGAACACTTTTCCAGGAAAAACCCGAAAAAACCCTCAGATTTTTTTTTTTTTCCAAAAAAAAAAAAAACACAACGTTTTTCTTCCGAAATAGGGTTAATCTAAAAAAAAACCCTTATATTTTGTGTTTTTTCAGGATTAAGCCTCAAATTTATTTTTTTCCTGAAAAGGAGCTTGTATTTTTTTTCATTTTTTACGAAAAAGCCATCACTTTTATATTATTTTTAGAAAAAAACCCTCAACCTTCTAAATGCTTCCAAATAAACCCTCAACCTTTTTAGTTTTTCTCGAAAAAACCCTCACATTTTACAATTTTTTTGGAAAAAATGACTAAAAGGGCCAGATCGAAAAAAATGAAAAAATACAAGGTCCTTTTCAGGCAAAAAAAATTTTAATTTAATCCGGAAAAAAACACAAAATATAAGGTCTTTTTCGAGATTAACCCTCCAAAATAATTCTCAAATGTGAAGGTTTTTTCAGGAAAAAAAAAGTAAAAATCCAAGGGTTTTTTCGGAAAAAAAAAATGAAGGTTTTTCCAAAAAAAAAGCTGTCTAAAACCAGAAGATTACCGATAACTCTGCTAAAAGCCTAAAATGTAAGTTCTTTTTTAGGAAAAATATATAGTTGAGGTTAAATCCGAAAAACACCCAAAATATAAGGTGTTTTACGATATTAACCCTATATATATATATATATATATATATATATATATATATATATATATAATATAGCATGAATTTGTGAATTAGTGATTACCTCTGGCAAATATATGCGAATATGATTGAGCAATGATATATATTTAGGGCTTCTAGCTTGCAATTTGGATGCAAAAACTCTTGGTGAAGTAACACTAACATTAACATTAGCACCTGCAACATGATTCCCATGATAATAATTCCTAACTCCATTATGATTCTCCATGGCTTCAAGAACAGGAACATTATCTCTAGTCAACCAGTCAAAATGATGAATCCCTTTCACTTCAACAATACTAGGTGACACTGGATTCAAAGCAAACCATGAATGCATTCCTGCATACGTTTTTTTATCAGTGATGACATGGAAGACGATTTTTTCAGGCCTTAGAGATGACTGAATGGCTGAAGTGACTACAACTGAAGCTGCAAGAATGTTGTCTGTAGAGACTATGAAGTGGTGATAGGAGTTGTCTGAAAGAATTGGGAGTAATTCGGGTGATGGGAGTTGTTTTCTTGCATGTGCATTTGAAGAGTATTCATCTGTGAGGCGTAGTGAGAGGCAATGGATTCCTTTTGGGATTGATGTTGCTGCAAAGTGTTTGTTCATTAGTTCTTGAAATTTTGATTCTCTTATCTCCCTTTCAGATCTTTCCATCTGTCAAAGTGTGAAAAAAAAAATGATTCTCAGACCAAAACAAACCAGTCTCATGCAGTTTGGTGTTGATCATTATATTTATAAGATTAGAATGTAGAATATGATAAACCAAAACATGCTAAGAATTGCAAAAGCAACTTATTCCCTGTTCAGATGTTGGCAATTCATAATAGTCAAAACATATAAATAACATAAATACATTGAATTGACATACCATTCCTTTCAATATAAGCCCAAATTCCTTGGCTTTGTATTTGTTGCTTTTCATTTCGGAAATAAGTTGTTCAAAGTTTTCTGGAAGCTGTAGATCATCTGGGACTTCTTCAGAATTCACTTGTTCAAGGACCATGGAGAAGTCCCTAAGAAACCTCTGTTGCCACCAAAATGAAAAATGTTAAAGAGGCAAGATGAACATGGGATTTGACACAGTTAAGTGATCAAGAGATGTTTATACAGAAAATTGAAAATAATCTTACCTCTGAATCATCACCCCTTCCCAGAAGCTTTGGTCCTAAACGCCTACCTAAACAATCTGAAGCATGAAAGAATTAATTAATGGGGTGTCTGTGATTAACATTCCAATAAAATTATGGTGGAGAGATCCAATGGTTCAATAGAAAACGAATTCAGATTGCTAAATGAGCTTTGATTTGAAAAAGGTAATCCCAAAATCCATCCAAAATCTAATTTGGCTATCAAAAGTATGACAATGCCAGAGAATATAACCAAGATCTAGAACCACCAAGGTAATACCAGGATGAGTTCTACTTTTCACTGACAGAATTTAGAAACGTTAACACATCAAGATCTAGGATGGAATATGTTTATGCATAACAACTAAAAGATATTGAAATCAAAAAGTAGATCAAGGAATGATCGACAGACAAAACTTTAAAGTTAGTGGTGTACCGATTGATGAGCACTTGTTGACTCCTTCCAAGGTAACAAGAGCAGTGAGGATGAAAACAAATGGCAATAAGAAAGCCAGGATAAGAATAGTATGAAAAATAGTACGGTAAGAAATATGGCGAGCTGCGACTTTGATCTTCATCAAGTCAGTAAACCCATTGTTGCTCGATATCGTTATACTTCTCATGCTATGTGAGAAGTGTAGCTGCATAATGATCCCCTAATTTCTTCTCAAACATAAAAACCCTAGCACCACCGACGCCGAACCCCCTCCAATTGATCCTCTCTAACGTATAAATTAATCGTCCGGGTAACGTTCTCATCATAATCAGATCCACACAAATGGCAAAATCTAGATTCGCGCTCCTTCCTATTACTAATCGAATAATTCAATCTATTTGCCCAACACCAATGCATTGGGTTGATTTCATTGAACAAATGCGCGAGAGATTAGGGGTTTAAACACCAGATACAAATCTATAAACCTTGGAATCTATGAATTTAAAGTTGTATCAATCTGCAATCTTGCGTAGATTTGTTCATAGATGATTGACTTTTCTCTCCCATGTATCAGAGAGAGAGAGAGAGAGAGATGAAATATATAATTTGCTTATATTGCGTAGCCTTTCCTTTTCCAAACTCTTGAAAATGGGTACTTATTTGTCAAATGATCGGATCTACTATTCTTTTTCTTTTTAGGTAATTTGTACAAAAAAAGTAAATTATAATTTTTAATTCTCTAAATAGGAGAGCATGATCGGATCTACTATTATCTTTTAGGTAAACTGTACAAAAGAGTAGATTATGTAAACTATTTTTTGTTAATTTATTATAAAAAGAAATGTCATTATTTTATTATTTTGTTTAATGTATATATAGCATATTATTTAATTGTTCAAAGTAGCAATTTTATTACTATATGTGCATAAATTGTGTAACCCATCTTAAAAAAGAACTTGGAATGGGAAATGTCAGCATTGAGGGTTTTAAGTATGTACCTTGCAGCATGAGAGACCATTTCATAATTTTGTTACACATTGATTATTACTTTTACATTTTATTTTACACACTAGGATTATTTCTGTAACTTTCTTTATATAGGGACCATTTCTGTAACTTAATCTATTTCTCACAGAAGGACAATTTCCATAATTGTGTCTTACACGGGATTGTTTATGTTATTTTGTTACATATGAATAATTTATGTAATTTTTTCTCACACGGTGACTATTTCTATCATTTTGTCTATTTGAAACATAGGGACTATTTTCTAACTTTATTTCACATAGAGATCGCTTATGTTATTTTGTCTGTTTGAACACTATAGGGACCAAAAGTGCAATTCACTTTTCAAACAGGGGCCAAAAGTACAATTAACTAGAAGAAGAATATCGTAGCTCGATTTGACCTTATGAACATTATTTAACATTTTGATAATAATGGAAGCATTCGTTAGAGGACGTAGTTAAAGTTTCAAAATGATAATTAACTATAAACCTTCTGCAAGTCTGGTTTTTGTGAATCATTTGAACACACATTCAGTAATTTAAGAACTAATCTTAATCGAGAAAACATAAATTTTGGTATGTGCTTCTATACAATGAAGATGAAAAATGAAGAAGAAGAATAAATGGATGAAAAGATGTTTTCTTGGGGAGTTGGAGGGGGACTATGGTTAACTATAAGTAAAAGATGAAATCAAAAAACATCTTCAACAATTATGATTAGATACAATGTGACAAAATTACCATCACATGAGAGGCACGTGGATCACTTGTGTCAAAAAATTCACATAGAGACTACATTTGCTCTATATAGTAAACCATGGGCCATTTGTGTAACTTTCTGCATCCTTAATCAAATTCAAACAATCGCTTCATAATCAACTACCTTCACTTGAAACTAGAGATCAACTTATTATTAACTTGTACACCAAAAATTAGATAATATGTAAATCATCGAGACACCATGTTTCTTTTTCTAAAGGTGAAGTTGTATATAAATCCAGCAAGACAAATAACCCATCCTATTACCAAACAAGAAATAATATTTTCTATCAAAACAAGCAATTAAGTACCATGTTTACATCTCATCAAAAACTTTTTTCTTTTATTAAAAAGAAAAAAAAAACATGAACAATGATGTAAACAAGTTACACAAGTAATAAAGTTTCAATTTACCAAAAACAATGTGTCCCACTCCATATCATATTACCTTCATATTGACATCACCATTCTCAATCTCAATCTCAATCTCAATATCTAAACATTCAAGAATGTCTCAAAAGATTCATCAATTTCTTCTGAAAGGCCATTCTCGATATTTGTTAACACATTTACAATGGGCCATCTAAACTATCAAATTCAGAGTCACTTGAAATTACCATTTTGCCCCCACTCAAACCCCTTGAGAGCATCATCAAACACAAAGCCCCTTCTTCCACTTCATCATCATTATTCTCACCAATTGATGCAAAAGAACTCAAACTAGTACAACTAGAAGGATCACTATGTTTAGTAGGGTTGTACCTTGTGCATGATCTCTTTCTCCTTACTGGATTTGCTATTTCCTTTTTTACCCCTCCATTCCATTTGCGATCTTCTGATGATGTAGAAGAAGATGAAGATGATTGATTGGACAACTGAGATAACTTGATGGTATGACATCTCATATGACCATACAAAGCCTTCATTGAATCAAAACCCTTACCACATTTTGTGCACAATATTTTCTTGCTTAATTCTTTGCTTTTAAGTGAGTGAGATCTCATATGAATAGAAAGAGCTCTCAATGAGTGAAACCCTTTACCACATTGCTTACAAATTAAATCTGATATTTGTATCGGATTCAAATTTGAAACCCTCCAGGATTTCTTGGGGTTTTGTCTCAAACCATAAGAATTTGCACCAGAATCTTCACTGTTCTTGATTATTTCTTCGTCAAATTCAATACCCATTCCGCCATTAATGGATTCTTGATCATGTTCTTTCATGCTCTGTTTTTTGCTAGCTGAAATCAACGCCATGTGTCCTCTCATATGACCTCCCAACTTCTTCCCATTTGAAAAACTCTGTTTACAGAACTTGCAGACGTAACATTTCTTGTGTTCTTGATCTTCTTCCATGATTCATGCGCAAGAAAACCCAGAAAATCCAAACAAAAAGAACCTAAAGTTTGAACAATACTCAAGAACAGAGGAAGCGATCAACACCCATTAGAGATATCAGAAATCCCAAATCGAATACTCAAGAAAAAGAAGAATCTACGAACACCCAATTCACAAGTCTAAAATCCAAGATCGGATGATTAAGAAACAGAAAGAATCCATGAACACCCACTTCAGAAATCAGAAATCCCCAATCGATTGATCAAACACGATACAGAGGAAGCTATGAAAACCCACTAGAGAAATAAACCATCCCAATTCCCAAATCAAATGATCAAGAAGCAGATGAAGCTATCAACAACCACTACAGAAATCAATAATCTCAAATCGAATCAGTAAAGATAAGTGAAAAAAAGAAGCTAATTTGATCAATGATGGAAACCCCATTTGGTAAAAAATGGGATTTTTAGCAAGAACAAGATCTTTATTTCTCTCACTACATTTTCCAACTGCAAATTCACTCTCTTTCACACAAAAACACACACTTGGTAGCAGGGAGGAAGTCTCGTAAGGAAGGACATGTACAGTAATCCGGGATCATTTTTCCCATTGAAGGAGAAAAAAATATTAAATAAAAAATTAATTTAGCTGAATAAATTTTTTAGGTTTTTTTCTTTAATTTAGTGAATACTGAGTAATATATAAATTGTGAATTAGTGACTAAATTATTTTTATAAGAGTTTAGGAAAGGATTTTGTTATTTCAATGCTTTTAGTAGAATTAAAAATTAAATAAATTCATTAGATGAACATATTTTTAATATAGTGTAACTGTACAATCAAATAACAAATCCAGTTAGAATTTAGAAACCAATGTTGGTAATCTTTTTTTTAACGGTAAATGAGTTTTTTACTTTTTTATATACTTATAAATTTATATTATAGAGTTTTAGTAATGAAAATATACGTGTATGAAAATCTTTTTTTATGGTTAGCACTTCAGGAAAGTATAACATTTATTGGATGTTAAATGTAAATCATAACGATGGTTTTTAGGATGTGTATGGGCATTTTAGTTTGGTTATAGGCCAAATAGAAACCATAACAATTACAATAACTTAATGCATTTCGTTAGTTAGTGGTTATCGGTTAATGATTTTGGTTATTAATTAATATTGGTTAACAATAATGGTTCATTTAGCATAACGTACATTGCAATTGAAAATGATAAATAAAATATGCATTGCCATGAATAGTGAAAATCAACAAGTATGTTGCTATAAAAATCACAATAAATGAAAGTTTGTTGATGTTTTTTAAATATTATAATGGTAATTTATACTTTTTAGCATCTCATATTCTATTTTCAATTTCTTATTTAGTTAATATAATAACCCATAATATACATAAAGCTTTTAAAAAATTTTATATATTCATATATAATGGTTCAATTCGGTTATATATGGGGCGGTTGTATAAAACCGAAACCGAACTATTTGTATTCATTTAATGGAAATCAAAAAACCAACCACTATTTTCAGTAATAGTTCCGTTATATCGGTTAATTTGATTATAGTTCCGTTTTTCGATTTGTAAGTTAACCCAAATTGTCTAGTTAAAAATATTATGGTTATGAAATCACCTTTCTAAAATTCTCCTTCTACATGTTATTAGAAACTATTTTAATATTTACTACAATAATAATAGCAGTTGAATTATACAAAACCCAAACCTTGTAACTTTCTTACCATAATGAACAAATTGAATAATAACATGATGACCGATATTTTCATACTAATTAAATCCGTTAATTTTAAGTAAGTTCATGAATATATTACTCATTAAGTGATATTCTTCTTAATTCTTTTGGTACAATATAAATCAACATCATTATACTATATCAATATTTTCAATCTGTAACTTGGTAGATTAGATACGTGTTAGAGGGAACTCTAACCAAACATGTCGCCAACACCTAAATACAAAAGGAACACACTTTGTGACACAAATTTTTTTCGTAACACCTTTATTGAACTTTCTATATAGGATACTAACTTGGTCGTTGATATACCACTAATGATCCTTCATTTAGTGAGGGATACCAGGTTTCCAACTCTCTAATCAATACTCCTACAATGTTTGACCCATATATCATCATTACAATAACCTAGTAATGACATCAGGCCTAACTAATATAGCTAGTTAAATTTAAAAAAATGATTGATTTATGCCCAACTCAAAGTTGTTTCTTTTTTTCTTATAGTCTTGTATAGATATCGTGTTTGAAAGGATAATAATCTTGTATGGATAAATAACAAGTAAATTACTATTTTACACATCTAATAAAGTGTTTTTCACATTAAATTTGTTTTTAATACCGAATTAACGGTGTAAAAAACTATTTTACCCGTTATGAAAGAAATTATGATAAATGACAAATAAATGTTTGATTTCGATTTTATCTAAATTGTTATTTATTTTGTTTGATACCATTTACTTTTGCACAATTTAAAAATAGCTTCAATTATTAGGATGTGTCTTCAAAGAGGAATTAAGGGTTCTTCAGAGCTCCCTTTTTGAACCATGGCGAATCCATGATTTTGGAGATTGTGCAACGACAATCTGGTTCGGGTCAAGCACTTTCGTGATGGATTGTCGTATATCGAACGAGAACCACGGAGGACACCTAAAATTTCCTCGGTAATCTTGTAGTACATTGCCACAACCATTTTATCTTGGAAAGTAAGAATCCGATGAAAAGGTCGTAAAGGATGACTACATAAGACTGTTGGATTTGGTGTCTGAGTCTATAACTATAACTGGGATGTACTTTACCTGATTGTAGCATGGTCCTTTTGAGTTGTCTCCATCAGTGCAATTTGATAGGATGGACTTTTGAGAATAAGGTTATTTGTGATTTATTAATATATTTGTAACACTGTAAATTTACAAATAAATTTTTCATTTAAAATTTATAATTCTCATAACACCTTTCACAAAATCTCATTCATTTAATTTACAAATTGCAACCCCATAATTGTTTGATTATAATCCAGGATCCTCAAAACATAACTCTTTCACTGGTGTGTACAATCAAGCCGGTGCCTTCCCCTGATCCTGAGAAAAACTGAAACACATAACGCATAACACGGTAAGTACGAAGCTTAGTAAGTTCCCCAAAATACCACATACAACACATTAGCCACTCGATGCTATAACTCTGTAAGACCCTCCGGTCTATGTGTCTCAGTGGGACCCTCCAGTCCCACGGCTCGTTGGACCCTCTGGTCTGGTCTCAGTGAGGACCCTCCAGTCTCACAGCTCGTTGGACCCTCTGGTATGGTCTCAGTGAGGACCCTTTGGTCTCACAGCTCGTTGGACCCTCCGATCCAGTCTCGGTAACACATAACATAGCATATATATATATATATATATATATATATATATATATATATATATATATATATATATATATATATATATATATATATATATATATATATATCACAGACAAAATGCATAACTCAAGTAAGCACATAAGACCCTCTGGTCACACATAAATACCACTCAAGGTAAAGTATAGTGAGAAGACTCATCTTGCGAGCAGCAAACAAATAACCTCGCACCCGAATCTCGAACTAGCCTCTGCCTATCACAAGGATGAATATCTCTAATTAATACTTTTTTGCACAAATCTAATAACTGAAGTCTATTCTTTCTCTCTCTAACTCTTGAATTGGGTAAAAGACCATTTTACCCCTCCATGGTCTCCATTACTCATGTTGACCAAACCCTAACGTCAACAGGAGTCAAACTCGACTCAACAATCCATGTTTGACCTGACTCGTCTCACTAGATCCTTAATCGAATTTACGCGAAAAAAGAAAGAGAACATATAAGGTATATTCCAGGCCCAATAAACATGTAAGCGGACAACTAAGACCCACTAAGCATGAAAATTATTTCCAGGCTCAAAAGGAATGTGAATATATATCTCAAGCCCAATATACATGTAAAATGACAACTAAGGCCCATTTAACATGTATATTATTTACAAGCCCAATAAGGACATGAATACCGAAATCGATCCGTGGTTTGTTACGTTGGTTGTTTAAGCTATGTTATTTACCAAAGTGACATAAAAAGCTCACCTTTTTGTAAAAAGTCATTTTTGGTCCTAAAAACCGAAAATTTACAATTATGGTACATTTTTGGTAAAAATGACATTTTAGGTCCTTCAAGGCCAAAATTTGCATTTAAGGCTAGTTTTAGGCAGAAATAACATTTTTAACTCACTTTTGTCAGAAATATCATTTTTGGCTTGGTTTTATGAAAATGTGCATTTTCGGCCCATTTATAATTAAATTTATCTTTTTGGCCCAATTTTTAATAAATTCACATTTTTAGTCCTTCTTATAAAAAATATACATTTTTGGCATAACTTTTTTGAAAAAGACATTTAAGCCTACAAAAGTCCAAAATTTTACAAACTTGGCCAAAAATTTCGTAAAAGCCCAAAAGAAGCCCATTTCTGAACTTTTACACTCCTAGCCCTTTTTAAGATCACAAATACCATAAAGATTCATATTTATCAAAATACATCTCTCTTGGTCCCTTAAAAACCATGAGTTATATAGAAATACATCATTTTTGGTTATTTTGTCATTTTTGGCCCTTTTGTGCAAATCTGTTAGTTTTAAGTAACTTTGATGTAATTTAAAACCTTTTCTTTGCATAATAAGTTTAAATAAGTGTTAGGTTCTACAAATATCATCACATTTTAGTAGATATTCAAGTTCATGGAGTTTATAACACATAACCATACATATATCATGAAAAACACACAAAATCATGCATACACACAGATCTACACAAAACAACTTGTATTCTCCCCCAAAACATAGTAAAAACCGAAAATAGGGGGTATGAACTCACATAGGTTTGAAGATTTTGGTTTTTGGTAGAAGATTGGAAGAGGTTTCGGCCTAACACACTTCCTTGAGAGGTTCCTCGAAAAGTATGATGATTATAGGACTATAAACACAAGATTTGAGATGTTTTGATGAAGATCTATACATAAGATGGATTTATCCAAGCTAAGAGTGGAGTATCTTACCTAGTATGTGAGTTTGAAGAGCCTTCTTGTTCATACACCTCCACTTACGGTTTATGAAAGAAAAGGGGAGGAGTTCTTGAGGGTTGGGGCGTGAAATGGAGTTTGAATAATCTTGATGAGGAAGAATGACCTTGGGCCGAGAATAAGAAGAGAGAAAGAGAGAAGAGAGAAGTGAAAAGAGAGAGATGAGATGTGATGTTTCTGGATACTTGAGATTGCATAAATATTTGTGGGATAATTTGCATGGATATCCTCCAAGAAAATATTATGTGTCATCCCTGGAATTAATTCAAACTTTTTTTATATATAACCGAGAATGAGGGGGGGGGGAAGGAAAATAGAAAGAAGAGTTTGAGCCATAATTGAATGTATTCGAATGTTATAGGGTCTAATATGGAAATTTCGGCCCATTGGGCCCCTTGATGGGTTTACAGCCCAATAGCAATAAAAAGAGAGGATTTTACGGCCCATTAGGGTTTAAGAACCCATTTATGGCCCATTAGGCCCATGATAATAAAGTGAGTTATTTTAGGCCCAACATGGCCCAAATGTTATGGTTTGATGAATGTGGGTCCAATTAGAGCCCAAATGGGGTTCCTTGGCCCAAAATAATCAAATGAAAAGTTTACTGGCCCATTAGGCCCAATAAGAGGATCCTGGTCCATACTAAGTTTAAACCAGAACATTAGGGTTTCAAACCTACAATTGAGTATCTGAGATGTATTAAATTAGGTTTTGGACTTCACTCAAGAGTTTTAATTCAAATGGATGTTTTTGATTGAGCATAGTACATGATATCCACTTAGATTACAAGTTTTACAAGAGTTGATGTTTACATGAAAACAGATGTTCCTAACTAAAAATGCTAGTTGTGACATATGTAGATGACCTTTAAAAGAATTTAGAATAAAAACTAAAAACTAAAAATACTTCACTTTTTTTTTCTGGTGATGGTCAATTGGTGATTGTCAACTGGCAACATGTTGCACCATTTGGTTTTGGTGATGGTCAACTTGCAACATGTTGCGCCATCAAGCATCATGTTGCGCCATCAAGCATCATGTTGCGCCATATTGGTTCCTTGATGAACTATGGTAACCCTGATGAGCCACGTATACTATGAATTCCTTTATGATGCTTAAGATTGTTCAAGGTTGCTCATAAGTTGGTGATGCTCATGAGGTTGAATGTCAGCTTAGCACCTCCAGTTGAGCTTCTAACTGTTGTCAATATTATCAAGGCTCATGAGGTTGAATGTCAAAGGATAGGCAAATGTTCAGGAAGCAGTGGGAGCTCTGATAAACCTGGAAAGAATGGGAGCTTTGGTGATAATAATTATGAGGGTGGAGTTGTAGGTGTTCCAAAGTTCAAAACACCTATTATCAAGAGGACCATTAAGAAAAGTACTCTAGTGAGGCATTCTCCATCAACCAATGACTTATTGATGTGTGAGAATGGGTCAAAACCAAAGGCCTTGAGGATGAACTCCATACAGTGGGAGAAGGTTATGGATGACTAGTTGAGCAGAATGCAGAACAGTCAAATGTTTCAGGTTAAGGATGAGATAGACGGGGGTAAAACTTGCAAGGGAAGATTAATGGTCAAGGGAATCCAACAGAAGAGAAAGGGTTCCAGTTGCAAAGATGACTACAATCACTTCTATGTTGCATGCATTAGTGTGACAACCCGAAATTTATGTTGTCACTGTAACCCATTTCCGTTAATGAAATTCATTTTTATTGAAATTTTTTCGTTAACTTTTGGGTTAGGCAAATCAATTAAGACTTTTATTATGACTTCATAAGTGTTGAAACGAAATAAAAACACGTGAAACACCCTCGATATCCCTTGAAAAGTTTTTAGTTGCGACCAAGTCGGGTTACGACCATTTAATCGGGTACGACCATAAGCTCCGTTTAACGTCGGTATTGGGTGGATCCCCTCCTGGCCACAAACTCAAACCCTATGTAAGGGTTGAGTGGTCACCATTTGAAGTTTTTTGTTCCACTCCTTAAGCTCTCTCTACTCTCTCTCTATAACTCGGGTTTTGATCGAAAAACACCTCATTCAAGCTCCAAAATCGTAAGTAACCCTTCCTAGCTTATTTTTTAGCTTAGTATCCATGCAATTTCGAGATTAAATCATCTAAATACCTCAAAATCATGTGTTTACGGTTGAGGAACACCCTCAAAACCGTAAACACCCATAAGTGGGTTTTGAAGCCCCAAAACCCTTCTAGTGCTTAGCTATGACTTAAGGACTTGCATGAATGAGCTTAGAAAACCAAAAACATGTCATAAAGGGGGTAAACATGAGTTTGCGGCCCATGAACATTCATGGACCATAAACACCTTTTCATGGTGTTAGATTGCCCTTAAACACCTCCAAAAGCTTGCTTAAGTGCCTAGAACCTTGTATCCCTTCATGTGATGCAACAAATCATGCAAAATCACCCCACACATGAGTTTACGGCCGTAAAACCATGTGTTTACGGCAATAAACTCACCAAGGGTCCTTCATGAACCGTAAACCCCATTTCCAAGGTCATTTCAAGTCCCGATCACTTCCTAAGCCCTTGAATCAACCTTAGAACCTTCCCTTGTGCAATATAAGACTATTGAACCCCAAAAAGACCCCACCCATGAGTTTACGGTAAACTCATGGAGGATATGTCTTTCGTCCGTAAACACCCCTAAGGGTTTACTCTTGAAGAGTAAACTCCGTATCGAGGCCATACACTCCTTAGATGCAACCCGTATCACTTCCAACACTTGAGATAAGGTGTTTTCGCGCATCAGAGTGTATTATCTTACTTAATTAGTGATTCAATGTCTAATTAGATACAATTATGTATCTCCTCATGTTATATAGGATCCTCGCGTGTGTTCAAGCCCTAAATTGTCACCTAGAGTCCTACCCGGCACATCCTCGTCTGGTGAGTTCATAACCCTACACATTTTTTCGTCTTTTTCATGTTTTCAGGGGGGGGGGAATACAAGAAAAAGTACAAGGGTACTTGTACTCAAAATCCTTTTATTTCGTATGAAATGTTTACATGTTCAGCATGCTTTTAACACAAGAAACCGTATTACCAACTGTTTAACTTGTAGAGTTTGTTTTCGAAACTAAAACAGGGAAAACTTGTGAAACTCATTATAAAATGATATATTTTATATTTCAAAAAGGATTTCATGCCATTCATAAAATGGGAATTTCCATATTATTACTTGTAAAATCGTTATTCTTAAGATTGGAGACACGTCCTCGGTAACACTCCACAGAGATACGCGAGTGGAGGACCGACCCTGTAACCAGAATCTCTTGAAGGGATAACGTGACTTGAGTGTATAGATCTATACGGGACTGACTATCCCGCACCTTGCTGCTAGCTATAGTGGGACCGGCAGGTCTACGGGTGACAAAGTCATAAAACGATACTGGCCCCCGTTACGAGCCATATCTAGTTTAATGTATGGTTATAGAACTCGCAACTTAGATAATGGAGATTTACTTTTAGGTAATAATGAATCTAGTGAACTAACCTCAAAGTAATAACTGTTTTGATTACTAGAGGGTATCAGTAATACCCTTAGGTATTAGTTCACAACCTACTGATTAGTTTTATATACGTGTTAAAACTAATGTACTTTTCAAGGATAACCAAACTTTCAAGGAAACTTCACTTAACGATACAAGTATGGTAGATACTTGTACATTTCATTCCGGATCGATAACCAACCACAAAATTTTAAGGAAAATAAGGATTTTTCCTGGGATAACATAACTTTTCATAAACAAGCTGTTTAACATATGGGTAACCAAACTTCTTTTATAAGAAAATATGGGATTTTCTTGGGAAAACAACTTTTCGTAAACTTAAAGGAACATTTTCTTTCACCATAAACAAACCGCTTATGAACTCACCAGCTTTATGGTGATATTTCTAAAAGTGCTTGTATTCTCAGGTTCACGTTAGACAGGTATCCCGCTTTCTTTTGGAGAAGATGGAGGTGTATAGAAGTCTCGTCTTTACTTTTGTTATATTGATGTATATATAAACATGTATTACTTTGCTTTCAAAAAAATGTAAATATCCCTATGTAATTTAATGGTTATGTTTACTATTCTTGCTATGTACATTGGTTGTGATACTTTACATGACATCCTCCGCCTTGGAACGTTTCCGCCATCGGTTTCGGGGTGTGAGAAGTAGCCTCTAAAAATCTCCATCAAGAGCATCTAGATGTGAATACAAGTAATCTCCTTGATGATAACCTAGAAGGAGACATCTGGAAGGCACAGTCAGTAAGTGCTCTTACAGCCGGTAAGAAAAAGTTGGTGTTCAAGAAGAAAGAAAACCTATATGGCATGAAGCAAACTGTAAGCAGTGGTACTTAAAGTTTGATAAGATCATGAAGAGGAGTGGGTTTAGAAGATGTGAGGTTAATCATGGTTGTTACTTGAAGAAGTTAAGCTCCTCATATTGAATGTTAATGTCGTGTTGATTGTTGGTTTCAACACGTAAAATATCAATGAGCTTAAGATGCGGCTGACCAGAGAGTTCAAGACAACGAACCAATGGTCTACTAAGCTAAAGAAAGTCCTTAGTATGGAGAACTCAGTAGATGAATGTACTAAGGTGTTTACCACTGAAAATTTGAAGCTAGGCATGGCTTCATTTGCCCTTCCAAGATTTTGAGGACAAGGGTCGGCGTAGAAAGAGGGCAAGAGAGAAAGAGAGAGAGAGAAAAGAATGATGAAAACCTTTGAATGGCAGATGAAGTTGTTCAAGCCTTCAAGTGGGAGATTGTTGGGTATGAAGTCTAGTCTAACATGGAGCACTTAGAATCAAGTAGATCACTTACGGTTGCAATGGAACAACTTGGAGCCACTTGGAGCAACTTGGAACTCAATGGAGCACTTGGGGTTCATGGAGAATGTAAAAAGGAACGAATCATCTGAGAAGGCAATGGATCATCTGACAAAGGAACAAATCAAGTGTCATATGTACGGGTCGTCTGGAAGAGGGTTTGGAGCACTTGGGAGTGAAATGGAGCAACTTGTGTAACACCCCAAAATTCAAGCCCAAAAATTTCATTTTTGATTAATTAATTCATAAAACATTCATAAGAAAACATGGTATAAACACGTCATCTCAAAACCAAGTATCATATTCGAAATCCACAACCATGAACAAATGTCTTATCAGAGTACTATCCTAGAAAACACCGTGCGGAAAATCATACGTATGTGTGTGATGCCATGCTACGCCGCCGGCTCCTTCCCCTTAGATGAAGAGGCACCTGAAACCAAAAACTGAAACCGTAAGCACAAAGCTTAGTGAGTTCCCCCATCATACCACATACCATACAATACCATCGATATCTTTCAACCGGTAATCATCATCGGTATCTTTCAACCGGTAATCATCATCGGTATCTTTCAACCGGTAACTGGGGACTATTCCACCCCTACCACTAGCATACAAAAGCAAGATATAAGCACACATTCAGACATATCCGGGTACTGACCTACCCCTTGGTCCTAAGGACCACTATCAGGGAAACTATCCCTATCATGTAACATATCATACAGATATAACTCATAACCAAATGCATACCAAACCAAGATAAATTATCACAAAGACAATTATCTTCTAAATACTCCTCAATGGTGGGCCGACATTGTGGCCTTAGACCCACCCCTACTGGAAGGTAACTCACCTCGTAGCTGCTGAACTGTGCGGGAATCCTCTAACTGTTGCCGTTGCTACTCCGGAAATCCTCTGGCTATAATTCCCACAAAACACTTAGTCAGAAACTGACATCTACCCTTAGGGTAAAATGACCATTTTACCCCTTGACCAAGTCAAAGTCAAAGTCAACTTCCAGTTAACCTGACTCGCCGAGTTGGCTCGCCAACTCGCCGAGTCCTTATCCTTTCATCGGACCTCATACCTGTCTCTACTCGTCGACTTAGGTGATGTATCGACGAGTTTTCCTTCTAAATGAACACCGACTGAATCCACATCTGACTCGCCGAGTTGTATGAATAACTCGTCAAGTTCATCATCAACTAATACTCATGTCCTGTCTTGACTCGCCGAGTTGTATGAACAACTCGTCGAGTTACTCTTCATCTTATGAACACGTTCTGTCGTCGACCCGCCGAGTTGATGAAAAACTCACCGAGTACCATGAAGATTGTCTTGGACTCGCCGAGTCCGTTCATGCACTCGCTGAGTACCATGAATTCCCAGAACACTTTGCTTACTCCAGAACGTTGGGTCACTCTCCGGGACTCCCAAAACCCTTCCACACTCAACTGGTCCTTATGACCCTCACTGATATGGGACCAAAACCCTTGGACTCGCCGAGTCCAGGAAATGGACTCGCCGAGTCTATCACATTCCTTACTAAGAACTTCAATTTCTGATGTACAACACTTAACCAAATGATAGATCCAGGCCCCTAAACTCGATCTAGCACGTAAAGTTACAAACTTTACGTGCATGCATTGGACATTAGAGCTTAAAAGGCTCTAAAATGGTTCTTTTGTTGCATAGGGCCTTCATTGGTGCAAAAAGCAACCTAGATCTGGCTTGTGGCTCATAAAATGACATGATACAGAAGCCCAAACCCCCAACCATGTTTGCAAACATGGTTGGCCACCAAAAATGGCTTATAAAAGCCCTAAATCACCTCAAAGAGGGATCTAACAAATGAATGAGCAAGGTTCAGACTTTATACCTTCCAAAGACTGCAAATGATGAACCAAACTCGAATCCTTCAGTCCCCTCTTGATCCTTCTATCCTCTTCCTTCTTCCTTGAGATCAAAACTCACAAGAATCACTCAAAAGGCCTTAGATCCTCTAAAAAACGGCTAGGGTTTGCTATGAGGAGTGTTTGGGAGCATAAAGGGGGAAAGGAGGCTGCATAAGGTCGTTTAAATAGGGTGCAAACCCATGGATTAGGGTTTTTGTCCAAACAGCGGCTACTCGCCGAGTTCGCAGCTTAAACCCTGCGCCTCGTCCCGCTTCTACTCGGCGAGTCAGTCCTTCGACTCGCAGAGACCAAGGCCAAAAATGAAAAAATAAAGGAAGATTTAATAACAGAATACATACCAAGAACCAGGTGCTACAAATCTCCCCCACTTATTTTAGACTTCGTCCTCGAAGTCTGCCGCTCGATCCTGAAACAACTTGGGGTAGTGCTCCATCATCTCACTCACTGGCTCCCAAGTCCACTCCGATCCCTTCCGGTGCTGCCATTGCACCTTCACGAGTTCTACTCTTTTGTTCCTCAGACCATTCGACTTCCGGTCAAGGATCGCTACAGGCCGCTCGATGTAATTCAGGTTGCCATCAACCTGAATGTCCTCCAAGGGTACCACCGCCGTATCGTCCACTAGGCACTTCCGCAGCTGAGAGACGTGGAAAGTGCTATGGATCTGACTGAGTTTGGCTGGCAGATCCAGCCGGTACGCCGCCTTGCCCACCCGGGCTACAACCCTGAACGGTCCGATATACCTTGGGCCCAACTTGCCCCGCTTCCTGAATTGGATGACGCCCTTCCATGGCGACACTTTCAGGAGAACCATATCCCCGACCTGGAATTCCAGGTCTGATTGACGCTTATCGGCGTAACTTTTCTGCCGACTCTGAGCAGTCTGAAGCCTGCTCCGGACCTGTTGAATCTTCTCTGTCGTCTTGATCACTACTTCGGTGCTCCCCATGACTCTCTGGCCAACCTTGCCCCAACATATCGGGGTCCTGCACCTCCTCCCATATAACATCTCGAAGGGAGGACGGTCGATACTCGCATGATAGTTGTTATTATACGAGAACTCCGCAAACGGGAGGTAGGTATCCCAGCTACCTCCGAAATCTAAGACACATGCCTGCAGTATATCCTTTAGAGTCTGGATGGTCCGCTCGCTCTGGCCATCCGTCTGCGGGTGAAAAGCAGTGCTAAAATATAGACGAGTACCCAGCTCGTCATGAAACTTCCTCCAAAACCTGGAAGTAAACCGCACATCTCAGTCTGAAATCACCGAAACTGGTACTCCGTGCCGCACCACCACCTCCCTGATATAGATATCGACCAATTTCTCAGCCTAGATGCTCTCCTGAATCGGAATAAAGTGGGCGCTCTTGGTCAATCGATCCACAATGACCCATATCGAATCCATCCCTCGCGCGGTTCTGGGAAGCTTCGTGATAAAATCTATCGTAATATCCTCCCATTTCCACAGCAGGATATCCAATGGCTGCACCTTGCCGTGTGGTCTCTGATGCTCGGCCTTGATCTTCCTGCAGGTCAAGCACCGCTCCACGTACCATGCCACATCCCGCTTCATGCAGGGCCACCAATAGTCCAGACGAAGATCCCTATACATCTTCGTCGCCCCGGGATGAATGGAGAATCGGTATTTATGTGCCTCCTCCATCAGGACCTGACGCACACCTCCATGATAAGGGACCTACACCCTACAGTGAAGAGTCAATAACCCTCGGCTGTCATAGTCGAAGGAGGAAACTTTCCCCATAATCCGCTCACTCTTCCGATGTTCCTCATTCATAGCCTCCTGCTGAGCCTCCCGGATCTGCTCCAGAAGCGGAGTCACCACTGTCATCCTTAGACAGATATCCCTGATCGGCGCTGCCTTGCGGCTAAGCGCATTGGCCACGACATTGGCCTTCCCTGGATGGTAGAGGATCTCATAATCATAATCCTTCACCATGTCAAGCCACCAACGCTGCCTCATATTCAAATTTGGCTTGTCCATGAGATACCTCAAACTCTTGTGGTATGTGTAAATCGTACAACGAACCCCATAGAGGCAATGACGCCAAATCTTGAGGGCAAACACAACAACCCCCAACTCCAAATCATGCGTCGAGTAGTTCGTCTCGTGAGGCTTCAACTGCCTCGACGCGTAGGCGATGACATGCCCTCTCTGCATCAATACCGCTCTCAAACCTGTGATGGATGCGTCGAAGTACACAACAAAATCCTCCATGCCCTTGGGCAGGGCTAAGATTGGCGCCTCGCACAATCTGTGTCTCAGCGTCTCGAACGCGGCCTACTGCTCAGGCCCCCAACGATACACCACCGACTTCTTAGTCAGTCGGGTGAGCGGAACTGCTATCTTGGAGAAGTCCTGAATGAATCTCCGATAGTAGCCTACCAAACCTAGAAAGCTCCAAATCTCAGATGGAGAACTCGGAACCTCCCAATTCATCACGGCCTCTACCTTGGTCGGATCTACCGAAATCCCGTTCTGGTTAACAAGGTGCCTAAGAAACTGCACCTCGCGCAACCATAAGTCACACTTGGAGAACTTAGCATACAATTTCTCCCTCCTCAAAGTCTCCAGAACCTCCCACAGATGCTCCTCATGCTGCTCCCGCGTCTTGGAATAAACCAAGATGTCATCAATAAATACTATCACAGACCGATCCAACATCGGTCTACACACACGGTTCATGAGGTCCATGAATGTGGCAGGAGCATTGGTGAGCCTGAATGGCATCACCACAAACTCATAATGGCTATAACGCGTCCGAAACGCAGTCTTCTGCACATCCTCCTCTCTGACCCTCATCTGATGATACCCTGAACGCAAATCAATCTTGGAGAACCAAGATGCTCCCTGTAGCTGGTCAAAGAGGTCATCAATCCTCGGGAGGGGGTAGCGGTTCTTCGCCGTTACCTTGTTCGGCTTCCGATAATCTATACACATCCGATGCGACCCGTCCTTCTTCCTCACAGACAGAATCGGGGGCTCCCCAGGGTGAAATGCTCGGTCTAATGAAACCCTTGTCTAACAGCTCCTGCAGCTGTGTAGACAACTCCTGCATCTCAGGAGGAGCCAACCGATACGGTGCCTTGGATATCGGAGCCGCACCAGGAACTAGGTCGATCCTAAATTCCATCTGTCGTTCCGGAGGTATCCCAGGCAACTCCTCGGGGAATACGTCCGCAAACTCCCGTACCACAGGTACATCGTCCACCGTCGACCTACCCGTTTCCTAGGTATCCAAAACATACGCGACATAACCCACACAACCCTGCTGAAGGTAACGCCTAGCTCTCGCTGATGAACATAAAGCTGGTCCTCGGTGTGGCCTCTCGCCCTGAATCACCAGCTCTCCCCCACTTGGGGTTCTGACCCGCACCAACTGCTGCACGCAGTCGATCACTTCCCCATTAGGGCTGAGCCAATCCATGCCTATAATGTCACAACTGAAAATTTTGAGCCATGTAATCTATACATTCAAGTTAATGGGAATCAAAAACTTCAATCAAATACAACATGCTAGAACTACAAATAGTCATCAAACCATTGGAGACCCTAAAAGTCCTTGTTAAGTCCATTTTGGATTAGGACTCCCTTATTGGATCCAAACGGACCAATAAGCTTCCAATTAGACTATCATGGGCTTAGAACCCTAATTGGGCTCTAATTGGACCCACACTTATTTATTTCAACATTTTGGGCCATGTTGGACCTAGAATGAAATAAATCACAAGCTTTGATCTATAATTTAACCTAACCTAGCTTAATAAAGCATAAAAATCACAATTTTATTTTATAAGGCCAATGAACACCCAAACTACCTCAAATATTGGGCTTAAGGGCAAAAAGCCCAAAAATCTTTTTTTTTCCCCACCATTCTCGGCCCAAGGCCCAAACTCAAGAGGATAAGAAGAGAAGTTGACTTTGGTTGCCACCTCACTATTACCCATAGGACTTCCATGCATTATTTCCCATTCTTCCATGCATATCACTTCAAATATCACCTCTTCTTCTCTCCTCTCTCTCACTCTCGGCCATACACACACACACCAAAAATCTCTCACAAATTCTCTCTAGATCACTCAAGAACATCTCTCCCTCTCCATCCAAAATCTCGAAAATTAGGAAGCATTCAAGAAGGTTCTTCCACAAAAAATCATCATCTAAGGTAAGGTTTTGCTTGGATCTATGACTTGTATTCCTTATTTATCAAACATCTCTTCCTAATCCATGCAAAAATCATGATCTTGCACTCTAGAAACCCCCATAATCTCGAAAAGTTCATCAAGGAGTGCAAAGGCCAAAAATCACTTCATTTCTTCCAATCTTTCTTCAAAAACCGAATCAACACCCAAGGTGAGCTTCATACCCCCTATTTTCTGTTTTTATGAGTTTTGTGGGGGGGGGGGGGGGGGAATACAAGTGAAAGTGTAGATCTATATGTGTTTGTATGCCTTGTATGATTTCCATGCTTATATGTATGCTTTTATGTGTTTTAATGTTGGATCTAGCCTTAAAACCCATCAAAACCGAGAAATATCTTGTGTTAAATGATTTTAGCTTCAAATATATTTTTAAACACAAAGTGTTTCAAGAAAAATGGCTAAGTGGTTTAGTAATAATTTTCTTTGGGTCAAAAACACAAATTTTGGGCCTAAAATGTGAAAAATACAAAAATAAGGGCCCAAATTGACATTTCACAGATTCTGATGGATGAAGTGTGCCAAAACAGTTTCCATAAAACTATTTCTGGAATTACACTTAATTAGAGGACTAAAAACATGAATTTCAAGCTTAATGGGCTAAAAATGAAAATTTCGGCCCAATAAGGCCCATTATGCGAATTTTTCTGTTTTGGAGGGCCAAAACTGTAACTTTCGGTAAAACAGTGGACTATAAGTGTTCCAATTCCTTTTCAAAGGTTTAAAATGCTTTTTAAATTTAAAAAGGACCAAAGATGCAAAAAATTTTCTATTTGGGCCAAAATTGTCAAATTTGCGAAAAGAAGGTATTAAAACCAAGAAAACTGCATTTTCAGGGTCTTAAGCTGTTTTCTATGGAAAATATGCTGGAAAATGATTATTTCAATAATTTTTGGTGTTAAAATGTCAAGAAAATTGATTTAAATACCAAACCGGAAAATATTTTAAATAAAGGGGTTGAAAAGGTAAATTTTACAAAAGAGGAGGGGCCGAAAACAGAAAATTTCCAAGACTAATTCTATACATGCAATATGATCAAATAATGGTACTACTACTATCGACAAAATACAATACACTACAATACCAAAAGTCGTTGTCAAACGAATTGGTTCGGTCTCGAACCAATGAAAATCCGAAACCACAAATACAACGATACTATGATACTACAATACTATGATTCATACAGATAACGATCCGGAATACATTATACATGTGCACAGACGTCTACGCACTATCTTTGGGCCCCACAAGTGTAAAATCTTGTTCGTTGAGCCTAGCTAGCCCGACGACCTGATCTTAAGGCCCAAAGACTTCATCTTACGAGGTGTTGGGTTTTACCATCCCGACACAACGTAACCGGACTTTCAATGGCTGTAGACTACTGGTCCCCAAGGGTCCTTTAGTGTCGCTAGTAAAGTCTGCCTTTTTGCGAGGCAGGTCTGGGACCCCTCGTACCTTTTATCCCCAACCGACTAATGGAGTCGTCGAGGCCTTCGTGTCCTCCTTCTCTTCGGATGTGGGACAACAGGACGGTTGGATAGCGTGACTAGTACGGACGATGCCTTCGGGATCGTTGGTATTGCTATAGACTAGTCGTTTGTGTAACGCGTGTCTGTGGCGGATAGTCATGCTCATCAATGATCCAATGTCGTCTGGAATAACAACTTCATGCGTTGCAATGGTTTCAAGTAATTTTCATGGAATTCAAAGAATTAGGAAGACATCGGGTTTTCCTAGGGTTTTCAATACATACAAATTCGGAACACATACGATTTCAATAAACAATATTTTACAAGTATAGAAAACAAACAGGCATACTTATGGATCTTCACACCTTTTTGACTATACTATTTTCAGAAAATATCGGATTTTCTGGTGGTTTTCAAACGATACAAATCATTGTTTTCAAATACAACTTATGAACTCACCAACATTTTATATGTTGACGTTTTTCAAAATACTTGTATTCTCAGGGAACCAGTGAATCAAGAGAAATCATATCCAGTGACGGTTGCAGTTTATTTTTTTTTTGAATTGAACAAATTAATTTTTGGGGAATGTAATGTTTAAACAATGTATGATATGTAAACACTACTGGTTGTACTATGTTGATGAATGGTGACGAATGTTGTTATGTTTCATATATATTCAATGTTATGGTATTCAATTGAGTCACGACAGCCCCCGGACGTTTCCGCCGTCTGGTTCGGGGGTGTGACAGGTTGGTATCAGAGCTTTGTTTATAGTGAACTAGCATGTCGAGCCATACATTGATATGCAACTATAAACCAAAAAGAAGGACTAACATAACTCTGAACAAAACAAGTAAATAAAATACACTTGCTTGCATTAGGAATAAGGACCTCACGCTGAATCAAACACAATAATGCTGGTATCTCGGTTCATTCGAGACTGTTCTTAGGGATACCAAGGAGTGAATGTAGCCTGATCAACTACATTCTCTCCAAGGTAAAACTAACACACGTCTTGATGAGATCGGGATAGCCAGGGAACCTAAAACTATACCCTTTATCACCCAAAAAGAGAATGTTTGCTTAGTCTGTACAATAGTCGTAGCATCCTAGGATGATGTAGCATATTTACGCACTCGCGCAGACAGCATGGCTGGCTTTCATCACCCTGGAGACCCCTATTTCCCTAATCAGGGAAACAACGGGTGGCTAGAGGAGGAGGAGGAGCCTGAGGAGGAGCAGCAGGGTATCCAGTTTCATCAGGCCTTAGTAGCTCACGGGATGCTTGTGGATGAGCCAGGAGAGAATCCAGGCGAAGCACACGATGTTGGACCCGACGAATACGTAGACACTGACTACGAATTTGGAGAGCTCGACGATGACGACGAAGACGGCCAGGTCAGGGACCAGGACCCCGTCCAGCCATGCGAGGACGAGGCACGACTAGATCACCCTGCTCCACCAGCGAACCTCCCAAGAGAGAACCGTTCCCTCGAAGTTGAGATCGCCGCACTGCGACAACAGCTGTATGCTATGGAGGCTCGGGCAGTGCAAGCAGAGCATGAGAGGGATGAGGTTATAGGAGACATGGCAGAGATGGCGCAGCTATTGGCGCAACATTTCGGCATATGACTTCAGCACCACCTCCTGACGCAGCTCATCGCGGTTAGGGATAGACTTATCATAGTAGGTTATTAGGAACTATGTTATGTACTCCGGCTCTATGTTTAAGTGACTACACTACTCATGGAGCCGTTATGCTGTCGAAATAGTGTTACATATGTATGCTCCTACGAGCAAATTTTCTTATACTAAATGCGGATAATATTAATAAACTTTTGTGTGTTTTGCTATAATATTCTCAGTTGTTATGTGTTGAGACGTTATGATTGTATGCTTGATGGTAGTAATGTTTAGGTTAGCACCATACACCTAGTTAGTAGGATCACAACCTCACAGAAACCACGTACACTCAACATCTTTCCGTTTCATGACAGAAAGATGCCTCGCCTAGCTACTCGCGGAAATCCTGAACCAATCCCGCCCGAAGTTGACTCCACTGCTTTCCAGGCAGCCGTGTCTGCTGCGGTCACAGCAGCTATGGCACAACTTCACCGAGGGAACAACGGAGGAGGTAACGGGCAAGGATCCGGAAGTTCGAACAACGGGACGAACCAAGGACTCACTAAAACGTGCACCTACAAGGATTTTGCGAACGCTAAACCCCGAACTTTCAACGGCACTGGAGGAGTGATCGCTCTGAAGCGATGGATCGAGAAGGTAGAGTCGGTATTCGAGATATGCGAGTGCCCCGAGCAGATGAAGGTGAAGTTCGCGGCCTGCACTTTCGTGGACCAAGCACTCACTTGGTGGAATGGACATGTGGAAGCTATGACACTCCCTGTTGCCAACTCTATTCCCTGGGCAGAAATGAAAGAGATGTTGACGGCTGAGTACTGCCCCCGAGGCGAAATACAGAAGATGGAACAGGAACTATGGAATCTCACGGTGCAGAATGGGAACATTGATGTTTACATATCGAGATTCAGCGAACTATCCCTGTTGTGCCCGGGTATGATTACATCAGAGGGAAAGAAGATTGAACGATTCATCTGGGGACTGACATCCCCCATTCAAGGGAATGTGATAGCTGCGAACCCTGAAACGTTTGACAGTGCAAAGAGATTGGCAAAGAGGCTATATGATCATAACCACAAAAAGGGCGAGAAACCGGTAGAGACCGAGAAGAAGAAGGAGAGTGATGGTAAGAAAGGATGGAACAACAAGAGGAAGGGGCGTCAGGGCCCCGAGACCTCTAAAAGGCTGCAAACGGTGGCAGTTCACGCTGTCACTGCGCCGGTTCCAGTCACCCCACATGCTCCAGCCTCAGCTGCTTCAAATGCTTCAAGACCCTATTCCGGTAGTCTTCCCAAATGCAACAAGTGCAGTTTCCATCACCAAGGAGAATGCCGGGAACTCCATTGCACCAGTTGCAACCGAAGGGGACACACTGCAAGGTTCTGCAGGACTTATCCTTCTTAGAACCAGAGTCAGAGAAACAACCAGAACAACAACCACCCCCGCAATAACATCAACACCCATACCGGCGGCGACAACGCAGGGCCTAGCCACACCTGTTTTGGGTGTGGAAGGATGGGACATTTCCGTCGAGATTGCCCTAACAACAACAACTCAGGAAACAGAGGAGCAGGGAGAATGCTGACTATGGGTCAGAGTGATGCAGTTCAGGACCCCGCAGTTGTGACCGGTACGTTCCTCCTAAACCACACTTATGCATACATCTTATTTGATACCGGAGCGGAGCGAAGTTTCGTAAGCGAGAAGTTTAAACATTTACTAAAACAACAACCCCAGAAGCTAAATGAAACCTATACGGTGGAAATGGCCAATGGGAAGACCGAATCCACTAGGGAAATCTACACTGGATGTACCCTAACCCTTAACCAGCACGTCTTTCGAATAGACCTAATGCCAGTATCAATTAGGAGTTTCGATGTAATTATCGGCATGGATTGGTTAAGCCCCCACCATGCTGAGATTTTGTGCCGCGAGAAAGCCGTTTGCCTTCGTCTCCCGAATCACGAAACCCTAGTAATTTACGGAGACAAACCTAGCACGAATCTTCGTCTTATCTCGTGCATCAAAGCACAAAAACATCTGCGAAAGAACAACTTAGCGTTCTTGGCCCACATAGTGGACAAGGCCAAAGAAGAAATTAACATCCAAGACATTCCGGTAGCGTGTGAATTCCCGGACGTGTTTCCTGAAGATCTTCCGGGAGTACCCCCAGAGAGACAGGTTGAGTTCCGAATCGACCTCGTTCCAGGAGCAACTCCTCTCGCTAAATCACCATATCGACTGGCTCCTGCTGAAATGCAGGAATTGTCCAGCCAACTCGGTGAGCTTCTGGACAAGGGATTTATCCGACCTAGCTACTCGCCGTGGGGAGCCCCAGTGCTCTTTGTCAAAAAGAAGGACGGATCTTTCAGAATGTGCATCGATTACAGAGAGTTGAATAAACTCACTGTTAAAAACCGCTACCCACTCCCACGAATCGATGATCTATTCGACCAGCTCCAAGGAGCTAGCTATTTTTCTAAAATAGATTTACGGTCCGGGTACCATCAACTCAAGGTCCGAGAAGAAGATATTCCTAAAACCGCTTTCCGAACCCGCTATGGACATTATGAATTCGTCGTAATGCCCTTCGGTCTAACAAATGCACCCGCCGCATTTATGGACCTAATGAACCGAATCTGTCGACCGTTCTTGGACAACTTCGTCATTGTGTTTATCGATGACATCCTTGTCTATTCTCGAAGCAAAGAGGAGCATGGCCAACATCTCCGACAAGTCCTAGAAACGCTGCGATCGGAAAGGCTTTACGCCAAACTCTCTAAGTGTGAGTTTTGGCTACGGAGCGTGAATTTTCTAGGTCACGTAGTTAGCCAAGATGGAATTCATGTGGATCCCTCTAAGGTCAAAGCTGTGGAAGGATGGGCAACTCCGACTACGCCCACCGAAATTCGTCAGTTCTTAGGCCTAGCAGGCTACTATAGGAGATTCATCCAAAACTTCTCTAAGATCGCCAAGCCGCTAACCTTGCTTACGCAAAAGAGTGTGCCATTCAAGTGGACAGACCGACAAGAGGTTGCGTTTCGAACCTTGAAGCAAGCTCTCTGTAGCGCTCCTGTGCTATCTCTACCCGAAGGAACGGAAGATTTTGTAGTCTACTGTGACGCGTCGAATCAAGGCTTAGGTTGCGTTCTCATGCAACGTGGAAGAGTGATAGCATATGCGTCCCGCCAACTAAAGACACACGAAGTAAATTACACGACCCATGACCTAGAACTGGGAGCTGTGGTTTTTGCTCTAAAAATTTGGAGGCACTACCTGTACGGTACAAAGTGCACCATCTTCACAGACCACAAGAGCCTCCAGCACATCTTGAATCAAAAGGAGCTGAACATGAGACAGCGGCGATGGGTGGAATTACTAAATGACTATGAATGCGAGATCAAGTACCATCCAGGCAAGGCCAACGTGGTAGCTGACGCATTAATTCGGAAGGAGTACACAAATCGCCGTACGAAAACACACTCGATAACCATTCAGTCTCATTTGGCCACTCAAATTGCATCAGTCCAGTCAGAGGCTATGAAAGCGGAAAATAGAACTAGCGAGGCATTGCGCGGAATGGAGAAGAACCTAGAAGTCAAGGAGAATGGGGTATACTACTTCATGAACCGTATGTGGGTCCCAAAAATCGGAGGATTTAGGGAGACTGTTATGAAGGAAGCCCACAAGACACGATACTCCATTCATCCTGGTTCGGACAAAATGTATTTGGACATCAAGCAACACTATTGGTGGCCTAACATGAAGGCGGAAATCGCGACTTATGTTGGTAAGTGCCTTACGTGCGCCAAAGTAAAAGTGGAGTACCAAAAACCTTCCGGATTGTTACAGCAACCGGCAATCCCTGAGTGGAAATGGGAAGGGATTTCTATGGACTTCGTGACCAAGCTGCCCAAGACGTCGGACGGACTGGACACCATATGGGTAATAATCGACCGACTGACGAAATCTGCCCATTTCTTGCCAATCAAAGAGTCCTACAAGATGGAGAGATTGACGCGGTTGTACCTACGAGAGATCGTAAGACTCCATGGAGTGCCAAAATCTATCATCTCGGATAGGGACAGTAGATTCACGTCGCGGTTTTGGCAATCACTCCACAAGGCAATGGGGACTCATCTCGATATGAGCACCGCGTATCACCCACAAACGGACGGTCAGAGCGAACGAACCATCCAGACGCTCGAGGACATGCTTCGTGCATGTGTGATAGACTTTGGAAAGTCTTGGGATACCCACCTGCCGTTGATCGAATTCTCATATAACAATAGTTATCATTCGAGCATCAAGGTGGCCCCTTTCGAAGCACTGTACGGGCGTAAATGTAGATCACCGTTATGTTGGGCTGAAGTAGGTGACACCCAGCTAGCAAGAACGCATACGTCGGATAGGGCAATAACAGGACCAGAAATCATTCGCGAGACCACAGAAAAGATTGTCCAGATCAAAGCTCGATTACAAGCATCGCGTGACCGACAAAAGAGCTACGCCGACAAACGACGAAAGCCCTTAGAATTCCAGGTCGGTGATCGAGTATTATTGAAGGTCTCACCCTGGAAAGGGGTTATACGTTTCGGAAAACGGGGAAAGCTGAACCCGCGATACATTGGACCTTTCGAAATCGTCGCCCGAATAGGCCCGGTAGCATACAGACTACAACTACCCGCGGAGCTAAACGGTGTACACCCCGTGTTTCATGTCTCTAATCTGAAAAAGTGCCTATCAGATGAAACCCTTGTCATTCCTCTTGACGAAATCGAAATCAATGAGAATCTCCTGTTCGTCGAAGAACCAGTCGAAGTCATGGACAGGGAGGTGAAGCGTACTAAGCAGAGTCGCATCCCGATCGTGAAAGTACGGTGGAACGCAAAGCGTGGACCAGAATTCACATGGGAACGCGAGGATCAAATGAAGCAGAAGTACCCTCACCTATTCTAGCATTCTCAAATCTAGCTTTCAAACAGAATTTCGGGACGAAATTCCCTCTAACGGGGGGATGATGTCACAACTGAAAATTTTGAGCCATGTAATCTATACATTCAAGTTAATGGGAATCAAAAACTTCAATCAAATACAACATGCTAGAACTACAAATAGTCATCAAACCATTGGAGACCCTAAAAGTCCTTGTTAAGTCCATTTTGGATTAGGACTCCCTTATTGGATCCAAACGGACCAATAAGCTTCCAATTAGACTATCATGGGCTTAGAACCCTAATTGGGCTCTAATTGGACCCACACTTATTTATTTCAACATTTTGGGCCATGTTGGACCTAGAATGAAATAAATCACAAGCTTTGATCTATAATTTAACCTAACCTAGCTTAATAAAGCATAAAAATCACAATTTTATTTTATAAGGCCAATGAACACCCAAACTACCTCAAATATTGGGCTTAAGGGCAAAAAGCCCAAAAATCTTTTTTTTCCCCACCATTCTCGGCCCAAGGCCCAAACTCAAGAGGATAAGAAGAGAAGTTGACTTTGGTTGCCACCTCACTATTACCCATAGGACTTCCATGCATTATTTCCCATTCTTCCATGCATATCACTTCAAATATCACCTCTTCTTCTCTCCTCTCTCTCACTCTCGGCCATACACACACACACACCAAAAATCTCTCACAAATTCTCTCTAGATCACTCAAGAACATCTCTCCCTCTCCATCCAAAATCTCGAAAATTAGGAAGCATTCAAGAAGGTTCTTCCACAAAAAATCATCATCTAAGGTAAGGTTTTGCTTGGATCTATGACTTGTATTCCTTATTTATCAAACATCTCTTCCTAATCCATGCAAAAATCATGATCTTGCACTCTAGAAACCCCCATAATCTCGAAAAGTTCATCAAGGAGTGCAAAGGCCAAAAATCACTTCATTTCTTCCAATCTTTCTTCAAAAACCGAATCAACACCCAAGGTGAGCTTCATACCCCCTATTTTCTGTTTTTATGAGTTTTGTGGGGGGGGGGGGGGAAATACAAGTGAAAGTGTAGATCTATATGTGTTTGTATGCCTTGTATGATTTCCATGCTTATATGTATGCTTTTATGTGTTTTAATGTTGGATCTAGCCTTAAAACCCATCAAAACCGAGAAATATCTTGTGTTAAATGATTTTAGCTTCAAATATATTTTTAAACACAAAGTGTTTCAAGAAAAATGGCTAAGTGGTTTAGTAATAATTTTCTTTGGGTCAAAAACACAAATTTTGGGCCTAAAATGTGAAAAATACAAAAATAAGGGCCCAAATTGACATTTCACAGATTCTGATGGATGAAGTGTGCCAAAACAGTTTCCATAAAACTATTTCTGGAATTACACTTAATTAGAGGACTAAAAACATGAATTTCAAGCTTAATGGGCTAAAAATGAAAATTTCGGCCCAATAAGGCCCATTATGCGAATTTTTCTGTTTTGGAGGGCCAAAACTGTAACTTTCGGTAAAACAGTGGACTATAAGTGTTCCAATTCCTTTTCAAAGGTTTAAAATGCTTTTTAAATTTAAAAAGGACCAAAGATGCAAAAAATTTTCTATTTGGGCCAAAATTGTCAAATTTGCGAAAAGAAGGTATTAAAACCAAGAAAACTGCATTTTCAGGGTCTTAAGCTGTTTTCTATGGAAAATATGCTGGAAAATGATTATTTCAATAATTTTTGGTGTTAAAATGTCAAGAAAATTGATTTAAATACCAAACCGGAAAATATTTTAAATAAAGGGGTTGAAAAGGTAAATTTTACAAAAGAGGAGGGGCCGAAAACAGAAAATTTCCAAGACTAATTCTATACATGCAATATGATCAAATAATGGTACTACTACTATCGACAAAATACAATACACTACAATACCAAAAGTCGTTGTCAAACGAATTGGTTCGGTCTCGAACCAATGAAAATCCGAAACCACAAATACAACGATACTATGATACTACAATACTATGATTCATACAGATAACGATCCGGAATACATTATACATGTGCACAGACGTCTACGCACTATCTTTGGGCCCCACAAGTGTAAAATCTTGTTCGTTGAGCCTAGCTAGCCCGACGACCTGATCTTAAGGCCCAAAGACTTCATCTTACGAGGTGTTGGGTTTTACCATCCCGACACAACGTAACCGGACTTTCAATGGCTGTAGACTACTGGTCCCCAAGGGTCCTTTAGTGTCGCTAGTAAAGTCTGCCTTTTTGCGAGGCAGGTCTGGGACCCCTCGTACCTTTTATCCCCAACCGACTAATGGAGTCGTCGAGGCCTTCGTGTCCTCCTTCTCTTCGGATGTGGGACAACAGGACGGTTGGATAGCGTGACTAGTACGGACGACGCCTTCGGGATCGTTGGTATTGCTATAGACTAGTCGTTTGTGTAACGCGTGTCTGTGGCGGATAGTCATGCTCATCAATGATCCAATGTCGTCTGGAATAACAACTTCATGCGTTGCAATGGTTTCAAGTAATTTTCATGGAATTCAAAGAATTAGGAAGACATCGGGTTTTCCTAGGGTTTTCAATACATACAAATTCGGAACACATACGATTTCAATAAACAATATTTTACAAGTATAGAAAACAAACAGGCATACTTATGGATCTTCACACCTTTTTGACTATACTATTTTCAGAAAATATCGGATTTTCTGGTGGTTTTCAAACGATACAAATCATTGTTTTCAAATACAACTTATGAACTCACCAACATTTTATATGTTGACGTTTTTCAAAATACTTGTATTCTCAGGGAACCAGTGAATCAAGAGAAATCATATCCAGTGACGGTTGCAGTTTATTTTTTTTTGAATTGAACAAATTAATTTTTGGGGAATGTAATGTTTAAACAATGTATGATATGTAAACACTACTGGTTGTACTATGTTGATGAATGGTGACGAATGTTGTTATGTTTCATATATATTCAATGTTATGGTATTCAATTGAGTCACGACAGCACACAATCTCGAAATACCGTTGATGCCCGCACCGAATGGTCGTCTGCAATCTCTACCTCTAGAGGGCAATCCAGCATGCCCGAAGACTCGGAAAATCTCTTGCTAAGCGCAAGAGACACAAATGATTGGGTGGCGCCCGAGTCAAACAACACCAGAACTGGAATGCCGTTCACATGGAATGATCCTAAACAGAGAACATATCAATATCACAATCACAACAAAAAGAGATCAGAGGGAAAGAATCATACCCGTCACCACATCAGGTGCAACGCGTGCCTCCTCGGCTGTCAGCTGAAACGCTCGGCTCCGCACCACTGGAACCTCTGTCTTGACCTTCTGGCTATCTTTAATCCGCACCATCGTTGAGACCGGCGCCATTGCTGGCACTGCTGCTGACGCTGCTGTCAATCTCGGGCAATTGGTCCTTTTGTGGCCCCTCTGATTGCAATGGAAGCAAATCAGGTCTATCATCTGTACCGCAGGGGCGGGGGCAGTATAATCCCTGCCAAAATGCCCCACCTTGCTACACTTATAGCAGCCCCACCTTTCCTACAGCAGTCCCGTCCTGCCTGGCCTTTCGGCCTACCATCAGATCCCTTGGGCTTCTTCCCCGAAGCCCCAGTCGTCAGCCCCTCCACTGCTTTCCTCTTCTGGACGTGCTCCATATCAATCTCCCTCTCCCTAGCCCTAGAAATCATGGAATCCAAGGTAGGGCAAGCCGAAAAACTAACATGCTCCCGAATGTCAGCTCGTAGCATGTCGTGGTAGCGAGTCCTCCTCATATCCTCATCACCCGCATACTGGGGCACCAGCAATGCCCTCTCCTGGAACTTGGCGGTGATCTCCACCACAGTCTCCGTAGTCTGCCTCATATCCAAAAACTCCCTGGCCAGCCGCTGAAGCTCCACAGCTGGCGCAAACTCTGCCCTGAATCTGGTCACAAATTCCGACCAAGTCATAGCCTCAACAGCCGAGGCTCCCAATGAGTCACCAACAGACTCCCACCAATCTCTAGCCCTGTCTCGCAAGCATCCTGCTGCATATCGCTCCTTCGACCCCTCAGGGCAGAAGCTCGTCAGCTGCGCAGACTCAATGTTTGTGATCCATCTCCTAGCAGCAATGGGATCTTTAACCCCATGGAAATCCGGCGCACCACTTCCCCGAAAGTCCTTAAAGGACAGTGTGCGCGCACCCACCTGGCTAGACGCCATATCACTCCTGAATGATCGGAGACGATCCTCCATCAACTCAACAATCCCCTCCTTGATCGACTCGAAGATGATAGGGGTCGACTCAAGGATGCCTCTCGTGATCTCAGACGCGATGAACTCGCGTAGCCCGTCATCAACCTGCTCGGACCCCAAACCCGAGCCTAATCCTGATCCGGATCTGGAACCTCCTGCTCCAAGTCCTGTGGTCACCATACTGAAAACACACGCATAAAAGTCAGGATAATACATATACTCGAGAGATCTAACACACTCTCCAAGGTTTCCGATTTCATCTAGGCCCTCCTTGATTCGAGTAAGGGTCTTCTGCTTTCAGTAGTACGGGCCCATACTACCTTCCACATCTACTCGTGCTTTCCTCAAGGATTGCTTCGACTTCACAAGGTCCCTTTACCGATACCCCTTTCCACTAACCTCATCCTAGGCTTCCCTAGGGCACTCTCCGACCTACTCTCCGCCATCAGCTGCACAGGATCCCCTACCACTTCCCCCTAACTAACTTGCAGGTACTGTTACATATCCGCTCCTTAGTTAGTTGGAAATAGCCAGAATCCCCATAGCACAAAGCAAGCAACATTCGTGCATCGAGTAACCAAATCATGCTTAACCTATACATGTCATCCTACTGCTGACTAAACATCCCTAGCATACAGCTCATACAATAGGCATATAAGGCATCCTCTTAGATCCTTAGCCCTATCTAGCATGCGATTATCAGAATCATATGTCAGGCACACAAGGCATCTTCCTAGATCCTTAGTCCTATTCTAGCATGCAATTCTGAATCAAGCCATATAGCATAACATAACATGTATGGGTATCTTGGGAAAAACTTACTTGAGCCCGGCCGGCGCATGCATCACACACCTCGTCTTTCGTAAAATCCTTCCATTTAGATTTTTAGAAAACCATTTTATTGTAAAAATCTTTTAGTCCCTTAGCTGAGTCCAGACACCCCCAAGGGCGTGTCCGAATCCCTCAAACCAGGGCTTTGATACCAACTTGTAACACCCCAAAATTCAAGCCCAAAAATTTCATTTTTGATTAATTAATTCATAAAACATTCATTAGAAAACATGGTATAAATACGTCATCTCAAAACCAGGTATCATATTTGAAATTCACAACCATGAACAAATGTCTTATCAGAGTACTATCCTAGAAAACACCGTGCGGAAAATCATACGTATGTGTGTGATGCCATGCTACGCCGCCGGCTCCTTCCCCTTAGATGAAGAGGTACCTGAAACCAAAAACTGAAACCGTAAGCACAAAGCTTAGTGAGTTCCCCCATCATACCACATACCATACAATACCATCGGTATCTTTCAACCGGTAATCATCATCGGTATCTTTCATACGTATGTGTGTGATGCCATGCTACGCCACCGACTCCTTCCCCTTAGATGAAAAGGTACCTGAAACCAAAAACTGAAACTGTAAGCACAAAACTTAGTGAGTTCCCCCATCATACCACATACCATACAATACCATCGGTATCTTTCAACCGGTAACTGGGGACTATTCCACCCGTACCACTAGCATACAAAAGCAAGATATAAGCACACATTCAGACATATCCGGGTACTGACCTACCCCTTGGTCCTAAGGACTACTATCAGGGAAACTATCCCTATCATGTAACATATCATACAGATATAACTCATAACCAAACGCATACCAAACCAAAATAAATTATCAAAAAGACAATTATCTTCTAAATACTCCTCAATGGTGGGCCGTCATTGTGGCCTTAGACCCACCCCTACTGGGAGGTAACTCACCTCGTAGCTGCTGAACTGTGCGGGAATCCTCTAACTGCTGCCGCTGCGGCTCCGAAAATCCTCCGGCTATAATTCCCACAAAACACTTAGTCAGAAATTGACATCTACTCTTAGGATAAATGACCATTTTACCTCTTGACCAAGTCAAAGTCAAAGGCAACTTCCAGTTGACCTGATTTGCCGAGTCCCCATCCTTTCATCAGACCTCATACCCGTCTCTACTCGTCGAGTTAGGCGATGTCTCAACGAGTTTTCCTTCTAAATGAACACCGATTGAATCCACATCCGACTCGCCGAGTTGTATGAACAACTCGTCGAGTTCATCATCAACTGATACTCATGTCCTGTCTTGACTCGCCGAGTTGTATGAACAACTCGTCGAGTTACTCTTCATCTTATGAACACGTTCTGTCCTCGACTCGCCGAGTTGATGAACAACTCGCCGAGTACCATGAAGATTGTCTTGGAGTCGCCGAGTCCGTTCATGCACTCGTTGAGTACCATGAATTCCCAGAACACTTTGCTTAGTCTAGAACGTTGGGTCACTCCCCGGACTCCCAAAATCCTTCCACACTCAACTGGTCCTTATGACCCTCACTGATATGGGACCAAAACCCTTGGACTCGCCGAGTCCAGGAAATGGATTCGCCGAGTCTATCACATTCCTTACTAAGAACTTCGATTTCTGATGTACAACACTTAACCAAATGATAGATCCAGTCCCCTAAACTCGATCTAGCACGTAAAGTTACAAACTTTACGTGCATGCATTGGACATTAGAGCTTAAAAGGCTCTAAAATGGTTCTCTTGTTGCATGGGGCCTTCCTTGGTGCAAAAAGCAACCTAGATCTGGCTTGTGGCTCATAAAATGACATGATACAGAAGCCCAAACCCCCAACCATGTTTGCAAACATGTTGGCCACCAAAAATGGCTTATAAAAGCCCTAAATCACCTCAAAGAGGGATCTAACAAATGAATGAGCAAGGTTCAGATATTATACCTTCCAAAGACTGCAAATGATGAACCAAACTCGAATCCTTCAGTTCCCTCTTGATCCTTCTATGCTCTTCCTTCTTCCTTGAGATCAAAACTCACAAGAATCACTCAAAAGACCTTAGACCCTCTCAAAAACGGCTAGGGTTTGCTATGAGGAGTGTTTGGGAGCATAAAGAGGGGAAAGGAGGCTGCATAAGGTCGTTTAAATAGGGTGCAAACCCCTGAATTAGGGTTTTTGTCCAAACAACGACTACTCGCCGAGTCCGCAGCTTAAACCCCGTGCCTCATCCCGCTTCTACTCGGCGAGTCAGTCATTCGACTCGCCGAGTCAGTCATTCGACTCGCCGAGTCCAAGGCCAAAAATGAAAAAATAAAGGAAGATTTAATAACCGAATACATACCAAGAACCAGGTGCTACAACTTGTGCACAAGTTACGCCATCTGTTTTCTGGTGATGGCAAACTGCGTCATCTTGGTTCCTTGATGAACCATGATAACCTGATGAGCCACGTATGCTATGAAGTCCTTTATGATGCTCAGATTGTTCAAGGTTATTCGGAAGTTGGTGATGCTCATGATGTTGAAGGTTCTAAAAGAATCTGCAAGGCACCCCGTGATTGGTTGGAAATTTGGGCATTCCCTTAATGAGTTAATTATGGATGGCCTGACCCATCATATTAAGGTTTCCCATGCTTGCCTATAAATAGTTTCATATCTCTATAATTGTAAGTGTGCAGAAATTTCAAGAGAGCAATCATTGTGAGGTTGAGAGCACTCATTTGGAGAAGTTAGTAAGCAAGAGAGATTCTTTTGTTTTGAGAGCTCAAGTTAGGTGTAAGCTTTGTGTGTGATTGTAATTGTTTTTGAAAGTTAATAAAATCTTCTCCCTCTCTCGTTTACCTGTGAATGTAGATCACTTTGACCAAATCACGTTAAATATTGTGTTTCTTTGATTTATGTTTTTTTAGACGTTTTAATTCCGCAAATTCACCGAAGTTTGTTTTTGATATTTGTCTGAAATACTTAACTTATTTTATTGCAACCCAAAACTTCAAATGCCCATAATACAATTTTTACGACATATATTCAATTTCTTTGTATTTTCGTCAAGTACACCATATAAAATACATTTTTTTGTATTGTTTTGTCAAGCATATCATATGAAATACAACTTCAACGTTTCCCATGTGTTTATTGTTTTAATTTTTACTTTAGAGACTTTTTTGAAGTTTCATATACTTAGGATTGATAACTTAATTGCTGTAAAGCTTCCAATCCATTCAAATGAGCATTCCTAAACTGATATTGCAAACCAATTAATGGACCAATTTTTCTAATATCCATCTTTTTTCTCTTTAGTGGAAATTAATGAACAAACTTTGAGGCAAACCAATTATGTTTTTATTATCTTTATAACCCATATTTGTTGAATGTTTCTGCAACTTTTCTTCAAACCGTGTTCTTTCAAGTGGTATCAATGATTATGATCCAATTTCAACCAAAAAAAAATTGATTTTTTTTTCCAGGTGGATTCGACCTTTATTATTGTGAGATTGCCGTTGGAAGAATTTGATGAAGATTAGGTTTCTTTGGATAAAAAGGAGCCATAGCACTATGGGGTCTCAATTATAAAATTCACAAAATTAAGGATATGTTATATAAAACGAATAGTCCAAGAATTCAACAATATCATCTCTTACACAATACTTTGCTCAAAATCTGATACACAGTGTAATGTAATGTAAAAAAGCAAAACATAAAGTTTTTTAAAAAAAAAAAGACAGATATACGAAAAGGAGATCACTGTTTTTACCTACTTAAAAAGAAACGAAACGAACCGAAAATGACGTCGTTTTAGTTTTAAGCAATAGCAGGCATGTCCTTAAGCCAAGCATCCAACGGCTTCCCAATCGAGTAAACAATAAACCCAATCTCCCTCAACTTCTCAAGATCCACAACATTCCTCCCATCAAAAACAAAAGCCGGTTTCTGCATATTATCATAAATCCTCTGATAATCCAAACTCTTAAACTCATCCCACTCAGTCAAAATACAAATCGCATGCGCACCCTTCGTCGCCTCATACGCGTCCCACACAACCGCCACCTGTTTAACCGCGGTCGGACTCATCGGTTGCAAATGAATCGGATGGTCCCAATCAAACTTATTCAAAGTCAAATCCCGTTGGATTTGATCCTCCGTAACCTGCGGATCATATATACTCACACACGCTTTATCCCCCAACAACCCTTTACACACATCAATCGCGGGTGTCTCACGCGTATCCCCCGTATCTTTCTTAAACGCGAACCCCAGTATCGCGATTTTTTTATTCGAAACCGTGTTGAACATCGATGCGACAACACGGTTTACAAATCGCGACTTCTGGTAGTCGTTAATTTTAATCACTTGTTTCCAATACTCCGCAACTTCAGGTAAACCATTGCATTCGCATATGTAAACCAAATTTAAAATATCTTTTTGGAAACAAGATCCTCCGAACCCTACACTCGCGTTTAAAAACTTCGGACCGATTCTTGTGTCCTTTCCAACCGCGTACGCGACTTGGTAAACGTTCGCGCCCGTGGCTTCGCATAACGCTGACATAGCGTTCACGGAGGAGATGCGTTGGGCTAAGAACGCGTTGGCGGCGAGTTTTGAAAGCTCCGCGGACCATAGATTTGTTGTGATGATGTTTTCTTCTGGGACCCAGTGCGCGTACACGGATTTTAATGTTTGGATTGCTTTTTGTCCACCTGGCGTTTCGCGTCCCCCGATGAGGACGCGATCGGGGTGGAAAAGGTCTTGGATTGCGGTTCCTTCCGCGAGAAACTCGGGGTTTGAGAGGATTTGGAAGTTGATTCCTTTGCTGTTGTGTGTGAGGATTTTTTCGATGGCTTCGGCGGTTTTGACCGGGACGGTTGACTTTTCGACGACGATTTTGTCGGATTTTGACACGTCAGCAATCATGCGGGCGGCGGATTCCCAGTATGTGAGGTCGGCGGCTTTTCCGGCACCGAGGCCGCGGGTTTTTGTCGGGGTGTTGACTGAGACGAAGACTATGTCGGCTTCACATACGTGTTTTTCTACATCGGTGCTGAAGAAGAGGTTTTTGCCTCTGCATTGCTTTACCACATCGTCTAGGCCTGGCTCGTAGATCGGGAGATTGTCGCTGTTCCAGGCGGTGATACGGGGGACGGAAATGTCCACCACCGCCACTTGAATGTTGGGGCATTTCAGTGCTATCACTGCCATTGTGGGACCCCCGACATATCCAGCTCCAATGCAACAGATCTTCAACATTTCTATTTGTTTCAGTAAACCAGGAATCTGAAATCAGAATCGGAATCGGAATCAGAATTGGAACTATGTAAAGAAAAATTGTGCAAAAAGGTCATACAGGATCTGCATTCATGAATACAATTGCGAATATGTATGAAGGAAAAATGTTTTTAATGACTAAACCCTTTCATAATTTCGTGATCTAGCTAGCAGTTTCATACACTAAACAAACATGGATATTCGTATGAATATAAGATACATGTAATTGAACATGGAACGCTTAATTACATAGACAAATTTCGGTTAAATTTACTGTTCCTGAAAACCTAGAAAACTCAAACCGACAGAAGATTTATATATGTGTCTATCAACTTAGTATTGCATGGAACAGAACACAGATCTGCTACAATATGAGCAGCTGAATAAACAGATTTAGTAAAATTAAAACACTGTAATTCGATTACAAGTAAATATCCTTCACCGCATTTATAATCGACACATAAATCACAGATCTAACGCAAAAACTTCCGATTTACACAAACCAAACCAAAATTCAGTTCATAAACAGCACTAAATTAAAAGGATCTTGCACAAACACTCAATTAACTTCACGAGAAATTGATATAATCGAAGAAACATAAGGATTAATACCACACTCAACAGTAAATGATAGATCCGTTCCTCTAGATCACCGACAACTAAATTCGCATCGATAATTGACAAACAACAGATAAAAGACGAAAATTCAGTCAACTATAAACAATCATGAGCCGAATTGTTACCTCTTAGATCGATTGATCGTGAATCAGACGTCAGAGGGAGTGTTTGCTTCTCTTACAGAGATCTGTCAAGTAATGTGTAGGATAAATCAGTGAAAGCGGGGACAGGTTTATATACTTGTGGAAAGTGCTTGATTTGCCCTCGAGATATAAAATAATGACACTTAGCGTCCCTCTCGTAAACTTACGTTTTAAATCGCTAGAAAATATTGCACTAACCTCCCCTAATATTTGGCCATATTACAACAAGTACCCTTCACTAATAGAGTTTTTGATTTTTTTCAGCCCTACATACTACAAATGCATTAAAACCTAATAACGCCAGCAAATTAAGTCGGTGGTCTTTTGTTTGGTTGGATTCCATATTTGTATTTGCGTATGGGTAAAGGGCAAATATGTAATTATATAATACAATATGATCAAAATTCAAATACGGTGGGTTGTTGGCATAGTAAAGGATTTTGAAAACCATTGACGTGGAGAGCTCAACGCGTCAAACCACAAACATTGGCGGATTAACACCTAGGGGTAATATAGTAATTAGACTTAATGCTCATAAGGTTGGGGAAACACAGTATTATGAAAAGAAATTCCTTTTCCCTTTAATAGATTATATCTCCATTTGAAAATTCTATAATCTTAGGTTTACTTTTTTTTTTTTTTTTTTTTTTTTTTTTTTTTTTTTGTGTGTGTGTGTGTGTGGGGGGGGGGGGGGGGGGGGGGATATTATTAGAAAGGGATATAGATCATAGTTACCATAAATCAAATAGATATTATATGGTACTAATTTAAAAGAAACAATTTTTTTCTATATATATAATAATTCATGATTTAAAATATTATATTATTTAATTTTATAAAACATAAATTATTATGTAAAGAAAAAAAACTTGTGTATAAATCACTTTTATTACATAGTGACTACATGCGTTCGAAAAGTATGAAATTACTTTGGCAATTCCAATTTCCAAGAGGTAAAAACTATAAGTCAATGCACCATACATTTTATTTTAAAATTTTAAAATAAATTGATTTTTGGATTTGTTTTTTTTTTTTTTCTTTTTTTACTTCAAAAATCTGAACACGTATAAAACTTTTCGATTATATGATGGTGGCAAGACATTTTTCAAAATAGGTATATTTACTTTGAAATTTCAAAACTGCTTATCATTTGCTAAGAGACAATGTTTTAGAAAACGCATCCTAGAACCTAAACAAAATCGTTAATGGATTAAACATGACAAAAATATAGAGGTTTTTTGCATACCTGGAGGAACATGGCAAAAAATAAATGGTGTTATGTAATAGATAACATTGAAATAGAGTAAATATGGTATAGATTTGCAAGCAAATATAAATTATGTTGATTTGGTTCGAGTTGTGGTTAGCAAAGTTAATACAAAATAACACGGTAAAATTATATCATTGAATGCATAATGTAATTGAAATAGTTGACGATAGTGACACAAGACACTTTGTGGGTGTTGTGTGTTCTTTGTTTCTAGGGATGTTACTTTTTTATGTAGTTGTCACGTATGTTCAAAATAAATTTTTATAGTTTTTGATGTTAAAATAATTTACATATTGTAAAAATATTGTCTAGTGAGTGGACTCGGTCTCATGGAAATCGTTAGGTGTATCATCGTTTGGGTGGAAATTTGTTAATTGGAAATGAGTTGAAGCAATCAGTTGAATAATATGTTGACTATGGGGATCGGACACATGAAAGCACATGCTATAAAAATGAGTTTGTTCTTTACGATAACGATGCACAGGCTCATTATGGTTTTCCAATGTACAAAAATCTCACCTTCTTGCACATTTTTTCATATCCATTTCTTTTTTCCTATATTAGGCACCCATCTGATATTTCACATATCCAAACATTATATTTTGTGTTTTCAGTTATAACCTCTATCAAACTTGAAATAATGGACTTTAACATCGTTTTAATACATACCCTCCCACAACAAATAGCCCCTTCTTAATCTACATCCATGAACATTACCTCTCTTCAAGTACTTGTAACCATCTTGAAAGCATTACGTGCCCAAGCACATAGAGATAATACATTAGTTTTAGTCCAAACCAAATGTTCCTCAACCACAAATTTCTTTGTTAACAGCTTTAACTCCTTAAAGTACCATTTACTATCTTTATGTTGTTTAAATTTTGTTTAAATTTAAGGCAAAGAACTACAAGATTTTAATTTTCATCATACACATTGTTGGAGATTTTAGTGTCACCAGGACATTTATTGTAATTGGAACTTACATGTGAGCTAAGGGCTTTGTAATTTGTACTCTAATATATATTTGGGAATATGCATAGTGCACACATGATAAGATGAAATTAGAAGCCAGTTCGATGACAAGTCTGGGGTCCGGGGGCAGCGCCCCTAGATTCGGGGTTTCTAAAGGGGAACGACCCTTTGGCAGGGTCCAGGGGCAGTGCCCCCGCAGGTTTGGGGCATCGCCCAAAAAAAATTCTTTGGATTTTACAAGTAGGTATGTAGTGGAAAAATTGAATTCTTGAGGGTGATTATGGTAAAATTGACTAAGATCGTTAGTTTTGGAAACCATTGATTTCCTAATTCCGGAATCCATTGATTTGTTTCCAAAGAAACTGATGATGGCCAACCGGCCCAACCCTAAAAACGAAACTTTTACATCTCGTTTTCTATATAAAACGACTCTCCTCTTTGAAAAGGGATACTCTTTAGGTCTTGTTTTTCTTCATACGAACTCAGTATTATCTAGCAATTTGTCTTATGTTTTCTGTGCCTAGATACATATGTGTCCCATTGGGATTATCCTAGGCTGAACTTCTTGTAACCCGGACATAGGGTAGAAATATCAGTTCGGAAAGAGTTTACACGATCCAAGGGGTATACGGATCTCCACTATAAACTCTACCTATTTTTCTAACAAATGAACTGATATTCGCTGTTTCTGAAGATGGGTGATTCAATCCACAAGATAACCACGAAGTTCGCAAAACTGGAGAAGTATTAAGGCGTCAATTTCAGGCGTTGGAAGAAGAAGATGCACTTCATCCTGACCACTCTGAAAGCAACATTCGTGTTGACAACTCCAAGACTGTGACAACCCGATATTTCGAGACAATATGATGGAACACAAGTCAAATTTAGGTCAAATTTTAACTTTCCTAAAATCTCATTTGGGTTAAATAAAGTAGTAGGAATCGTATTAAGGTTTTTGTACATATAAAGAACCCTAAAATCCGAGTTATAACGAAGAAGTTATGATCAACCGAAGATTCTCGGCCAAACCGGCAGCACTGATAGACGTAAAACGCGAAGTTTCAATACAATAATTTTTAGCCTTAGGTATCTAAATGAAAGTTTTAGATATCATTAAACCATAAACGTACATAAAAAGAACGTCCAAATCTGACTTCGTATGAGGAAGTTATGATTTTTCCAAGTTATGGATATAGCAGTAGACAACTAAAAACTCGAAATAGAGAACGAGAGACTTTTAGCCGACACAAACTAAATGAGAATCGAAGGTCTCAACAATAGTAGCGCAACGGTAAAAGGTCTGACGAAAACGGACGTCGGATGAAGAAGTTATGGAACTTTAACGGACTTTTCCTGCCCCGACCTATTAAAAATAAAGTCAAAAATTGCCGACGGAGCCTAAACGAAAGTTGTAGATCGTAGTCTCACCTACGCGTGGATATAAAGAACGTCGAAAACGGAGTTTGTATGATGAAGATATGAATTTTTGAAGTTTACTAAACAATTAAAATATAAATTTAAATCAAAATCCGGTATTATCCGAAGGAGGAGTCATCGGACCAATCCAAGTTATGCCCAACGTACCTTTGTACGCCCAGTGTACTCGGTTGCTAGGCCTCGGCTCGTCCACGTCGCTGCAGGTCCCATCCAATGCTCCGTCCGAGGCTGCGGTAAGCGCTGACGTCGCGTACGCCCAACGTACTCCGAAATTACGCCCAACGTAACGAGTACGCCCAACATACTCCGAAATTACGCCCAACGTAATCCCTCTTCCAGCACCCTATAAATATCTACGAGGCTGCCCAGATTTATTTGCTTCCTTACACATTTCTTTCACCTTGGACCCCCTCTAAAGCCCCACTAAACCACCCGAAAGTCCCGGTACACCCCTAGTACACGACGCAAGGTCCGAAACCTCGAGATTCCCGAGAATCTCGCCACTTTCCGGTCGAAGTGCCGCCCGAGAAAAAGCTCGTTTTCTTCGAATCATCGCACTTTCTTTGGTGAGTTCATGCCCCTATAATCTACACTTTCAAATGCTTTATAAATGCTTTTTATACACTTTTAAGGGGGGGGGGGGGGGGGGGGGGGGAATACAAGTAAACACACGGTTATCCCCGTGGGAAAGACATAAATCTTTGTTATACTTTTTGGTTATGTAATCAATCACATGTGATTTACAACTAGCATACAATTGGACTTGCTACACTTTTAGCCGTTTCACCAAACAGAGTACTTCAAATAGCTTTCTCAAACGTTTTTTTACATGTTAAAACACTTTTAGAAAGTGTCTTACAAACTGTATGTTTCCTTTTTGAATCTGTTATAGTTGTGCTTCAAACGAAGGTTCCTTTATACTTAAACCGTTTTTGTCAAACAAATACTTCCAAACCGTTTTATAAACTGACATCAAGTCGATCTTTTCTTAGGTATTAATCTTTTTCAAAGGTTTTATAAAACTCCTTATATGCTTTTATATTGTCAATTGCATGCCTGTATGTAACAGCCCGGAATTCAGGTATAACCCTTTAGCCCTTCATATTTTCATAAATATCATGTTGGCCCTTTTGTGTTAGGGCGAGTACACTGGGCGTACAAAGAGTACGCTGCGCGTACTCGCGCGCTTAAATTGAACGCGTTGCCACCCGGGTACGCTGGGCATACCTAAGGCTACGCTGGGCGTAACCGGTCCAGACCCAAAACCCTAATTTGAGTTGTTGGCTATAAAAGGAATGAGATGGCTTAGTTCCTCAGCCACCATCCTTCAGAAATAAACCCTAAGAGAGTGTCCCTTCGTTCCTAGCCCTTTTTGTGAGTGTTCTAAGCTTGGTGGTGTCTTTTCAAGGTAGCAAAGGAGAAGAAGAGTCCATTGTGAAGGCTAGAAGCTGGTGTTCAAGTGTAGATCCGGGCTTGGCAAAGGTTGGAGCTTCTTTCGAAGGTAAAAAGTTCGGATCTTGACTTGTAGATCTTGTGGTATGCTTTATGGACCATTTTCTAGGGTTTTGGTCCCAAAGGTGGAGACTTTATGAGCAAGTGGTCTCCATTAGCTTAGATCCATCATATTTCTGGTCCATTTGAGTTGTAGATCCATAAAAATGTAATCTTGGACGTGAATGATTAGCCATGCATGAGATCTAGATCCTTGAGTTGAAATGGAAAAGTGTTAAGAAGTATAAGAGCCTTTACAGCCATGCCAAGGCTTAAAGGTTCCGACTTTATGAGTAAGGATGCTTAAATAAGGCCGGATCTAGAAGTTGAAGTAGTGGCTTAACCGATTAAGACCAGAAATGAAGAGTGTCTAGATCTAACTATTACGCTGGGCGTAACTCCCAGTACGCGCAGCGTACTGGGTGGAGACCCTGATTATTGAGTTGGCGATGTACGCCTCGCGTATATCAGTCTGTACGCCCCGCGTACTAAAGATGTTGACTTTTGCTGACTTTTAGGGTTTTGGTCAACATGTGGACTTTGAGTCAAGAGAGGGTAAAATGGTCTTTTACCCCTCTGAGGAATGTTAATAAGGGGTAAAGTCTAGTGGTGGAAGTCTATATTAATTAAAATGATATTCATTATGATTAGGCGAGGTTGAGTCTTCGTTTGGGATTCGGAGATAGCGAGCACGTGAGATTTTAGACTTTCCACGAGGTGAGTTTTCTCACTATACTGTACCCAGAAGGGTTTTATTGTGTGACCGAAAGGTCGGGTATGTTATGAGTTGTATGCATTGAATGTGATTAAGTTAGCCGTTTATATGTGCTATGTATGTTGTGCTTGATGTGGGCCGGAAGGCATTTATGTATGGGCCGGAAGGCATTATGTTATGGGCCGGAAGGCATTTATGTTATGGGCCGGATGGCATTTGTGTTATGGGCCGGAAGGCATTGTGGTGTGGACCGGAAGGTCGACGCGGGTAAGACCGGAAGGTTTACCGGGTTGGGACAGAAGTCCCCTGAGACACATGGACCGGAAGGTCATGGCCTGGAAAGGCGTATGTGCGTAAGAAGTATTTTAGGGAACTCACTAAGCATTTATGCTTACAGTTGTTGTGTTATGTGTTTCAGGTACTAGCGAGGACCGTGGGAAGGCGCCGGCATGATCTGTACACACTGATGGGGAATTTATGATCTTGGGATTCATATGATTTGTATTATGATATGATACATTGGATCTTTATGACTTGTTTTGGATGAAAACATGTTTTTAAGAAATGAAAAATTTGTTTTGAAAATTTACGTTGTTACACTGTATATGTATAGTTATATAAATAATGTTTAAAAGACTTAGGAAGGCTAACCCGCTTTATTTCCTTTTCCCCGTTGGGATGTGGGCTGGTAGGGTATCGGGTATCCATCCGAAGGTCGTTTAACTATCAGTTATATATCATGTATGCATGTAGAGACATAAAAGTTTTCCTTAGTCGGTTCAGTACCTTTGGGTAGCAAAGGCATACTTCAGGTTATACACGTACATGTTAGTAACTATTATAGGTATAGTTAGGAGATACCACTTACTATTCCAAGTATAGGGAAATCACACAAGAGTCAGTTCATTCATGAGTCTATACTAGTACATTACATGATACATGAGTACATTACATGATACATGAGTACATTACATGATACATGAGTACGTTTACATAGATACGCTTACATGAGTACATTTACATGAATACCTTTACATAAATACTTTTACATAGATACTATATGATAAGATACTATTACGTATTATTAGTGTAGATATTATTAGATTAGATATGTCGATCCTAGTACCAAAGGATACTATAAGGGGTTAACCACTCCTAATCCCTCAGTTAGCTATAGAGGTAAATGCACATCTACGAACGTCTACGGTTGATACCATTATAGGTATACTTTAAGGGACTAACTATTCCTACACCCAACTGTTAGCTACAAAGGTAAATGTACATCTACGGATGTCTTAAGTTAACACTGTTAGTTATCCTAGTACAAAAGGATAATACTTAGGTCATTATATTATTTCTTCCTTTACTTTGTGACACATTCACATGATCGACGATGTAGGATATATTTGATATAGATAACTAATTTCCTTATTACCTTTATAATGTGACTCATGCACATAAACGATGAGGTATACTATAGTTTTATACTAATAGTTAAACAGGGGAAAACCATCACGTTTACAGAGATGCTTACTTTCAAAACAGTAGGGTCTTGGTAGAAGACTACCCTCAAAACAGTAGGTTCTTGGTAGAAGACTTCATTTATAGGGATCATAGGGATTTCTAAGGTTATTCAAACACTTTCCATTACTTACAAACCTTTACATACTTATACAAACTTTCTTTCAAAACAATGTCAAGACTTTCATTACAAGTTTTACAAATCAACGACACATTAATACTTATGAATTCACCAGCTTTATTGCTGATACTCGCTTTCAAAATAACTTGTATTCTCAGGTCACAAATAGACAGGTTCGACGACCAGGTTTTGTGAAGACAGAGAAATCAAGACTCCTCTTTTATTTTGATTGTTCATTATGTTGTCTTATACTATGAAATAACACACTTGTAATTAAAATTATACTATTAATGCAATGGATGTTGTTGTTGCTTGTTTACTACTTTTCATTGTTGTGATACATTACATGACGTCCTCCGCCCCAGAACGTTTCCACTGTTCTCGATTTTGGGGTGTGACAAAGACCACCTAAGGCGGAGGAAGGTGTTGACGAGACACTTAAAGAGACCAAGAAAAGGCAAAAGTGGGACAACGATGACTACATCTGCAAAGGTCACATCTTGAAAGGTATGTATAATGCTCTATTTGATATCCATGGTGATGCTTTAACTGCTAAGGAATTGTAGGACACCCTTGAATTGAAATACATCACCGATGATGCTTCTAGCAAGAAGGTTTTGGCTAGTGACTGATATGCCCATATTTATACATATATTTAGGTAGTATTTTAATACATTTCAAGCTATATTTTGGTTAATTGCAAAGATATTTGGTACTTATTAAGTTAAATTACAATATGAAGCCAAATGGAAAATCTTGAAGGAAAGGGACCAAAGATGGCAAAAGTTAAAATATTGGAGGCCAAAGTTAGCAGCAGTGTGGAATTGGAAGAGAAGTCGTGAAGTTTTGTATGCCACGATGTGGCGATCTCAAGGCCACGACGTGGCCATGTGTCTTAATCTAGAAGCTTCGATGACTTGTCGCATACGAGATTTCATAGAAGACCAGGAAGTGGTGGCGGTCAACCACATCATGGTGGTTAGATATATGGCAACTGTAAATATGTGGATATTAGGTCGAATTTGGGAGGTTGGCTTGAGGAATAAGCTTTGATTTATGACTAAAAACCTCTGGAAAACCTGGAGAAGGCTAGGAATCGATTAGATTGCAAGAGTTGAAGAGAATTAGAGGAAGAACGTCATCAAATCGTTCGGTTTGCTAGATTTTACAATGTATTTTCTAATTAAATTAGATTTATTGTTTGTTTCTTATTTAGTTATGGGTTAATCACCCCATACTTCTGTTTGGTGAAGATGAACCCTGATCATATGTGTTTATTTCGAATATTGGATGTTTTATATTGATTTTACTTATGTTTGACAAACCCTATCTTGTTTAGTTATAGTCTTTGAATGCCTTGATATGAGTTTAGTGTAGTAGATGATATTTATATTTGCATAAACTTGTTTTCCTAATTGTTTATGATCATTAAATAATTAGAGCTAGGATTAATTACATCTGATACTAGGTAATTAAAACTAGTGACTTTAATCGTGTTAGAGAGCATAGTCAATATTAATTTGTGCTTGGTTGCTTAACTTAATCATAGGAAAGTAACTTTTATCATTCATAGTCGAATTTGTGCTCACTATCAATTTAGTGTTAAACTTGTGCATGATCATTGCATGGTAATACATAAACTGGTAAGTCTAGATATTTGATCATATGTAATGTCCCAAAACTCAGAACCAAATTTTTTTGTTCTCATATTAATAAAACATCAACCAAAAAGGTTTATCAAAACCATAAGAAAATCAGAGTATATCAATAATCATCCAAAAGTAAATCCGAGTCGGTAAAGCGGTAAATCATGGTGTGTGCATGCAATGCGATCATCCCTACAACATCTGATCCATGTGTGAATCAACCTTCTTATATTTTCTTTAAAAGGGGTAGCCACGACATGGTGGAGCTTCACCACGACATGAAGTATCAGTTTCGACCATGGGATTTAAATGATCTACCACGATGTGGTCAATGGGCACCATGACATGGCAGGTGTTTTAAGTGAAAACCCAAATCTCGAGTCTTGGACGATATATAAGGAACATTAAGGCTAGGGTTTCAGCCTCTATCTTCCTCCCAACCTCAGAAACCCTAACCCTAGCCTACATTGAAGTTGTAAGCTCATTCTTAGCTCTTTTGGTTGATTTTAGAAGGAGAAGGAAGCTTTTGGTGAGGTGGTTACTTGGCAAGCATCATTTCTTTAGCTAAGCTTATCTCTTAGACCTTGGTGAGTACCCACGACTCAACCTTTTCTTGCCATGTTGCTAGATATCTTGTTTTTGTCCGCTTTTTCCATGATTTAGATGGACTTAAGTGATGGGATCTCATAAAGTTTGCAACTTTATGAATCTCTATGTCAAAATGAGCAAGTAGTGTCTTGGATTCGGATTATAATCAAGTTTTGATGTCATGCATGGGATTTTAGTCATTAAACCCTATTTTTTTTTTACCTGAAATGGAAAAGGGATGTTTTGGACACGTAAGTCCATAAAGCCACGATTTTTAAGGTCACTTTGGAGTGTGAAACCACTCTGGAAACTTTAGAGGTGCAACTCTAAGGATTCGGTGCTTAATGAGAATCTTGATGCATTGAGTCACCATTAGTGGTTGGGTTTGGGAGTTTGGCTTATGGAAGGGTTTGAGGGATAAAGGTTGAAACTTTACCCATCAAGACCATGATAAGGACCAGATCTGAGCCTTGGAGTTTTTGTAGTTAAAGGAAAAAGGACTTAATGGTTTAAGCTGTCCAGACAAAACACCATGGCATAGTTGAGGTCACCACGACATGGTGACTTGGTCAAGACTCACCTGTTTTGTCGGCTTGTAGCCATATCATGGCGACTAGCTGGGTTGACTTTTGACTTTTGATTTTGACCAAAGTTTGACCTAGGGGTATTTTGATTTATATTATGAGTTTTGGTCACTGTATTTATAAAGGTGACCAGTAGAGTTGATTTCGGAGCAACGTATTGTTTCAGTTTTTCATCTGCCTATGAGGTGAGTCTCCTCACTGTATCTATGGGTCGAAGGCACCAATGCCGACCCATTATTCAGTTATGTAGAACGCTAGCTGCTATGTGATATATACTTTTTTGTATGATCGGGTTGAAATACACCCAAGGGTGAGGCCTACTATTATATTATCGAGTTGAAATACACCCTACGGTGGGGCCCATTATTATATGTGGGGTTGAAATATATACCATGGCGGGGCCCACTATGACATGTTCGGGTTGAAATATACCCTAGGGCAGAGCCCATATTTGTTTATTGGGTTGAAATATACCCCCGGGTGGGGCCTATATTTATATGTTTGGTATGTGGTACTTTAGGGAACTCACTAAGCTGTGTTCTTACAGTTTATGTTTATGGTTTCAGGTAGATCCGATTTGAAAAAGAAGGGCCCGATGTGATGGCAAAACATCCTCCTCTCATGATTTCCACACTTTTTGGATATTATTACTATGATAATCTTGATATTGTACATTGTGAATGTTTTGGAACAATTTTGATGATTGAATTGTTGAATTTAAAATGAACAATTTTATCATTACTTTTGGGTTGTTGCAATCTTGAGCTCTTTCCCTTCGATCCGGAAGTACCATAAACATAAACTGAAAACTGTAAGAACAAAGCTTAGTGAGTTCCCCAAAATACCACATACCATACATATACATCAACGCAAGGTTGTACCAGGTCTATTTCACCCCTGGGTCTATTTCACCCCTGAGTCTATTTCAACTCATATGTCAGCACTAGGCTGTACCGGGTCTATTTCGCCCCCGGGTCTATTTCACTCCCGAGTCTATTTTAACTTATATGTAAACACAAGGCTCTACTGAGTCTATTTCACTCCACATACATATAGCAAATAGGCACACAAGCACAAAAGCATACAACATGAGTCACAAACACTACAAGCACCTTCACGAGATCCACAACCTTGTTTCATAGAGTCTTTGTCCTCCTATCAAGGATCATCACTGGTCTATTTATATAATTTAGGTGATCATCCACCTAAATTTCCTTTAATGGAACCGCTGCGGAATCATCAACCAAACATTTCCGCAGCTAAGAGACATGAAAAGTGTTATGGATCTGACTGAGCTCATATGGAAGATCTAAACGGTACGCAACCATGCCTACCCGGGTTATCACCCTGAAAGGACCAATATACCTGGGGCCTAGCTTACCCCACGTCCTAAATCGGATGACACATTTCTAAGGTGACACCTTCAGGAGTACCATATCCCAAACCTAGAACTAAGTCTGATCGACATCTATCTGCGTAACTCTTCTGTTGGCTCTATGTTGTCTAAATTCTTCCACAAACTTGCCGAATTAGTTTCGTCGTCTTGATTACCACCTCCGTACTCCCCATAATCCACGGATCGAACTCACCCCAACATATCAGGGTTCTACACTTCCTCCTATAGAGCATCTCAAAAGGAGGTCGATCAATGTTGGCATGATAACAATTGTTATACAAAAACTATGCCAAAGGAAGATATGTATCCCTACTCCCACCAGAATCTAGCACACAATCCCACAACGTATCCTCTAATGTTTGGATAGCTTGGTCACTCTGACCATCCGTTTGCGGGTGGAAAGTCGTGCTGAAATGCAGACGAGTACCCAACTCCATGTGAAATCTCTTCCAGAATCAGGAAGTAAACCAAACATCCCTATCAGAAACCACTAAAACCGACACCCCATGTTGTGCCACGACCTCTCGAATGTAGACGACGACCAACTTCTTAGCCGAAATACTCTCCTGGATCAGGATAAAATGTGCGCTATTGGTCAATCAATCCATGATGACCCATATCGAATCCACTCTGCGTGTCGTATGAGGTAACTTCATGATAAAGTCCATCGTAATCTCTTCCCATTTCCAAGCGGGAACACCCAATGGCTCCATTTTTTATTGAGGTCGCTGATGCTTGGCCTTAACTTTTCTGAAAGTCAAGCACCTCTCCACATACCAAGCCATGTCTCTCTTCATGCATGGCCACCAATAGTCAAGTCGGAGATCTCTATACATTTTTGTCGCTCCGGTATGAATAGAGAATCTCGACTTGTGCGCCTCCTCCATCAAAACCTGATGTGTACCACCCCAATATGGAACCCACATCCTCCAATGAAGGGTCAATAACCCTCGGCTATTATAATCAAAAGAAGCCACCTAACCCACTATGCGCTCACTTTTTTGGTGTTCTTCTCTCATAGCCTCAACTTGAGCCTCTCGAATTTTATCTAAGAGTGGGGTAATCACGGTCATCCTTAATCATACATCTCTGATCTTGGCAGTAACCACATTGCGGTTAAGAGCATCGGCCACCACGTTGGCCTTCCATAAGTGATAAAGGATCTCACAATCATAATCTTTCACCACGTCCAACCATCTACACTGCCTCATGTTTAGATTCAACTGATCCATCATACACCTTAGACTCTTGTGATCTGTATAGATAGTACAATGGACCTTATAGAGGTAATGTCGCTAAATCTTGAGGGAGAAAACCACAACCCCCAACTCCTGATCATACATAGGATAATTCGTCAGCCGCCTCAAAGCGTAAGCGATCACACGACCCCGCTACATCAGTACTGCACCCAGACCAGTGATTGACACATCATAGTATACCATAAAATCCTCAACTCCCTCAGGAAGGTTCAGAATCGGTGCCTCACACAATCTCTGCCTCAGAGTCTCAAAAGTTGTTTGCTACTTATGCCCCCGATGAAGAGTGACAGTATTCTTCATCAACCGGGTCAAAGGAACTTTTATCTTGGATAAATCCTAAATGAATCTCCGATAGTAACCTACCAATCCAATGAAACTCAAAATCTTGGATGCAGACCTTGGAACCTCCCACGTAATCATCGCCTCAACCTTGGCCGGATCGACCAAAATACCATTCTGGTTGACAAGGTGTCCCAAAAACTTCACCTTGCACAACCAAAACTCACATTTGGATAATTTCGCATACAACTTCTCCCTGCTCAATGTCACTGATACCTTTCTCAGATGCTCCTCATGCTGATCCTGGGTCTTGGAATAGAACAATATGTCATTAATAAAGATAATCACAGACCAGTCCATCATAGGCCTGTATATGCGATTTATGAGATCTATGAATGCGGTTGGAGCATTGGTGAGCTCAAAGGGCATCACCACAAACTGTTAATAACCATAACCATTTTGGAAGACCGTCGTCTGCTTATCGTCCTCTTTGACCATCATATGGTGATATCCTGAACACAGATCAATCTTGGAAAACCAAGATATGCCCTGAAGCTGGTCAAATAAATCATCAATCATTGGGAGTGGGTAACAGTTCTTCACCGTTAGCTTATTAAGCTCCCGGTATTCGATACACACCCGATACGACCCATCCTTTTTCTTCACAAATAAGATCGACGCTCCCCATGGTAAAATACTTGGCCAGATGAATTCCTTGTCTAACAGCTGCTGCAGCTGCGTAGACAACTCCTACATATCGGGAGGTGCTAACCGATAAGGTGCCTTGGCTATCGGAGCCACACCTAGAACCAAATCAATTCGAAACTCCACCCGCCTCTCCGGAGCCACTCCAGCCAAATCCACCAAAAAATAGCCAGGTATTCCCGAACATTTGGTACATTGCTCACATGTAACATCCCTTCATTAAGGTACTTCTAATTTTAAGCCTTATGAATTTATTATTTGGAAATTTGGACCCTTAGGGGTTACATGTGTTCAATTAAGTCATGGTGGCATTTCCATAATTTTGAGGATATGGGAGTACACCATGCTTATGTGAGTATGTTGGGCGTACTATGGCACAACCTAGTACCTAAGCATACACTCGTATGTTGCGCGTACGTGGCCAGACCCCAAACCCTAGTTTTGAGGGTTTTACACCTATTTATGTAACATTAAGCCTCATTTATCTTCTCATTTCTAGCCTCCATCACCATACTAATGTTCTCTTGCAAACCCTAGCCTCATTTAAGCACTTGGAAGATTTAGTGTGAGTTTTTGTGTATTCCAAAGAAAGAGGAAGGTGGTGGTGATGCTTGGAAGCCAAAAGCAAGCTTGGACCTGAGAGTTTTGCATCCTTCTCCATCATTAGAAGGTAAAAAGTTCAAACCTTGATGGCTAGTTCATTAGATCTTTATTATGTGCTGATTTTATGTCCTTTTTTGGTCCAAATTGTTAAATCTCGAACAAGGTATGTTCTTGACTCAATAAGTTGTATATTCAGACTCTAGTAGTGGAGTTAAGTGATAAAAATGGAGCTTTAATGGCAAATTTTGTCCCATGCATGTTAATGGGAGTCTTGAGGCTTTAAGGTGTTGAGTCTTTAGGGATTAAGAACTTTGTGTGCATGCAAGGTCATAAAGTTCCCAAATTTATGACTCTTTATGGCATTTGGACCTTGGATCTACATTTGGGTGCATTAAGTCATTACAATAAGATCTTAATGAGGGAATCAAGTTTTTTGGGGTTACGCCTCACGTACCTTGGAGTACACCCATCGTACGCAGTCAAAGGTCCCGATGAGGTCAAAGAGGAGTACGCCCATTGTACCTCCAGAGTACACCCTGCTTACTCACTCTAGGTCGACTCGGATGAGTTGACTCGGCTGGTTTGACTCAACTGGATTAACTCAGTTGACTCATTGGTTTGACCAATTTGACTTTGACCAAGTTTAACCTTGATGGTATTTTTGGTATTTTGGGATTTTGATGGAATTTGTCATTGGTGGGATTAAGTGTCAGTTAGTGTGCTGAGATTCGGAGTCGGGACCTCATTAGCTTCTGTCCAGTTTATGAGGTGAGTTTTCCTCACTGTACTTGTGGATCGAAGGCACCATGGCCGGCCCATTGGATTGTATATATATATATATATATATATATATATATATATATATATATATATATATACTATTATGTGATAGTATGTTATTGTGCTATAGTGATCTGTTAGATCGGTATCCTAGTATATAGGATGATACTATACTTAGTGATCAGCAAGATTTGTCTGTTTGTCTTCTGACTAGTTATATATGTTTATCTGTTATGTATATGTAGACATGTTATGTGTGGTTGGGTTAAGGCGGACCAACATGGATAGAAGGCCAAGAGACCCAGGGCATCCTGGATAGATTGCAAGCCTGAGGGGCATACCAGTTAGGCCAAAGGCCCGAAGAACATTCCAGATAGGCTGAAGGCCTGGTGAGGCGTACTAGTCATGCTGAAGGTTCTGTGAGCATAACAAATAGACTGTAGGCCGATGGGGTACTCCAGTCAGGCTGCAAGATCTGTATGCATGTTGTTTTTTGTTATTGTTATGTGTATTATGTATTGGTATTTTGGGGATCTCACTAAGCGTTGGCTTATACTTTTGGGTTATGTTTCAGATACTTCGGATGATCGCGGGAAGGTGAAGGCAAGATCGTACACAACCTTACATTTTTTACTTATGATTTTGGGAGACTCTAATGCTAAACATGTTTTGAAAACTATGTTTGTAAACATTTGTAAAATTGGTTGGAGTTAAAAAGCTTACAAGTTTTCATGATTTTTATGAGTGTTACAAGTTGGTATCAGAGCCTTGGTTTGAGTGAATTGGAGGAACACTCATGTGAATCTAGTCTCAAACTAAGGAAAAAGATTTTTACAAACGATTTTTAAAGTATTTTCAAAATAATCAAAGAGGATGCGATGTGAAAGATCAGCTGGAGATAGTAAGTAGACCCCAAACTACCACATTATTATTGATTTTGTGATATGTTAGAACAACATGCTAGTGATAGGCTAGGAAGGTTCAATAATTGCATGTTAGAATTGCCTTATTATATGATGCTTGATAGCTTAGGGTTCTTCCTTATATGACATTGACATCATTACTGTAGTTGCTTAGTGTATGCATCATGATTATACATAACTAAGACTCTTTAGCTTGAGAATGTTTGGTTTGGCCTTATTTCCTGTTCTTTTCTGATGAAGGGCTTAGGGTAGGATTAGATATTCGACTGTCTGTAGGGTCCATTGTTATGTATGATTAGTATACACGAGCGCTGCAGGTTGGTGGAAGTTTCATGGATAAGTTGTGTGAGGTCAGCCGACCAGTCTCGTGATATTTATCCTTCCTCTAGGGAGTGAGGATTGAGCGTATGCATCTTCTTATGTGTATTGCTAGGGTTGTTGTGATGATCCTTGAGACAAATACGGGTAGTTGTGGAAGGTATTATGGGCCCGTACTACTGAAAGCACATGACCTGTAAGTGAAACAGGGAAGCTACAACCCCTAAGGCTTTGTTGGAAGTTGGTTCCCTTGATATGATATGCGTGTTATCTGATATCTCCTTGGTTTATTTTCAGTATGACTATGACGAGATGATTTGAGGCTGGATCCGGTTCGGGATCAGAAGCTGGTAGTCAAGATGGGCCAGTTGTGTCCGAGGACAGGATTAAGAAGATTCTTCAGGAGGAGGTTGTTGCTCACTTTCGAGCATAGTTTCCAGAGATGTTCGGGTCTATTAAGACCGCCATGAGAGAGTATTTTGATGAGTATTGTGTTGCTTTGTCTGAGGCTGCTGTTGCGGCTGCCACTACAGCCATTGCCGCTGTTGGGGTTAGTACTGGGAGAGTCTTCTAGTATCGGGACTTTGCAATACGAAACCCCCAACATTTGATGGAGTTCAAGACCTGATCATATCCATGAGGTGGTTTTATGACATTGATGGGTGTTTCTTCACTTGCTCCTGTCCAACTGACTAGTAGGTTAGGTGTGCTCTAAACCTTCTAAGGTTCAGAGCGAAGGATTGGTGGAGACTTGTTACTAGCTTGTATTCTATTGAGTGGAGAGTTGGTTTTTCTTGGGAGCAGTTCTCAGAGATGTCCTGCTCTAGATATATGCCGCTGGTGGAGTGTGAGAGGTTGGCCTAGGAGTATTTGGATCTGAGGCTGGGGACTGAGTCAGTGACGGAGATCACCAAGATGTTCATGGAGAGGGCCATGTTTTTCCCTGAGTTTGCTGCTTCTGAGCAGGCTCAGATGACTCGTTACTTGAGCATGCTCAAGATGGATATCATACAGTTTGTATCCACTCAGTGATATGGTTCTTTGTTGGAGATGTTGGAGGCTGCTAGGCAGCTTGGGATTA